>NC_091291.1:63815336-64416836 GCF_032444005.1 Ranitomeya imitator
CTGCATTTAGCCTACTTTATCATTTGGGCCTACTACCTGTGTCTGGCTGTCAGCCACTCATTACAGTTGTCCTCCTCCATTGAACAAAGCAATGCCGCCTGTGTACTCCTGTTACCAATTTTGAACTGCATTTAGCCTACTTTTTTATTTTAGGCCTACTAAGTCTGTCTGCGCCACTTAATACAGTTGTCCTCCACTGAACAAAGCAATGCTGCCTGTGTACTCCTGTTACCAATTTTGAACTGCATTTAGACAACTTTATTATTTGGGCCTATATCTGTGTTTACTCATCCTGCCCATTGCCCAGCCACTGCTTGATGAGTCTGCTGGTACATTGACCCAGACCACTACATTCCCCTTGCACTCTACACAGCCAGAATCTGACCCTGCTGAAAGTCAGGTTCCTCTTCCCGCATACTATACCACCTTACATGGGGACAAAGAGGAAGGTGTAGATGAAAGTGCAGGTTCCTTCATCAGGTGGGGGGCATACTCGTTGGCACTGGCATAGTGCCGTTCATAGTAGGCAAAAGTGTCTCTGGCAGTGGGAGGTGCCTCCCGCCGTCAAACACATCGCCGTACTATGAGGGGCCATGTGCCAGTGCCAACTAGTGGGCCCCCCCTGCTTGCTCAGGATCACAACACTTGCAAAGTTGAAATACTTACCTCTCCCTGCTCCACAGCTGTGACGTATTCCACATTTCCTGGGCCCACGAAAATCTTGAGCCAGCCCTACCCCCCCCACAACTTTAGCCAAATGACTCCCTGTTTTCAATGCCTAACTATTATTATAAAGTAAATTAAGATTGACAAGCTTCAGTATTAAGAATTGATGTTTTTGGCATTAAAATGGGCAGTGTAGGTGTTTTCCTGTCCTCCACTCACTGCCGACTTTCATTCTCCATTGACTTGCATTGGGTTTTGTGTTTCGGTCGGCCCCCGACTTTTCGCAATAATCGGCCGATTTCACCCGACCCGACTTTTGAGAAAGTCGGGTTTCGCGAAACCCGTCTCGATCCTAAAAAAGTAAAAGTCGCTCAACTCTAGTTAGGGATATGTTTTCAAATTATTTTGTGTCAACTCATGGAGCTACTCCCTGGCAAGATAATGCTGTTTCTATGTTGTAATGTTTTAATATATATCTATATATGTTTTGCAAAGTTAAAAACTTAAAAAAAAACATTACTTAACTATGTATGTTTGACTACTGAGTAATTGAGTATGATGTTGGAATTATTGTTCAAACAAAATGTAAATGATTTAGGACTCTATTTTTTATTTTGAGCCCAAGCCACTTTTTGTGTTTAAACACCATATTATTTGCATATGTTTTTTTGTTCCCTTATAAAAATATATATATAAGCAAGTGCTATCATAGCAGAGTAAAAAATAAAATTGTAAGAAAATGAAATGTAAAAAAATAACAAAATTAGGAAATGACAGCAGGCTGTGGGGATGTCTCCAGAGGAACAGTAGGGCTGCTACTGTTTCCTGCTTCCTCCTGGCTTCCTGGATGTGGTCCTGCTGTGGGTGGTGGTGCACTTTCTTGTCCAGTTGTTGCCGGATCTTGAGTTACAAGTAAAGATGTTGCAGGAGGGATGTCACTGGAAGGATGTGAAGATGGGCCAGCCGCTTCTTCCCCAACCGGATCTATGATGGCCTCTGAGTCCGAGCCGGTCTCCCTCTCAGTGAGGTTGGACTGTGTTCTGTTAGTAAAGTATGAGAATAAGTAATTTAAATTTTAACTTCGACCGTAAAAAAATGTGGAATGTGTTTTGATGTTTTTACTTACGGTCTCAGATCCATACTGGGATCCAAATAGGAGAGTCGGTTGTAATAAATATATTTGCGCTTTTTGGCAGGCGCTGCGGACCCTCTCCTGGCCCTCTGCTGTCTTTCTCTCCTATACTGGTTGCGTATGCTGCGCCATCCTCTCATAACATCTTCCATTGGAATGAAACAGAAAAAAATTAGGGATAAGGTCATTGTGCACAGTGGTAACACAAGGTGACAGTGATTTTACAGATTTTAATGTGGCCTAGTAACCTGCATTTCTTAAAAAAGATCATCAATATAAATATTGTCAACACAAACCGCACAATATGATCTAATGCAAAATACCAAGAATTTCAGGCCATATGGACAGGGTCCTCTTCCCTCTGTAGCAGTATGTCACTGAAAATTTTGTTAATGTAAACGACATTTAGTAAACTCAGAACGTAACCCCTTTCTCATGTCCAGCACCATGTAATTAATGGTGCTAAATAAATAAATGATAATAATTTTAATGAAAAATGCAATAGTCATCAAATCATGTAGGTAATGCAGTTTTCAATATTAATTAATAGATAAACATGAGTGTACTTACTCATTTGATTCCGGACCTCACATGGCGGCTGGTCATATTCTGGGAAAAGGATCCCACAAATGCTCCTGCAAGCAACCTCTTTCCTAGCCCGGTTGGCATAATTGGCATCCCGTTGGTCCCAAATTTAGGGCCTTTCCTGGACCAGGAGCATATCCACACTTATTATGCTTGCCATGCTGCTTGCAACTCCATGGAGGTGAGTGCCAGACTTCCGGGATGTCTGTCTGACTTTTTCAGCTAATTAGCATGTCTGTGCTTCCTGATCGAGGGTTTGGCACATTTCCTTGCACTTGGAGATGTCTTCTCGTATTTCTCGCAAGACACACTGCTGGTCCGTGTGTAATCCGTATTTTTCTCACCCCCATAGACTTTCATTGGCGTATTTTTTGCGCAATACGATGACAAACGCAGCATGCTGCGATTTTTTACAGCCGTAAAATATGGCTGCGAAATATACGGCAGATAGTAGCTGCCCCATAGAAAATCATTGGTCCGTGTGCAATGCGTAGTTTTTGCGCCTCTCATACGTCCGTAAAACTCACTAGTGTGACCTTGGCCTAATTTCAAACAAAGGTTTCTGTACTAAAAATGAAGTTATGTTTTTGTATAGAATCAAGTACTATACAGAAGTCATTATTATGGGGAACTTCAACTACCCTGAAATAGATTGGGGAGCAGAAACCTGCAGTTCAAGCAAAGGTAATCGGTTTTTGACAACTATGAGAGACAGTTACCTTTCACAATTGGTTCAGAACCCAACAAGAAGGGGGGCACTGCTAGACCTAATATTAACCAACAAGCCAGTCCGCATATCAAATATATGGGTTGGGGTCACTTGGGGAATAGTGATCACAAAATAATAAGTTTTCATGTATCCTTTAACCCCTTCATGACCCAGCCTATTTTGACCTTAAAGACCTTGCCGTTTTTTGCAATTCTGACCAGTGTCCCTTTATGAGGTAATAACTCAGGAACGCTTCAACGGATCCTAGCGGTTCTGAGATTGTTTTTTCGTGACATATTGGGCTTCATGTTAGTGGTAAACTTAGCTCAATAAATTCTGCGTTTATTTGTGATAAAAACGGAAATTTGGCGAAAATTTTGAAAATTTCGCAATTTTCACATTTTGAATTTTTATTCTGTTAAACCAGAGAGATATGTGACACAAAATAGTTAATAAATAACATTTCCCACATGTTTACTTTACATCAGCACAATTTTGGAAACAAAATTTTTTTTTGTTAGGAAGTTATAAGGGTTAAAATTTGACCAGCGATTTGTCATTTTTACAACGAAATTTACAAAACCATTTTTTTTAGGGACCACCTCACATTTGAAGTCAGTTTGAGGGGTCTATATGGCTGAAAATACCCAAAAGTGACACCATTCTAAAAACTGCACCCCTCAAGGTACTCAAAATCACATTCAAGAAGTTTATTAACCCTTCAGGTGCTACACAGCAGCAGAAGCAACAAGGAAGGAAAAAATGAACATTTAACTTTTTAGTCACAAAAATTATCTTTTAGCAACAATTTTTTTATTTTCCCAAAGGTAAAAGGAGAAACTGAACCACGAAAGTTGTTGTCCAATTTGTCCTGAGTACGCTGATACCTCATATGTGGGGGTAAACCACTGTTTGGGCGCACGGCAGGGCTTGGAAGGGAAGGAGCGCCATTTGACTTTTTGAATCAAAAATTGGCTCCACTCTTTAGCGGACACCATGTCACATTTGGAGAGCACCCGTGTGCCTAAAAATTGGAGCTCCCCCACAAGTGACCCCATTTTGGAAACTAGACGCCCCAAGGAACTTATCTAGATGCATAGTGAGCACTTTGAACCCCCAGGTGCTTCACAAATTGATCCGTAAAAATGAAAAAGTACTTTTTTTTCACAAAAAAATTCTTTTAGCCTCAATTTTTTCATTTTCACATGGGCAACAGGATAAAATGGATCCTAAAATGTGTTGGGCAATTTCTCCTGAGTACACCAATACCTCACATGTGGGGGTAAACCACTGTTTGGGCACATGGTAAGGCTCGGAAGGGAAGGAGCGCCATTTGACTTTTTGAATGAAAAATTATTTCCATCGTTAGCGGACACCATGTCGCGTTTGGATAGCTCCTGTGTGCCTAAACATTGGCGCTCCCCCACAAGTGACCCCATTTTGGAAACTAGACCCCCCAAGGAACTTATTTAGATGCCTAGTGAGCACTTTAAACCCTCAGATGCTTCACAAATTGATCTGTAAAAATGAAAAAGTACTTTTTTTTCACAAAAAAATTCTTTTCGCCTCAATTTTTTCATTTTCACATGGGCAGTAGGATAAAATGGATCATAAAATTTGTTGGGCAATTTCTCCCGAGTACGTCAATACCTCATATGTGGGGGTAAACCACTGTTTGGGCACTCGGCAGGGCTCGGAAGGGAAGGCGTGCCATTTGACTTTTTGAATGGAAAATTAGCTCCAATTGTTAGCGGACACCATGTCGCGTTTGGAGAGCCCCTGTGTGCCTAAACATTGGAGCTCCCCCACAAGTGACCCCATTTTGGAAACTAGACCCCCCAAGGAACTTATCTAGATGCACATTGAGCACTTTAAACCCCCAGGTGCTTCACAGAAGTTTATAACGCAGAGCCATGAAAATAAAAAATAATTTTTCTTTCCTCAAAAATGATTTTTTAGCCTGGAATTTCCTATTTTGCCAAGGATAATAGGAGAAATTGGACCCCAAATATTGTTGTCCAGTTTGTCCTGAGTACGCTGATACCCCACATGTGGGGGTAAACCACTGTTTGGGCGCACGGCAGGGCTCGGAAGGGATGGCATGCCATTTGGCTTTTTAAATGGAAAATTAGCTTCAATCATTAGCGGACACCATGTCACGTTTGGAGAGCCCCTGTGTGCCTAAACATTGGAGATCCCCCAGAAATGACCCAATTTTGGAAACTAGACCCCCAAAGGAACTAATCTAGATGTGTGGTGAGGACTTTGAACCCCCAAGTGCTTCACAGAAGTTTATAACGCAGAGCCATGAAAATAAAAAAAAAAATTATTTTCTCAAAAATGATCTTTTAGCCTGCAATTTTTTATTTTCCCAAGGGTAACAGGAGAAATTTGACCCCAAAAGTTGTTGTCCAGTTTCTCCTGAGTACGCTGATACCCCATATGTGGGTATAAATCACTGTTTGGGCACATGCCGGGGCTCGGAAGTGAAGTAGTGACGTTTTGAAATGCAGACTTTGATGGAATGCTCTGTGGGCGTCACGTTGCGTTTGCAGAGCCCCTGATGTGGCTTAACAGTAGAAACCCCCCACAAGTGACCCCATTTTGGAAACTAGACCCCCCAAGGAACTTATCTAGATGCACATTGAGCACTTTAAACCCCCAGGTGCTTCACAGAAGTTTATAACGCAGAGCCATGAAAATAAAAAATAATTTTTCTTTCCTCAAAAATGATTTTTTAGCCTGGAATTTCCTATTTTGCCAAGGATAATAGGAGAAATTGGACCCCAAATATTGTTGTCCAGTTTGTCCTGAGTACGCTGATACCCCATATGTGGGGGTAAACCACTGTTTGGGCGCACGGCAGGACTCGGAAGGGATGGCATGCCATTTGGCTTTTTAAATGGAAAATTAGCTCCAATCATTAGCGGACACCATGTCACGTTTGGAGAGCCCCTGTGTGCCTAAACATTGGAGATCCCCCAGAAATGACCAAATTTTGGAAACTAGACCCCCAAAGGAACTAATCTAGATGTGTGGTGAGGACTTTGAACCCCCAAGTGCTTCACAGAAGTTTATAACGCAGAGCCATGAAAAAAAAAAAAAATTATTTTCTCAAAAATGATCTTTTAGCCTGCAATTTTTTATTTTCCCAAGGGTAACAGGAGAAATTTGACCCCAAAAGTTGTTGTCCAGTTTCTCCTGAGTACGCTGATACCCCATATGTGGGGGTAAATCACTGTTTGGGCACATGCCGGGGCTCGGAAGTGAAGTAGTGACGTTTTGAAATGCAGACTTTGATGGAATGCTCTGTGGGCGTCACGTTGCGTTTGCAGAGCCCCTGATGTGGCTTAACAGTAGAAACCCCCCACAAGTGACCCCATTTTGGAAACTAGACCCCCAAAGGAACTTATCTAGATGTGTGGTGAGCACTTTGAACCCCCAAGTGCTTCATAGAAGTTTATAATGCAGAGCCGTGAAAATAATAAATACGTTTTCTTTCCTCAAAAATAATTATTTAGCCCAGAATTTTTTATTTTCCCAAGGGTAACAGGAGAAATTGGACCCCAATAGTTGTTGTCCAGTTTCTCCTGAGTACGCTGATACCCCATGTGTGGGGGTAAACCACTGTTTGGGCACACGTCGGGGCTCAGAAGGGAAGTAGTGACTTTTGAAATGCAGACTTTGATGGAATGGTCTGCGGGCGTCACATTGCGTTTGCAGAGCCCCTGGTGTGCCTAAACAGTAGAAACCCCCCACAAGTGACCCCATTTTAGAAACTAGACCCCCCAAGGAACTTATCTAGATATGTGGTGAGCACTTTGAACCCCCAAGTGCTTCACAGACGTTTACAACGCAGAGCCGTGAAAATAAAAAATCATTTTTCTTTCCTCAAAAATGATGTTTTAGCAAGCATTTTTTTAGATTCACAAGGGTAACAGGAGAAATTGGACCCTAGTAATTGTTGCGCAGTTTATCCTGAGTACACTGATACCCCATATGTGGGGGTAAACCACTGTTTGGGCACACTTCAGGGCTCGGAAGTGAGGGAGCACCATTTGACTTTTTGAATACGAGATTGGCTGGAATCAATGGTGGCGCCATGTTGCGTTTGGAGACCCCTGATGTGCCTAAACAGTGGTAACCCCTCAATTCTACCTCCAACACTAACCCCCCCACACCCCTAACCCTAATCCCAACTGTAGCCATAACCCTAATCACAACCCTAACCACAACCCTAATTCCAACCCTAACCCTAAGGCTATGTGCCCACGTTGCGGATTCGTGTGAGATATTTCCGCACCATTTTTGAAAAATCCGCGGGTAAAAGGCACTGCGTTTTACCTGCGGATTTTCCGCGGATTTCCAGTGTTTTTTGTGCGGATTTCACCTGCGGATTCCTATTGAGGAACAGGTGTAAAAAGCCGCGGAATCCGCACAAAGAATTGACATGCTGCGGAAAATACAACGCAGCGTTTCCGCGCGGTATTTTCTGCACCATGGGCACAGCGGATTTAGTTTTTCATATGTTTACATGGTACTGTAAACCTGATGGAACACTGCTGCGAATCCGCAGCGGCCAATCCGCAGCCAAATCCGCACAGTGTGCACATAGCCTAATTCTAAAGGTATGTGCACACGCTGCGGAAAACGCTGCAGATCCGCAGCAGTTTCCCATGAGTTTACAGTTCAATGTAAACCTACGGGAAACAAAAATCGCTGTACACATGCTGCGGAAAAACTGCACGGAAACGCAGCGGTTTACATTCCGCAGCATGTCACTTCTTTGTGCGGATTCCGCAGCGGTTTTACAACTGCTCAAATAGAAAATCGCAATTGTAAAACCGCAGTGAAATGCGCAGGAAAAAACGCGGTAAATCCGCCATAAATCCGCAGCGGTTTAGCACTGCGGATTTATCAAATCCGCAGCGGAAAAATCCGCAGAGGACCAGAATACGTGTGCACATACTGAAACCCTAACCCTAGCCCTAACCCTACCCCTAACCCTAGCCCTACCCCTAACCCTAGCCCTAACCCTAGCCCTACCCCTAACCCTAACCCTAGCCCTAACCCTAGCCCTAACCCTAGCCCTAACCCTAGCCCTAACCCTAACCCTAGCCCTAACCCTAACCCTAACCCTACCCCTAACCCTAACCCTACCCCTAACCCTAACCCTATTCTAACATTAGTGGGAAAAAAAAAATTTCTTTATTTTTTTATTGTCCCTACCTATGGGGGTGACAAAGGGGGGGGTCATGTATTATTTTTTTTATTTTGATCACTGAGATATAATCTATCTCAGTGATCAAAATGCACTTTGGAACGAATCTGCCGGCCGGCAGATTCGGCGGGCGCACTGCGCATGCGCCCGCCATTTTGGAAGATGGCGGCGCCCAGGGAGAAGACGGACGGGACCCCGGCTGGATCGGTAAGTATGATGGGGTGGGGGGGGACCACGGGGGGGATCGGAGCACGGGGGGGGGATCGGAGCACGGGGGGGGGGAATCGGAGCGCGGCAGGCGTGGAACGGAGCACGGGGGGCGTGGAACGGAGCACGGGGGGGCTGGAACGGAGCATTGGGGGGTGGAACGGAGCACGGGGGGGTAAATCTGAATGCAGGGGGGGGTGATTGGAGCACGGGGGGGTGATTGGAGCACGGGGGGAGCGGACAAGAGCACGGGGGGGAGCGGAGCACTGGATGGAGGGAAGCCGGAGCAGTGTACCGGCCAGATCGGGGGGCTGGGGGGGCGATCGGTGGGGTGGGGTGGGGGCACACTAGTATTTCCAGCCATGGCCGATGATATTGCAGCATCGGCCATGGCTGGATTGTAATATTTCACCCGTTATAATGGGTGAAATATTACAAATCGCTCTGATTGGCAGTTTCACTTTCAACAGCCAATCAGAGCGATCGTAGCCACGAGGGGGTGAAGCCACCCCCCCTGGGCTAAACTACCACTCCCCCTGTCCCTGCAGATCGGGTGAAATGGGAGTTAACCCTTTCACCCGATCTGCAGGGACGCGATCTTTCTGTGACACAGCATATGCGTCACAGGTCGGATTGGCACCGACTTTCATGACGCATACGCTGTGTCACAGGTCGGGAAGGGGTTAATAAGATGTGTAGTAGAGGGGTTACAAGGACACTAAACTTCAGGAAGGCAAATTTCCAACGGATGAGAGATGATCTTAGTGCAATTAACTGGGACGATATCCTGAGACACAAAAATACACAAAGAAAATGGGAGACATTTATTAGCATCCTGGATAGGACCTGTGCACAGTATATACCGTATGGGAATAAACATACTAGAAATAGGAGGAAACCAATATGGCTAAATAGAGCTGTAAGGGGTGCAAAAAGTGACAAGAAGAAAGCATTTAGAGAATTAAAGGAAGTAGGTAGTGAGGAGGCATTAAATAAATACAGAAAATTAAATAAATGTTAGGGCATGTTAGGTTAGGCTATGGGTTGAACTAGATGGGCTTAAAGTCTTCCTTCAACCTTAAACTAGGGATTGGGGGAGAGGGTATTCATTTTATAGGAGGGGAAGATAGTGCAGATAGAGACCTGGGCACAAATAAGGAAGATGGGGGTGGCTGTGGCATGGGGGTTGGGTTTAGAACAGTTAATAATTTAAGAAAGAATAGAGGTACAGAGAGGAACATCAAGTGCATGTATACTAATGCCAGAAGCCTCGCCAACAAAATGGACGAATTAGAATTAATGTTAGAGCATAATTATGACATGGTGGGGATAACTGAAACGTGGCTGGATGAGAGCCATGACTGGGCTGTTAACTTACAGGGTTATAGTCTGTTCAGAAATCACCGAACAGATAAGCGAGGGGGAGGGGTGTGTCTATATGTAAAATCATCCTTAAAACCCATCCGACGTGATGATATAGGTGAAGCAAATGAAAATGTAGAGTCCCTGTGGGTGGAGATAAGGGGAGGGGGAAAAATAATAAATTACTGATAGGGGTTTGTTATAAATCTCCAAAAATAATGGAAGGAATGGAGAATATCCTCGTAAAGCAAATAGATGAAGCTGCGACTCAAGGGGAAGTCATTATTATGGGAGACTTCAACTACCCTGAAATAGATTGGGGAATGAAAATCTGCAGTTCCAGCAAAGGTAATCGGTTTTTGACAACTATGTGAGACAATTATCTTTCACAACTGGTTCAGGACCCAACAAGAAGGGGGGCACTACTAGACCTAATATTAACCAACAGGCCAGACCGCATATCAAATATAAGGGTTGGGGGTCACTTGGGGAATAGTGATCACAAAATAATAAGTTTTCATGTATCCTTTAATAAGATGTATCGTAGAGGGGTTACAAGGACACTAAACTTCAGGAGGGAAAATTTCCAACGGATGAGAGATGATCTTGGTGCAATTAACTGGGACGATATCCTGAGACATAAAAATACACAAAGAAAGTGGGAGACATTTATTAGCATCCTGGATAGGACCTGTGCACAGTATATACCATATGGGAATACTAGAAATAGGAGGAAACCAATATGGCTAAATAGAGCTGTAAGGGGCGCAATAAGTGACAAAAAGTAAGCATTTAGAGAATTAAAGGAAGTAGGTAGTGATGAGGCATTAAATAAATACAAAAAATTAAATAAATTCTGTAAAAAGCAAATCAAGGCAGCAAAGATTGAGACAGAGAGACTCATTGCCAGAGACAGTAAAAATAATCCCAAAATATTCTTTAACTACATAAATAGTAAGAAACTAAAAAATGATAGTGTTGGCCCCCTTAAAAATAGTCTGGGTGAAATGGTGGATGAGGATGAGGAAAAAGCCAATATGCTAAATGACTTTTTTTCATCAGTATTTACACAAGAAAATCCCATGGCAGACAAAATGACTAGTGATAAAAATTCCCCATTAAATGTCACCCGCTTAACCCAGCAGGAAGTACATCGGCGTCTAAAAATCACTAAAATTGACAAATCTCCGGGCCCGGATGGGATACACCCCCGAGTACTGCAGGAATTAAGTACAGTCATTGATAGACCATTATTTTAAATCTTTAAAGACTCCATAATAACAGGGTCTGTACCACAGGACTGGCGTATAGCAAATGTGGTGCCAATATTCAAATAGGGGACAAAATCTGAACTCGGTAATTATAGGCCAGTAAGCTTAACCTCTATTGTGGGTAAAATACTGGAGGGCATTCTAAGGGATGCTATACTGGAGTATCTGAAGAGGAATAACCTCATGACCCAGTATCAGCACGGGTTTACTAGGGACCGTTCATGTCAGACTAATTTGATCAGTTTCTATGAAGAGGTAAGTTCCGGACTGGACCAAGGGAACCCAGTGGACGTAATGTATATGAACTTTTCAAAAGCTTTTGATACGGTGCCACACAAAAGGTTGATACATAAAATGAGAATAATGGGGATAGGGGAAAACATGTGTAAGTGGGTTAAGAGCTGGCTCAGGGATAGGAAACAAAGGGTGGTTATTAATGGAGCACACTCGGACCGGGTCGCGGTTAGCAGTGGGGTACCACAGGGGTCAGTATTGGGCCCTCTTCTTTTCAACATATTTATTAATGACTTTGTAGGGGGCATTCAGAGCAGAATTTCAATATTTTCAGATGACACTAAACTCTGCAGGGTAATCACTGCAAAGGAGGACAATTTTATATTACAGGATGATTTATGTAAACTAGAAGCTTGGGCTGATAAATGGCAAATGAGCTTTAATGGGGATAAATGTAAGGTCATGCGCTTGGGTAGAAGTAATAGGATGTATAACTATGCACTTAATTCTAAATCTCTGGGCAAAACTGTCAATGAAATAGACCTGGGAGTATGGGTGGATGACAAACTCATGTTCAGTTGCCAGTGTCAGGCAGCTGCTACAAAGGCAAATGATATAATGAGATGCATTAAAAGAGGCATAGATGCATATGAGGAGAACATAATTTTACCTCTACACAAGTCACTAGTTCGACCACACTTAGAATACTGTGTACAGTTCTGGTCTCCGGTGTATAAGAAAAACATAGCTGAACTGGAGCGGGTGCAGAGAAGAGCGACCAAGGTTATTAGAGGACTGGGGGGTCTGCAATACCAAGATAGGTTATTACACTTGGAGCTATTTAGTTTGGAAAAACGAAGACTAAGGGGTGATCTTATTTTAATTTATAAATATATGAGGGGACAATACAAAGACTTTTCTGATGATCTTTTTAATCATAGACCTAAGACAGGGACAAGGGGGCATCCTCTACGTCTGGGGGAAAGAAGGTTTAGGCATAATAACAGACGTGGGTTCTTTACTGTAAGAGCAGTGAGACTAGAGATGAGCGCTGTTTGAGTCGAACTGTTTGACAATTTCAAATTCGAGCTGTTTTGGGCGGTGTTCGAATCGTTCAACGAACCCGAACAATTTGCTTAAAATTCGGCTGTTCGAGTTTCTGTTTCATAACTGTTCGTTCACCAAAAGCCTCGCTTGATTTGCACATTAAAACTGTTTATCGTTGTTAATAGACTGTTTCAGTATATAGTGGGCGGGGGATAGACCTGTGCTGAAATAACGCCGATCTCAATTTTTTTTTCTTTCCCGTATTTACAGTGGGGTGGTGCAGTCTCTCAGCCTATCAGCAGTATGCACACACAGCAATGTGCATGTGATGCACACAAGCAAGGGCTTGTATCATTGGCTGTGTATGTGTCATGTCCTTGCCCTATAAGAACCAGCCATTTGCCCCGTGGCCACCATTTCCTCACTGCTGCAGCTTAGTGTTAGACGGCACCGCTGCTGCTGTGGGTGCTATACAGACTAAGAGTCTTTTTTTGGGAGTGAATTTACAGAGAGATAGGTTTAAGGAGTTGGAAGTCGGGACTAGTTGTAATATCAGCCCTTTTCAGGGTAGGTTACAGCAGTTCATAGCACTGTTTGCCAGGCAGGTCTGTGCCAGTGCTCTGCAAGTGTTTGTCACAGCATTTGGTGTAATCTAGCTCAGCTAATCCTTTTGGGCTAGTAGCATTATCTGATAGTCATCTGAGTAGCCCGCCTGTGAAACAAACTATACCGCCTGTGTATCTCTATTTTCACTACATCTAATCCAGTTATTAGTTTTGGGCCTAGGAGCAGTGTCTGCACATCAGCAGACTAGCCCACCTGTGAAACTAACTACACCGCCTGTGTATCTCTATTTTCACTGCATCTAATTCAGTTATTAGTTTTGGGCCTAGGAGCAGTGTCTGCACGTCAGCAGAGTAGCCCGCCTGTGAAACAAACTATACCGCCTGTGTATCTCCATTTTCACTGCATCTAATCCAGTTATTAAATTCTAAAAGACGAACGGCACCAGGACTCATCAATGCAGTATTGGGAGCGCTGAATCAAATACACCTCTTTAGACCCACAACGTGCGGTATCCATGCAGTACTGGAGTGTGGTGCTAAGCATAAAAAGTAAAACTTTGCACAAGAAAGTGGAAGAATGTGGCACTCACCCAGGTTGTGAAGTGAATATCTTTAATCTTTCTTTAATCCATGTACAGACTTTTCATAAAAGACAAGCGGAGATGACGAGGGTGCGGGGAGAGTGAGCTGGACGACGGCCGTTTCGCACAATTAGTGCTAAAAGCTTGTTTTATCTATAGGGGATATCCTGTCGCAATATTAGAAGAAGCAGAAAATCGAGCAGATAGATTGTCACAGAAGGAACTTCGGGCATTGAGACCCGTAGAAGCGCGGTAACGCGAAACGGCCGTCGTTTTTTGTCCACGTTCTCCCCAAGTGTGCCCGCACATGTTCCAATAAAGCAAATCATATATACCAAACCATACATGCACCACAGATCAAAATCCCAAGGGTGCTCGGATATATGTAAAGGGTTCAGTGCAACATAAAGTAGACATGAAAACCTAGAAGAACAGCACTACAAGAACCAAGTAAAAATTACAAAACAATCTTTATTAAATAGACAATAAAAGCATATTATACATGTGTCAAAAAGGGAAACAGATGACAATGATCACCAAACCAAAAAGCATTGTGGGAATCAACAGGTGGAGAGTACATACGACGTCACAACCTCATGTTCGCTAAAGAAATGCAGATGCATGTGTTCCTGCAGTGCATAAAATATACTATAGTATACTATACTATAGTAGAGCCACTGGGGCTCGTGGCAGTGTGGGTTCTTTCCAGGTAATGTGATCATTTGATTTATACCCAGTCACTCTTTCCCTCATAGGTTATTATCCTCTTCATAGTTGCATGATCAGCACTTTGCACTTATGCTCTTTGACTAGTCATATGTCTATGCACTGTGAAGGGGCAGTATACTTTATGCACTGCAGTAACACATGCATCTGCATTTATTTAGTGAACATGAGGTTGTGACGTAGTATGTATTTTCCACCTGTTGATTCCCACACTGCTTTTTGGTTTGGTGATCATTGTCATCTGTTTCCCTTTTTGACACATGTATGATATGCTTTTATTGTCTATTTAATAAAAATTGTTTTGTAATTTTTACTTGGTTCTTGTAGTGCTGTTCTTCTAGGTTTTCATGTTCCAATAAAGGACTATCGCACAAGAGACCGGTGAGTGCACTCCTGTTTCTTTTTCTTCGCTTGGATTCTTATATCTTGTCTTGAAAGTGCACCCAGAGTCTAAAGTCAGGCATATATGGCACAGCAGCGGCACATAGTTGCATTTTCTATTGTACAGAGGCGGTGAAACACACGCACAACAGTGCCGTGGACTTTCTCTATATTTTAACAAGTAGCTATTTCTTTGTCATCATTATGTTCTTCTATACTGCTGGAGTCAGAGTCGATGATTCATCCATCTTTAGAAATTGAACCTTTCCAATGGGGTGTTCAATCAAACTTTATGCCTCCTCTGTCCCCAGGAAATGTGATTGACGCTTTCCAAAATGCAGTGTTGAAAGACATTGAGGCTTTAATCTATCCCAGTTTTCGTAAAAATCTGGCACCAGGGGAATTAAGGGCACTGCGGGAAATGCAGACATGGCATGATGTTATTATAAGAAAAGCGGACAAAGGGGGCAATCTTGTCATTCTGGATAGGGGATACTATATCAGTGAGGCATTGCCATAATTAAATGATCGGGAAACCTATTTACCCCTTGAACATCCAACAGGGAGATATAAAGAAAAACTTAGAACTTTATTAAATAAATTTGTAGAAAATGGAATCCTGAGAAAGGGTAGAGCAGAAAAACTTTGCCAGATTTTCCCAACTTCCCTCATTGGTATAGTTTCCCTAAAATCCACAAGTGTGTGGAACGCGCCCCCAGCCGTCCGATTATTTCGGGAAAAAATTCTCTAAGGCTACGTTCACATTTGCATTGTGTGCTGTTGCATCGGCGACGCAACGCACAACGCAAACAAGAATGCACGCTAAAACGCATAGTTTTGCGACGCATGCGTCCTTTTTTGCCGGATTTTGGACGCAAAAAAAATGCATCTTGCTGCGTCCTCTGCGCCCTAACGCTTGCGGCAAAAAAGACGCATGCATCGCAAAATGCATGCAAACGCATGTCCATGCGCCCCCATGTTAAATATAGGGGCGCTTGGCGCATGCGTCGCCGTGGCTGCGTCCGATGCAGCCCGGCAGAACGCAAATGTGAACGTAGCCTAACAGAGCCCTTGTCCCAATTTCTTGACTGGCTATTAAAGCCATTGTTGAAGAAAGTTCCATCATTTGTGAAAGACAGTGGGGATTTTTTATTAGCGCTCAAAGGTATTGATTGGCAGGAGAATTTCGCTTTGGCTTCTGTAGGCATTGTCAATTTATATACAAGGAACCCACAGAAACAGGGGATAGACGCGATCAAAAAAATTCTAGAAAATACAGGTAAAGATCCAGAGTTTATTTCTTTTACATAGTTACATAGTTATTAAGGTTGAAGGAGGACTATAAGTCCATCTAGTTCAACCCATAGCCTAACCTAACATGCCCTAACATGTTGATCCAGAGGAAGGCAAAAAAAAAACGTGGCAATGAATAAGCTCCACCTTGGGGAAAAAAATTCCTTCCCGACTCCACATACGGCAATCAGACTAGTTCCCTGGATCAACGCCCTATCAAGGAATCTAGTGTATATACCCTGTAACATTATACTTTTCCAGAAATGTATCCAATCCACTCTTAAATTTAAGTAATGAATCACTCATTACAACATCATATGGCAGAGAGTTCCATAGTCTCACTGCTCTTACAGTAAAGAACCCGCGTCTGTTATTATGCTTAAACCTTTTTTCCTCCAGACGTAGAGGATGCCCCCTTGTCCCTGTTTCAGGTCTATGATTAAAAAGATCATCAGAAAGGTCTTTGTATTATCCCCTCATATATTTATACATTAAAATAAGATCACCCCTTAATCTTCGTTTTTCCAAACTAAATAGCCCCAAGTGTAATAACCTATCTTGGTATTGCAGACCCCCCAGTCCTCTAATAACCTTGGTCGCTCTTCTCTGCACCCGCTCCAGTTCAGCTATGTCTTTCTTATACACCGGAGACCAGAACTGTACACAGTATTCCAAGTGTGGTCGAACTAGTGACTTGTGTAGAGGTAAAATTATGTTCTCCTCATGAGCATCTATGCTTCTTTTAATGCATCCCATTATTTTATTTGCCTTTGTAGCAGCTGCCTGACACTGGCCACTGAATATGAGTTTGTCATCCACCCATACACCCAGGTCTTTTTCATTGACGGTTTTGCCCAGAGTTTTAGTATTAAGCACATAATTATACATCTTATTACTTCTACCCAAGTGCATGACCTTACATTTATCCCAATTAAAGCTCATTTGCCATTTATCAGCCCAAGCTTCTAGTTTACATAAATCATCATGTAATATAAAATTGTCCTCCCCTGTATTGATTACCCTGCAGAGATTAGTGTCATCTGCAAATATTGAAATTCTACGCTGAATGCCCCGTACAAGGTCATTAATAAATATGTTAAAAAGAAGAGGGTCCAATACTGACCCCTGTTGTACCCCACTGCTAACCATTACCCAGTCTGAGTGTGCTCCATTAATAACCACCCTTTGTTTCCTATCCCTGAGCCAGCTCTTAACCCACTTACACATATTTTCCCCTATCCCCATTACTCTCATTTTATGTATCAACCTTTTGTGTGGCACCGTATCAAAAGCTTTTGAAAAGTCCATATACATTACGTCCACTGGGTTCCCTTGGTCCAGTCCGGAACTTACCTCTTCATAGAAGCTGATCAAATTAGTCTGACATGAACGGTCTCTAGTAAACCCGTGCTGATACTGGGTCATGAGGTTATTCCTCTTCAGATACTCCAGTATAGCATCCCTTAGAATTCCCTCCAGGGTTTTACCCACAGTAGACGTTAAGCTTACTGGCCTATAATTTCCGAGTTCAGGTTTTGTCCCCTTTTTGAATATTACCCACATTTGCTATACGCCAGTCCTGTGGTACAGACCCTGTTATTATGGAGTCTTTAAAGATTTAAAATAATGGTCTATCAATGACTGTACTTAATTCCTGCAGTACTCGGGGGTGTATCCCATCCGGGCCCGGAGATTTGTCAATTTTAGTGATTTTTAGACGCTGATGTACTTCCTGCTGGGTTAAGCAGGTGACATTTAATGGGGAATTTTTATCACTAGTCATTTTGTCCGCCATGGGATTTTCTTGTGTAAATACTGATGAAAAAAAGTCATTTAGCATATTGGCTTTTTCCTCATCCTCATCCACCATTTCACCCAGACTATTTTTAAGGGGGCCAACACTATCATTTTTTTTAGTTTCTTACTATTTATGTAGTTAAAGAATATTTTGGGATTATTTTTACTTTATCTGGCAATGAGTCTCTCTGTCTCAATCTTTGCTGCCTTTATTTGCTTTTTACAGAATTTATTTAATTTTTTGTATTTATTTAATGCCTCCTCACTACCTACTTCCTTTAATTCTCTAAATACTTTCTTTTTGTCACTTATTGCGCCCCTTACAGCTCTATTTAGCCATATTGGTTTCCTCGTATTTCTAGTATGTTTATTCCCATACGGTATACACTGTGCACAGGTCCTATGCAGGATGCTAATAAACGTCTCCCATTTTCTTTGTGTATTTTTATGTCTCACGATATCGTCCCAGTTAAATGCACCAAGATCCTCTCTCATCCGTTGGAAATTTGCCCTCCTGAAATTTAGTGTCCTTGTAACCCCTCTATTACACATCTTTTTAAAGGATACATGAAAACTTATTATTTTGTGATCACTATTCCCTAAGTGACCCCCAACCCTTATATTTGATATGTGGTCTGGCCTGTTGGTTAACATTAGGTCTCGCAGTGCCCCCCTTCTTGTTGGTTCATGAACCAGTTGTGAAAGGTAATTGTCTCTCATAGTTGTCCAAAACCGATTACCTTTGCTGGAACTGCAGGTTTCTGTTCCCCAATCTATTTCAGGGTAGTTGAAGTCCCCCATAATAATGACTTCTCCTTGAGTCGCAGCTTCATCTATTTGCTTTACGAGGATATTCTCCATTGCTTCCATTTTTTTTGGAGATTTATAACAAACCCCTATCAGTAATTTATTATTTTTCCCCCTCCCCTTATCTCCACCCACAGGGATTCTACATTTTCATTAAATTCACCTATATTATCACGCAGAATGGGTTTTAAGGACGATTTTACATATAGACACACCCCATCCCCTCACTTATCTGTATGGTCATTTCTGAACAGGCTATAGCCCTGAAAGTTAACAGCCCAGTCTTGGCTCTCATCCAGCCATGTTTCAGATATCCCCACCATGTCATAATTATGCTCCAACAACATAAGTTCTAATTCGTCCATTTTGTTGGTGAGGCTTCTGGCATTAGTATACATGCACTTGATGTTCCTCTCTGTAACTCTATTCTTTCTTAAATTATTAACTGTTCTAAACCCAGCCCCCATGCCACAGCCACCCCCATCTTCCTTATTTGTGCCCAGGTCTCTATCTGCACTATTTTCCCCTCCTATAAAATGAATACCCTCTCCCCCAATCCCTAGTTTAAGGTTGAAGGAAGACTTTAAGCCCATCTAGTTCAACCCATAGCCTAACCTAACATGCCCTAACATTTATTTAATTTTCTGTATTTATTTAATGCCTCCTCACTACCTACTTCCTTTAATTCTCTAAATGCTTTCTTTTTGTCACTTTTTGCACCCCTTACAGCTCTATTTAGCCATATTGGTTTCCTCCTATTTCTAGTATGTTTATTCCCATACGGTATATACTGTGCACAGGTCCTATCCAGGATGCTAATAAATGTCTCCCATTTTCTTTGTGTATTTTTGTGTCTCAGGATATCGTCCCAGTTAATTGCACTAAGATCATCTCTCATCCGTTGGAAATTTGCCTTCCTGAAGTTTGGTGTCCTTGTAACCCCTCTACTACACATCTTATTAAAGGATACATGAAAACTTATTATTTTGTGATCACTATTCCCCAAGTGACCCCAACCCATATATTTGATATGCGGACTGCCTTGTTGGTTAATATTAGGTCTAGCAGTGCCCCCCTTCTTGTTGGGTTCTGAACCAATTGTGAAAGGTAACTGTCTCTCATAGTTGTCAAAAACCGATTACCTTTGCTTGAACTGCAGGTTTCTGCTCCCCAATCTATTTCAGGGTAGTTGAAGTTCCCCATAATAATGACTTCTCCTTGAGTCGCAGCTTCATCTATTTGCTTTACGAGGATATTCTCCATTGCTTCCATTATTTTTGGAGATTTATAACAAACCCCTATCAGTAATTTATTATTTTTCCCCCTCCCCTTATCTCCACCCACAGGGATTCTACATTTTCATTAAATTCACCTATATTATCACGCAGAATGGGTTTTAAGGACGATTTTACATATAATAATAATAATAATTTTTATTTATATAGCGCCAACATATTCCGCAGCGCTTTACAAATTATAGAGGGGACTTGTACATACAATAGACATTACAGCATAACAGAAATACAGTTCAAAACAGATACCAAGAGGAGTGAGGGCCCTGCTCGTAAGCTTACAAACTATGAGGAAAAGGGGAGACACGAGAGGTGGATGGTAACAATTGCTATAGTTATTCGGACCAGCCATAGTGTAAGGCTTGGGTGTTCATGTAAAGCTGCATGAACCAGTTAATTAATTTTTTTTTTTTTTTAATATAGGCCACACAGGGATCGTTAGGTTAATGCATTGAGGCGGTAGGCCAGTCTGAACAAATGAGTTTTTAGGGCACGCTTAAAACTGTGGGGATTGGGGATTAATCGTATTATCCTAGGTAGTGCTATAGACACACCCCATCCCCTCACTTATCTGTATGGTCATTTCTGAACAGGCTATAGCCCTGAAAGTTAACAGCCCAGTCTTGGCTCTCATCCAGCCATGTTTCAGATATCCCCACCATGTCATAATTATGCTCCAACAACATTAGTTCTAATTCGTCCATTTTGTTGGCGAGGCTTCTGGCATTAGTATACATGCACTTGATGTTCCTCTCTGTACCTCTATTCTTTCTTAAATTATTAACTGTTCTAACTCCACCCCCCATGCCACCGCCACCCCCAACTTTCTTATTTGTGCCCAGGTCTCTATCTGCACTATCTTCCCCTCCTATAAATTGAATACCCTCCCCCCAATCCCTAGTTTAAACACTCCTCCAACCTTCTAACCATTTTCTCCCCCAGCTCAGCTGCACCTTCCCCATTGAGGTGCAGCCCGTCCCTAGCGTAGAGCCTGTAGCCAACTGAGAAGTCGGCCCAGTTCTGCAGGAACCCAAACCCCTCCTTCCTACACCAATTCTTGCCTCTCTGGCGTGGCACGTGGTACCGGCAGTATTTTGGAAAATACCACGTTGGAGGTCCTTGCTTTCAGCTTGCAGCCTAATTACCTGAAATCATCTTTAAGGACCTTCCACATACCTCTAACTTTGTCATTTGTGCCAATGTGCACCATGACCGCTGGGTCCTCACCAGCCCCTCCCAGTAATCTGTCCACCCGATCAGCGATGTGTCGAACCCGAGCGCCAGGTAGGCAGCACACCGTTCGACGATCCCTATCTTAGTGACAGATTGCCCTATCTGTTCCCCTGATAATTGAGTCCCCCACTACCAGCACCTGTCTGGCCTGCCCTGCTCTCCTATTTCCCTACTTACTGGAGCAGTCACTCCTCCAGCTTTCAGAGGACATGCCTGGCTGCAGCAGTGCTACTCCTGTACTGGCACCCCCATCTGCCAACTTAGCAAACTTATTGGGGTGTTCCAGATCAGGACTAGCCTCCCTGGCACTCTTCCCTCTACCCCGCTTTCTAACTGTCACCCAGCTTGCTACTTCACCGTCCTGCAGCTCCATCCCACCATCCCCCCCTCATCTATGCCATTGAGCGTTTGCTCAGTGAGCAGAAGACTCCTCTCCATATTGTCTATGGATCTTAGTGTTGCCAGCTGTACATTTAGATTCAGAATCTGGGTTTCCAAATGCACAACGTGCTCACATCTCGCACAGCATTATGCACCCTCAACCGGCTGATCAAGGACTGCATACATGTGGCAAGATGTGCACTGGATGGCATTAACAATAGTGGAGCACATTTCCTAATGGGAATTGCACTAGACAGAAAAGTTTAATAAAAAAAAATAAATAAATAAATACAAAGTATTAATGAAAAACAGACAGCAATTCCTCCCTTGGAAACTCCCTGAATCCAAAGTCACTGAATCACATGTCACACTTACCGCCGTTCACACTTACGCTCTGGTCACACTCAGCTCGCTCACACTCGCTATGCTGAAGATTTATAGATTTTTTTGTTTTCTCTAGTTCCCTTCAACAGCAATCCACCTTGCTGTTCAAATGCACTTCCAAAAAGTGCATTTAAAAGCCCTTGACAAGTCTTGACTTTGTGCTATCCCATAACGCCTTCAAATTTATTGACAAGTGGTACCTGCAAAAAACAGGTACCGCGATGGGCACGCCAGTTGCATGCGTTTTTGCAAATCCTTTTTTAGCTGCCTTTGAAGAAAAATATATCACTTCCATACATAATCCATATTTAAAATTCATACGGACTTATTTGCGGTTTGCAGATGATATTTTAATCATTTGGGATGGCACAAAGCAAGACTTTGATCTTTTTGTTACCAGTCTGAATGAGACCAATGTTGAGAACATGCAGTTTACTTCTTGTTTTGGAAAAAATTCTTTAGAATTTTTAGATGTGAAAATTGAAATTCATAATGGCCAAATGAACACAAAGGTGTTTAGGAAACCTTCGGCTACAAACAACTTATTGCATTATTACAGTGCTCATCCACCCCACACAAAAAATAGTATTCCTTATAGCCAAATGGTCAGGCCTAGGAAAATTACCAATAATGATGACATTTATAGGGAACAAGTTGTAGACCTAAAAACTCGTTTTATCAATAGGGGATATCCTGTCGCAATATTAGAAGAAGCAGAAAATCGAGCAGATTGTCGGAGTAGGAACTTCTTATAAAAAATAAACAAAAACATCAAGTATCTAAAACAAAAAATCTTAAAAAATGTACATTTAGCTTTATTCATAGTGCAATGGACAAGCAGATATATGCGACAATTAGAAAAAATTGGCACATTCTGCAAAGCGATAGAAATTTAGCAAAAATCACTACATTAAATCCCCAGTTTGCCTACAAACGTACAAAAAATTTAGGAGATTTATTAGTCCATAACCGACTTCTCCCTGCCCGTAATAATTGGCTAAAAAAAGATTTGCCAGTAGGAAATTTCTAATGTGGCCATTGTAGATTTTGCCATTTCCATTATATGGATAATCCCATAAGAATAGGAGGTATTAACCACAGAATTCGGGATTTTATTTCATGCAAAACCAGATTTGTAATTTGTTATTTTGTGCCCTTGCAATTATTTTTACATCGGTAAAACGATCCGACCCCTTGTAACAAGATTTCACGAACACTATAATTCGATAGCGTCAGGTAAAGGGTCCGTGCGTTTGATAAAGCATATGCATGAGAAGCATAAGGGAAACCCTGAACTGATGCATTTTGCTGGCCTTGAAACTGTTAAATTTCCTCCCCAGGGAGGTAATCACGATAAGCTGCTTCTGAGAGAGGAAGCAAAATGGATAATAAAGGCCGGAGCCCAAAGACCGATTGGTCTAAATGACAAATTAGATATGGCAGTATTTTTGTAGTGTTCTCGATATATGCAGTTATCGGATTCGTAAGTGATTTAATTTGCTAAATTGTATTGTAATTTGTGTTTTTGCTAAATGTAACAATCGTGTTAGTAATTGAGGTGAAGTCTGTTCCCTTTAAAAGGAAGTGACTTAGGTTTTAGCTCACATGGACCTGTGGAAGAACTAATTGTGCGAAACGGCTGTCGTCCAGCTCATTCTACCCGCACCCTCGTCGTCTCCGCTTGTCTTTTATGAAAAGTCTGTACATGGATTAAAGACAGATTATAGATATTCACTTCGCAACCTGGGTAAGTGGCGCATTCTTCCACTTTCTTGTGCAAAGTTTTAATCCAGTTATTAGTTTTAGGCCTAGGAGCAGTTTCTGCATGTCAGCAGAGTAGCCCGCCTGTGAAACAAACTATACCGCCTGCGTATCTAAATTTTTACTGCATCTAACCCAGTAAATCCTTTTGGGCCTAGTACCACAGTTTGGCCACTCAGTTCTGCTTGGTTTTCCTCCATCGGTTGTTGTGCCAACAACTACAGATACAGAGTTGCCAATTCGATAAGCACTAAAATGAGTGGCAAAAGGCCTGCTGATGATGGAAAGGGGAATAGGCGTGTAGGAAAGGGAAAAAAAGGTTGTGTCCATGGGGTAGGTGGTAAAGCAACAGTAACATCTGCAGAAGAAAGACCATCTTCCAGCCAAAGTAAGATGTCTACTTCTTTTCGTGGACAATGTGATATGATCCCTTTCTTACGACCATCGCTACAAGCATTGCCAAAAATTCCAGATGAGGCACAAAAACAGCAGGTGCTTGAACGGATATCAAGTGCTCATTCAAGTGGGCTCTCCTCCATGTCAACTTCAACATCACAACTACTCCAGTCCTCAGAGTTGTCACCCCAATCGCACTTGCTTCCTCACAGCTCCCAAGTCTCCAGCTGCCTGTCTGAGCATGGGGTAACACACATTGTTGAGTCTGTAGAGCTGTTTACGCATATTATAGCCTGGGAATCAGAGGTCTGCTCCAGAGCTTCTGTGACTCCAGACGAGGAAATGATCTGCACTGATGCCCAGAGTCTTTGTGAGTCGGATCCAGGCCCAGATGAAGAAGGTTCTGCGCGTAATGTAGACCCTCGTTCCCAAACTGTAACTCCTGTTGGTGGAGACAATGAGGAAGATGATGATGAGACTGAGATACCTGATTGGAACGAAAACTTGACTTTTTGGTCGGGGCAGGAAGAGGTTGGCTCTGAGGACGACGGGTGTGAGAACACACAGGATGATGAGGAGGTTGTAGACCCACTTACTGTCAGTTTCTGTACATTTTAAGCACACCTAAGAGACTGGGTTAATACTCTCTACAGACCTATTCAGACCACAGCCATACACATATTGGAACATGGTCATTGCCATGCTATGGCCTTTACCTGAGCTCTGTAGCACTGCCTGTCACCTGAGTAATACACTCCACAGACCTCGTCTCTCTCAAATCCATGCAAACGTTACATTCGTGGTTGGGTAGTTTCCAGAAGGCCTACATAGGCTTGTGCAGATTGGTCTATGGCACTTCTGTGTCTTTCCCTTGAGGAGGCTGTTTCCAAGTAAAATGAGGCTTGTATATGCTCCTGACATGGGTTTCAGGCCTGACAGTCTGAGCACAGTACAGGCCCTTGCTTGCATACACTGAATTCAGAATTTAATTCTTATGCTTTTGGTGTCTGGTAGAATCCAATTTACTGACATTGGTCATACAGATCCCAAAACTCTTGCATTCTATACACCTTACAGCGGCTTCACCTACTATGACAGTGACTCCATTGGGATCCGGTGGCAAAAATGAACTGTCGAGCTAACAAAACTCAGGTTTCATGGCACCTGCTGGCCCTCTGAAAACGTCAAGCGAGGGTCGCATAATAATATGGCTGTGGACATGGTGGTGGTGGGCTAAGGCCAAAATTCAAATGGGCATGTTTGAACTGGCATTGTCTAGGGATGGGGAATATATATTCCACCAACTTGCTAACTATTTGGAATGAGGGAGGGACCTCCCAAATGTAGGAGTGAGAGCTCTTCCAAATGTATGACACAGGGCCATGTGAGGGCCATGTGAGGGCCCTTCCCAAACTCAGATTTCATGGCACCTTCTGGCCCTCTGAAAATTTGAAGCAAGCGCCGCATAGTGACATGGCAGTGGACATGGTGGTGGTGGCGAGCGAAGCCCAAATTCAAATGTTTTAACTGGCTTTGTAAGAGAATGGGGAATATGTATTCCACTGTCTAGCTAACAATTTGGAATGAGGGTGGAACCTCCCAAATGTAGGAGTGACATCTCTCGCAAATGTTAAAGGAAAAATGAAAGCCAAAATGCTCCATGTGAACATATGCTAAAGCGGAGGTATCATTTATTTTATTTATTTTTTTATTTTGCATTATATACATGTAATTATGAAAGAAAAAATGCTTCTTCGCATTTTTCTCTTTTCAAAAATTTAGGTATGGTAGGTATTTTTATAAATCCATAAAATCGTCGCAATAGTCTGACAACATTATTCCCAGACACCGTATGTGAGTCAGAAAGGCATGCAGACATCTTCTCCATGCTGTTGCCATTTAGTTTAAGCTCTTTCCCATCCATTTCAGCTTTTTTCTCATGCTTCCAGACCTGTGTGTTGGGTCCAGCAGAAAAATATTCGGCTTTCTAATTGACTTGCATTGGATTCGTTATTCGGATATTAGAAATAATTTGTGCCAAATTTTCCCGAATCCGCATATTTCACTACTCACTCATCACTAATAAATATATTTATTTTTTGGATTAATATATATTTTTTGTTTTTTTATTTTGAGATTTTTTTTTAAATATTTTTGTCTTTTTATTTTTACTTTTTTACCTTGTCCCTGGATGGAACATTAACTTTACCAGCCCTGATTGCTTGTCTAGTACTCTATTGTGCTTTTGCATTGCAGGGCATTAGTTTAGTGCACCGCAGAGAGTAGGGAGGAGGCGTGCCAGCTCCTGCTCTGAGGCAGGAACTTACAGGCCACCATACCTGGTGACCCTACCGCCATCGTTTGACCTGGGATCACCATGGAGATGATCGGCAAAATGTGATCGCAGTCACGTGATGCTGATCGGAGCAGAGCGGGAGCTCCCTCCCTAGTATTGACAGTGGTATCAGAGGGGTTAAACGCCTGCAATCAGCACTAGTACCGGTCATGGAAGTTGCCCCAGTGTGTCAGCTCTCATATAGCGCTGACACTCACTTTTGATTGTGAAAGCATTCAGAGTGAGCCCGCGAACCTCACGCCATACGTGTTGGAATTTTTAAGTATTTTTTCCAGTATGTATAATTATTTTTTGTATGTTATTTCTTGAATTTGTATATCAATAAAATTGTTATATGTTTTTTACAAAATCTTTAGTGTCTATGCTCCCCTTTTTCACTAGTGTAGTACTCACGCCATACGTGTACGGCGGCTGGCCGGAACACACCTCCCACAGCGCCGTATATGTATGGTGGATCTACTGAAGGGGAAAATGATGAGAAAGGATTGGACGGTTATCTAAGACAATATTCCATTTGATTTTATATCTATACACAGCAGCGTGCCTTTTACCTTGTTCTTTCCTTGTCCTCCTGCCTAATTAGGTTTTGTGAGATGTGAATTCTATTCTTCTTATTTGAGTCCAGGAAGAGAGGGAGGGCTTGGATTGTTAAAACAAAGGAAACTGGACTTCAGACAGACAGCCTTTCCAGGGTTGGGACCAAAGGAAAGAGTAACTTCTGTTAAAACAGCCACAGGAACCGAAGGGACTAGAATTCAACTTTGAGAGAGGACATTACAAAGATATTGTTTAGACTTTTAATTTTATACTGCAATTTAGTTGTATTATTTTCTATAGATTTTTTGTCTTTGTGTAAGTTTTTTTGTAGTCTTTTTTTAGATTTGTACTTAAAATGAATACTTAAATAGATTTGTATGACACATTTAGTTTAGAAAACAGGAATTTTTATAAATCTAAGCCTTGCAATCAGGAAGCAAGAGTGGGAAGAACAAGCTTTACTGAAGTGATATTCTGAATTGAAGAGGGAAGAACTGCAGCAACGCAGTTTGAACACTATACTTCTTACAACATATCCTGGTAAATATATTTTGCATTGCCATAATTTTGTATTTTCATCATTGTTCTGTATTTCATATTTGTATCCTTGTACATTCATCATAGGTGGGATTTCTCTAAAATTCATAGTCACTTCATCTTTCCCTTTTATCTAAAGGTACAGATGCAATATAGCCACTGACTTGTTTTAAGTGCGTCAATTGTTCAGCTGTCTGGCTGCATGATGGTTTTTAGAGTTTAATGTCAGTATTCAGTGGTTTGCAGAGAGAAATAACATTATTTAATAATACGTAGCTCTAAAATAGTGAACGCTATGGTGTTTTCTTCTATGTTTGTTAATCAGGTGCCATGTTAAAATGTTACGTGATATCTTTCAACAGTATCTGTCAGGCAATGGAGGGAGTTGCAGTTTATGAACTTTTTTCTACAGGATATACATTTGAATTTACACTTTGTATTTTCTGCCATCTTGTTTCTGAAGCTACATCCTCAGTACAAATTCTATATATTTAGATAATATATTTCATTTACTTTTGACAGTAGATGTTCGTTTTTCCCTGAAGTCAATTAGGTTTTTATCTGTGTACTATATATTGAGATGTGCATTGTACCAACTATTACACTGTTGGAGCACCCTGATTATACAAATGCACAACACATGACTGGTTTCAGGAGTAGCACAGTGGAAGCAGTGACAGTTTTACAGATTGAACATGTCACACTTTCATGTGCATTCAGGAATATAGAATACAGTGGCGTGGGAATGTTTGGGCATCCCTGGTCAAAATTACTGTTATTGTGAAAAGTTAAGCAAGTTGAACATGAAATAATCTCCAAAAGGCCTAAAGTTAAAGTGGGGAAAAAAGTGTTTAGTCGGCCACCAATTGTGCAAGTTCTCCCACTAAAAAAGGTGAGAGAGGCCTGTAATTGACATCATAGGTAGACCACAACTATGAGAGTCAAAATGAAAAAACAAATACAGAAAATCACCTTGTCTAATTTGGCAAGATTTATTTTGCAAATTATGGTGGAAAATAAGTATTTGATTGCAACAAGGTGGCACGGGGTGGTAGTCCCAGCTTAGTCAACTAAGCCACAGTCAGTAGACACCCCGGCACCTAGCACAGAGATAGACCAGATGGACACAATCCTCAGTCACAACTTGCAGTCCAACAGGGAATGAAATTTAATAACAGAGATGAAATGAAGTACAACACTGGCTTCCTGCCCTTTCCCTAGCAATGTCCTTGACCGTACCCACAGCAGCCACGGCGGTCGCTAGAAGCAGTAGTCCATACGCCGGAATCTGGAAGCCTGAAGTCCCTTCGGCGAGGCCCTTATCAAGTCCTGGGACCTGTGTTGCGGTCCTTAAGTCCCAGGCAACAGATTATATTCTGTCCTGGGGTCTGGCAATGCCCTTGTTACTGCCCTTCAGTCTGGGGCAACAGGTTCTATCGGCTCCTGGGGTCTGGCTATGCCCTGGCTGCTACTGAACCTCTTCACAGCAGCAGCTTCCTGCTGCCTTTTTCTGGCTGCTAGTCCAGCCTACATTTTAACTCTCAACTGTCACTAACTTAGTGCAAAACACAGACACTTAAAGGGGAACTCCCCACATTGCACAATATAAACACAGTGCCAGGCAATACATTGGTAGTGCATGGTAATTGTAACATATTTACATAAAGTGCACGGGGGGGGGGGGGGGGGCACACAGGAAGGAGATAGGGAGCACCGAGGTCCTCTACTACCTCCTTACACCCCTCCCTCCTGTAATCATGGCTGTCCCGGCCAGGACAACCTCCACATAATGAGCAGCAACGTATACATGAAATTTTGTGTAACAACTTCCAAGTGACGTTAGCATAAGAGTTCCAGTCTCTCTCCCTCTATGTATGAGTCCACGTGACCCTGGTCTCATTGTTCCTGAGACCATCAGGACTCAAAAGAAACACAGTCCTTAAAACTTATAGTCTATGGTAACAAAAAAATTGTTTTGCAGTCCATAAATCACATGTCTTCCACAGTAGCCTGACGGCCCTTTAGCACGGGTGGGCCCTATTCAGGCCTGGTAGTTTCCCCCTCCCTCTTTTCAGGGGACCACGGGCCCCTAAATGGTGGTGGGCTGCGTTTTAAAAGTGGGCTAGTCCAAGGGTAAAATGGGGCACTGTCCAGGGTCACACAGTTCAGTTCTGTAGCAGCCGCATCCAAAGTACACCATAGTTAAACCCTGTGGGGATTTGGTCCCACGATCCAACAAGGGGAGCACCAACAGGTGCAAACAAACTGGGAGGAGGGGAAAAACAATGAAACATGGCCATCATCTTGTGGCCACGTCAGACGCCATAGTCCTTTGGCACCGTTCCTTGCCCCTTCAGAGATGCACAACAGTCCCTGATTTTTTTTTTCTGGGTGCAACCGGCACCAAATTAAATCAAAGGTGGCCTCTCTAATCCACACATGGCCGCTGGTTTGTGTAATGGGCTGCATTCAGACCCTATATGACTATATAGATGTTGGTTGAGAACCTGCTGCAGGAGGAGTAGTCCCCACTGCTCCTCCGGCTCTGCACTCACCCCAGCAGTGGTCCCGCTGTCCCCAGAGCTTCCGACTCTGCTGATACATTGGCGGCCGCCTCGCTGCTCTGAGGCGCCGCTCTCTCCAGGACATTTGTAGCAACTGCAGCCGTGGCAACTGGCTGTTCCACATGCTGAGCCTCTCGCGGTGGATTTTCTTCCCACCCAGAGGCCAGTCTCACAGCCACTGTGTAGGGCCCCCGGGGTCCTTGTTCTTTGATGAAGGCCACATGGTCCCCCTCCTGGAGAGGACCACGGAACATGAGGGAGCCAGCATTAACATATACTTTAGCTCCAATCTCCAGCTCCTGCAGAAATCCATAGCCCCTGCTCTGGTTAAGATACCGGACCACACCGTTGCTCATCTGGCCTGCTGCAGATCCTCCACCGTGGTGCTGTAACCCTTGGATGATACAGCGCTCCCTCCAACTCTTCTCCTATATCACTCAGTGGATCCTGTGAGCTTCTGCAGCTGAGGCTCTCCCACACTCTGGCCGCTGGTGTCGACCGGAACAGGTGCGGCAAGTGAGGATGCAGGGGCCATCGCTAACAGGGATGACATTGGAATAGGAAGCCGGGACACCTCTGTTGATGATAGCGGGGCCACAGGGGGTAAAGGGGCAGAAAATAAATAGCGGGACAGCCGGGTGGGGACTCCATACACACTGCTGCATGCAGTGGCAGTCCCCTGGCACAGCCGCCGATGCTGGTGATTGTGACCACCATGATCCCCCTCAAAGCTGCCTCCTGGGTCTTCCGGTTTCCCCCAGTTTCCAGCCCGGGCATCACCAACTCATTGTACTCCTCGCCTGCATTGGTCTCCACCAGTGACTGGTGTGTCCGCTGGAGGAAGGGCCACTCCTCCAGGTCCTCCGAACTACCAGGCTTCGAAGCTTATGCCATCTCCACCCAGGCCTTGGACCTCCTCCAGTCCTGGGAGCTAATGCCTCTGCGAAACGACATGCTAATTCTCTCCATGTCAGCAGGCAATGACGTCCCTCTCACAAATATGCTGTCTGGTTTCTTTGGGTTCCACCTATTTGTGGATGGGACCACACTTGGCTGTTCCACCTGTTTCCTTGGGTTCTGCTGCACAGATGGGAACTCTGTCCTCACCTGCACCCATTTTGGGCTGACCTTTTTCCCAGGGCGGCACCACCTTCGCCAAATCCTCTCTCTGACACCCATGAAAGGCGGCAACTTCTACCATTTTCGCGCCAACAGCTGCCTCCTCTTCGGTAGCGGTCGGCACCATTTTCAAATCAACAACATCCGCCATCCTCATCTCTTTTACTGTGATCAACTTCAAAAAGTCTCTGTCAGCCGCCATCTGCAATGCTATCGTGGCGGGCAACAAAACACAAGTCCCAAGTTCAAAATCACAAATCTCAGGCACTTCTTCAGTTACTCTCAGGGTTGTAGAGTTGCGGGGGTCCATCCTGCTGACTATGCCAAGTGTAACAAGGTGACACGGGGTCATAGTCCAACCTGAGTCAACTAAGCCACAGTCAGTAGACAACCCGGCACCTTGCACAGAGATAGACTGGATGGACACAATCCTCAGACACAACTTGCAGTCCAACAGGGAATGAAATTTAATAACAGAGATGAAATGAAGTACAACACTGGCTTCCTGCCCTTTCCCTAGCATTGCCCTCGGCCATATCCACAACAGCCACGGTGGCCGGTAGAAGCAGTAGTCCATACACTGGAATCTGGACGCTTAAAGTCCCTTCAGCGAGGCCATCTCCAAGTCCTGGGACCCGTGTTGAGGTCCTTAAGTCCTGGGCAAGAGATTATATCTCGTCCTGGGGTCTGCCATTGCCCTGGCTGCTGCTGCATCTCTGCCCAGGGCAAACGTGCCTGGGCTACTACAGAAGCAGCAGCTTCCTGCTTCCTTTTTCTGGCTGCTAATCCAGCCCACATTTTAACTCTCAATTGTCCCTAACTTAGTGCAATACATAGACACTTAAAGTGAAACTCCTCACATTACACAATATAAACACAGTGCCAGGCAATACATTGGTAGTACATGGTAATTGTAACATATTTACATAAAGTGCACGGGGGTCACACAGGAAGCAGAAAGGGAGCACCGAGGTCCTCCGCTACCTCCTTAAATGGTCACCTAAAAACATTCAAGATTTCTGGCTCTCACAGACCTATAACTTCTGCATTAAGAGGCTCCTCTGTCCTCCACTCATTACCTGTAGTAATGGCACCTGTTTGAACTTGATATCAGTATAAAAGACACCTATCCAGAACCTCAAACAGTCACACTCCAAACTCCACTATGGTGAAGACCAAAGAGCTATCAAAGGACACCAGAAACATAATTGTATCCCTGCATCAGGCTGGGAAGGCTGAATCTGCAATAGGCAAGCAGCTTAGTGTGATGAAATCAACTGTGGAAGCAATAATAATAAAATGGAAGACATACAAGACTACTGATAATCTCCCTTGATCTGGGGTTCCACACAAGGTCTCACCCCATGGAGTCAGAATGATCACAAGAGCGGTGAGCAAAAATCCGAGAACCACATGGGGGGACCTAGTGAATGACCTGCATAGAGCTGGGACCACCGTAACAAAGGCTACCATCAGCAATACACTACTCCGCCAGGGACTCAGATCCTGCACTGCCACACGTGTCCCCCTGCTTAATCCAGTACATGTCTGGGCCCATCTGAAGTTTGCTAGAAAGCATTTGGATTATTCAGAAGAGTATTGGGAGAATGTCCTATGATCTGATGAAACCAAAGTAGAGCTATTTGGTAGAAACAAAACTTGTCTGTTTGGAGGAGACAGAATGCTGAGTTGCATCCAAAGAACATCATAACTACTGTGAAGAATGGGGGTGGCAACATCATGCTTTGGGGCTGTCTCACTGCAAAGGGACCAGGATGACTGATCCATGTACATAAAAGAATCAATGGGAACCATGTATTGTGAGATTTTGGGTGCAAACCTCCTTCCATCAGCAAAGGCATTGAAGATGAAACGTGGATGGGTCTTTCAGCATGATAATGATCCCAAGCATACAGCCAGGGCAATGAAGGAGTGACTTCATAAGAAGCATATGAAGGTCCTGGAGTGGCCTAGCCAGTCTCCAGATCTCAACCCCATAGAAAACCTTTGTAGGGTGTTGAAAGTATTTGTTGCCCAGTGACAGGCCCAAAACATCACTGCTCTAGAGGAGATCTGCATGGCGGAATGGGCCAACATACCACCAACAGTATGTGCCAACCTTGTGAAAACTTACAGAAAAGTTTGATTTCTGTCATGTCCAACAAACGATATATAACAACATATCGAGATGAACTTTTGTTAATGACCAAATACTTATTTTGTACCATAATGTGCAAAATAAATCTTGCCAAATCATACAAGGTGATTTTCTGGATTTGTTTTCTCATTTTGACTCTCATAGTTGTAGTCTACCTATGATGTCAATTACAGGCCTCTTTCGTCTTGTTTAAGTGGGAGAACTTGTATAATTGGTGGCTGACTAGATACTTTTTTTCCCCACTGTAAAGATAACACATTTAGAATATATATATATATATATATATATATATATATATATATATTATTATTATTAGAAAAGGAACAGCATAACACTTCCACTTATCTCTGGGTGCAGAGCCTTCAGGCAACCCGTCCACCGGTTATCCAAAGTCCATAGATTCAAAGAAGAAGAAGGCAGCACTCCATTTTTTCTTTATCAAGTGTGCAAGATTTAATCAGACCCACATGTCTGCACGACGTTTCGGCTCTGAATGAGCCTTTCTCAAGCTTGAGAAAGGCTCATGCAGAGCCGAAACTTTGTACAGACATGTGGGTCTGATTAAATCTTGCACACTTGATAAAGAAAAAATGGAGTGCTGCCTTCTTCTTCTTTGAATATATATATACTTATATATATACACTGCTCAAAAAATAAAGGGTACACTTAAACAACAGAATATAACTCCAAGTGAATCAAACTTCTGTGAAATCAAACTGTCCACTTAGAAACAACACTTTTTGACCATCAATTTCTGTGAAATCAAACTGTCCACTTAGAAAAAACACAGTTTGACCATCAATTTCACATGCTGTTGTGCAAGTGAAATAGACAACAGATGGAAATTATAGGCAATTTTCAAGACACACTCAATAAATGAGTGGTTCTGCAGGTGGAGACCTCAGACGACATCTCAGTACCAATGCTTTCTGATGTTTTGGGCACTGTTGAATGTAGGTTGTGCTTTCACACTCGTGGTAGCATGAGACGGACTCTACAACCCACACAAGTGGCTCATGTAGTGCAGCTCATCCAGGATGGCACATCAATGCGAGCTGTGGCAAGAAGGTTTGCTGTATCTGTCAGCGTAATGTCCAGAGGTTGGAGGCGCTACCAGGAGACAGGCCAGTACACCAGGAGACATGGAGGGGGCCATAGGAAGGCAACAACCCAGCAGCAGATCCGCTACCTCAGCCTTTGTGCAAGGAGGAACAGGAGGAGCACTGCCAGAGCCCTGCAAAATGACTTCCTGCAGGCCACAAATGTGCATGTGTCTGCACAACTGGTTAGAAACCGACTCCATGAGGATGGTCTGAGTGCCCGACGTCCACAGATGGGGGTTGTGCTCACAGCCCAACATCGTGCAGGACTCTTGGCATTTGCCACAGATCACCAGGATTGGCAAATTCGCCACTGGCGCCCTGTGCTCTTCACAGATGAAAGCAGGTTCAGACTGAGCAGATGTGACAGAGCGATCTGCTGTCTGTAACATCCTTCAGCATGACCGATGGTAGTGGGTCAATAATGGTGTGGGGTGGCATTTCTTTGGAGGGCCGCACAGTGCAGGAGTGAACCTAGCCTCTCTGCTGCCTGAGGCGAACTGCAAAATGGCACCCCCCATCATAAAATCAGCACAAATACGAGTAATCTGATTTACTCTTTACTAGCCTAACCTGATGCACATGTAAAATACGGGATTTGGATGTTTCACCCCCAGCAGTTCGCCCCTACCAGTTAGCCCCTGGGTACATTTCATCCCCGCACATTTCGCCCCCAGCAGTTCGCCCCTGGGTACATTTCACCCCCGCACATTTCGTCCCCAGCAATTGGACCCCAGGATGTTTCGCCCCCGCACATTTCGCCCCCAGCAGTTCTCCCATTTCGCCTCGGCTGTTCGCCCCGGATGTTTCGTCCCCGGCAGTTCGCCCCAGATGTTTCACCCCCGGGAGTTCGCCCCAGATGGTTCGCCCTCGGCAGTTCGCCCCCAGCAGTTCACCCCCAAATGTTTGTACCCTTGTAGTTCGTGAATTCCCATTCATCATCACTGTTTGGCCCCCCGCAGTTTACCCCCAACAGTTCGCCCCCGGAATGTTTCGTCCCCGAATGTTTCTCCTACAGCATTTTGTCCCTGGATGTGTCGCCATCTGATGTTTTGCCCCTAACATTTTGAGCCCAGATGTTTCACCTGCAACTTTTGGTGTCAACATGCAGGGAACAAAACATCTAAGGCTTAACATACCTGGGGGTAAAATATACAGGACCCCAATTGCTGGGGATTCCTGTGGCTGCCTTTTCAGCAGCTCACCCAGTGTCTCTTCTGGCTGACCTTAAAGGAGTGTTATCACTCTAGAACAAAAAAAACCTGACATACTTACCCTGTTGCAGCTGCCGCTCCTTGGGTCAGAGGTTCCCCGTGATGTCTTCTTCTGCTTCTCGCTGTCTTTTCATCTTGCCTAAATGACTGATCCATGAAGCATGATGAATGCCACAGCAGTGAGGCCGAATGTCTCTAGGCAGGTCACTGACATGACGTCACTCCTACTCCATTCATCAGTCAATCTAGGGGGCAGGATGCCTCTCCTGTCACCAAGACACTGCTGCACATGCACAGTGCCACGATGAGATCAGGCAGCAGAAGAGGAAGCTGGGATGAAGGAGAGGACTCGTGGTCGCCTCCAGATCCAGCATGGCGATCGCCAGCCCACACAGCCAGGAGAAGATCAGCCAAAGATAGCAGAAGACCTCTAGGTAAGTACCAGGAGGGGAAGATCGGCAGCATGCTTACCACAACATGATTGCTGAAAGCATGCTGCCTTATTTTGCTGTTTTGCATGAGAAAACCCCTTTAATGCAGGCTATGTATGGAAGCAGGGAGATTGTTGACTGACTACAGGGTTAATCCCACCAACCATCTCTGCAGAACTGATATATTGGTTTTGCTGAACTAAAGTGGTGGTTAACCAGCTTCTGCAGAGCCTCTTTATCAGGTCTTCAGAAGGGGTTTTTGGGATTAGCCCTCACAGAACACTCTGTCAATATATCAAAGAATGGAGCAGCAGATAAAAGTGGTATTCTCACTTCAGGATCCCTTTTTCTATTGATGCCCATTCCTCAGATTAGGCCAAGAATAGGGTCCAGTTGTATTCTGCATTGAACCAGCTGTTTATCAGCAACTTTCAGCACCAATGACAATGACAAGTGACTGGAAACTGCAGTTATAGCTCTCCATTATTTCAGTGAGATCCAGGGAACATGTGGTCTTTCAGTATCAAATGGCCCTTTGGTGACAACCATTAAATTGGTGTGGCCCTTGGTGAATATGAGTTTGACACCCCTGATCTAAGACAAGTGACCATCATTTTACTGTCATGTACTAGTGGTGTTACACTTAATAGCTTCTTTTTGTCATCCATTGCATATCATACTGTATCTAGTGATGAGCAAAGCCGATCTGGAAAGTTCAGGGTTCGTATCAAACATTGCCTGCTCGGGTTCAACCACACCAACCCCAAACAGGCAATGTTCTGAGTTTGCTCATCAGAAAATAAAAATCACTTCTCTCCCCTTTGCTGTGGTCCCGACTTGTGTGGAGAGTCTTCTTGACCAAGGGAATCCCTAGCTAGGAATCCTGAAAGGGATTCCCTCAGATACGATGACATTTTCACACAATGTGGAAATACATGGAAGAGGACTGAAGAGGACCCTCCGTGTCTGCCAATACCTCAGCAAAGGGGTAAGTAGCAATATATATATACTAGCTATTGAACCCATTCTACGCCCGGGTGGTGAGCATTTATATTGGTATATGGTCTCCATCCTGGTATGTGCTGCTCCATCCTGCGTCCCCATCCTGTCATGTGCTGCTCCCATCCTGCGCCCCCATCCTGTCATGTGCTGCTCCCATCCTGCGCCTCCATTCTGACATGTGCTGCTCCCATCCTGCGCCCCATTCTGACATGTGCTGCACCCATCCTGCGCCTCCATTCTGACGTGCTGCACCCATCCTACACCTCCATTCTGACATGTGCTACACCCATCCTGCGCCTCTATTCTGACGTGCTGCACCCATCCTGCGCCTCCATTCTGTCATGTGCTGCTCCCATCCTGCGCCCCCGTTCTGTCATGTGCTGCTCCATCCTGCACCCCCGATCTGTCATGTGCTGCTCCCATCCTGCGCCCCCGTTCTGTCATGTGCTGCTTCCATCCGGCACCCTCGTTCTGTCATGTGCTGCTGCCTCCTGCGCCCCCGTTCTGTCATGTGCTGCTCCCATCCTGCACCCCCGTTCTGTCATGTGCTGCTGCCATCCTGCGCCCCCGTTCTGTCATGTGCTGTTGCCATCCTGCACCCCCGTTCTGTCATGTGCTGCCCTATTCTGTCATGTGCTGCTCCCATCCTGCACCCCCGTTTTGTCATGTGCTGCTCCCATCCTGCACCCCCATTCTGTCATGTGCTGCTTCCATCCTGCACCCCCGTTCTGTCATGTGCTGCTGCCATCCTGCACCCCCGTTCTGTCATGTGCTGCTGCCATCCTGCGCCCCCGTTCTGTCATGTGCTGCTGCCATCCTGCACCCCCATTCTGTCATGTGCTGCTCCCATCCTGCACCCCCGTTCTGTCATGTTCTGCTCCCATCCTGCGCCACCGTTCTGTTATGTGCTGCTCCCATCCTGCACCACCGTTCTGTCATGTGCTGCTCCCATCCTGCACCACCGTTCTGTAATTTGCTGCTCTCATCCGTATGCCCCATACGCTGCTCCATAAAGGTTTATGGCCCCCATAAGATGCTCCATATTATATGCCCCGTACACTGCTCCATAAAGGTTTATGGCCCCCATAAGATGCTCCATAGTATATGCCCCCGTACACTGCTCCATAAAGGTTGATGGCCCCCATAAGATGCTCCATAGTATAGGCCCCGTACACTGCTCCATTATGGTTGATGGCTCCATAAGATGCTCCATAGTATATGCCCCCGTACACTGCTCCATTATGGTTGATGGCCCCCATAAGATGCTCCATATTATATGCCCCTATACACTGCTCCATTATGGTTGATGGCCCCCATAAGATGCTCCATATTATATGCCCCCGTACACTGCTCCATTATGGTTGATGGCCCCTATAAGATGTCCTCTGGAAAGTTCCCCTTCCCCCTCTCCTCATGTGCTTCGTCCTGGAAAAGAGTAGGGCTTCCCCACTGTGTAAAGCCAGTAAAGGACTGAGCACATGGGGAGTTGGGGAGCTTTGCAAGGGGGCTGTGAACCAGCAAACCTGTATACATCATAGGGATGCCTCTTTCAGACTTGCTGTTTTCCTGGCGATTCCGCGGCAGTTTAAAACCGCAGCGGTAATCGCCAGGAAGATAGAACATGCTTTAAAATGGAAAGCCGTGCAGCTTTCTGCTGCACTGTTTTCCCGCGATTTGAGCCCATTTACTTGCATTGGGCTTCAACACTGTCAGTTGTTGCCCGGAAGTGCTGGCTGCCCAGAGAAAAACACTCGCTCATGTGTCAGTGGGGTTCAGTAACGCCAGCTGCTCCCCTGCTGTGTATCTGGAAACGTGTCCAGCGACCGCCATGCTGGCACAACAACAGACATTAACCTGCCTCTATTCTGCTCCTCCTGGATTCCCCGGGCTCCAATACCGCCAGTTGGTGCCCGGAAGTGCTGGCTGCACAGAGAGAAACACATGGCGCAGACTGTCCAGAAGCAGATGGCATTTCTAACTCCTCATCCTCCACCTCTTCCACCACCTTATCCCTTAGCGCTTGCAGTGTTCTTTCAAGCAAATTCATTGAAACATTGCACATATACATGTTATAGTTAAAGGTTAATTACCCATTATCTTAGAGTTCAGTCCTGTAGGCAACCACTCTCCCCTATCATGTATTCACAATATTGACTGCCTTTATAATAATTTTTGAAGATTTTTGTAATTTTGCACATTTCCTATTTCATTTGCCTTTCATTGTCTTGCATGTCACTCCATCATGATTTTAATTGTTTTTAATTGTATTTTTTGTCTGTCTTGGCATTGTTGTAATAAAGCCTCTTTATATTTATTAGTGCCTTGTGTGCACTATATTTTGCTCTCTTTTTCTTTACTATTTATAACTTTGGTTGCGCATTTAGTAGCACCTGGCTGTATGGTGTAATTGTATTTGATTAAGTGCTACCCACCTTCTTTCCATTTCAGGGACCCAATTCATGTCTAGCCTAATGGAGGCTCTCTGAAAGAAAATGCAGGTGAAGCATCTGGTATCGACTGTGTGTATCACCCACAGACCAATGGCTTGTGTGAGTGCTTCAACGGTACCTTCAAGCAGGTTGAGACCCAAGGACGGAACTGGGAGCGGTACCTCCCACACCTGCTATTCGCTTATCGAGAACTGAACCCTTCTGAAGTGTCCATAGTAGAGTATGTCATGCGCTTCCGTGACAAAATGCAGACCTTGATGCAGTTGGTGCATGGCAACATGACGCAGGCTCAGGCTGACCAGAAGCACTGGTACGACCAGAAAGCCCAGGAGCGGACCTACCAGGTGGGTCAAATGGTGTGGGTGCTGGTCCCCATACCAAAGCATAAGCTTCAGGCAGCCTGTGAAGGCCCATACATCGTCCAACAGCTCAACCCAGTCAGTTACGTGGTCACGCTTGACCACGCTCGGGGTAGGCGAAAGGCCTTTCACGTTAAAATGATGAAGACTCATCACGAACGTCCTACAGGTCTGCAGCCTGCCCGAAGATGGGGAGGAAGACCCTCTCTTGGACATGCTGTCCCAAGCCAAGGCCGGTGGGTCCATCGAGGACATGGAGGTAAGCACCTTGTTAAGCAAATCTCAGCGGTCGCAGCTGCGGACCACGCTGGAACCCTTTCGGGCCGTGTTCTCAAACCGACCTGGAAGGACTGAGTTAGCGGTCCACGAGGTGGACACCGGGAATCATGCCCCAGTACGGCGAACACCCTATCGAATCTCTGATGAGGTGCAACAGGTTATGTGCCAGGAAATCGATGAGATGTTACAGCTGGGATGATTCAAGGGTCAAAGGGCGCGTGGGCCTCACCTGTATTTCTCGTGCCAAAGAAGGATCGGACCACCCGGTTCTGCGTGGACTACAGGGGACTCAATGCCATCACAGCCTCTGACGTGCACCCCATGCCGCGCATCGAGTAGCTGCTTGAGAGGATAGCTGGCGCAGAATATTTGTCCATAATGGATTTGAGTCAGGGATATTGGCAGATTCCCCTGAGCCCTGAGGCGCAGGAGAAATTTGCATTTATTACACCCTTCGGACTGTACTAGTCCACCTTTTGGTATGAAGAATGCCCCTTCCACTTTCCAACAGATTGTTAACCACCTGCTTCAGGGACTGGAGAAGTACGCGCTGGTGAACTTGGATGACATTGTCATATTCAGTTCCTCCTGGGATGAACACCTGTAGCATCTTCAGGAGGTGCTCAGGCGAATTCACCAAGCCGGTCTGACCATCAAGCCGCAAAAGTGCCAGATGGGCATGAGAGAGGTCCACTACTTGGGGCACCAGGTAGGCGGGAAATCCATAAGGCCAGAACCTGGGAAAATGGATGCAATCTCTTCCTGGCCCACCCCCAGGACCAAGAAGCAGGTGATGTACTTCCGGGGCACTGCAGCATACTAAAGGCGCTTCGTACAGAACTATAGTAGCCTGGCAAAACCCTTGACGGGCCTCACCAGGATGAAGCTACCCCAAATAGTAGTCAACTGGACCGATGGCTGTAAGGGGTCTTCCAGGCTTTGAAAACAGCCCTGGGCAACTCTCCAGTGTTTAAAGCAGTCAACAGCAGTCGACCGTTCCTGGTGCAGACTGACCTCGGTGCTGAGCTCAGCCAGGTCTGCTCGGGCAACCAAGAGCACCCCGGATGTACCTGAGCCGGAAGCTTCTGCTGAGGAAAGCAACCTATTCCACCCTCGAGATGGAGTGCCTGGCCATGGTCTGGGCCATGCAACATTTGCAGCCCTACCTGTACGCTCGTACCTTCACTGTGGTAACTGACCACAACCCTCTGCGCTGGCTACAAGCCATATGTGGAACCAACGGAAGGTTGCTACGCTGGAGCCTTGCCCTCCAACAGTACAACTTTACCGTGAAACACAATAAGAGCAGCGAGCATGGCAATGCAGACAGGTTGTCCCGCCGGGGCTAACCTGCCGAGGTGTGCATGGAGGAGTACCAAAGCGTTGCCAGATGGGCAATTAATTGCACGTGAATCGACTCTACTATGGTGTTCTGCTTTCATTTCTTTGGATATATATATTTATGTTTTGAAGATTATTTTGTATTAAAATGATGTTTACAGTTGTGTTTTACAATGCGATTTTAATATGAGCTTTTACATAGAGAGAACTGCTGTATGTAAAAGCTCATGTTAAAATCGCATTGCATACGGATGCCATACTGTTAATAGATGTGAGGAAATCGTATCCTCAGGGTGAATACGAGGCATTACAAAAATTAATGAAAGTTAATAAACTGATAATCAAGCCCTCTGATAAAGGGGGCAACCTGGTGATTATGACAGAAACTAATTACATCAAAATGTGTAATGCCATCCTCAGTGACTCAACCACATATGAAATCCTAAGCTCTGACCCCATAACTCAATACAAAACTGAACTGACGGATATAAGGGTGAATATACGAGGCATTACAAAAATTAATGAAAGTTAATAAACTGATAATCAAGCCTTCTGATAAAGGGGGCAACCTGGTGATTATGACAGAAACTAATTACATCAAAATGTGTAATGCCATCCTCAGTGACTCAACCACATATGAAATCCTAAGCTCTGACCCCATAACTCAATACAAAACTGAACTGACGGATATACTTGAAGCAGCACACACCGAGAGGTTAATTTCTAAAAATGAACATGATTTCCTCTTACCAGCCCACCCCCTTACAGCTACTTTTTATACCACACCTAAAGTACATAAGGGGCTTGACCCACTAAAAGGTCGTCCTATAGTGTCTGGCTCGGACTCACTGATCCAAAACTGCGGTGTCTACATTGATGAGGTACTTCGACCATTCATATTAGCCCTTCCTTCATACAAAAGGGATACATCTGACCTACTCCTCAAACTCAAGGGGATACAATTTGCTGAGGGTTCCTTCTTGGCCTCCATAGACGTGAAGGCCCTCTACAGCAATATCCCACATCATCTGGGATTAAAAGCGGTGGACCACTTTCTTAGATCTAGAGCAGTTCAACATAGGGCCCACAGTAGATTTGTACTAGACCTTCTACAATTTACTCTCACAAAAAACTTTTTCATATTTGACAGGAAGTACTTCCACCAGCTCAGGGGCACCGCGATGGGGAGTCCCTGTGCCCCATCGTATGCTAATCTGTTCCTGGGCTGGTGGGAGGAAACCATAGTCTTTACCGATGAAAGTAAGTGGTGGCATCAATTTGTGGGGGTCTGGTATAGGTTTATCGATGACATCTTTGTTATTTGGCAGGGTCCAAAACAGGGCTTTATTGAGTTTATTCAAGAACTTAACACGAATAACATCGGCATGATGTTCACCTTTGACATCAATGATAAAACCCTGCCATTCTTGGATGTATACATCCAAAAAAACGAAGATGGTTGCCTTAGCACACAAATCTACCAGAAGCCCACTAGTACCAACAGCCTGTTAAGATGGGATAGCCATCACCCCAGAGCCCTAAAACGTGGTATCCCCAGGGGCCAATTTATAAGGCTGAGAAGGAACTGCTTGGAGATAGGAACGTTCATCCAACAATCAGGAGATATGAAGATGAGATTTCTGGAAAAGGGTTACCCCAGAGGGGTTATTGAAGCGGCATACAAACATGCCCTTTCTCTGGATAGAAGTACTCTCTTACAATCATGCAGTAGACCCGCAGCCAGTGATCCTGACCAGACTAGAATCATAGGGACCTTTGACAGTCAGAATGAGAGAGTGGTCAAAGTGTTGGCTAAACACTGGGACATTTTGACATCTGACCCTGATTTGAACAAATAGGTGGGTCCCAGGCCTCTGATCACCTACAGGAGAGGTAGGTCTCTGAAGGATGATCTGGTTCATAGCCACTTTAAGAGATCTACCCCAGAAGGTACCTGGCTGGACCGTAGGACGTGTGGTTTTTTCAAATGTGGAGCATGTGTTAACTATAAATTTATGAAACCAGGGAAATTTGTGACTAGTTCCGTAACTGGCAAAAAATTCTATCTATGTAACTTTGCTAACTGTAAGACAAGTGGGCTCATCTACATGGCTACATGCAGTTGTCCTATGGACTATGTTGGTAAGATGAGGAGGGAGTTTAGGAGGCGTGTAGGGGAGCACATAGGCGATATCAAGCACAAACGTGACACCCCGGTAGCAAGACACATGAATGACCAACATGGTGGTAATGTTCATGAAATAACTTTCAGCATCATTGAGGTATATACACCGAACCCTAGAGGTGGTGACTTCGACCGATTTCTATAACAGAAAGAATGTGCCTGGATCCATCGGGTCAACTGTTTGGCCCCATTAGGCCTCAATGAATATGTCTCATATACATGCTTCCTATGACCTGATATACCCATGCTCTCTTTCCCTTTAGTTGTGTGAGACTCTAGTATTGGTGTCTTTAGTTTTCTAAGTCTCTGGGCACCGACAAACTAAATTGTGGCTGACCATGCCACCACTATACACCCTGTGAGTTCACAGGGATAGACAGGATTGACTGTGGCCATCTACTATATATCAAATCCCATGTGTTTACATGTGGGTAAAGTATCTGATATGATATCCATTGTATTGATATATACTATATACATGGTGGTGCAGCAAAAGGGCTGAATATTCCGGTCATTTAAATGCTTGATCTTTGGCGGTGTATATAATTACAACTGTCCCACAACTAAAGCAGCTGTACATCATCTTTTTGGTAGGAATACATCCATATATAATAAAGTGATAGGTATTAGCATATTGCCTTTAACCCTTTCTTTTCCTCCCCCTATGTGGGGTGTGCTATATCTTCAGTAGTATGGCTGTCTTTATCAGCAATGCAGCCATTGGCTGTGTCTGTACACACAGTATGCTGCACTGGCAGGACCTATGAGCTATGCTTGCATCATTGTGAGACACGTAGCGGTAGGCGCGTGCGCGGTAGATGTGCCGTTGCCATGGTTTTGGCTTTGCGCTGTCCGCGCGTGCGTGGTGGCGCATTTGTATAGTATGCCTTCGGCATCAATCCCGTGTCTGGGGGTGCCTGGCGCATGCGCTGTGGACACGGTCATGCTCATGCGCACGCCGGTGGTGCGGGGGTGGGCGGTCACGCTCGTTTGTCCCCATCTGCGCATGAGTGGTTGTGTGGGCTCGTGATGGGATGGCCGGCTGATGTCGCTGTTCGGCGCTGGTGAGTGTAATTTGTTGACTCCGGGGTCCTGTGCGCAGGCGCCGGTGACATATGTGATAGCGCACACACCCCTCCTCCCTGTGAGTCTGAGTTCTTGGTGTGCTAATTTTTATTTTTTTTTTTGCAATGCACACCGGGACTTCCTGCCTGTATGGAGCAGAACGCTATGGTAGGGGCTAATTTACACACTATAGCACGCGATTACAGGCAGCGGCCATCAATTAGTCTATAGGCTCTAGGTATCCCTCTATCATATTAGGACTACTCCAAAATGGCGTTGTCCCATGCTCTGTTGTTTGGTATGCTCACACCGCCCCATTATTAATAAGCTCATTAAGACATGTATATAAGTGCACCAAGCATGATTCCATGCAGCATCTACATATCAAGGCCTCCTGATGATCCGCTGGGGTGAAACGCGTAGAGGCGTATGAAATATCAACACTGATAAGTATCGGTCTCACCCTCTGTTTACCATGCATATATCTAAGCACTAGGCTATCTTCGGCTGAAGATAAGGGTTTTTTTTTTATTTTTTTCTTTTCTCCCTGCAACTATATATGTTTTTGTGCCTTGCCATTTTTGTGTATTTACACATCTGTGTCTGATCATTATCAGGCTGGGATTTAATATTAGGGCTTCCCAGGGCCAGTCGTCGCTGAGTGGGGGCACCATTCCGCTGACCAGTAGGGTGCCAACCTCCACAGCTAGGCAGGCTGCACAGCAGTAGGGTACAGAGGTAGTGAGGCCTATTTTTAATACACGAGCACTTTTTTGTTATGCACATTGTTGGTCTTTAGTCCGTGTATCTCACCCTGTCACAAACCTAGTTTATATACAGTGGGGCAAAAAAGTATTTAGTCAGTCAGCAATAGTGCAAGTTCCACCACTTAAAAAGATGAGAGGCGTCTATAATTTACATCATAGGTAGACCTCAACTATGGGAGACAAACTGAGAACAAAAAATCCAGAAAATCACATTGTCTGTTTCTTTTAACAATTTATTTGCATATTATGGTGGAAAATAAGTATTTGGTCAGAAACAAACAATCAAGATTTCTGGCTCTCACAGACCTGTAACTTCTTCTTTAAGAGTCTCCTCTTTCCTCCACTCATTACCTGTAGTAATGGCACCTGTTTAAACTTGTTATCAGTATAAAAAGACACCTGTGCACACCCTCAAACAGTCTGACTCCAAACTCCACTATGGTGAAGAACAAAGAGCTGTGAAAGGACACCAGAAACAAAATTGTAGCCCTGCACCAGGCTGGGAAGACTGAATCTGCAATAGCCAACCAGCTTGGAGTGAAGAAATCAACAGTGGGAGCAATAATTAGAAAATGGAAGACATACAAGACCACTGATAATCTCCCTCGATCTGGGGCTCCACGCAAAATCCCACCCCGTGGGGTCAGATTGATCACAAGAACGGTGAGCAAAAATCCCAGAACCATGCGGGGGGACCTAGTGAATGAACTGCAGAGAGCTGGGACCAATGTAACAAGGCCTACCATAAGTAACACACTACGCCACCATGGACTCAGATCCTGCAGTGCCAGACGTGTCCCACTGCTTAAGCCAGTACATGTCTGGGCCCGTCTGAAGTTTGCTAGAGAGCATTTGGATGATCCAGAGGAGTTTTGGGAGAATGTCCTATGGTCTGATGAAACCAAACTGGAACTGTTTGGTAGAAACACAACTTGTCGTGTTTGGAGGAAAAAGAATACTGAGTTGAATCCCACAAACACCATACCTACTGTAAAGCATGGTGGTGGAAACATCATGCTTTGGGGCTGTTTCTCTGCAAAGGGGCCAGGACGACTGATCCGGGTACATGAAAGAATGAATGGGGCAATGTATCGTGAGATTTTGAGTGCAAACCTCCTTCCATCAGCAAGGGCATTGAAGATGAAACGTGGCTAGGTCTTTCAACATGACAATGATCCAAAGCACACCGCCAGGGCAACGAAGGAGTGGCTTCGTAAGAAGCATTTCAAGGTCCTGGAGTGGCCTAGCCAGTCTCCAGATCTCAACCCTATAGAAAACCTTTGGAGGGAGTTGAAAGTCCGTGTTGCCAAGCGAAAAGCCAAAAACATCACTGCTCTAGAGGAGATCTGGATGGAGGAATGGGCCAACATACCAACAACAGTGTGTGGCAACCTTGTGAAGACTTACAGAAAACGTTTGACCTCTGTCATTGCCAACAAAGGATATATTACAAAGTATTGAAATGAAATTTTGTTTCTGACCAAATACTTATTTTCCACCATAATATGCAAATAAAATGTTAAAAAAACAGACAATGTGATTTTCTGGATTTTTTTTTTCTCCGTTTGTCTCCCATAGTTGAGGTCTACCTATGATGTAAATTACAGACGCCTCTCATCTTTTTAAGTGGTGGAACTTGCACTATTGCTGACTGACTAAATACTTTTTGCCCCACTGTATATGAAGACACAAAAAGAGCACAGCAAAGGTCAAAAATACTCTGTTGTAAAGAAGTCACAGTAAATGAGCAAGTGCTAGTCAAAAAATGAAAAAATACAGGGTATTTAGTAAATGTTTTTTTTGCAAAAAAAGTATATTAAGCTGCTTCACCAATCGCCAAGGTATATCCATAATAGAGCAGTCCTATCTAATGTATATAATCCCTATCTGATGTATTAAAAACTTGATCATCTGTATAGTACCTGTATAAGCAGGGTTCAGAGAGAAAATATCCATGTGGACATGCAGGATGGAACAGCTTTAGTGCAAGTGACCCACAGAGGAGTGGTGAACTCCCCAGTCTTGTAGAAACAAGAGAACAATTATAGAACCAAAAACACAGGGGCTACTTGCACAGTGAACAAGTCTGTAGAAACCTGTTCACACCACCAAGAAACTTGAAGACACAAAAAGAGCACAGCAAAGGTCAATAATACTCTGTTGTAAAGAAGTCACAGTAAATGAGCAAGTGCTAGTCAAAAAATGAAAAAAATACAGGGTATTTAGTAAATACGTTTTTTTGCAAAAAAATGTATATTAAGCTGCTCCACCAATCGCCAAGGTATACCCATAATAGAGCAGTCCTATCTAATTTATACATGAGATAGGGAGTATATACATTAGATAGGACTGTTCTATTATGGGTATACCTTGGCGATTGGTGGAGCAGCTTAATATACATTTTTTTGCAAAAAAACGTATTTACTAAATACCCTGTATTTTTTTCATTTTTTGACTGGCACTTGCTCATTTACTGTGACTTCTATACAACAGAGTATTTTTGACCTTTGCTGTGCTCTTTTTGTGTCTTCAAGTTTCTTGGTGGTGTGAACAGGTTTCTACAGACTTCTTCACTGTGCAAGTAGCCCATGTGTTTTTGGTTCTATAATTGTTCTCTTGTTTCTACAAGACTGTGGAGTTCACCACTCCTCTGTGGGCCACTTGCACTAAAGCTGTTCCATCCTGCATGTCCACATGGATATTTTCTCTCTGAACCCTGCTTATACAGGTACTATACAGATGATCAAGTTTTTAATACATCAGATAGGGATTATATACATTAGATAGGACTGCTCTATTATGGGTATACCTTGGCGATTGGTGGAGCAGCTTAATATACATTTTTTTGCAAAAAAACGTATTTACTAAATACCCTGTATTTTTTTCATTTTTTGACTAGCACTTGCTCATTTACTGTGACTTCTTTACAACAGAGTATTTTTGACCTTTGCTGTGCTCTTTTTGTGTCTTCAAGTTTCTTGGTGGTGTGAACAGGTTTCTACAGACTTGTTCACTGTGCAAGTAGCCCATGTGTTTTTGGTTCTTGTTTGTATATATATATATATATATATATATATATATATATATATATATATATATATATATATATATATATATATGATTATTCATAAATATATCTATATATATAATTGCCTAAGGGTTTTTCCGTCTGTCTGTCTGTCTGTCTGTCTGTCTTGGAAATCCCGGCTCTCTGATTGGCGGCCTCGACCAATCAGCAACGGGCACAGCGACGATGATGTCATAATGGTTGCCATGGCGACGATGATGTCATAAAGGTTGCCTCGACCAATCAGCGACGGGCACAGTCTGCCTCGAATTCTGGAATCATCATTGTCCATATATTACAGGGACATGCATATTCTAGAATACCCGATGCGTTAGAATCAGGCCACAATCTAGTATATATATAATCAGCCAGTTAGTTTGCCTATCTTTTTCCTGTCTAGTGTAAGTGCTGGTCTGTATGTGACACCATATTAGGATCCATACTAGGAGACATAGGGACAGCCGACGGTGAGTGGGGGCGCCAATCTCGTATCTGTGTTTAGGGTGCCAACCTCCACTGATAGGTAGGCAGTACTAAGAGGTATTGTTTGGCAGGGTTATCCCAGAGTGCACGGTTGTGTGTTTTATGTGTTTATCTGGTTATATTTGTGGCATGGTTTTAATTGGTATATTAATTAAAAGCTATATTTTATCTGTGTTATCTTTAGTACATAAAGGGTTCCTATTGGTATAATATAGATTGTCGTTGACCTTTAAGTAGCTGCTAAGACAGCTCCAAGTGGTGTTGAAATCGTATCCTCGCATTGCAAATGGATTACATACGGATCACTGTTCAGGGAACATTTGTGCAATTCTCGGCCGTCAAAATGGGATCGATTTTTTTTTTCTTTCTTATGTACGGCAAGTGTGACTTCAGCCTTAGGCTGGGATCACACACAGCGAGATACAGCCGAGTCTCGCTGGTTAAAAAGAAGCTCTGGCACCAGCACTACAGAGCGGAGCGTGCGGCCGCATAGCAATACATGGAGCTGCACGCTCCACTCCGGAGTGCCGGTGCCAGAGCTTGTTTTTAACCTGCGAGACTCGGCCGTATCTCGCTGTAGTGTGACTCCGGCCTTATAGAAACATAGATGAATTTGTGAATGGGGATAATATCATATCTGCTTGTAGTCTTGCCACCCTAGTCTGACATTGCATATATATACACAGCTTTGGCAAAAATTAAGAAACCACTGCAAAATTTTCAGTTTGTCTGTTTTTTCTCTTTATAGCTACATTTTTGAGTAAAATGTAAATTGGTCTTTTATTCTATAAACTACTGACAGCATGTCTCCGAAGTTCCAAGCAATACATTTTGTATTTATTTTCTGAAAATTAGAAGTGGTCAAAATAACAAACGAATGCATTGCTTGCAGACCTCAAATAATGAAAAAAAAAACAAGTTCATAATCATTTAGAAACAACAATACTAATGTTTTAACTCAGGAAGAGCGCAGAAATCAATATTTTGTGGAATAACCATGATTTTAATCACAGCTTTCATGCTTCTTGGCATGCTTTCTATCAGTTTTTCATACTGCTTTTGGGTGGCCTTATGCCACTCCTGGTACACAAAATTTAAGCAGTTCTTCTTTGTTTGATAGCTTGTGACTATTCATCTTCCTCTTGATTACATTCCAGAGGTTTTCAATGGGGTTCAGGTCTGGAGATTGGGCTGGTCATGATGGGGATTTGATGTGGTGGTCCTTCATCTACATCTTGATTGACCTAGCTTTGTGGCATGGTGCATTGTCCTGCTGGAAAAACAGTCCTCACAGTTGGGGAACATTGCCTGAGCAGAAGGAATCAACTGTTTTTCCAGGATAACCCTGTAACGCCTTGATTCATATGTCCTTCTCAAAGATTAATCTGCCCAATTCCAGCCTTGCTGAAGCATCCCCAGATCATCACCTATCCTCCACCTAATTTCACAGTGTGTGCAAGACACTGTGGCTTGTACGACTCTCCAGGTCTCTGTCTAACCATTGAAAGACCAGGTGTTGGGCAAAGCTGAAAATTAGACTCATCAGAGAAGATTACCTTACTGCAGTCCTCTATGGTCCAATCCTTATGGTCTTTGTCAAACTTCAGCCTGGCTCTCCTTTGCTTCTCATTGATGAAAAGCTTTTTTCTAGCTTTACAAGACTTTAGTCCTGCCTCTAGGAGCCTGTTACAAACTGTTCTTGCCGTGCACTTCACCCCAGCTGCCATTTACCATACCTTTTGTAGGTCATTTGATGTCATCCTGTGGTTGCCAAGTGACATTCGAATAAGATGACGGTCATCCCGGTCAGTGGAGAGTCGTTTTCACCCTCTGCCGGTCTGTAGCTTTGTTTTCCCCAATGTCTGCTGCTTGACCATGTTGTAATGGACATCAGTCTTAGAAATGTTAAGGATAGAGGCAACATGGCGCTCACTGTGTCCCTCTACTAGTAATGCCAGAATTGAACCCTTTTTTTCAACTCCTTTGGCATGGTTAAAAGTTATTTTTTCAATCCTATTACTTTTGAGATATTACTAGCACTTGTTTTGCCATCCAGCTTGTCCTATTTGCAAGAGGATGTGTGGAACACCACAGCAGTGTTTTTTATACTTTCCTTTGTTAAACAAGATTTGGTTCAGGTGATCACCTAATCAGAAGCACATTAAGTAGAATGAGGTGTACTCTGGTTGGAATTCAACTGGCACTGGAATGGAATAGCTGTCAGACATGTTGAGAAGCTGATTTTTAGAGAACTATGCAGAGGTCTCAATTTTTGTCAGAGCTATAAATATATATATATACATACACACACTTCACAATAAATAGCTGCACCCAAGAGTTTTGGTGTTATCATTCATATTCTCTGAAAAAAGGCCAAGAAAGCAAAAATTCAGCCGGGGTATGTAAACTTTTGAGCACAACTGTATAATATATATATATATATACAGTATTATACACTTGTGCTGTGCTCAAAAGTTTACATACCCCAGCAGAATTGTTGCTTTCTTGGCCTTTTTTCAGAGAATATGAATGATCATAGAATCATAGAATGGTAGAGTTGGAATGGACCTCCTGGGTCATCTGGTCCAACCCCCTGCTCAAAGCAGGATTCACTAAATCGTCCCAGTCAGATGTTTGTCCTGCCTCTGTTTGAAGACTTCCATGGAAGGAAAACGCACCACCTTTCGTGGCAGCCTGTTCCACTCATTGATCACCAAATGTCAAAAAGTTTTTCTAACATCTAATCTGTGTCTCCTCCCATTCAGTTTCATCCCATTGCTTCTAGTCTTTCCTTGTGCAAATGAGAATAAAGATTATTCTTCTACAATGTGGCAGTGCTTGAGATATTTGTAGACCGCTATTAAGTCACCTCTCAGTCTTGTTTTTTGCAAGCTAAACATTCCGAAATCCTGTAATCGTTCCTCATAGGACATGGTTTGCAGACTGGTCACCATTCTGGCTGCTCTTCTCTGAACTTACTTGAGTTTGTTGATATCTTTTCTTAAATATGGAGCCTAAAACTGGGCACAGTATTCCAGATGAGGTCTGACCAAGGAAGAGTAGAGGCCAATAATGACTTCACATGATCTAGACTGTATGCTTCTGTTAATACATCCCAGAGTTGCATTTGCCTCTTTTTGCTGCTGCATCACACTGTTGACTCATGTTCAGTTTATGATCTGTTAGTATATCCAAGTCTTTTTCACATGTCCTGTTGCTTAGCCCTATTCCTCCAATTCTGTATATGCTTTTTCATTTGTATTGCCCAAATATAGTTACTGTGTTTTTTCTTTTTAAATCATAATGACAACGCAAAGCATCCAAATTACCATGATCAATAGTTTATATACCCTGATGATTTTGGCCTGATAACATCCACACAAGTTGACACAAATTGGTTTGAATGGCTACTAAAGGTAACATCCTCAATTGTGACCTGTTTGCTTGTAACCACTATGTGTGCATAAAAGCTGAGTGAGTTTCTGGGATCCAGAGAGACTCTTGCATCTTTCATCCAGCCATTGACGTTTCTGGATTGTGAGTCATGGGGAAAGCAAAATAATTGTCAATGGATTTATGGGAAAACAACTGTAATAGACAGGAAAGGGATACAAAAAGATATCCAAGGAATTGATAAAGCCAATCAGCAGCGTTCAAACTGTATTTAACAAATGGAAAATCATGGGCTCTGTAAAAACAAAATCACGGTCAGGTAGACCAACAAAAATGTTGCCCACAACTGCCCGGAAAATTATTCAGGATGCAAAGAAAAGCCCACAAATATCATCAGCTGAAATACAGGACTCTCTGAAAACTAGTGGTGTGGCTGTTTCAAGATGCACAATAAGGAGGCACTTGAAGAAAAATGGGCTGCATGGACGAGTCGCCAGAAGAAAGCAATTACTGCACAGATGCCACAAAGTATCTCGCCTACAATACACAAAACAGCACAGAGACAAGCATCAAAACTTCTGTAACAAAGTAATTTGGAGTAATGAGACCAAAACTGGTCTTTTTAGCCACACATAAACATTACATTTGGAGAGAGGTCAACAAGGCCTATGATGAAAGGATCACCATTCCTACGGTAAAGCACGGAGGTGGATGACTGATGTTTTGGGCATGTGTGAGCTACAAAGGCACTGGATACTTGGTCAAAGTTAAAGGAAAGATGAATGCAGCATGTTATCCCCAAATACTGGAGGAAAATTTCCACTCATCAGCCCAGAAGCTTTGCATGGGACGTACGTGGCCGTTCCAACATGACAATGATCCAAAACACAAGGCCAAGTTGACCTATCATTGGCTACAGCAGAGCAAAGTGAAGGTGCTGAAATGGCCATCTCAGTCTCCTGACCTCAATATCATTGAGCCACTCTGGGGAGATCTCAAGTGCGCAGTTCATGCTAGACAGCCCAGGAATTTACAGGAACTGGAGCCTTTTTGCCTAGAAGAAAATAAAGAACTTCACCCACAACTACCACAAAAGACTTCAAGCAGTCACTGAAGTTAGAGGGGGCAATACACAGTATTAAGAAATGGGGAATGTGAACTTTTGATCAGGGTCATTTGGATTTTTTGGGTTGTCATTATGATTTAAAAAGAGAAAACACAGTAATTTGACAATAAATGGCTTCACTCAAGTATAGTATATACCTGTAAGTCATCTCCCCAGTAAATAGTGTATATACCTGCTGAATGTCATCTCCCCTGTATATAGTATATACCAGTGTGTCATCTCCTCCTGTATATAGTATATACCTATGTGTCATCTCCCCTGTATATAGTATATAAGTGTGTGTCAACTCCTCCTGTAAATAGTATATACCTGTATGTCATCTCCTCCTGTATATAGTATATACCTGTGTCATCTCCCCTGTATATAGTATATATGGGTGTGTCATCTCCCCTGTATATAGTATATACCTGTGTGTCATCTCCTCCTGTATATAGTATATATCTGTGTGTCATCTCCTCCTGTATTAGACCTCGTTCACACGTTATTTGCTCAGTATTTTTACCTCAGTATTTGTAAGCTAAATTGGCAGCCTGATAAATCCCCAGCCAACAGGAAGCCCTCCCCCCTGGCAGTATATATTAGCTCACACATACACATAATAGACAGGTCATGTGGCTAACAGCTGCCGTATTTCCTATATGGTACAGTTGTTGCTCTTGTAGTTTGTCTGCTTATTAATCAGATTTTTATTTTTGAAGGATAATACCAGACTCGTGTGTGTTTTAGGGCGAGTTTCATGTGTCAAGTTGTGTGTGTTGAGTTGCGTGTGGCGACATGCGTGTAGCAACTTTTTGTGTCGAGTTGCATGTGACAGATTAGTGTAGCAAGTTGTGTGCAGCAAGTTTTGCACATGGCGAGTTTTGCGCGTGGCGAGTTTTATGTGTGCTGTGTTTTGAGTATGTGCAAGTTTTGTGAGAGGCAACTTTTGCATGTGTTGCAACTTTTGTGCATGTGGCAATTTTTCCGCATGTGGTGAGTTTTCCATGAAGTGAGTTTTGCACGTGTGGCGAGATTTGCGTGAGCCTAGTTTTGCATGTGGTGTGTTTTGCGTGTGGCGAGTTTTGAGCGGCGACTTTTGTGTTTCGACTTTTATGTGGTGAGGTTGGTGTATGTGTGGTGAAATGTGTGCTGAGGGTGGTATATGTGTTCAAGCACGTGGTAGTGTGTGGCGCATTTTGTGTGTGTGGGTTCATATCCCTGTGTGTGGTGAGCATCCCATGTCGGTGCCCCACCTTAGCAACTGTACGGTATATACTCTTTGGCGCCATCGCTCTCACTCTTTAAGTCCCCCTTGTTCACATCTGGTAGCTGTTAATTTGCCTCCAACACTTTCTTTCACTTTTTCCCCATTATGTAGATAGGGGCAAAATTGTTTGGTGAATTGGAATGCGCAGGGTTAAAATTTCGCCTCACAACATAGCCTATGATGCTCTCGGGGTCCAGACGTGTGACTGTGCAAAATTTTGCGGCTGTAGCCGCGACGTTGCAGATGCCAATCCCGGACACACATACACACACACATTCAGCTTTATAATATATATATATACTGTATATATATATATATATATATATATATATATATATATATATATATATATATATATTGTACAGTTGTGGGCTTTTTTGTCCTTTCTCATTCTTGGGTCCTGGGAGTTTGAGGGTTCAGCGCAGGATCTTAGTTGTTCTCACTAGTGTGCTCTTCTGAACAGAGAGTTCAAATGTTGCTCTTGGGATGTTATAGCCATTTTCCCAACTTAGAGCTCACTGCTCCAAGTGCTCCTATCATCACTGGAATGACTGCCCTGGTATTTTTCCAGCTTCTCACATTCCTTCTTTCTGATGTTGTTGTCACATGGTACTGCCACATCTATTATCATTGCTGTCTTTTGATCCATGTCTATTATCACAATGTCTGGTTGGTTAGCCATCACCTGCTTATCCGTCTGGATATTGAAGTCCCACAGGATTTTAGCCCTTTCATTCTCCACCACTTTTTCTGGGGTCTCCCACCTGGTCTTAGGGAGACTTAGCACATATGATGTACAGATGTTCCTGTATACAATTCCCCCTACTTGGTTGTGGCGCTTGGTATCCGCTGTTCCTGCTTGCATTTTTCATCCTGCCACTATTCTGAAGTTTCTTTGCATAGTCTGCACCTTGGGTCTTGTCTTGTGTGGTAGATTCCTGCTTCTATGGATCTGGTACTTAGTGCTTGCTCTTGTACTTGCACTATGATTAGTGCCTTTGTGCTGTCTCAGAGACCAGCTTTCTCCAGCTATTGGTAGGATTTCTCCATGTCAGCTACTTCCATTATCTGTCGATGGTACATCCCATGCAGCGGTTTGTCTTGCCATGGTGCTTCATGTTCCTGTTCTTACTTCCAGATCTTTTGTTTCTGCCCTAGGCTTTCTTTCAGCATCTCATCTTTTGATGCCATTTTTCTGTTGTATTCCTGGATACTCCTTGTTTCATCCGTGATGGTGGCTTTGATACTTATCAAGCCTCGACCACCTTCCTTTCTGTTTGTTAGTATACAATCTTGGGGTGTTAGACTTAGGGTGGAGACCTCCTATGCATTGTGAGGAGCTTTCATGCCAGCAGAGTATCACATAACTGGCAGGGCATATGTATTGATGGAGCAGATTTTATTCTTCCTATTGAGCTGGCTTTTCAGGACCTATCTTGCCCTTTGATGGTATATGGATGCTGCTGCTTTCCTTGCCTCCTCCTCATAGTTACTGTATCCCTGTGGAATGTCGAGGTACTTGTAGCATGTCTGTACATCTGCTATGTGCCTGTCACAATCTATGTTTGGATCTGTGGCAGATCTGGTTTGTTTCAGTTAAAGGGACTCTGTCACCTGAATTTGGCGGGACTGGTTTTGGGTCATATGGGCGGAGTTTTCGGGTGTTTGATTCACCCTTTCCTTACCCGCTGGCTGCATGCTGGCTGCAATATTGGATTGAAGTTCATTCTCTGTCCTCCATAGTACACGCCTGAGCAAGGCAATCTTGCCTTGCGCAGGCGTGTACTATGGAGGACAGAGAATGAACTTCAATCCAATATTGCAGCCAGCATGCAGCCAGCGGGTAAGGAAAGGGTGAATCAAACACCCGAAAACTCCGCCCATATGACCCAAAACCAGTCCCGCCAAATTCAGGTGACAGGTTCCCTTTAAAGACCTTTTTTCCTTTCTGGTCTTCGGGGGTTAATGCAGTTTCTTTCCCCTGGTGGCCGCTGATGTTACTGCATTGTTTCTAGCTCAGCTGATGCTTGTGATGACCACTCCCTCCATCCTTTAAAAGGTCACCTGGTTCATCAGCTGACTGTCGGTGTTGGTTCATTCTTCAGCGACCAAGCCAGGAGTAGGATCTAGCTGGGATCTGCTGTTCTTCAGCTGTGTCCGTTTAATCTGGTGTTTCTCCCTGTTGTGCTGTTTCTTGCAGAATTAAGCTAAGTTTGGGTTTCCTTTACATTGTTTGTTTCCCTGTTAGTTGTTATAGTTATACACTGGTGCAGTCCACTCTTGGGGGGAGTGGGGGTTACTATAGGGTCTGCATAGGAGACAGGGATACGCTGGTGGCTCGGGCCTCCCCACCTTCAATGGTACCCCCGAGATAAGGGTTAGCCAGGGCCCCTATAGTGGCAGGGACAGGTGCGGGTTCCAAATACGCAGTCCTGCCCCTTTATCGCCGTACTCAGCGTAACAGTGCCCTGCTGGTAATTCCACTCCATCAGTCTTTTCTACCTTGCTTCTCTTTATTACCAATCGGTCACACTTCTCCAGTCCAAAGGACATCTCGATGTCTTCACTGTAGATCCTTGTCAGGTGGATCAGTGAATTGATGTCTCGTTCATTTTTCGCACACATGTCATCCGTGTAGAGGAGGTGGCTGATGGTGCTTCCACTCTTAAACTTGTATCCATAGCCAGACTCTGTAATTATCTGACTGAGGGGGTTCAAGCCTTATGCAAAACTGCAATGGGCAGTGCATCACGATAGTATTTGCCGAATTTGATGGTCACTTGTGCTAGTTGTCTTGAGTTATGAGACAATGGGTCTTAGGAGCGCAGGAAAGAGACACAGACGAGAAACCACAACACGTTTCGATGGAGGATCCGTCTTCATCAGGTGAATGTGAAACATCCACCTGATGAATACAGATCCTCCGTTGAAATGCATTGTGTTTTAACCCCATCTCTCGTCTGTCTCTTTCCTGTGCTCCTAAGACAGTTATTCATTGTCTCATTGCTCCCATCCTTCATTGGAGGTTCCCTGGGCTGCTTCCTATGCGCTCCTACATGACCGCTCATCAGTGACTCTTATAGTTGTCTTGAGTTGGCTTCCAATGTTGTTCTCCATTGCCCCTTTGAGTTTCTGAGGAAGGTTCTTAATTTCCTGTTGACTTTGTAGAGAGCCAAGCAGTCACAGATCCATGTGGGTGACATTGAGTCATAGGCTTTCCTTTATTCAATCCAGGCTGTGCTGAGATTGGTCTGTCTGGATCTTGAGCCTTGAGCAACTGCTCTATCTACTAGCAGCTGGTGCTTAGAGCCTCTCATGTTGGTCCCAATGCCTTTCTTAGGTGGATTCATAGATTGGTTCATATGGTTCTGTAGCTTGGTTGCTATGATGCCTGACAAGAGTTTCCATGTTGTTGTAAGGCAGATAATTGGGCGGAAGTTGCATGGAACTGTTCCTTTGTGAGGATACATCATTATCAGCACTGTTTTACCTTGTGTTAGCCAAGCTGGGTGGTGGCCTGCTTCAAGCAGTTGGTTCATCTGCTTTGCCATGCGTTCATGTACTGCTGTTAAATTTTTTTAGGGAGTAGTTGTGGATCATGTCTGGGCCAGGTGCTGTCCAGCTCTTCATGTTCTTGGCCCTCTGTTGGATGTCTGCTTCTGTAATGGTGACTGGTTCTTGCTCTAGGTGGTTGCTGTGTTTCTTTCTCAGATCTTGCAGCCACATTGCATTGGTGTTGTGTGTTTTTTTCTTTCTCTCATTTTCTTTTCCAGTATTGTTCAGTCGCTGCTATTGGTTGAGTTGCTGCCTTTGTGCTGTTACTCTGTAGTTGGGAGTACAGAGAGTATTTATATTGGCCATTTATCTTCTTGGCCTCAGCTTCTCTAGGATTTTCAGGGGGTTGCACAAGTTCTTCCACATCTTCATGTGGGGTGCATCCATCTCAGCATGACTCTCTTTGTTCGTGACACTCTCATGTTTGAACGTGGTATATCCTGTTTTTTCCAAAGTGTTTGATACCGTGCCACACAAGAGGTTGGTACACAAAATGAGAATGCTGGGTCTGGGGGAAAATATATGTAAATGGTAAGTAACTGGCTTAGTGATAAAAAGCAGAGGGTGGTAATAAATGGTATATTCTCTAACTGGGTCGCTGTGACCAGTGGGGTACCACAGGGGTCGGTGTTGGGACCTATCCTCTTCAACATATTTATTAACAATCTGGTAGAAGGTTTGCACAGTAAAATATTGATATTTGCAGATGATACAAAACTATGCAAAGCAGTCAATACAAGAGAAGATAGTATTCTGCTACAGATGGATCTGGATAAGTTGGAAACTTGGGCCGAGAGGTGGCAGATGTGGTTTAACAATGATAAATGTAAGGTTATACACATGGGAAGAAGGAATAAATATCACCTTTACACACTGAACAGGAAACCACTGGGTAAATCGGACATGGAGAAGTGTAGTGAATTCTGCTCTTGGGTTCCCTCCGGTGGTTGTAGGTGGGAATGCAGTTGTCTCTGAGTCACAGTCCTGGCCAGGTGTATCTGATGATTACAATTCGGACTGGGAGATTTAGGTGTGCAGGATCCTTTAGCCCTTTCCAGTTGTCAATGTTTCTTGTGAAGTGATGGATCACTTTCTGGCTTCTCCTGCTTGTTGCCAAATTCAGCAAAGATAAGTGTTTGTTTTTTTGTATCTTTGACACACTGCTGTGTGCTTGTTTCAGTTTTATTCCTGCTCTGATTGTAGGATTCACTGGAATTGCAGATTTACGCTCCTACATCTATTAGTTAGATGTAGGAAGTTTTTGTAATTTCTGCTGTGGATGTTTTTGAAGGGTTTTTTACTGACCGCACAGAACTCTGTCCTATCCTGTCTTATCTAGCTAGTGTGGCCTCCTGTGCTAAATCCTGTTTTCTGCCTGTGTATGTTTTTTCCTCTCCGACTCACCGCCAATATTTGTGGGGGGCTGTCTATCCTTTGGGGATTTTCTCTGAGGCAAGATAGTATTCCTATTTCCATCTTTAGGGGTAATAAGTCCTCCGGCTGTGACGAGGTGTCTAGGTGTGTTAGGTACATTCCACGGCTACTTCTAGTTGCGGTGTTAAGTTCAGGATTGCGGTCAGTACAGTGGCCACCTTCTCCAGTGAAAGTTCTCATGCAGCTCCAAGGTCACCGGATCATAACAGTACAACTGGCCCACAATGAGTTAAATGCATCTCAGAAGAAGGGAAGTAAGCTCTTGAGCCATTTTTTTTTCTCCAGTCTGTTTTGTGTTCTCCTCCCTCTTAATATCTGGGTGGCTGAGGAGCCTGGTGCAAGCATGAATGTTCAGGATTTGGCTTCTTGTGTGGACCAGATTGCTGCTTGGGTGCAAGGTATTTCTGATTATATTATTCGGACTCCTGCTTTAGAACCAAAGATTCCTACTCCTGATTTGTTTTCTGGTGACAGGTCTAAATTTTTGAGTTTCAAAAACAACTGTAAACTTGTTTTTTCCCTGAGACCTCGATCCTCTGGTGATTCCATTCAGCAGGTAAAAATCGTTATCTCACTGCTGCGTGGTGACCCGCAGGAGTGGGCGTTTTCCCTGGAATCTGGGAATCCGGCTTTGTTTAATATTGACTCCTTTTTTCAGGCTTTAGGATTATTGTATGATGAACCTAATTCTGTGGATCAAGCTGAGAAGACCTTGTTAGCCCTGTCTCAGGGTCAGGAGGCGACGGAATTGTATTGTCAGAAGTTCAGAAAATGGTCTGTGTTGACTAAATGGAATAATGATGCTTTAGTGGCAATTTTCAGGAGGCTTTCTGAATCTGTTAAAGATGTTATGGTGGGGTTTCCCATGCCTTCCGGTCTGAGTGAATCTATGTCTCTGGCCATTCAGATTGACCGACGCCTGCAGGAGCGCAGAACTGTGCGCGCTGTGGCGTTATCCTCAGAGCAAATTCCTGAGCCTATGCAATGTGATAGAATTGTGTCTAGAACGGAACGACAAGGTTTCAGACGTCAAAATAGGTTGTGTTATTATTTTGGCGATGCTTCTCATGTCATTTCTGTCTGCCCTAAGCGGACAAAGAGGATCGCCAGTTCAATTACCATCAGTACTGTAAAACCTAAATGTTTGTTATCTGTGTCTTTGATCTGCTCATTGTCATCATTTTCTGTCATGGCGTTTGTGGATCCAGGCGCCGCCTTGAATTTAATGGATTTTGAGTTTGCCAAGCGTTGTGGTTTTCCCTTGCAGCCTTTGGAGAACCCTATTCCTTTAAGGGGCATTGATGCTACACTCTTGGCTAAAAATAAGCCCCAGTTTTGGACACAGGTAACCATGCGCATGGCGCCAGCCCATCAGGAAGATTGTCGATTTCTGGTGTTGCTTAACTTGCATGATGTTGTCGTGCTGGGTTTTCCGTGGTTGCAGGTACATAATCCTGTGTTGGACTGGAAGTGCATGTCTGTGACTAGTTGGGGTTGTCAGGGGGTTCATAATGATGTTCCTTTGATGTCAATCTCCTCTTCTTCACATTCTGAGATTCCAGAGTTTTTGTCTGATTTTCAGGATGTATTCGATGAGCCCAAGTCCAGTTTCCTTCCACCGCACAGGGACTGTGATTGTGCTATTGACTTGATTCCAGGCTGTAAGTTTCCTAAGGGTCGACTTTTCAACCTATCTGTGCCTGAACATACCGCCATGCGGAGCTATATTAAGGAGTCTTTGGAGAAAGGGCATATTCGGCCATTTTCTTCACCGTTGGGAGCGGGGTTCTTTTTTGTTGCTAAAAAAGATGGTTCCTTGAGACCCTGTATAGATTATCGTCTCTTGAATAAAATCACGGTCAAGTTTCAATACCCTTTACCTTTGCTTTCCGATTTGTTTGCTAGGATTAAGGGAGCTAGTTGGTTTACGAAGATTGACCTTCGAGGGGCATATAATCTTGTTCATATTAAGCAGGGTGATGAATGGAAAACTGCGTTTAACATGCCCGAAGGCTATTTTGAATACCTTGTGATGCCATTCGGACTCTCTAATGCTCCATCTGTTTTTCAGTCCTTTATGCATGATATTTTCCGGACTTATCTTGATAAATTCTTGATTGTATATTTGGACGATATTTTGATTTTTTCCGATGATTGGGAGTCTCATGTGCAACAGGTCAGGATGGTATTTCAGATCCTTCGTGACAATGCCCTGTTTGTGAAAGGGTCTAAGTGTCTCTTTGGGGTGCAGAAAGTCTCTTTTTTGAGCTTCATTTTTTCTCCCTTGTCTATAGAGATGGATCCGGTTGAGGTTTAGGCCATTCATGATTGGATTCAGCCCACATCCGTGAAGAGCCTTCAGAAATTTTGGGGTTTTGCAAATTTTTATCGCCGTTTCATTGCTAATTTTTCTAGTGTGGTTAAACATTTGACGAAGAAAGGCGCTGATGTTGCGAATTGATCCTCTGCGGCTGTCTCTGCCTTTCAGGAGCTTAAACGTTGATTTACTTCTGCTCCAGTGTTGCGCCAACCGGATGTTTTTCTTCCGTTTCAGGTTCAGGTTGACGCTTCTGAGATTGGGGCAGGGGCCGTTTTGTCTCAGAGGGATCCTGTTGGTTCCTTAACCCCTTCATGACCGTGGGATTTTTTGTTTTTCCGTGTTCGTTTTTCGCTCCCCTCCTTCCCAGAGCCATAACTTTTTTATTTTTCAGTCAATTTGGCCATGTGAGGGCTTATTTTTTGCGGGAAGAGTTGTACTTTTGAACGACATCATTGGTTTTACCATTTCGTGTACTAGAAAACGGGAAAAAAAATCCAAGTGCGGTGAAATTGCAAAAAAAGGGCAGTCCCACACTTGTTTTTTGTTTGGCTTTTCTGCTAGGCTCACTAAATGCTTAAAATGACCTGACATTATGATTCCCCAGGTCAGTACGAGTTCATAGACACCAAACATGACTAGGTTATTTTTTACCTAAGTGGTGAAAAAAAATTCCAAACTTTGCTTAAAAAAAAAAAAAAAAAAAAATATTGCGCCATTTTCCGATACCCGTAGCGTCTCCATTTTTCATGATCTGGGGTCGCTTGAGGGCTTATTTTTTGCGTGCCGAGATGACATTTTTAATGATAGCATTTCGGTGCAGATACGTTCTTTTGATCGCCCGTTATTGCATTTAAATGCAATGTCGCGGAGACCAAAAAAACGTAATTCTGGCGTTTCGAATTTTTTTCCCGCTACGTTGTATAGCGATCAGGTTAATGCTTTTATTTAGTTGATAGATCGGGTGATTCTGAGCGCGGCGATACCAAATATGCGTAGATTTTTTTTTTTTTAATTGATTTATTTTGATTGGGGCGAAAGGGGGGTGATTTAAACTTTTATATTTTTTTAACATTTTTTTAACATTTTTTTCAACTTTTTTTTAAAACTTTTGCCATGCTTCAATAGCCTCCATGGGAGGCTAGAAGCAGGCACAACCCGATCGCCTCTGCTACATAGCAGCGATCTGCTGATCGCTGCTATGTAGCAGAAATGGAGGTGTGCTGTGAGCGCCGACCACAGGGTGGCGCTCACAGCCACCGGCGATCAGTAACCATAGAGGTCTCAAGGACCTCTATGGTTACAATGGAGACGCATCGCCGACCCCCGATCATGTGACGGGGGTCGGCGATGACGTCATTTCCGACCGCCCGGCCGGAAGCGGTAGTTAAATGCCGCTGTCTGCGTTTGACAGCGGCATTTAACTAGTTAATAGGTGCAGGCAGATTGTGATTCTGCCCGCGCCTATTACGGGCACATGTCAGCTGTTCAAAACAGCTGACATGTCCCGGCTTTGGTGCAGGCTCACCGCGGAGCCCTGCATCAAAGCAGGGGAGCTGACATCGGACGGTATAGTACGTCCAATGTCGGTAAGGGGTTAATGAAACCGTGTGCCTTCTTTTCCCGTAAATTTTCACCTGCTGAACGCAATTATGATGTCGGCAATCGGGAGTTGTTGGCTATGAAGTGGGCGTTTGAGGAGTGGCGACATTGGCTTGAGGGAGCTAAGCACCGTATTGTGGTCTTGACCGATCATAAGAATTTGATTTACTTCGAGTCTGCTAGACTGCTGAATCCTAGACAGGCTCGATGGTCCTTGTTTTTTTCACGTTTTGATTTCGTGGTCTCGTACCTTCCGGGTTCTAAGAATATTAAGGCTGATGCCCTCTCTAGGAGTTTTTTGCCTGATTCTCCTGAGGTCTTGGAGCTGGTCGGTATTCTGAAAGAAGGGGTGGTCCTTTCTGCCATTTCCCCTGATTTACAACGGGCTCTTCAGGAATTTCAGGCTGACAGACCTGACCGCTGTCCTGTGGGGAAATTGTTTGTTCCTGACAGATGGACTAGTAGAGTGATTTCTGAGGTTCACTGTTCCGTATTGGCTGGTCATCCTGGTATTTTTGGTACCAGAGATTTGGTTGGTAGGTCCTTTTGGTGGCCTTCATTGTCACGTGATGTGCGTTCTTTTGTGCAGTCCTGTGGGACTTGTGCACGGGCTAAGCCTTGTTGTTCCCGTGCTAGTGGGTTGCTTTTGCCATTGCCAATCCCTGAGAGGCCCTGGACGCATATTTCGATGGATTTTATTTCTGATCTTCCAGTCTCCCAGAAGATGTCTGTTATCTGGGTTGTTTGTGACCGGTTCTCTAAGATGGTTCATTTGGTGCCCTTGCCTAAATTGCCTTCCTCTTCTGATTTGGTTCCGTTGTTTTTTCAGCATGTGGTTCGTTTGCATGGTATTCCGGAGAATATTGTGTCCGACAGAGGTTCCCAGTTTGTTTCTAGGTTTTGGCGGGCCTTTTGTGCTAAGCTGGGCATTGATTTGTCTTTTTCTTCTGCATTTCATCCTCAGACAAATGACCAGACCGAGCGCACTAATCAGACCTTGGAGACTTATTTGAGATGCTTTGTGTCTGCTGATCAGGATGATTGGGTGGCTTTCTTGCCATTGGCCGAGTTTGCCCTTAATAATCGGGCTAGTTCTGCTACCTTGGTTTCCCCTTTCTTTTGTAATTTTGGTTTTCATCCTCGTTTTTCTTCTGGGCAGGTTGAGCCTTCTGACTGTCCTGGTGTGGATTCTGTGGTGGACAGGTTGCAGCAGATTTGGGCTCATGTGGTGGACAAGATGGTATTGTCTCAAGAGGAGGCTCAACGTTTTGCTAATCGTCGTCGGTGTGTTGGTTCCCGGCTTCGGGTTGGGGATCTGGTCTGCTTGTCCTCCCGTCATGTTCCTATGAAGGTTTCTTCTCCTCGTTTAAGTTTAAGCCTCGGTTTATTGGTCCTTATAGGATTTCTGAGATTATTAATCCGGTGTCTTTTCGACTGGCGCTTCCGGCCTCTTTTGCTATCCATAATGTCTTCCATAGATCTTTGCTGCGGAAATATGTGGAGCCCGTTGTTCCCTCTGTTGATCCTCCGGCCCCTGTGTTGGTTGATGGGGAGTTGGAATATGTTGTTGAGAAGATTTTGGATTCCCGTTTTTCGAGGCGGAAGCTTCAGTACCTGGTCAAATGGAAGGGTTATGGCCAGGAGGATAATTCTTGGGTTTTTGCCTCTGATGTCCATGCTGCTGATTTGGTCCGTGCCTTTCATCTGGCTCGTCCTGATCGTCCTGGGGGCCCTGATGAGGGTTCGGTGACCCCTCCTCAAGGGGGGGTACTGTTGTGAATTCTGCTCTTGGGTTCCCTCCGGTGGTTGTAGGTGGGAATGCAGTTGTCTCTGAGTCACAGTCCTGGCCAGGTGTATCTGATGATTACAATTCGGACTGGGAGATTTAGGTGTGCAGGATCCTTTAGCCCTTGCCAGTTGTCAATGTTTCTTGTGAAGTGATGGATCACTTTCTGGCTTCTCCTGCTTGTTGCCAAATTCAGCAAAGATAAGTGTTTGTTTGTTTTTTGTATCTTTGACACACTGCTGTGTGCTTGTTTCAGTTTTATTCCTGCTCTGATTGTAGGATTCACTGGAGTTGCAGATGTATGCTCCTACATCAATTAGTTAGATGTAGGAAGTTTTTGTAATTTCTGCTGTGGATGTTTTTGAAGGGTTTTTTACTGACCGCACAGAACTCTGTCCTATCCTGTCCTATCTAGCTAGTGTGACCTCCTGTGCTAAATCCTGTTTTCTGCCTGTGTATGTTTTTTCCTCTCCGACTCACCGCCAATATTTGTGGGGGGCTGTCTATCCTTTGGGGATTTTCTCTGAGGCAAGATAGTATTCCTATTTCCATCTTTAGGGGTAATTAGTCCTCCGGCTGTGATGAGGTGTCTAGGTGTGTTAGGTACACTCCACGGCTACTTCTAGTTGCGGTGTTAAGTTCAGGATTGCGGTCAGTACAGTGGCCACCTTCTCCAGTGAAAGTTCTCATGCAGCTCCAAGGTCACCGGATCATAACAGAGAAGGACTTGGGGATCCTAGTTAATCATAAACTTACCTGAAGCAGCCAGTGCCAGGCTGAACTGGATGGACAAATGTCTTTTTTTGGCCTTACTATGTTAAAGGTACAGGTGATCCTCAATGCATTGAGGAAAGCGGGATTCACCAGAAATCCCAAGAAGTGTGATATAGGGAAAGAAGAGGCCAGGTACTTAGGTTACATTGTCGGGAAAGGCAAATTCAAACCACAGTTAAAAAAAGAGAGAGGCCATTCAGAAGTGGCCGCAACCACTCTCCAAAAAACAAGTGAGGCAGTTTCTTGGGATTGTAGGGTTTTACCTGCGTTTAATCCCGAACTTTGTCATAATTGCCGCACCACTAACAGATCTCCTTGTGGGCACCAAGTCAACAGATTGTAACAACCCGCCAGCATCACTGCATGGCCTCCCATCCCCCATCTCCCTGATACATCAACTTACTTACTGCTCTGAGCAATGCTGTCTTCTGTCTTCTGCCGGTTCTATGCTGTGTGCCTCATGTCTCCTGCTTGCTCTGTGCATGCTTCCTGGCTGTGTGCATAGGGGCGCTGCGCTGGCAATTCCTGATTCTTATTGAGATTGTGTGCACATTCCTAAGATGTCTCCGGCCAATTGCCAAGAGGCCTCTGATACTTATGGCATCCCCACCCATTTTAGGATGTCTGAGCAACTTTCTCCCTCAGTTAGTGTTTTGCTACTGAGCTGCTAGGTCTTGACCTGTCTCAACCACCCAGTGGGGCTTTGTACCCTGGCCTGAAACTGTGTGTAATATCTCAACCACCCAGTGGGGCTTTGTACCCTGGTCTGAATCCTTGTCTTTGTGCTTTGTCCCGTTACTGTCCCTGTCTGTACTCTAGTCTATATCTGTTCCTGTTGTTTCCTTGCCTGTTGTCTTTCCCACTCAGCTGTGCGTTCCCTTGTGTCTTTTCCTTCCTGCTCCCTCATCTCAACCTGTGGCTCTGCGCCTCTCTGCTCTGCTCGCCACAACCTGTGGTTTTGTGCCTTTCTGCTCTGCTTGCCGCAAACCAGTGGCTCTGCTGCTCACTTTGCGGTTCTGCTCTGCAGCCGGAACTGCAACCTTTGGCTCAGCGCCTCTCTGTTCGCCTCAACCTGTGGCTCTGCGCCTCTCTGCCCTGCTCTCCGCAACTTGTGACTCTGTGCCTCTCTTCACCTTTCTGCTCTTGGCTCCACCTCCAGCAGTTCTGCTCTTAGCTCCGCCTCCAATGGTTCTGCTCTTGGTTCTGCGTCCAGCGGTTCTGCTTTTGGCTCCGCCTCCAGCAGTTCTGCTTTTGGCTCCGCCTCCAGCATTTTAGCTCTTTGCTCCGTCTCCCTCAGCTCTGCTCTTGGCTTCGCCTCCTGTGGTTCTGCTCTTAGCTCCGTCTCCTACGTTTCTGCCCTTTGTTCTGCCTCCCTTAGCTCTGCTCTTAGCTCCACCTCCTGCGGTTCTGTTCTTAGCTGTGGCTCCTGTGGTTCTGCTTTGCATCCACTCCTTGCGTTCCAGCTGTACTTTTATTCTGCAACCTACGGGTCGGATCCCTACCTGTTCCCATATACCCTCCTGTCTGGACAGGTCCTGTTTCCATATACCTGCATGTACTCTGGTACCTACCTAAGGAGTGCTTGGAGTTCCTGGAGCGGTGCTTTCTGTACATCGAATGGAATGCTTCCGATTTTCCCTCCGATCCAGCCAAGGTGGGATTCCTAATGTTCTACCTAGCAGGACAGGCTTTGAGTTGGATTAACCACCTCTGGGAAGCTAAGGATCCTATCCTCTCAAACATTGAGGCCTTCCTTAAAGCCTTTAATGTGCCTAAAGCAGCTTCTTCTGCAAAGTCTTCTCTCTCTAGATCACAGAGGCGGTCCAGACAGGTAAAACCCGTGAGAAAACCGCCACGTCAGACTATAACCTTCCAAAACCCATTCGTTCCTCAACCTGTCAAAGCAGCTACCGGCGCAAAACCCAAGAAGGCTGATAAAAGTGGGCTGGCAGAGCAGTAACCCTAATCCAGTCGCAAGAAGGGAATGTGATATCACTGTGGTTGTGAGGATCATCCTGACAGTCTCAACCCTGTGAATCTTAAACTCTGAAACTTTGAGCCAGTAGGAGAGGCTGCCCTTGGTGAGAATACTTCTTCTCCACTAAAATCAATGACTGTGTCTCTGTCTTCTGGGAGCTTTGGCGTGTTAAAGCCGCCAGCCATACAGAGTCGGTGTGTGATCTCAGTCCTACAGCTCCAAAACCCAGTCAGGACGTTGTCTGATGATGGATGAGCCCTACTTAAGAGCAGTCTAGTCCTGCAAAGAGAACTACAGCACCAGGTCGGAGCCCTATACTCAAAGAAGTTTGTCTTCCGTAAGCCTAAAGACTCTACCACCCATTCTGGTCTGGAGATCCAGCAAGGTGCTTAAATTGAATCAACCAAGTCGCAAGAAGTGTCTGGTTCCCATGCATCAAAAACTGTCAGCAGTGTCATCTTCTTCTTCAGCTGGTCTGCTAGTCAGTGAGTAAAGGTGTGCTGACGTCTCCAAAGATGGGGAAGTGGTGACGATCTTTCCACACATCTCCAACGAATATACCAGTAATCTGTCCCCAGGAACATCTCTGCCTCTTGGATGTTTTCTTCTGGATAATGGGCAGAAGATGGTTCCTATATGGGTACCTTCAGCTTCCATGTGGCCGGTCGGTGAAGATACGAAAACAGAAGTTTACTCATCTCAGCCTTCCTCTGACCCAGCGGAGGTGATGTTCTCTCCACTCATCTCCAATGACTTTTCCTGTGACCAGTACCCAGGAACATCTCTGCCACTTGGAAATTTGTCTCTGGATATCGGGCAGAAGATGGATCCTGTGAGAGTACCCTCAGCTTCCGTGTGGCCGGTTGATGAAGATACTAAAAAGGAAGTTTTCTTGTCTCTGCTTTCCCTTGATCTGGAAAAGGAGGTCCAATTTTCTCGGGATTACGGGAAGAAGTTGAAACCAGTGATAGTGTTTTCAGTTTCCAGGAGGCCGGTTGATGCAGATGTCAAGACGGAAGCTTCCAAGTCCCTGCTCTCCATCTACTTGGAGGAAGAGGTCCAGCTCTTTGTGGAAGCTAACCCCGTTGGGCACAAAGAGACTTGGCAATCTGAGATTCCTGGTGACCTGCCTGCCTTATTCTACCCTGAAGATGTCATGATGGCTTGGACTGTGTGTGGACCTATTCATCTTCTGCAAATCATCCTGGCGGGCTTGAAGCAGGGCCATAAAGGGGGGGTACTGTAACAAACCTGCTGGCATGACTGCATGTCCTCCCATCCCCCACCTGCCTGAAACATCAACTTACTTACTGCTCTGGGCCATGCTGTCTTCTGCCGGTTCCACGCTGTGTGCCTCATGTCTCCTGCCTGCTCTGTGTATACTTCCTGGCTGTGTGCATAGGGGTGGTGCTGTCAATTCCTGATTCTTATTGAGAATGTGTGCACCTTCCGAAGGTGTCCCCCGCCAATTACCAAGAGGCCACTGATACTTAAGGCATCCCCACCCATTGGAGGATGCCTGAGCAACTTTCTCCCTCAGTTAGTGTCTTGCTACTGAGCTGCCCGGTCCTGTCCTGTTTCAGCCATGCAGTGGGGCTTTGGACCCTGGCCTGAACCTGTGTCTTGCCTCAGCCACCCAGTGGGGCTTTGTACCCTGGTCTGAATCCTTGTCTTTGAGCCTTGTCCCGTTCCTGTCCCTGTCTGTACTCTGGTCTATATCTGTTCCTGCTTTTTCCTTTTCTGTTTCCTTTCCCGCTCAGCTGTGTGTTCCCTTGTGTCCTTTCCTTCCTGCTCTGCTCACCTCAACCTGTGGCTCTGCACCTCTCTTCTCTGCTCGCCACAACCTGTGGCTAGGTGCCTTCCTGCTCTGCTTGCCGCAAATCCGCAGCTCTGCTCTGTTCTGCTCTCCTGCTCACTTTGCGGCTCAGCTCTGCTCGCCGCAAGCTGTGGTGATGCGCCTCTCTGCTTCGCTCACTGCAACCTGTGGCTCTGCTCCTCTCTGCCCTGCTCGCCGCAGCCTGTGGCTCTGCGCCTCTCTGCTCTGTTCGCTGCAACCTGTAGTTCTGTGCCTTTCTGCTCTTGGCTCCGTCTCCAGCGGTTCTGCTCTTGGCTCTGCCTCCTGCGGTTCTGCTCTTGGCTCTGCCTCCAGCAGTTCCGCTCTTGGTTCTGCCTCCAGCGGTTTAGCTTTTGCCTCTGCCTCCAGCATTTTTGCTTTTGGCCTTGCCTCCAGTGGTTCTGCTCTTGGCTCCGCCTCCAGTGGTTCTGCTCTTAGCTCTGCCTCCTACGTTTCTGCCCTTTGTTCTGCTTCTCTCAGCTCTGCTCTTAGCTTTGCCTCCTGTGGTTCTGCTTTGCATTCGCACCTTGCAGTCCAGCTCTACTTCCGTTCTGCAACCTACGGGTCAGGTTCCTACCTGTTCCAATATACCTTCCTGTCTGATCAGGTCCCTACCTGTTCCCATATACCCTCCTGTCTGAACAGGTTCCTTCCTGTTTCTATATACCTGCCTGTATTCCGGTCCCTACCTAGTCAGTACCTGTACTGCCAGAGTACCAATCGTGTCCGCCTGTCCTGCCAGAATGCCAGCCGTGCCCGTCTGCCTGCCAGTGTCTCAGCCATGCCCGCCTGCCTGTGTCTCAGCTGTACCCACCTGCCTGCCAGTGTCTCAGTCGTACCCACCTGCCTGCCAGTGTTCCGTCCCCCAGTGGGATCAGCAGCCACAGCCAGACACCACCCTGGAGTGGTACCTGGCAGCTACCTGCAGCACCAGCCTGACCTCACCATCAGAGGCTCCAGTGAACACCCAGGTAGCTGCTTAGTCAGGCCCCTTCCAGGGTAGTCTGGTTTGTGGTACAGTGGGACCACACCCCCACTGTGGCGCCAACCAGTCGGGGCACGAGCGTTACACAGATCATTGGAGAGATATTTGTACTGTCCCCTTATATACTTAAACATGGTTATTAGATCGCCCCTCAGTCATCTTTTTTCTAGACTAAATAATCCTAGTTTTGCTAATCTCTCTGGGTACCACCTTTGGCAGGTGCGAACTCCAGTCAGGACTGAAAATGACAATGTCATCCATGTATGCTGGGGCATACTTCTTGTGTAGAGCCAAGATTCGATCCATCGCCCTCTGGAAGATAGCTGGGGCCCCCTCCAGTCCAAAGGGTATTCTGGTGTACTGGAAACATCCATCTGGTGTCGAGAAGGCCGTCTTCTCCTTGGCGTTTTGGGGTATGGGGATCTGCTTGCACCCCTTTGTCAGGTCAAGGGTTGTGATGTACCTTGCGGACCCCAGTCGTTCAATGAGTTCATCCACATGGGGCATCGGATATGCACCAAAACTGGACACTTTATTGAGCCTGCGGTAGTCATTACACAACCACCACTTGTCATTGGGCTTTGGCACGAGGACACTGGGACTCGACCATCCACTTCTTGACTCCTCTATTACCCCAAGGTCAAGCATTGCTTTAATTTCCTTTTCAATTATTTCCCGGCGTGCTTCAGGGATTCTATAAGACTTGAGGTTCACCCTTACATGAGGCTCTGTTAGCAGATCATGTTCAATGACCTGTGTGTGCCCTGGCAACTCTGAGATCAGGTCGCGGTTCTGTTACAGCAGTTCTCGACATTGTTGCTTCTGGGCCCGGCATTAGCATCTCAGCAATCACAACTTCTTCCACCTTAGGTTTGGGATGATCCCCCAAGCAAGGAGTTTTCAGTGGTTCTCGGTCCAGCCATGGTTTGAGCAAGGTCACATGGTATGCCTGGTGGAGCTTCCTGCGACCAGGCTAGTGTACCTTGTAATTCAAGTTTTGGAGCTTTTTGACCACCTTGTATGGGCCTTGCCACTTGGCCAGGAACTTGTTCCCCACTGTGAGGATAAGTACTAGCATCCCCAGGCTGGAATTGCCTTAGCCTTGCTGATCAGTTGTATATCCCTGCTTAGGCCTTCTGTGCCTGGAGAAGATGTTCCTTTACAATGGGCATTACATGAGCCATCCTCTCTTGCAGCTGGTTGACATGCTCATTGACACTTCGGTGCTGAGTGACCTCGGCTTCCCAGATTTCTATGTCAATGTCCAGGAACCCTCGTGCGAGCTCGAACTGTGAGAAACCATTGGAGGTTTGAGGGACTTCTCTGATGGAAAAGAGCAGGAATGGGAGCAGATAGTCCCAGTCTCGACCATCCTCCTCAATGACACTCTGGCCTTCAAGGTCTTATTGAAGTGCTCCACCAGGCCATCAGTCTGCGGATAGTAGACTGAGGTCTGCAACTGGGCAATCTGGAGGATTTAACATAACTCCCGCATCACTTTGCTCACAAAAGGGGTACCCTTGTCCGTGAAAATCTCCTTAGGTAAACCGGTTCTAGCAAAGATATGGACAAGCTCCTGGGTGATGCTCTTAGCTGAAGAGTTCCTCAGTTACACCGCTTCTGGGCACCGGGTCGCATAGTCCATGACCACTGGGATATATTGATGGCCGTGTGCAGATTTAACTAGGGGACCTACCAGGTCCATGGCAGTCCTCTCAAAGGGGATTTCTATTACAGGCAACGGGACTAAGGGTCTTCGGAAGTGAGAATTAGGAGCAGTTATCTGACAGATGGGGCAGGATATACAATCATTTTGGGTCTCTCGGTAACACCCTGGCCAATAGAACCTCTCCTGAGTTTCCTCTACCCCTAGATGTGCCCCCAAAATATGCAAATGGACCATGTCCAAAGTGCTTCACCAGTAGGGTCCTGGAACGAACAGCCGCCCTCCTATCTCTTCTGCCCTCGATTTGGTCACCCGATACAACAATTCGCCATTGAGTGCAAAATGTGGGAACCTGGTGTCAGCGGTGAAGAGATAGGAGGGTGGCTGTTAGTTCCAGGACTCTACTGGTGAAGCTTTTTGGACATGTCCATTTGCATATTTTGGGGACACATCTAGGGGTAGAGGAAACTCAGGAGAGAGTGTTGCAGAGGTTCTATTGGCCACGGTGTTACCAATAGATCCAAAATGATCCTCTCCTGCAATTACACATAGGGTAAACTCCCCCGTCTATAATTTTGTTGGAGTCTCCTACAGAGGTGCCTGGCTTCTGACTGGGACACTGTACAGCCCCCTTTTTCCACAAGTTCCAAAATAGAGAAAAATCCTGCCACAGAATGACAGGATGTATCAAGTTTTTTACTACCCAACCTCATTTGACTTGGTACCAAAATCTGTTCCCATGGTCACTTTGGCTACAGGGTAGTCCCTGGTGTCTCCCTGTCTGCAGCGGACACCCACAAATTTGTTTGGGATTTACTGGTGAGGCAGTACAGCAATGATTAGGGTCACCAGACTTCCCAGGTCCAACAGTCCCAGAACCATTACCCCATTGATGGACACGGTACACAACTGCGGTCCCTTGCTGGGTTGACTGTCCACACTGAAGGCCTGATAGATGATAGATGGGTCTATCATTTTTGGACTAGGAGCAACAAGTCGAACATTTGTGAGCGAGGGCTTTTGTCACCAGCATACACCCAGCGGTGGACTCGTAGCTCTCATAGACATCATTACTCCCAGGTGTGCCAGGATTTCAGTTTTTAATTTGACGTATTCTTTGGCATCCTTAAGGGCTAAGTCATAGTATGCCTTTTGGGGTTCACCAGTCAAATGGGGGGCCAGCACCTCTGCAGACTGCTCTGGGGGTAGCCTCTCACACTCTGCTACCTGCTCAAACACAGTCAAAAAGGCTTCTACATCTTCTCCCGAGGTAATTTTCTACATGGCTCCTCCATGTTGCCGGGCATCTTGCTCTGAATGGCAGATTTCACCCAGGCCATGCAGTTGTCCTCAATCTCTATATGTGTCCCTGGAACGCTGGCCACACTAAAAACACCTCGTGTGAGGGGTTGCCATGCATACCTGCTTCCTCAGTTAGACACAGGAATACTTTGGTGATGAAATACCTGCTTGCTTATTGAAGTCAGCATAAACCAAGGCAGGGTTCAGAAAATAAAAGCAGAGCCTTCCTGGCTTAATGGAAAACAAAACAAATAAAGTATAACCGAGTCCTTTTCTCTGCAGGTTTCAACCTGCAGACACCTGGCAATGTCCTCCGCAACTCCTTGCAACTCCGTGGGAGTACCTCCTCTCCCAAAACACCACACAGTCTCTCATGTACAGGTATTTAACTAGGACTATGTGATGATTACATGATTGTGATGATCACATGATTGTGACATCACCTTCAGTCCTGCTAGTACACATGCAGGTGTTGGCTCTGCAGGATGAGATATGGTGAGCTCTCTCCCTCCCACTCTGAGTGCTCACTAGGGTTGAGCGAAAAGGATCGGACAAATTAAAAAATCGCCGACTTTCGGCAAAGTTGCGTTTTGTGAAACCTGACCCGATCCTAGTGTGGGATCAACCATGAGGTCGGCAATCTTTGCTCCAAAGTTGCGTTTCGTATGACGCTTTCAGCGCCATTACTCATCCAATGAAGGAGGATGCAGAGTGTGGGCAGCGTGATGACATAGGTCTCGGTCCCCACCATCTTAGAGAAGGGCATTACAGTGATTGGCTTCACAGGGGCTATAAAGGGGCGTGCATGCCGACCGCCATCTTACTTCAGCCGATCTTACCATAGGCAGAGGTTGCTGCAGCTTCTTCAGAAGAAGGGATATAGTTAGGGAGGGAAGATTAACCCCAAAACTGCTTGTACTATAGCGATTTCCACTGTCCAACACCACCTTTTCTTTGAAGGGACAGTGGAGTTTATTTTTTTGTACATCAGCGCTGTAGCTTATTAGGCTGTCCTATAAGGCTCCCTGATAGCTGCATTGCTGTTTGTACGCCGCTGTGCAAACCAACTGCTTTTTTAAAAGCAAAAATCCTTTTGCTCCTTTCTGCACAGTTCTCTTGTTTCTTTGTCCACACTTTTGTCTGCAGCAGTCCTTTTTATTGCTGCCATACTTGTCCTGAAATCATTGTACGGAGATTGAAATTGTACTACAGCCCTTGTATTTTTTTATATATCTTCCAGTCACGTTCTGCCACTTACATTGTGTAGTGTAATACACTGGCCCTGAGTTTTGTTGCAGTCTCCCCCCAAAAAAAGGGAGATTTAACCCCTTTCTGCCATTAGACGTACTATTTCATCCATGTGGGGTGGGCCTTAATTCCCATGGACGGAATAGTACGTCCAGTGCGATCGGCCGCACTCACGGGGGGAGCGCGGCCGATCGCGGCCGGGTGTCAGCTGCCTATTGCAGCTGACATCCAGCACTATGTGCCAGGAGCGGTCACGGACCGCCCCACGGCACATTAACCCCCGGCACACCGTGATCAAACATGATCGCGGTGTGCCGGCGGTGCAGGGACGCATCGCGCAGGGAGGATGTGATCGCGTTGCTGCGAGGGTCTCCTACCTTCCTCTCCCTGCAGGCCCCGGATCCAATATGGCCACAGCATCCGGTTCCTGCAGGGAGGGAGGTGGCTTACCAAGTGCCTGCTCAGAGCAGGCGCTTGGTAAGCCTGCACTGTTCTCAGACAGATCGGTGATCTGACAGAGTGCTGTGCAAACTGTCAGATCATCGATCTGTGATGTCCCTCCCTGGGACAAAGTAAAAAAGTTTAAAAAAAAATTTCAAAATGTGTAAAAAAAAAAAGAAAAATCCTAAATAATGAAAAAAAAAAATATAATATTCCCATAAATACATTTCTTTAGCTAAATAAAATAAAAAAAAAACAATAAAAGTACACATATTTAGTATCGCCGCGTCCGTAACGACCCGACCTATAAAACTGGCCCACTAGTTAAACTCTTCAGTAAACACCGAAAGAAAAAAAAAAAAAAAGAGGCAAAAAACAATGCTTTATTATCATACCGCCGAACAAAAAGTGGAATAACACGCGATCAAAAAGACGGATATAAATTACCATGGTACCGCTGAAAGCGTCATCTTGTCTCGCAAAAAATGAGCCGCAATACAGCATCATCAGCAAAAAAATAAAAAAGTTATAGTCCTGAGAATAAAGCGATGCAAAAATAATTATTTTTTCTATAAAATGGTTATCGTATATAAGCGCCAAAACATTAAAAAAATGATATTAATGAGGTATCGCTGTAATCGTACTTACCCGAAGAATAAAACTGCTTTATCAATTTTACCAAACGCGGAACGGTATAAACGCCCCCCCCCTCCCCCAAAAGAAATTAATGAATGGCTGGCTTTTGGTCATTCTGCCTCACAAAAATCGGAATAAAAAGCGATCAAAAAATGTCACATGCCCGAAAATGTTACCAATAAAAACGACAACTCGTCCCGCAAAAAACAAGACCTCACATGACTCTGTGGACTCAAGTATGGAAAAATTATAGCTCTCAAAATGTGGTAACGCAAAAAATATTTTTTGCAATAAAAAGCGTGTTTCAGTGTGTGACGGCTGCCAATCATAAAAATCCGCTAAAAAACCCGCTTTAACCCCTTCATGACCCAGCCTATTTTGACCTTAAAGACCTTGCCGTTTTTTGCAATTCTGACCAGTGTCCCTTTATGAGGTAATAACTCAGGAACGCTTCAACGGATCCTAGCGGTTCTGAGATTGTTTTTTCGTGACATATTGGGCTTCATGTTAGTGGTAAATTTAGGTCAATAAATTCTGCGTTTATTTGTGATAAAAACGGAAATTTGGCGAAAATTTTGAAAATTTCGCAATTTTCACATTTTGAATTTTTATTCTGTTAAACCAGAGAGATATGTGACAAAAAATAGTTAATAAATAACATTTCCCACATGTTTACTTTACATCAGCACAATTTTGGAAACAAAATTTTTTTTTGTTAGGAAGTTATAATGGTTAAAATTTGACCAGCGATTTGTCATTTTTACAACGAAATTTACAAAACCATTTTTTTTAGGGACCACCTCACATTTGAAGTCAGTTTGAGGGGTCTATATGGCTGAAAATAGCCAAAAGTGACACCATTCTAAAAACTGCACCCCTCAAGGTACTCAAAACCACATTCAAGAAGTTTATTAACCCTTCAGGTGCTTAACAGCAGCAGAAGCAACATGGAAGGAAAAAATGAACATTTAACTTTTTAGTCACAAAAATTATCTTTTAGCAACAATTTTTTTATTTTCCCAATGGTAAAAGGAGAAACTGAACCGCGAAAGTTGTTGTCCAATTTGTCCTGAGTACGCTGATACCTCATATGTGGGGGTAAACCACTGTTTGGGCGCACGGCAGGGCTTGGAAGGGAAGGAGCGCCATTTGACTTTTTGAATCAAAAATTGGCTCCACTCTTTAGCGGACACCATGTCACGTTTGGAGAGCACCCGTGTGCCTAAAAATTGGAGCTCCCCCACAAGTGACCCCATTTTGGAAACTAGACGCCCCAAGGAACTTATCTAGATGCATAGTGAGCACTTTGAACCCCCAGGTGCTTCACAAATTGATCCGTAAAAATGAAAAAGTACTTTTTTTTCACAAAAAAATTCTTTTAGCCTCAATTTTTTCATTTTCACATGGGCAACAGGATAAAATGGATCCTAAAATGTGTTGGGCAATTTCTCCTGAGTACACCAATACCTCACATGTGGGGGTAAACCACTGTTTGGGCACATGGTAAGGCTCGGAAGGGAAGGAGCGCCATTTGACTTTTTGAATGAAAAATTATTTCCATCGTTAGCGGACACCATGTCGTGTTTGGATAGCTCCTGTGTGCCTAAACATTGGCGCTCCCCCACAAGTGACCCCATTTTGGAAACTAGACCCCCCAAGGAACTTATTTAGATGCCTAGTGAGCACTTTAAACCCTCAGGTGCTTCACAAATTGATCTGTAAAAATGAAAAAGTACTTTTTTTTCACAAAAAAATTCTTTTCGCCTCAATTTTTTCATTTTCACATGGGCAGTAGGATAAAATGGATCATAAAATTTGTTGGGCAATTTCTCCCGAGTACGCCGATACCTCATATGTGGGGGTAAACCACTGTTTGGGCACTTTGCAGGGCTCGGAAGGGAAGGCGCGCCATTTGACTTTTTGAATGGAAAATTAGCTCCAATTGTTAGCGGACACCATGTCGCGTTTGGAGAGCCCCTGTGTGCCTAAACATTGGAGATCCCCCAGAAATGACCCCATTTTGGAAACTAGACCCCCCAAAGGAACTAATCTAGATGTGTGGTGAGGACTTTGAACCCCCAAGTGCTTCACAGAAGTTTATAACGCAGAGCCATGAAAATAAAAAATAATTTTTCTTTCCTCAAAAATGATTTTTTAGCCTGGAATTTCCTATTTTGCCAAGGATAATAGGAGAAATTGGACCCCAAATATTGTTGTCCAGTTTGTCCTGAGTACGCTGATACCCCATATGTGGGGGTAAACCACTGTTTGGGCGCACGGCAGGGCTCGGAAGGGATGGTACGCCATTTGGCTTTTTAAATGGAAAATTAGCTTCAATCATTAGCGGACACCATGTCACGTTTGGAGAGCCCCTGTGTGCCTAAACATTGGAGATCCCCCAGAAATGACCCCATTTTGGAAACTAGACCCCCAAAGGAACTAATCTAGATGTGTGGTGAGGACTTTGAACCCCCAAGTGCTTCACAGAAGTTTATAACGCAGAGCCATGAAAATAAAATAAAAAAATTATTTTCTCAAAAATGATCTTTTAGCCTGCAATTTTTTATTTTCCCAAGGGTAACAGGAGAAATTTGACCCCAAAAGTTGTTGTCCAGTTTCTCCTGAGTACGCTGATACCCCATATGTGGGGGTAAATCACTGTTTGGGCACATGCCGGGGCTCGGAAGTGAAGTAGTGACGTTTTGAAATGCAGACTTTGATGGAATGCTCTGTGGGCGTCATGTTGTGTTTGCAGAGCCCCTGATGTGGCTTAACAGTAGAAACCCCCCACAAGTGACCCCATTTTGGAAACTAGACCCCCAAAGGAACTTATCTAGATGTGTGGTGAGCACTTTGAACCCCCAAGTGCTTCATAGAAGTTTATAATGCAGAGCCGTGAAAATAATAAATACGTTTTCTTTCCTCAAAAATAATTATTTAGCCCAGAATTTTTTATTTTCCCAAGGGTTACAGGAGAAATTGGACCTCATAAGTTGTTATCCAGTTTCTCCTGAGTACGCTGATACCCCATATGTGGGGGTAAACCACTGTTTGGGCACATGCCGATCCTCAGAAGTGAAGTAGTGACGTTTTGAAATGCAGACTTTGATGGAATGCTCTGCGGGCGTCACGTTGCGTTTGCAGAGCCCCTGATGTGGCTTAACAGTAGAAACCCCCCACAAGTGACCCCATTTTGGAAACTAGACCCCGAAAGGAACTTATCTAGATGTGTGGTGAGCACTTTGAACCCCCAAGTGCTTCATAGAAGTTTATAATGCAGAGCCGTGAAAATAATAAATACGTTTTCTTTCCTCAAAAATAATTATTTAGCCCAGAATTTTTTTATTTTCCCAAGGGTAACAGGAGAAATTTGACCCCAATATTTGTTGTCCAGTTTCTCCGGAGTACGGTGATACCCCATATGTGGGGGTAAACCACTGTTTGGGCACACGTTGGGGCTCGGAAGTGAAGTAGTGACGTTTTGAAATGCAGACTTTGATGGAATGCTCTGCGGGCTTCACGTTGCGTTTGCAGAGCCCCTGATGTGCCTAAACAGTAGAAACCCCCCACAAGTGACCCCATTTTGGAAACTAGACCCCGAAAGGAACTTATCTAGATGTGTGGTGAGCACTTTGAACCCCCAAGTGCTTCATAGAAGTTTATAATGCAGAGCCGTGAAAATAATAAATATGTTTTCTTTCCTCAAAAATAATTATTTAGCCCAGAATTTTTTATTTTCCCAAGGGTAACAGGAGAAATTGGACCCCAATAGTTGTTGTCCAGTTTCTCCTGAGTACGCTGGTGCCCCATATGTGGGGGCAAACCACTGTTTGGGCACACGTCGGGGCTCAGAAGGGAAGTAGTGACTTTTGAAATGCAGACTTTGATGGAATGGTCTGCAGGCGTCACATTGCGTTTGCAGAGCCCCTGGTGTGCCTAAACAGTAGAAACCCCCCACAAGTGACCACATTTTAGAAACTAGACCCCCCAAGGAACTTATCTAGATATGTGGTGAGCACTTTGAACCCCCAAGTGCTTCACAGACGTTTACAACGCAGAGCCGTGAAAATAAAAAATCATTTTTCTTTCTTCAAAAATGATGTTTTAGCAAGCATTTTTTTAGATTCACAAGGGTAACAGGAGAAATTGGACCCCAGGAATTGTTGCGCAGTTTATCCTGAGTACACTGATACCCCATATGTGGGGGTAAACCACTGTTTGGGCGCACGTCGGGGCTCGGAAGTGAGGGAGCACCATTTGACTTTTTGAATACGAGATTGGCTGGAATCAATGGTGGTGCCATGTTGCGTTTGGAGACCCCTGATGTGCCTAAACAGTGGTAACCCCTCAATTCTACCTCCAACACTAACCCCAACACACCCCTAATCCCAACTGTAGCCATAACCCTAATCACAACCCTAACCACAACCCTAATTCCAACCCTAACCCTAAGGCTATGTGCCCACGTTGCGGAATCGTGTGAGATATTTCTGCACCATTTTTGAAAAATCCGCGGGTAAAAGGCACTGCGTTTTACCTGCGGATTTTCCGCGGATTTCCAGTGTTTTTTGTGCGGATTTCACCTGCGGATTCCTATTGAGGAACAGGTGTAAAACGCCGCGGAATCCGCACAAAGAATTGACATGCTGCGGAAAATACAACGCAGCGTTTCCGCGCGGTATTTTCTGCACCATGGGCACAGCGGATTTGGTTTTTCATATGTTTACATGGTACTGTAAACCTGATGGAATACTGCTGCGAATCCGCAGCGGCCAATCCGCAGCCAAATCCGCACCGTGTGCACATAGCCTAATTCTAAAGGTATATGCACACTGCGGAAAACGCTGCAGATCCGCACCAGTTTCCCATGAGTTTACAGTTCAATGTAGACCTATGGGAAACAAAAATCGCTGTACACACGCTGCGGAAAAACTGCACGGAAACGCAGCGGTTTACATTCCGCAGCATGTCACTTCATTGTGCGGATTCCCCAGCGGTTTTACAACTGCTCAAATAGAAAATCGCAATTGTAAAACCGCAGTGAAATGCGCAGAAAAAAACGCGGTAAATCCGCCATAAATCCGCAGCGGTTTAGCACTGCGGATTTATCAAATCCGCAGCGGAAAAATCCGCAGAGGACCAGAATACGTGTGCACATACCGAAACCCTAACCCTAGCCCTAGCCCTAACCCTAGCCCTAACCCTAACCCTAGCCCTAACCCTAGCCCTAACCCTAGCCCTAACCCTAAACCTAACCCTAACCCTAACCCTAACCCTACCCCTAACCCTAACCCTATTCTAACATTAGTGGAAAAAAAAATTTCTTTATTTTTTTATTGTCGCTACCTATGGGGGTGACAAAGGGGGGGGGTCATTTATTATTTTTTTTATTTTGATCACTGAGATATAATCTATCTCAGTGATCAAAATGCACTTTGGAACGAATCTGCCGGCCGGCAGATTCGGCGGGCGCACTGCGCATGCGCCCGCCATTTTGGAAGATGGCGGCGCCCAGGGAGAAGACAGACGGGACCCCGGCAGGATCGGTAAGTATGATGGAGTGGGGGGGCGACCACGGGGGGGGGGGATCGGAGCACGGGGGGGAATCGGAGCGCGGCAGGCGTGGAACGGAGCACGGGGGGCGTGGAACGGAGCACGGGGGGGCTGGAACGGAGCACGGGGGGGTGGAACGGAGCACGGGGGGGTGGATCGGAATGCAGGGGGGGTGATTGGAGCACGGGGGGGTGATTGGAGCACGGGGGGAGTGGCCAAGAGCACGGGGGGGGAGCGGACAGGAGGACGCAGGGGAGCCGGAGCAGTGTACCGGCCAGATCGGGGGGCTGGGGGGGGGCGATCGATGGGGTGGGGTGGGGGCACATTAGTGTTTCCAGCCATGGCCGATGATATTGCAGCATCGGCCATGGCTGGATTGTAATATTTCACCCGTTATAATAGGTGAAATATTACAAATCGCTCTGATTGGCAGTTTCACTTTCAACAGCCAATCAGAGCGATCGTAGCCACGAGGGGGTGAAGCCACCCCCCCTGGGCTAAACTACCACTCCCCCTGTCCCTGCAGATCGGGTGAAATGGGAGTTAACCCTTTCACCGGATCTGCAGGGACGCGATCTTTCCATGACGCCACATAGGCGTCATGGGTCGGATTGGCACCGACTTTCATGATGCCTACGTGGCGTCATGGGTCGGGAAGGGGTTAAAAGTAAATCAAACCCCCCTTCATCACCCCCTTAGTTAGGGAAAAATTAAAAAATTAAAAAAATGTATTTATTTCCATTTTCCCATTAGGGCTAGGGTTAGGGTTGGGGCTAGGGTTATGGTTAGGGTTAGGGCTAGGGTTAAGGCTACAGTTAGGGTTAAGGCTACAGTTAGGGTTGGGGCTAAAGTTAGGGTTAGGGTTTGGATTACATTTACGGTTGGGAATAGGGTTGGGATTAGGGTTAGGGGTGTGTCTGGGTTAGAAGTGTGGTTAGGGTTACCGATGGAATTAGGGTTAGGGGTGTGTTTTGATTAGGGTTTCAGTTATAATTGGGGGGTTTCCACTGTTTAGGCACATCAGGGGCTCTCCAAACGCGACATGGCGTCCGATTTCAATTCCAGCCAATTCTGCGTTGAAAAAGTAAAACAGTGCTCCTTCCCTTCCGAGCTCTCCCGTGTGCCCAAACAGGAGTTTACCCCAACATATAGGGTATCAGCGTACTCAGGACAAATTGGACAACAACTTTTGGGGTCCAATTTCTCCTGTTACCCTTGGGAAAATACAAAACTGGGGGCTAAAATATAATTTTTGTGGGAAAAAAAAGGATTTTTTATTTTCACGGCTCTGCGTTATAAACTGTAGTGAAACACTTGGGGGCTCAAACTTATCACAACACATCTAGATAAGTTCCTTTGGGGGTCTAGAGTCCAATATGGGGTCACTTGTGGGGGTTTCTACTGTTTAGGTACATTAGGGGCTCTGCAAACTCAATGTGACGCCTGCAGACCATTCCATCTAAGTCTGTATTCCAAATGGCGCTCCTTACCTTCCAAGCCCTCCCATGCGCCCAAACGGTGGTTCCCCCCCACATATAGGGTATTAGCGCACTCAGGACAAATTGCACAACAACTTTTGGGGTCCAATTTCTCCTGTTACCCTCGGGAAAATACAAAACTGGGGGCTAAAAAATAATTTTGTGGGAAAAAATTTTTGTTTTATTTTTACGGCTCTGCATTATAAACTTCTGTGAAGCTCTTGGTGGGTGAAAGTGCTCACCACACATCTAGATAAGTTCCTTAGGGGGTCTACTTTCCAAAATGGTGTCACTTGTTGGGGGTTTCAATGTTTAGGCACATCAGTGGCTCTCCAAACGCAACATGGCGTCCCATCTCAATTCCTGTCAATTTTGCATTGAAAAGTCAAACGGCGCTCCTTTTTTTCCGAGCTCTCCCATGCGCCCAAACAGTGGTTTACCCCCACATATGGGGTATCAGCGTACTCAGGACAAATTGTTTAACAACTTTTTGGTTCCAATTTCTTTTCTTACCATTGGGGAAATAAAAAGTTGGGGGCGAAAAGATAATTTTTGTGAAAAAAAATGTTTTTTTATTTTTACGGTTCTGCATTATAAACTTCTGTGAAGCACTTGGTGGGTCAAAGTGCTCACCACACCTCTAGATAAGTTCCTTAGGGGGTCTACTTTCCGAAATGGTGTCACTTGTGGGGGGTTTCAATGTTTAGGCACATCAGTGGCTCTCCAAACGCAACATGGCGTCCCATCTCAATTCCTGTCTATTTTGCATTGAAAGGTCAAACGGCGCTCCTTCCCTTCCGAGCTCTCCCATGTGCCCAAACAGTGGTTTACCCCCACATATGGGGTATCAGAGTACTCAGGACAAATTGTGCAACAACGTTTGGGGTCCATTTTCACCTGTAACCCTTGATAAAATAAAACAAATTGGAGCTGAAGTAATTTTTTTGTGAAAAAAAGTTAAATGTTAATTTTTATTTAAACATTCCAAAAATTCCTGTGAAACACCTGAAGGGTTAATAAACTTCTTGAATGTGGTTTTGAGAACCTTGAGGGGTGCAGTTTTTAGAATGGTGTCACACTTGGGTATTTTATACTATATAAATCCCTCAAAATGACTTCAAATGAGATGTGGTCCCTAAAATAAAATGGTGTTGTAAAAATGAGAAATTGCTGGTCAACTTTTAACCCTTATAACTCCCTAACAAAAAAAAATTTGGTTCCAAAATTGTGCTGATGTAAAGTAGACATGTGGGAAATGTTACTTATCAAGTATTTTTGGAAAATTGCGAAATTTTCAAAATTTTCGCCAAATTTCCGTTTTTTTACAAATAAACGCAGGTAATATCAAAGAAATTTTACCACTATCATGAAGTACAATATGTCACGAGAAAACAATGTCAGAATCACCAGGATGCGTTGAAGCGTTCCAGAGTTATAACCTCATAAAGGGACAGTGGTCAGAATTGTAAAAATTGGTCTGGTCCATAACGTGCAAACCACCCTTGGGGGTAAAGGGGTTAAATTGGCACTAAGTGGATCTACGTCACAGTTCTGTTAGTTTGTCGTACATCTTCCAGCAACGTTCTGCCACTTACATTGTGTAGTGTAATACACTACGCCTGAGTTTTGTTGCAGTTCCCCCCCCCCCCCCAAAAAAAAAGGGAGATTTAAATTATCCACAAGTTTATATACACCTTCTACCTTGTTTTACAGTACCATATAACGGTTGTTATTTTGGTTAGATTTTTCCAAAAATGAGGAAGTCTGTTGGAAGAGGCCGTGGGCGGGCGTTGCCAGCTGGTACTGATAGTGGTAGTGGGAAAAGCAAAATAGCACCAAAAGCTCGAGGTGTTGAGCCAGCGTCATCGTCTGGCTACACAAGGCCTCGAAGGCTCCCTTATCTGGGAGTAGGAAAACAGCTTTTAAAGCCAGAGCAGCAGGAAAAGTTTTGGCTTTCCTTGCTGACTCAGCCTCTAGCTCTTTCGCCTCCTATTCAGAAGGTTCGAAATCTAAAAGCAAGTCGCTTCCTTGTGTCATTCACCCAAACCAAAAGTGAAGGATGCGGCAGGCGAAACTACAGTTTACTCCATGGAGCTCTTTACACATACCGTGCCTGGATTAGAGAAGGAAATTGTTAAAAGCCCATTACAAGATGAATCGGACATAGAGTGCACAGATGCACAGCCACAGGTAGTTTATTATGCTGTTCCATTGACTCAGATCACTACATTACCCACGCAGTGTACTGAGCCAGAATCTGACCCTGATGAGACTATGGTGCCCCGTCACGAACGCTATAGCACCTTACTCGGTGACACAGAGGAAGGTGCACATGAAATTGAAGAGGAGGTGATAGATGACCCAGTTGTTGACCCAGATTGGCAGCCATTGGGGGAAGAAGGTGCCGCTGCAAGTAGCTCAGAAGCGGAGGAGGATGATCCGCAGCAGCCATCTACATCGCAACAGCTTTCATCTGGCAGGCCCGTATCTGGCCAAAATGTTTGTCAAATCCAAAAACAGTTTTAGGACACTGTAGCCATATAGTGAAAGTAGCACAGCGTGCAATGCCTGAAAAGGTAATCCATAGTAGGAAGAGTGCAGTGTGGGCATTTTTTAACCAAGATCCGAATGATCAGTGCAAAGTTATCTGTAAGAAGTGCCCAAAGACCTTTAGAAGAGGGAAGAATCTCTTAAATTTAAATACAACATGCATGCTTAGACATTTATCCAGCATGCACTTGCAAGCCCCGACTAACTACCAAACGTCCAATACTTTTGGTGCACCTGCTCAGAATGAAGGTAGTCAGCAACGCTACATTTCTTCCCTCACAGTAAGCCCACCGGTTAGGACACCCACCAGCAGCAAATGTGGAGGTATCGTCGCAAGGCCAAAGAAGTCAGGGAATCACAAAGTTCTTAGTAGGAAACACTTTAGGTAGGCCAACATCAAGAATACATCACCAACCCTCTCTCAATCTGCCATGTCCACCACCACCCCCACTAGCTCCACCATATGCAGCTCTCCAGTCCAGCTAACCCTACAAGAGACTCTCGTTAGGAAAAGAAAGTACTCATCCTCTCATCTGCGTACACAGGGTTTGAATGCCCACATTGCTAATCTCGTTAGAGATGATGCCCTACCGGTTGGTTGAAAGCGAAGCTTTCAAAGCCCTGATGGCCTACGCAGTACCACGCTATGACCTACCGAGTCGACACTTCTTTGCGAGAAAAGCCATCCCAGCACTCCACCAACATGTCAAAGACCGCATTGTCCATGCACTGAGGCAATCAGTCAGTAGAAAGGTGCACCACACCACAGATGCATGGACCAGTAGGCATGGCCAGGGACGTTACGTGTCCATCACGGCGCACTGGGTTAATGTGGTGGATGCAGGGTCCACAGGGGACAGCCATAGTGGGAAAGTTCTGCCTAGCCCATGGTCTAGGAAACAGTTGGCTGTAGGCGTTCGCCACCCCTCCTCCTCCCCCAAAAGTGAAACCTCGTCCATAGAGCGCAGTCGCATGACCACTCCATCCGCAGCTGCACACGAGGTGCCCCATTATGGAACAGCTAGTGGTAAGCGTCAGCAGGCTGCGCTACAAATGAAGTGTTTGGGCGACAACAGACACACGGCGGACGTACTGGCCGAGTACTTGCAGCAAGTAACTCAGTCATGGCTGGGCAGTGTACATCTTGAGGCAGGCAAGGTAATCAGTGATAACGGAAGGAATTTTATGGCTGCCATAGCCCTTTCAGAACTGAAACACATTCTTTGCCTGGCTCACATCTTGAACCTGGTGGTGCAGTGCTTCCTGAAAAATTATCCGGAGTTACCAGCCCTGCTCTTGAAGGTGCGAAGACTTTGCTCGCACATCCGCCAGTCGCCCGTACACTCCAGCCGTATGCAGAACCATCAGCGATCGCTGAATCTTCCCCAGCACCACCTAATAATCGACGTTGCAACAAGGTGGAACTCCACACTGCACAGAGGCTGTGCGAACAGAGGCGTGCTGTCATTTATTTGTGGGAGGATACACATACACGGACAGGCAGTTGGATGGCAGACATGGAGTTGTCTGGTGTGCAGTGGTCGAAGCTCCAAGACCTCTGTCAAGTCCTTCAGTGTTTTGAGGAATGCACGCGGCTGGTAAGTGCAGACAACGCCATCATAAGCATGAGCATCCCACTAATGCGTCTGCTGATGCAAAGTTTGATGCACATCAAGGAGCAGGCGTCTGCAGCCGAAGAGGAGGGAAGCCTTGATGACAGTCAGCCAATGTCTGCTCAGGAAACTGCTGGACGAGGTAGTGGATGAAGAGGAGGAGGAGGAGGAGGATGGGGATGAATATGGGAGGATGCTTCTCAGGGGGCAATAGAAACTGGTGGCGTTGCAAGATCAGGTACAGGGTTTTTGCAGGCCACAAGTGATGTTGATTTGCAAGAAAGTGCTCCTCAACCCATCACAAGCAGTGTATTGACACCTGGAACATTGGCCCACATGGAAGAGTATGCCTTGCGTATCCTAAAAAGGGACCCCCGCATTATCAAAATGATGACCAATGACGATTACTGGTTAGCCTGCCTCCTGGATCCACGATACAAAGGAAAATTACATAATATAATGCCACATGAGAACCTTGAGCATATATTGGCTACCAAACAAGCAACTCTTGTAGACCGTTTGGTTCAGGCATTCCTAGCACACAGCGGCGGTGATGGTTCTCACACAAGCTGTAGGGGGCAACATGGCAGAGGTGTTAGAGGTGCACAAATCCGAAGTGGCGTTGGACAGAGGGGTTTTATGACCTGGTTGTGGAGTGATTTCGCAATGACCGCTGACACGACAGGTACTGCTGCATCGATTCAAAGTGACAGGAGACAGCATTTGTCCAGTATGGTTACCAACTATTTTAACTCCCTTATCGATGTTCTCCCTGATAGGTCATTCCCCTTTGATTACTGGACATCTAAAATAGACACCTGGCCTGAATTGGCAAAATATGCATTACAGGAGCTCGATGATCAGCGGCTAGTGTGCTATCAGAAAGAGTCTTCAGTGCTGATGGTTCAATACTGACCGAAAAAAGGACACGTCTGGCTACCCGAAATGTTGATGATCTAACCTTCATTAAAATGAACCAATCATGGATTTCAAATTATTTTGCTCCATCTTCCTCTGCTGACACGTAGCTTGCCTGAAAAATGTCTTGCTTTCGGCTTCCTGACTGCTCCAATTCCTCCATTTGCAGCTGCTGAATGTCTACCATAGGCCATTTTTATACCTCCCTAAATGGGGTGACTCCCCCCACAGGGCCGTGGTCACCACTTTGCGCAAGCACCCGTGCAAGTTCCATTTGCCTGGACAGGTGGGTGTGCCCACTCTTGGGCGACGGCACTGGCACAGGGTCCCTCATAGTACAATGAAGTGCCTCTGATGGTGGTGGTGCACAACCAACGTAAGACACACCATCGTAATATGAGGGGCCCTGTGCCAGTACCACCGCCCACGAGAGAGTGTTCCCCCCCAGCTCGAACAGTGCTCTACCACTTGCAAAACTTACCTCTCCCTGCTCCACCACTGTGTAGTCTGTGCTGTTTAATCCTTCAATGGCACTGCCAATACCAATTTGTTGAAATGATAGATGATAGTAAAAATATACAGGGGCCCTGGCCTCCATTTAGACCAGTTAATACTTTGCGCCAACTTCCACTGTCTACTACTCAGCAGAGGAGCCCACCCCTGTACCTAGCTATGCCACCAGTTTATTTATGAACATTTTTTTGGCTTACAGTTAGTTATTTTAGGCCTAGTAAGTCTGTCTGAGCCACTTATTACAGTTGTCCTCCACTGAACAAAGCAATGCCACCTGTGTACTCCTGTTACCAATTTTGAACTGCATTTAGCCTACTTTTTTATTTTAGGCCTACTCAGTCTGTCTGAGCCACTTATTACAGTTGTCCTCCACTGAACAAAGCTATGCCACCTGTGTACTCCTCTTACCAATTTAGAACTGCATTTAGCCTACTTACTTACTTGGGCCTAGTAACTGTGTGAGCCTCTCATAACAGTTGTCCTCCGCTGAACAAAGCAATACCGCCAGTTTAGTCCTGTTAGCAATTTTGAACTGCATTTAGCCTACTTTCTTATTTGGGCATATATCTGTGTTTCCTCCTCATCCTGCCCATTGCCCAGCCACTGCTAGATGAGTCTGCTGGTACATTGACCCAGACCACTACATTCCCCTTGCACTCTACACAGCCAGAATCTGAACCTGCTGAATGTCAGGTTCCCCTTCCCCCATACTATACCACCTTACACGGGGACAAAGGGGAAGGTGCAGATGAAAGTGCAGGTTCCTTCATCAGGTGGGGGGGGCATACTCGTTGGCACTGGCACAGAGCCCCTCATAGAAAGCAAAAGTGTCTCTGGCAGAGGGAGGCGCCGCCCGCCGTCAAACACACTGCCGTACTATGAGGGGCCCTGTGCCTGTGCAAATTAGTGGGCCCCCCTGCTTGCTCAGGATCACAGCACTTGCAAAGTTGAAATACTTACCTCTCCCTGCTCCACCGTCATGACGTATTCCGCGTTTCCTGGGCCCACGAAAATCTTGAGCCAGCCCTACCCCCCCACAACTTTAGCCAAATGACCCCCAGTTTTCAATGCCTAACTATTATTATAAAGTAAATTAAGATTGACAAGCTTAAGTAATAAGAATTGATGTTTTGGGCATTAAAATGGGCACTGTAGGTGTTTTCCTGTCCTCCACTCACTGCCGAATTTGATTCCCCATTGACTTGCATTGGGTTTCGGGTTTCAGTTGGCCCCCGACTTTTTGCAATAATCGATCCTAAAAAAGTAAAAGTCGCTCAACTCTAGTGCTCACATAAAACCAGTCCATGTATACTGCTTTCTTTAACCTTCCCAACACTTAGTGTGCTGGAGGAAAAATATCCTGGTTTCATACCACTGACGCCAACATGCGCAATGACATATACCTCCCCTCGCACACTGTGCCAGTAACCCTATCACAAAATAAATATATATATATGTATGTAAAATATATATATATATATATATATATATATATATATATGTGTGTGTGTGTGTGTATATACAGTACAGACCAAAAGTTTAGACACACCTTCTCATTTAAAGATTTTTCTGTATTTTCAGGACTATGAAAATTGTACATTCACACTGAAGGCATCAAAACTATGAATTAACACATGTGGAATTATATACTTAACAAAAAAGTGTGAAACAACTGAAAATATGTCTTATATTCTAGATTCTTCAAAATAGCCACCTTTTGCTTTGATGACTGCTTTGCACACTCTTGGCATTCTCTTGATGAGCTTCAAGAGGTAGTCAGCGGAAATGGTTTTCACTTCACAGGTGTGCCCTGTCAGGTTTAATAAGGGGGATTTTTTGCCTTATAAGTGGGGTTGGGACCATCAGTTGTGTTGAGCATAAGTCTGGTGGATACACAGCTGATAGTCCTACTGAATAGACTGTTAGAATTTGTATTATGGCAAGAAAAAAGCAGCTAAGAAAAACGAGTGGGCATCATTACTTTAAGAAATGAAGGTCAGTCAGTCTGAAAAATTGAGAAAACTTTGAAAGTGTCCCCGAGTGCAGTTGCAAAAACCATCAAGTGCTACAAAGAAACTGACTCACATGAGGACCGCCCCAGGAAAGGAAGACCAAGAGTCACCCCTGCTTCTGAGGATAAGTTTATCCGAGTCACCAGCCTCAGAAATTGCAGGTTAACAGCAGCTCAGATTAGAGACCATGTCAATGCCACACAGAGTTCTAGCAGCAGACACATCTCTACAACAACTGTTAAGAGGAGACTTTGTGCAGCAGGTCTTCATGGTAAAATAGCTGCTAGGAAACCACTGCTAAGGACAGGCACCAACAGAAGAGACTTGTTTTGGCTATAGAACACAAGGAATGGACATTAGACAAGTGGAAATCTGTGCTTTTGTCTGATGAGTCCAAATTTGAGATCTTTGGTTCCAACCACCGTGCCTTTGCGCGACGCAGAAAAGGTGAACGGATGAACTCTACATGCCTGGTTCCCACCGTGAAGCAACAAACAGGACAATGACCCCAAACACACCTCCAGGCTGTGTAAGGGCTATTTGACCAAGAAGAAGAGTGATGGGGTGCTATGCCAGAAGACTTGGCCTCCACAGTCACCAGACCTGAACCCAATCGAGACTGTTTGGGGTGAGCTGGACCGCAGAGTGAAGGCAAAAGGGCCAACAATGATATGCATCTCTGGGAACTCCTTCAAGATTGTTGGAAGACCATTTCTAGTGGCTACCTCTTGAAGCCAAGAGTGTGCAAAGCAGTCATCAAAGCAAAAGGTGGCTACTTTGAAGAACCTAGAATATAAGACATATTTTCAGTTGTTTCACACTTTTTTTTAAGTATATAATTCCACATGTGTCAATTCATAGTTTTGATGCCTTCAGTTTGAATTTACAATTTCATAGTCATGAAAATACAGACAAATCTTTAAATGAGAAGGGGTGTCCAAACACTTTTGATCTGTACTGTGTATATGTGGGTGTGTGGACATCTTTTCGTCTATTTATCTATCGATCTACAGTATCTAGCTATCTGAACAGAAACAGAATTGAGTGTCAGTTTTTAAGAGAGAAGCATATCCGGCTGCAGTAGTATAGCTAGGCTTAAATTCTTCCTGCCTGTTGTTTGAGCAGCATGAATCAAATGACAAGTTCCCTTTAAACATGTGGCTCAGATACAGTGGGCCTAATACATAAAATCCTTTTAAATATTTTGGTGCTTCTTGATTTGTTGACCTTAGAGAGTGCAATATGTAGCAGCTTGTGTTATAATTGTGCAATAGGTATAAAGCAATTCAATTTATCGTTTGTCTCCAGCAATGCAACATGTACATTCATCTTAATTTAATTGGCGCATTTAAGAAGTTACGTGACCAGCAATTTCAATGTTGAACTGCAAACAGATATATGGGAAACTTTTTTTTTTTTCTCTGCAGTTCTGAAAAGGTTGTACAATGTATCACGAAGAGAAGAAGGAAGGAAGTCCTAGATTCGGGAAGCTTCACTTTCCTGTGGGCCTCTGGATTAATTCTCCAAAGAAGCACTTTGCAAAGCTAGGCCAACGGTGGCCTAGTGTTGGCTCCATCAAGTAAGAATCCACATCATTTCCTCCTATATATGTTGTACACTTTTGTTATTATAAGAAATGATATTATAGTATTAGGCTAGCTTCATATTGCGTTAGTGCAACCCGTTTAGCGCTAGCGCTAGCGGGTTGCGCTAACGCAATGTTTTTAATGGGGCCGCGTCCCGGGGTCACGGTAACGTCCCCGCTCTCGCAGATCCCCGATCTGCGAGAGCGGGGAACGGAAAGCGGGCGCGCCTCGGACGCTGCAAGCAGCGTCCGCGGCGCGCCAGGAAACACCTGCGCGTCGCATAGCGCGTGCCGAACATAGCACGCGCTAGTGCTGCGCGTTCCCATTGCTGTGAATGGGCGCGCTAACGGACGTGTTGCACGGCGTTAATTTCGCCGTGCAACGCTGTCCGTTAGCGCTTTCCCATTAACGCAATATGAACCCAGCCTAATTATATAAGCGTCTGTACATAGTAGAGATTTTCTAAAAGTTAGAAGATTACAACATTATTTATGAACAGGGTAATTCCCATCTAGCTCAGTCTCTTCTACAACTAAATTCATAGTAACATAGTAACATAGTAACATAGTTAGTAAGGCCGAAAAAAGACATTTGTCCATCCAGTTCAGCCTATATTCCATCATAATAAATACCCAGATCTACGTCCTTCTACAGAACCTAATAATTGTATGATACAATATTGTTCTGCTCCAGGAAGACATCCAGGCCTCTCTTGAACCCCTCGACTGAGTTCGCCATCACCACCTCCTCAGGCAAGCAATTCCAGATTCTCACTGCCCTAACAGTAAAGAATCCTCTTCTATGTTGGTGGAAAAACCTTCTCTCCTCCAGACGCAAAGAATGCCCCCTTGTGCCAGTCACCTTCCTTGGTATAAACAGATCCTCAGCGAGATATTTGTATTGTCCCCTTATATACTTATACATGGTTATTAGATCGCCCCTCAGTCGTCTTTTTTCTAGACTAAATAATCCTAATTTCGCTAATCTATCTGGGTATTGTAGTTCTCCCATCCCCTTTATTAATTTTGTTGCCCTCCTTTGTACTCTCTCTAGTTCCATTATATCCTTCCTGAGCACCGGTGCCCAAAACTGGACACAGTACTCCATGTGCGGTCTAACTAGGGATTTGTACAGAGGCAGTATAATGCTCTCATCATGTGTATCCAGACCTCTTTTAATGCACCCCATGATCCTGTTTGCCTTGGCAGCTGCTGCCTGGCACTGGCTGCTCCAGGTAAGTTTATCATTAACTAGGATCCCCAAGTCCTTCTCCCTGTCAGATTTACCCAGTGGTTTCCCGTTCAGTGTGTAATGGTGATATTGATTCCCTCTTCCCATGTGTATAACCTTACATTTATCATTGTTAAACCTCATCTGCCACCTTTCAGCCCAAGTTTCCAACTTATCCAGATCCATCTGTAGCAGAATACTATCTTCTCTTGTATTAACTGCTTTACATAGTTTTGTATCATCTGCAAATATCGATATTTTACTGTGTAAACCTTCTACCAGATCATTAATGAATATGTTGAAGAGAACAGGTCCCAATACTGACCCCTGCGGTACCCCACTGGTCACAGCGACCCAGTTAGAGACTATACCATTTATAACCACCCTCTGCTTTCTATCACTAAGCCAGTTACTAACCCATTTACACACATTTTCCCCCAGACCAAGCATTCTCATTTTGTGTACCAACCTCTTGTGCGGCACGGTATCAAACGCTTTGGAAAAATCGAGATATACCACGTCCAATGACTCACCGTGGTCCAGTCTATAGCTTACCTCTTCATAAAAACTGAAGAGGTAAGCTATAGACTGGACCACGGTGAGTCATTGGACGTGGTATATCTCGATTTTTCCAAAGCGTTTGATACCGTGCCGCACAAGAGGTTGGTACACAAAATGAGAATGCTTGGTCTGGGGGAAAATGTGTGTAAATGGGTTAGTAACTGGCTTAGTGATAGAAAGCATACTATGTTTTCTCTTTACAAAGATAGTAAAAAAGAATCACCACTGTAGATTTACTAATAAGTCATAATTAGATAGTGAGTTGTTAGTTCTGGCACCAAGAGCATGATACTTGTAAACTGTTCTTGGATCCTCTTTCAGACAATATTGCCATACATTTCCAGCTGCCTACAGTCAAGTTATCACATTTAATAATTTTCATATTGCCAATATCATAATTCAAGTATGATGTGGTATATATACATCTTAAAAGAGATCTGCAACACTTTTTCTTTTTAATGGCTTTAATAAATCTCCCTTGTAGACATTTTCATGAAATGTTCATGATAAATTCTACTTTTTTAGTAGAAAACATCAAAATCAAAAACCTAATATTTAATTTTTGTTGTATAGTCAAATTACAATTACGGTAGTGGTTATTTTTTAAGGTTGATACTTTGTAACATTGTGATTGCTAGATCCCACCACCTTCCCTCCATCCCAGAAGTGTAGCTAGAGTTTTGGTTCACGGGGGGCGAAACCTTTCTTGATTACAACTGGATGATGCACCCTAATAGTGAAGGAGAACGTCAGCAGATGGCCGTGCTGTTGCTGAACATAATCTCTATATAAAGATCAATATTGATATTATCGCCATATGGTCAGTGGTAAATACCAGTTCTACAGAACGTATAAGAGATTACAGCGAATTTACAGATAATGACTTACCGCTGACGTTCTATTGTGTGGTTCTCTGTGCCCTCTAAATTCTAAAGCAACCCTCTAGAATACAATAATGCCAGGTGCAAGTGCCCTAGAAAAACAGTGCCCACATTTTGTCCCCTAAAATGTAATATTGCCCTGTGTGTGCCCCTTTGACAGTCACAGTAACCTGAGTTCCCCTAAAACAGTAAGTGCCCACTTTACATTTAATAATGTCCCGAGTTTCACCCCTGTACAGCTCACCTATACACAGTATGATGCTCTCTTATACACAGTATAATGCCCCCTCATTGTATATATACTGACCCCTTAATATCCCCCAAACTGTTTAATGGCTCCAACATTGTATGATGGCCCTGTCATTGTAATCTCCACACTGTATGGTGCCCCCCTAATAGCCTCCATATAGCATAATACACCAGATAGTCCTCAATATACAGTAGTATAATGCACTCCCCATAGGTCTCCATATAGCATAATGTACTCCCCATAGGACTCCACAGAGTATTATGGACTCCGCATAGGCAGAGTCTACATTGTATAATGCACTCCCCATAGGCAGACTCTATATATAGTATAATGCACTCCACATAGGTCTACATCTAGTATACTGCACTCCTCATAGGCAGACTCTATAGTATAATGTACCCCCCCAGTCAAACTCTATAGTATAAAGCACTCCCCTTAGGCAGACTGTATAGTATAATGCACCCCCATAGGCAGACTCTATAGAGTAATGCAAACCCTAAAAGAATGCACCTCCATAGGCAGCCTCTATCGTATAATGCAGCCCCTAATATAATGTACCGCCAAAGGCAGCCTCTATAGTATAATGTGGCCCCTAATATAATGCACACCCATAGGCATCCTCTATAGTATAATGCAGCCCCTAATATAATGCACCCTACAGGCAGCCTCTATAGTATAATGCAGCCCCATAGGCCTCCATATAGTATAATGCACCCCCATAGGCAGCCTCTATAGTGTAATGCAGCCCCATAGGCAGACTCTATAGTGTAATGCACCCCCATAAGCAGCCTTTATAGTATAATGCACCCCCCTAAAGCATACTCTACAGTGTAATGTATCCCCATAGGCAGCCTCTATAGTGTAATGTACCCCCATAGGATACCTCTATAGTGTAATGCACCCACATAGGCAGCCTCTATAGTGTAATGCACCCCCATAGGCAGCCTCTATAGTGTAATGCACCCCCATAGGCAGCCTCTATAGTGTAATGCACCCCCATAGGCAGACTCTATAGTGTAATGCACCCACATAGGCAGCCTCTATAGTGTAATGCACCCACATAGGCAGCCTCTATAGTGTAATGCACCCCCATAGGCAGCCTCTATAGTGTAATGCAGTCTCATAGGCAGCTGCTATAGTGTAATGGAGCTCTATAGCCAGCCACTATAGTGTTATGCACCCCCATTTGCAGCCACTATAGAGTAATGCACCCCCATAGGCAGCCTTTATAGTGTAATGCAGCCTCGTAGGCAGCCAATATAGTGTTATTCACCCTCATAGGCAGCCTCTATAGTGTAATGCACCCCCATAAGCAGCCGTTATAGTGTAATGCACCCCCCTAATGCAGACTCTATAGTGCAATGCACCCCCATAGGCAGCCTCTATAGTGTAATGCAGTCTCATTGGCAGCCGCTATAGTGTAATGGAGCCCTATAGGCAGCCTCTATAGTGTTACGCACCCCCATAGGCAGCCGCTATAGTGTAATGCACCCCATAGGCAGCCGCTATAGTGTAATGCAGCCTCATAGGCAGCCAATATAGTTTAATGCACCCCCATAGGCAGCCTCAATAGTGTAATGTTACCCCCATAGGAAGTCGCTATATTGTAATGCACCCCCATAGGCAGTCTTTATAGTGTAATGCACCCCCATAGGAAGCCTCTATAGTGTAATGCATCCCCATAGGCAGCCTCTATAGTGTAATGCAGCCTCATAGGCAGCCTCTATAGTGTATTGAACCCCTATAGGCAGCCTCATAAAAAAAAAACTCACCTCTCTTCCTCCTGGTTCCTCAGCTGCATCGAGCTCCCGCTCATCTCCGGACCGCATGCGACAAGTAGTGACTTTAGTCGTTGAGAGGGGGATGATGGGAGAGGGAGCGTAATGCTCCTTCTGTCATCAATGCGATCAGCTGTATCTGGTAGATGCTGATACAGTTGAACTTGCGATGATGGCCGGGGGGGTCCAATGCTCGGTCCATAGTGGCTGGGTGGCAGTGCAGGGAGATCGATCCTTCCTGCTCTGCCGCAGAATGTAACTGCATCGATGCGATGTTCACTACGACACAGTTACAGTAGCATAGCTCTCGGTGGGCCCTCTCAGAGCGCGGGGCTCGGTGCGACTGCCCTTTCTGCCCCCCAGTAGATACGCTACTGCTTCATCCTGTAACATAGTCATATAGTAGGTAATGAAATGAAAGAATGGAATGACAGGAAATTGGAGGGGTATCATCGTGCTGTATCATTTCCGCAAGACTTTAAAACTGGGAACACCAGAGAAGGCAAAAGAGAGTTTCTGGCAAGTAATAATTGTCAAGCACACCTAATATTGACTACAGAATTTAGTTGAAGTAGTTTTTATTTTAAATAATTTCCTTTGAGCATAATAAATAAATGAATTTTTAAGGTTTATATTAATCAAGCCTTAAAGAGAAATAATGATTTGCAATTATAAAAGTAAAACAAGTAAAAGTAAGGAAAAAAGTAATATATTTTATTTAGTATTGTGTCTTTGCTAAGTTGATGTCAAGGTGTCCTTGACTATTTGGCTGTTTCAGTTAAAATGTCTTTGTTTTCCATCTGGTCCTCTATAAACACAAATGTGTTTAAATATGGTTTCATAGCATAATAAACTGCAACTCCAGGTGCAGAGATAATAAAATGACACAGGTCAGAGAGAACCTCTAATGAATTTTCTAAGCAAATGGCTAAGTTTAGAAGTATTTGTAGCGGGATATAATCCAAAAAATAGTATATATGAAGCAATTGGACTAAAATTTAACTTTTAATTAAATATGCTAAAAAAGACAAACAAACGTGATAACATGACCAAGTGTAGTACAAACAAGGGAACATAAAAGAGGAACAGCGTTCACTCTTGTAGACACAAAAGGGTACAAGGGAATAACTAACACACTCGTACCGGTCCGTTAAACCTCCTAGACCCAGCACGTCTGTTAGTAGTTACTCACAGAGGGATACGTCAGTATATGATTAAGTGCTGACAAAAGCGAGAGTGGCATAATGTACTGAGAATTAAATGTATACGCTATATCTATTAGAGATGCATAGGGTCATATATTCATAATTACCCTGCTTGTACATATACACTCAGAATACCCTCTTCAACCGCATAATCAGTCTTTTAACTTTCCCAAACTGACAACGTATCCATAACTCAAAGAGTGAACATATATATAAATTCAGCAGCATAGAGGCCGTACGAACACCGTCATAATGGAGCCCATCAAATCACATACACATGTGCCAGGAAAATATAAACTCCCTTTTATAAACAGGGTTTCCACGTGTACTTGAATAATATTATGTTCCAATCAAGATTGACAGGTGTGAACTATCTTAACCATAAATGCTTAAATGCCTAGTGGCACATATAGCATGGTACAATCTCACCCATATGTCTTTATGTGAGAAATGTTTCCGGCCTCATTCAGATCAGATAGCGTCTCCCGACGCGTTTCGTCCTAACCAGGACTCATCAGGGGAATGACAGGGATACCTGCGAGGCTGCATTACCTGGCGCCCGCTGTGTCTCCCTTGTGTACATGCCGACCGGACCGCTAAACGCCGCTCATCATTCTCGGCGTGCACCGCACTTCCGGTCCTTGTGTCCTCAGTTCCGGTTTCTCCCATACTGGAATTGCACATGCGCACGGCGTGGAACGCATACAAACCACGACGTGGAACGCAAACAATTTCTCGCTGTAAGGACTAACCCTACAGACATCACGGAACATTTACAAAATGTGAGGACTCGTGTAGGGGCAATATCCCCAAAGAAAAGTAATCTAGGAGAAGTATTGCCTGAAAGGCTGCTTTACCGTGCAGATACATATACTTGCATAATAGCAAAGCAATCATGCCCAGGCGGAGGCCACCTGAATTGTACTTCCAAGGTACTGCTCCGTCTATCCATCGGTTATGATCCGGATTTTACTCCGGTTTCATATCACACCAACCATAAAGTAGTGGGACTTGAGGTCAAAGAGAAAAAAAGAAAAAACAGTCATGAATTAGGCATAGGCTAGCAGAAGGGAACTAAAGAAAAAATATGAGGAGTACTATTTTAAAAAGCAAGCATTGTTTCGACATACGGGACACCACAGAACCCTCAAAAGCCTATATACCCTATAGGTAAACTACACTACCTGGCCCCTACCTACGTGGAGGTTGGCACCCTTAAAACCTGCGCAGATGGCGCCCCCACTCAACGAAGGCTATCCCTAGCTATCTATCCCTACGCGTCCCTACTATAAAGAGATGAGGAAGAGATGTGTAAGGTGAATATGCATGTTGCAACCTGTCCCAGTTATTGGTATTTGTGTTATAGTATTGATTGGAGCATAATATTATTCAAGTACACGTGGAAGCCCTGTTCATAAAAGGGAGTTTATATTTTCCTGGCACATGTGTATGTGATTTGATGGGCTCCATTATGACGGTGTTCGTACGGCCTCTATGCTGCTGAATTTATATATATGTTCACTCTTTGAGTTATGGATACGTTGTCAGTTTGGGAAAGTTAAAAGACTGATTATGCGGTTGAAGAGGGTATTCTGAGTGTATATGTACAAGCAGGGTAATTATGAATATATGACCCTATGCATCTCTAATAGATATAGCGTATACATTTAATTCTCAGTACATTATACCACTCTCGCTTTTGTCAGCACTTAATCATATACTGACGTATCCCTCTGTGAGTAACTACTAACAGACGTGCTGGGTCTAGGAGGTTTAACGGACCGGTACGAGTGTGTTAGTTATTCCCTTGTACCCTTTTGTGTCTACAAGAGTGAACGCTGTTCCTCTTTTATGTTCCCTTGTTTGTACTACACTTGGTGATGTTATCACGTTTGTTTGTCTTTTTTAGCATATTTAATTAAAAGTTAAATTTTAGTCCAATTGCTTCATATATAAGTTTAGAAGTATTTTCAGATTTTATCCCTTCAAATCTTTCCATGCACATTAGGGAAGTTGCTTGCTTCATATTAAGGGAAAGCTTGATGACAATTAATATAGGTCCTATGGGACTTAAAGGGGTTGTCCACTACTTTCAATTAACCCCCCACTGTATCCCCCCGAGGCCCCTAATGAATTGTGTAAATACCTTCCGTTGCCGTTTGCGCCTGTGAGCGGCGCTATGCTGGCGGCTGCGTCCGGGTCACATGACCCCCAGGCTGCAGCCGCTGCTAATTTCCGCCGACGTCACGTCAATTTCCAGACTCTGGAAATTGACGTGACGTCATGGGCAGGCATGACCAGTCACCAAAGACAGCGGTCACTCATCAAGAGTGACTGGGCTGTGGGTGACGCTGGGGCTGCAGGGCTGTGCTGCAGGCGGGGCTAGGCAGGGATGTGAACGCTGTGCAGGGATGGGCGGGCGCTGGGGAGTCTGCGGAATGTGCTGGCGCAGGGATGTGCCATGGTGCTGCGCCGGGATGTGCCGCTTTGCAGCGCCGGGGTGTCCCGTGGTGGTGCGCCGGGATGTGCCGTGGTGCTGCGCCAGGATGTACTGGTGCTGGGATGTACTGGTGCTGGGATGTGCTGCTGCTGGCGCCGGGATGTGCCATGGGGCTGCGCCGGGATGTGCCATAGTGCAGTGCCGGGATGTGCCGGTGCTGGCACCGGGATGTGCCATGGGGCTGCGCCAGGATGTGCGGTGCTGGCACCGGGATGTGCTGGTGCAGGCGCTGGGATGTGCCGTGGGGCTGCACCGGGATGTGCCGTGGGGCTGCGATGAGTGGTGCGATGGGTCCGCTGGCCGTGCTGGGGTTTGCGGCGGGCGGGCGTCATTGCTGTGTGTGTCTGTGTGCAGGCATCGTCCAATGGGACTACAAGTCCCATTGGGCTCTGCCTGCTACAGTGACAGTAAGTGACACATTAGCCAATGATGGGACAGTAGTAGTCCCATCATCCGGCTAATGTGTTGAAGGTAAAAAAAAAAAAACATATACACATATACAGTACAGACGTACAGACATACAACATACACCATGCGACATGCAACATGTGACAACATGCGACATGCAACATGTGACAACATGCGGCATGCGACATGTGATGACATGCGACTTGTGACAACGTGCGACATGTGACAACGTGCGACATGTGACGACATGCGATGACATGCGACATATGAAATGCACCATGTGACAACATGCACCATGCAACGACATGCACATGCGACATGCACCATGCGACGAGATGCACAGGCAACATGCACCATGCGACATGCACCATGTGACGACATGCACCATGTGATGACATGCAACATGCACCATGTGACATGCGCCATGCGGCGACATGCACCATGCGACAACATGCACCATGTGACAACATGCACATGCGACATGCACCATGTGACGACATGCACCATGCGACGAGATGCACAGGCAACATGCACCATGCGACATGCACCATGTGACGACATGCACCATGTGATGACATGCAACATGCACCATGTGACATGCGCCATGCGGCGACATGCACCATGCGACAACATGCACCATGTGACAACATGCACATGCGACATGCACCATGTGACGACATGCACCATACGACGACATGCACATGCAACATGCACCATGTGACGACATGCACTATGCGACAGCATGCACCATGTGACGACATGCACTATGCGACATGCACCATGTGACGACGTGCACATGCGACATGCACCATGCGATGACATGCACATGCGACATGCACCATGCGACGACATTCACATGCGACATGCGCTGACATGCACCATGTGACGACATGCACACGTGACATGCACCATGCGACGACATGCGCCATGCACCATGTGACGACATGCACCATGCAACATGCACCATGTGACAACATGCGCCATGCACCATGTGATGACATGCACATGCGACATGCACCATGTGATGACATGCATCATGCGACAACATGCACATGCGACATGCACCATGCAACGACATGCACCATGCAACGACATGCACCATGCAACGACATGCACCATGCGGCGACATGCGACATGCAACATGCGACATACAGTACATACATACAGTACATACATACAGCATACATATAGACATACAGTACATATAACAGATTACATACTCACCATCATTTGTCACTTTGATCCCCGAAGCCAGTGTCACCTGTAAAAAATTTTAAAATAATGAACAAAAAATATACTCCCTGATCCGCAGATATCCAATTAAAACAAGTGTCCCATGATGATCTCCCGTGTAGAGCAGCAGCATCATCTGATGTGACCGCTCTCCAGGGGCTCCAGGAATACAATGATGGAAGGTGTCCTTCCATAATGTATTCCCCACAATGTATTCCTATGCCCCTGTGAGAAAATAGTCCCTAGTCTCACTTATGGCATTGCTGGGTGAGAAATTTTCCCTCACAGCAATTGCCATAAAGTGACACTTTGTCCTAAAGTAACCTCTCAGTGATGCACTGCAGGAGCCATTGTCTCCTGTCAGTGTGTCACTGAGGGGCCTATAGAGCAGTGACATCACCCAATGTCACTGTTCTATATGGGAGATCATTGTGGGATACTCGTTATTAATTGGACTACGGTGGACAGGTGGTATACGGTTTATTATTTTACTTTTTTTGCAGGCGCTGAAGTATGGTAAGTATGGGTAAATGAAGAACTTTTTTCTGGCTGTGTCTATTTTTTTTAACTCTTTCACTACTATAGGATTAATAATGGCGTCATATTGGCGCCTCTCCATTATTAACCCGGCTTAATGTCACCTTACAATAACAAGGTGACATTAACCCCTTATTACCCCATATCCCACCGCTACACGGGAGTGGGAAGAGAGGGGCTAAGTGCCGGAATTGGCGCATCTCACAGATGCGCCATTTTTGGGGCGGCTGCGGACTGGTATTTGTACTTGGGGGGGGGGGGGCAATATCCATGGCCCCTTTCTAGGCTATGAATATCAGCCCGCAGCTGTCTGCGTAGCCTTTCTGGCTATAAAATATAGGGGGACCCCACATCATTTTTTTGGGGGGTTCCCCTATTTTAATAGCCAGTAAAGACAGCTGCGGTCTGATATTCATAGCCTAGGAGGGGCCATGGGTATTACCACCTTCCCAGGCTACAAATATTGGCCCCCGGCCGTCTGCTTTCCCCCTCTGGTGCAGAAAATTGTGCGGGAGCCCACGCCATTTTTTTCTTTTCTTTTTAACTGAAACATATTTTCATTATCCCCTTTCTGCCAGCTGACGGAATAGCAGACGTGGCAGTATCCCCCGCTTTGAGGTGGGCTTCGGCGGTGAGCCCACTTTAAAGCCGCAACATGTCAGCTGTTTTCAGTACAAAATTTTTTTTACATGATCTCTAAACTGCATAGCGAGAAAAAAAATCAAAAGCCAAAATTATGTGTTTTTGGTCGCCGCAACATTGCATTAAAATGCAATAACGGCGATCAAAAGAACGTATCTGCATAAAAGTGGTATCACTAAAAACGTCAGCTCGGCACGCAAAAAATTAGCCCTCACCCGACCCGAAATCTCAGAAAATATAGACGCTATGGTTATCGGAAAATGGCGCAATTATTTTATTTATTTTTGGCAAAGTTTGGATTTTTTTTTCACCACTTAGATAAAAAAAATAACCTTGACGTATTTGGTGTCTATGAACTCGTAATGACATGGAAAATCATAATGGTAGGTCAGTTTAATGCTGTGTGCACACGTTGCAGATTTGGGTGCAGAATTTTCTGCACAAAATCTGCATCTCCTTGCAGAAAACGCAGCTGCGTTTTTTATGCATTTTTTCACTTTTTTCATGTTTTTTGCGCGGTTTTGATGTGGGTTTTTTGTGCAGTTTTGATGCAGCTCTTGGTGCGGTTTTTGGAGCATTTTTTGCGCGGTTTTGATGCAGTTTTTGGTGCAGTTTTGATGTGTTTTGGTGCAGTTTTCATGCAGTTTTTGGTGCATTTTTTGCACGGTTTTGATGCATTTTTAAATTTTTCTTTGGTGCGGTTTTTGTGCGTTTTTGTGTGCGTTTTTGAAAGCTAAATAAAGATGTATTATTGAAGAAAAAAAAAGATTTGTGATGTCATTATTGTCCAACCTCCTCTTTTACATTTGTCCAACCCACACTCAATTACACACAGATAGATGATAGATGAAATGGATAGACAGATCTACATATAGATAGATCTATAGATGCATACATCTATCTATTCATGTATCTATCTATAGATATATCTGGATAGATATATCTATTGATAGATGTATGGCTAGTGTAGGGTGTGTGTCCACTGTCTGGATTACATCCAAATTAGCTGCAGATTGGATGTTGCGTACTTGTAGTCCCATCGGATGATGCCTGCACACACACCCCCCCCACACACACCCGAACAGTCCCGCCCAACACCGCACACATCCGAAGAGTCCCGCACAGCCTCGCACACATCCGAACAATCCCACACACACCCGAACAGCCAGGCACACACCCGCACAGCCTCGCACACATCTGAACAGTCCCGCACACATCTGAACAGTCCCGCACACATCTGAACAGTCCCGCACACATCCGAACAGTCCTGCACACATCTGAACAGTCCCGCACACATCTGAACAGTCCCGCACACATCCGAACAGTCCCGCACACATCTGAACAGTCCCGCACACATCCGAACAGTCCCGCACACATCCGAACAGTCCCGCACACATCCGAACAGCCCGCAGACCCCGCACACACCTGAACAGTCATGCACAGCGCCACACACATCCAAACAGCCCGCAGACCCCAACCCGCTCACACCTCAACAGTCCCGCACACACCCGAACAGCCCACAGACCCCACCCGCACACACATACACGCACACACTTCCCTCCTCCCGAACTTCAGCGTTTCTCGGACCCACATCCGCAGCAGAACTGCAGATCTTTTTTACATCTGCGGTTTTGCTGCAGATGTGCCCGACTCAATGAATGTCTAAGGGTGCAGAACCGCTGCAGTTCGCCACAAAAGAAGTGACATGCTGCGGAAAAAAAAAGCTGTGTTTCGGTGCGTCTTTTTCCGCAGCATGTGCACAACAAGTCTGCGGCTCCCATAAACTCACATTGGTTGTGCACTACACTGTGGATTTGATGCAACTCCATACAGCAAAAAACCCTGCGATTCTGCAATCAAATCTGCAACGTGTGCACACAGCCTTAGCATTTAGTGAACCTAGCAAAAAGCCAAGGAAAAAACAAGTGTGGGATTGCACTTTTTTTGCAATTTCATCGCACTTTGAATTTTTTTTCACATTTTCTGTTACACGACATGGTAAAACCAATGGTGTCATTCAAAAGTAGAACTTGTCCTGCAAAAGACAATCCCTCGCATGGCCATATTGATGGAAAAATTATGACTCTGGAAAGAAGGGGAGCGATAAACGAAAAAAGCTCCAGGGGTGAAAGGGTTTAGAAACATGGATATGGACATATCTATGTAAATAGACATAGATAGATACATATCTATCTATCTATCTATCTATCTATCTATCTATCTATCTATCTATCTATCTATCTATCTATCTATCCCATATCTACCTATCCCATATCTATCTATCTATCTATCTATCTATCTATCTATCTATCTATCTATCTATCTCATATCTACCTATCCCATATCTATCTATCTATCTAATATCTATCTATCTATCCATCCATCTATCTGTGTGTAATGGAGTGTGGGTTGGAAAAATGTAAAAGAGGAGGTTGGACAGAAATGACATCACAAATCTTTTTGAAGATAGAGGAGAGAGAGGAGGGAGGGGTTTTGGTGTGTTTTGGAGTGGGTGTGGTAAGTTCGGGCTTCGTGGCCAGTGCAATGTATCATGGAACTTGTAGTATTAGAGCACAATAACTCAGGAGAAAGGAAGTTGTCGATTAACCCCATAAGAGCTGGATCCAGCACTGAAGATGTGCTGCTACAGCATGATAAAAAGTAATATTGCTAAAATAAACACAGTGGATGTTTTCAGTGGCACATAATAGCAAGATTTATGAAAAAAAAATTATTGTAGTGGACAACTTCTTTAACCAACTTTCCCTTGTTTTTGGATAGCATGCATGGTAACTTTATAGTGATAAGGCCACTAATCCCACATGTAAGCATTACATTTTTACCTGTCTTGTGCTTTGCAGATCCACTTCATCAGATACAGCAAGTCGGGGTAATGAGACAGTAGAGTTACGTCAACCAACAAAAAATAAAAACAATCGTCACAAACGTCTGTCTAACATCTTTCACCGTGGTACAATACTTATGACTGGCAGTATCAGCGCTGGTAGTGCAGCAGGGCGTTGGGCCAGTGAGAAAAAACTATCAGAAATAATTGATTCAGTGCCAGAAGATTTGGTTGAGCTTTCCAGTCAGAAGAATTTGCCAGGCATTCTGAAAATATTTGGTGATGACATTTCCTCTGGCACCAATTACAAAAGTGTTCTAGCTACTCCTCGATCCATGGCACGGGAACTCGTCAAAGAGGCTCTGGAAAGATATGCGGTGTCATATTCAGAAACAGAAGCCTTTGTTCTTTGTGATGTTGTAGGGCGTTTTGTTGGGCATGACGGTGAATGGAAGATGGAATACCTGCGCATTGTAGGGGATCATGAACGACCCCTTGTCTTACAAGAAATGTGGAAACCTAAAGCTGGATTCTCTCGGCGGTTTGAAATCAAGAGAAAGCAAGAGGTTGAGAAGATGACAACAGCAGAAGATAATGAGACCGCAGGTGGGCATGGTGTGTAAAAGTTTCATAGATATTTGAGATATAAAGATCACTGAATGTTATTTATTTATCTCTTACAGTAAATTAAATCATCAATTGCCATTTCTAAATGAAATGTTATAACAGTCTACAGTTCAAAATATTTTCAAGCTTTGTAACCCCAATAATTTAATTGCGTTCCATTTTCTTCCTAATTAGTTGCCCTTCATATGCAATATTGATGGCAGCTGATCATTAAGTAATGATTGGTTGGCGGCCCAAAATATCCAGCACTACAGATCAAAATTTTAGCATATTTGATGCAGATAATTAGAGATGAGCAAATTGATTCAAAATGAACCAATTTGCTATGAATTTTGAAAAATGTAACAAAATCAGTGAATTTGAATACTTCAAGATTCACTCAGGGTGAAATATCTTAAAAGGAACCTGTCAACCTGCTTGTGCTGAGTAACCTATAGATAGTCTGGTTGGTGCCATTATACTGATTAAAATGATACCTCTGTTGCTGAAATTTGTATTGTGGTTATTGTTTAATCCTTATTTGTAGTTTTCAGTTAATAAGATTCTTGTGCTTTGGGCAGCCTGTGGGGGTGGTCTTTATGTGCTGCTCTCCTTAGATTTTTATTCTGATGGCTCATAACAGGTCACTGATCCCTCAGTGACCTGCCCTGTTATGGCTGGCAATCAGGCAACACAGCGTGCAGTAATCAGCGCACATACAGAGATCTGGCAAAAACCCAAAACAATAGGACGAGCTCTGAGACGTGGAATCTCTGTAGACTGCAGTACCTGAACTGTCCTCACACAACTGGAAGCAGCAGTGGATTGCGCCTATCAACTACCTATGCAACTCGGCACTGCCTGAGGAGCTGACTAGCCTGAAGATAGAAATACAAGCCTGACTTACCTCAGAGAAATACCCCAAAGGAATAGGCAGCCCCCACATATAATGACTGTTAGCAAGATGAAAAGACAAACGTAGGAATGAAATAGATTCAGCAAAGTGAGGCCCGATATTCTAGACAGAGCGAGGATAGCAAAGAGAACTATGCAGTCTACAAAAAACCCTAAAACGAAAACCACGCAAAGGGGCAAAAAAGACCCACCGTGCCGAACTAACAGCACGGCGGTGCACCCCTTTGCTTCTCAGAGCTTCCAGCAAAAGATAATAACAAGCTGGACAGAAAAAACAGAAAACAAACTAGAAGCACTTATCTAGCAGAGCAGCAGGCCCAAGGAAAGATGCAGTAGCTCAGATCCAACACTGGAACATTGACAAGGAGCAAGGAAGACAGACTCAGGTGGAGCTAAATAGCAAGGCAGCCAACGAGCTCACCAAAACACCTGAGGGAGGAAGCCCAGAGACTGCAATACCACTTGTGACCACAGAAGTGAACTCAGCCACAGAATTCACAACAGTACCCCCCCCTTGAGGAGGGGTCACCGAACCCTCACCAGAACCCCCAGGCCGACCAGGATGAGCCACATGAAAGGCACGAACAAGATCTGGGGCATGGACATCAGAGGCAAAAACCCAGGAATTATCTTCCTGAGCATAACCCTTCCATTTGACCAGATACTGGAGTTTCCGTCTAGAGACACGAGAATCCAAAATCTTCTCCACAATATACTCCAATTCCCCCTCCACCAAAACAGGGGCAGGAGGCTCCACAGATGGAACCATAGGTGCCACGTATCTCCTCAACAACGACCTATGGAATACATTATGTATGGAAAAGGAGTCTGGGAGGGTCAGACGAAAAGACACCGGATTGAGAATCTCAGAAATCCTATACGGACCAATAAAACGAGGTTTAAATTTAGGAGAGGAAACCTTCATAGGTATATGACGAGAAGATAACCAAACCAGATCCCCAACACGAAGTCGGGGTCCCACACGGCGTCTGCGATTAGCGAAAAGCTGAGCCTTCTCCTGGGACAAGGTCAAATTGTCCACTACCTGAGTCCAGATCTGCTGCAACCTGTCCACCACATAATCCACACCAGGACAGTCCGAAGACTCAACCTGTCCTGAAGAGAAACGAGGATGGAACCCAGAATTGCAGAAAAATGGAGAGACCAAGGTAGCCGAGCTGGCCCGATTATTAAGGGCGAACTCAGCCAACGGCAAAAATGACACCCAATCATCCTGGTCAGCGGAAACAAAACATCTCAGATATGTTTCCAAGGTCTGATTGGTTCGTTCGGTCTGGCCATTAGTCTGAGGATGGAAGGCCGAGGAAAAAGATAGGTCAATGCCCATCCTACCACAAAAGGCTCGCCAGAACCTCGAGACAAACTGGGAACCTCTGTCAGAAACAATATTCTCAGGAATGCCATGTAAACGAACCACATGCTGGAAGAACAAAGGCACCAAATCAGAGGAGGAAGGCAATTTAACCAAGGGCACCAGATGGACCATTTTAGAAAAGCGATCACAGACCACCCAAATGACAGACATCTTTTGAGAAACGGGAAGGTCAGAAATGAAATCCATCGAAATATGTGTCCAAGGCCTCTTCGGGACCGGCAAGGGCAAAAGCAACCCACTGGCACGTGAACAGCAGGGCTTAGCCCTAGCACAAATTCCACAGGACTGCACAAAAGCACGCACATCCCGCGACAGAGATGGCCACCAGAAGGATCTAGCAACCAACTCCCTGGTACCAAAGATTCCTGGATGACCGGCCAGCACCGAACAATGAAGTTCAGAGATAACTTTACTAGTCCACCTATCAGGGACGAACAGTTTCTCGGCCGGACAACGATCAGGTTTATTAGCCTGAAATTTCTGCAACACTCTCCGCAAATCAGGGGAGATGGCAGACACAATGACTCCTTCCTTGAGGATACTCGCCGGCTCAGATAACCCCGGAGAGTCGGGCACAAAACTCCTAGACAGAGCATCCGCCTTCACATTTTTAGAGCCCGGAAGGTATGAAATCACAAAATCAAAACGAGCAAAAAATAACGACCAACGGGCCTGTCTAGGATTCAAGCGCTTGGCAGACTCAAGATAAGTAAGGTTCTTATGATCAGTCAAAACCACCACGCGATGCTTAGCACCCTCAAGCCAATGACGCCACTCCTCGAATGCCCACTTCATGGCCAGCAACTCTCGGTTGCCCACATCATAATTACGCTCAGCAGCAGAAAATTTCCTGGAAAAGAAAGCACATGGTTTGAACACTGAGCAACCAGAACCTCTCTGTGACAAAACCGCCCCTGCACCAATCTCAGAAGCATCAACCTCGACCTGGAACGGAAGAGAAACATCAGGTTGACACAACACAGGGGCACAGCAAAAACGACGCTTCAACTCCTGAAAAGCTTCCACGGCAGCAGAAGACCAATTAACCAAATCAGCACCCTTCTTGGTCAAATCGGTCAATGGTCTGGCAATGCTAGAAAAATTACAGATGAAGCGACGATAAAAATTAGCAAAGCCCAGGAATTTCTGCAAACTTTTTAGAGATGTCGGCTGAGTCCAATCCTGGATGGCCTGAACCTTAACCGGATCCATCTCGATAGTAGAAGGGGAAAAGATGAACCCCAAAAATGAAACTTTCTGCACACCGAAGAGACACTTTGATCCCTTCACGAACAAGGAATTAGCACGCAGTACCTGGAAAACCATTCTGACTTGCTTTACATGAGACTCCCAATCATCTGAGAAGATCAAAATGTCATCCAAGTAAACAATCAAGAATTTATCCAGATACTCACGGAAAATGTCATGCATAAAAGACTGAAAAACAGATGGAGCATTGGCAAGTCCGAACGGCATCACCAGATACTCAAAATGACCCTCGGGCGTATTAAATGCCGTTTTCCATTCATCTCCCTGCCTGATTCTCACCAGATTATACGCACCACGAAGATCAATCTTAGTAAACCAACTAGCCCCCTTAATCCGAGCAAACAAGTCAGAAATCAATGGCAAGGGATACTGAAACTTAACAGTGATCTTATTAAGAAGGCGGTAATCAATACACGGTCTTAGCGAACCATCCTTCTTGGCTACAAAAAAGAACCCTGCTCCCAATGGTGACGACGATGGGCGAATATGTCCCTTCTCCAGGGACTCCTTCACATAACTGCGCATAGCGGTGTGTTCAGGTACGGACAAATTAAATAAACGACCCTTAGGGAATTTACTACCAGGAATCAAATCGATAGCACAATCACAATTCCTATGCGGAGGAAGGGCATCAGACTTGGACTCTTCAAATACATCCTGAAAGTCCGACAAGAACTCTGGGATGTCAGAAGGAATGGATGACGAAATAGACAAAAATGGAACATCACCATGTACTCCCTGACAACCCCAGCTGGTTACCGACATAGAGTTCCAATCCAATACTGGATTATGGGTTTGTAGCCATGGCAACCCCAACACGACCACATCATGCAAATTATGCAGTACCAAAAAGCGAATAACTTCCTGATGTGCAGGAGCCATGCACATGGTCAGCTGGGCCCAGTACTGAGGCTTATTCTTGGCCAGAGGTGTAGCATCAATTCCTCTCAACGGAATAGGACACCGCAAAGGCTCCAAGAAAAATCCACAACGTTTAGCATAATCCAAATCCATCAGATTCAGGGCAGCGCCTGAATCCACAAACGCCATGACAGAATATGATGACAAAGAGCACATTAAGGTAATGGACAAAAGGAATTTGGACTGTACAGTACCAATAACGGCAGAGCTATCGAACCGCCTAGTGCGTTTAGGACAATTAGAAATAGCATGAGTAGAATCACCACAATAGAAACACAGTCTGTTCAGACGTCTGTGTTCGTGCCGTTCTACTTTAGTCATAGTCCTGTTGCACTGCATAGGCTCAGGCTTACTCTCAGACAATACCGCCAGATGGTGCACAGATTTACGCTCGCGCAAGCGACGACCGATCTGAATGGCCAAGGACATAGACTCATTCAAACCAGCAGGCATAGGAAATCCCACCATTACATCCTTAAGAGCTTCAGAGAGACCCTTTCTGAACAAAGCCGCTAGTGCAGATTCATTCCACAGAGTGAGTACTGACCATTTTCTAAATTTCTGACAATATACTTCTACATCATCCTGACCCTGGCATAAAGCCAGCAGATTTTTCTCAGCTTGATCCACTGAATTAGGCTCATCGTAAAGCAATCCCAGCGCCTGGAAAAATGCATCAACATTACTCAATGCAGAATCTCCTGGTGCAAGAGAAAACGCCCAGTCCTGTGGGTCGCCGCGCAAAAAAGAAATAATAATCAAAACCTGTTGAATAGGATTACCAGAAGAATGAGGTTTCAAGGCCAAAAATAGCTTACAATTATTTCTGAAGCTCAGGAACTTAGTTCTGTCACCAAAAAACAAATCAGGAATCGGAATTCTTGGTTCTAGCATCGATTTCTGATCAATAGTATCTTGAATCTTTTGTACATTTACAACGAGATTATCCATTGAGGAGCACAGAGCCTGAATATCCATGTCCACAGCTGTGTCCTGAAGCACTCTAATGTCTAGGGGAAAAAAAAGACTGAAGACAGAGCTAAGAAAAAAAAATGATGTCAGGATTTCTTTTTTCCCTCTATTGGAAATCATTGAATGGGCTCCTTGTACTGTTATGGCTGGCAATCAGGCAACACAGCGTGCAGTAATCAGCGCACATACAGAGATCTGGCAAAAACCCAAAACAATAGGACGAGCTCTGAGACGTGGAATCTCTGTAGACTGCAGTACCTGAACTGTCCTCACACAACTGGAAGCAGCAGTGGATTGCGCCTATCAACTACCTATGCAACTCGGCACTGCCTGAGGAGCTGACTAGCCTGAAGATAGAAATACAAGCCTGACTTACCTCAGAGAAATACCCCAAAGGAATAGGCAGCCCCCACATATAATGACTGTTAGCAAGATGAAAAGACAAACGTAGGAATGAAATAGATTCAGCAAAGTGAGGCCCGATATTCTAGACAGAGCGAGGATAGCAAAGAGAACTATGCAGTCTACAAAAAACCCTAAAACGAAAACCATGCAAAGGGGCAAAAAAGACCCACCGTGCCGAACTAACAGCACGGCGGTGCACCCCTTTGCTTCTCAGAGCTTCCAGCAAAAGATAATAACAAGCTGGACAGAAAAAACAGAAAACAAACTAGAAGCACTTATCTAGCAGAGCAGCAGGCCCAAGGAAAGATGCAGTAGCTCAGATCCAACACTGGAACATTGACAAGGAGCAAGGAAGACAGACTCAGGTGGAGCTAAATAGCAAGGCAGCCAACGAGCTCACCAAAACACCTGAGGGAGGAAGCCCAGAGACTGCAATACCACTTGTGACCACAGAAGTGAACTCAGCCACAGAATTCACAACACTGCCCCTATGTTACATACGAAATATAATATGTTTGAAAAAAAAAAAACAATTTCACATTCTGCAGGTAGGCACCAGCGCTTGTGCTGGAGCATGATTGCATCTGTAATATCCATGTAATTATTTCAGAAAATAACAATTTCTCTCTCAAAATGGCACCAGCCACGCGTGCGCGGTAGCGTCTAATAGATAAATTGTTTCACTGCACACTCAAGAGTTTTCATGCAAATAATGTTTAATAATTCTTCAACACAAGTGCTAGTGATGGACAAAGGGAAGGCACATAAAATGAAATGACTCTAACGTTTCACCCGTTCGGGCATTGATCACAAATTTGCTGTGGGTGAAGGGGAACACAAAAAAAGTATGTCAGTGCACATCAAGGTTACAGGAATATACATTATTTAAAATATTTACAATAAGGGTATGTTCACACGTTCAGGATTTCCATCCTTTTTTTTTCAGGACAGTTTTTTTAAAAACTGCAGCTCTTGGCAGAAAACGCAGGTCCTTTTTTTGGTCCTTTTTTGATGCGTTTTTGATGCGTTTTTGATGCGTTTTTTGAGGCGTTTTTTGATCCTTTTTTTATGCAGTTTTCTATGCAGAGACTGTGTGTTTCCTGGGAAGCTTTTTAGGGCTAAAATGGCTGAAAATACCCTAACCCTACCCCTAACCCTACCCCTAACCCTAACCCTACCCCTACCCCTAACCCTACCCCTAACCCTACCCCTAACCCTAACCCTACCCCTAACCCTACCCCTAACCCTAACCCTACCCCTAACCCTACCCCTAACCCTACCCCTAACCCTACCCCTAACCCTACCCCTAACCCTACCCCTAACCCTAACCCTACCCCTAACCCTACCCCTAACCCTAACCCTACCCCTACCCCTATTCTAACCTTAGTGAAAAAAAAAAAAAATTCTTAATTTTTTTATTGTCCCTACCAATGGGGGTGACAAAGTGGGGGGGGGGTGTCATTTACTATTTTTTTTATTTTGATCACTGAGATAGGTTATATCTCAGTGATCAAAATGCACTTTGGAGCGAATCTGCCGGCCGGCAGATTCGGCGGGCGCACTGCGCATGCGCCCGCCATTTTGCAAGATGGCGGCGCCCAGGGAGAAGACGGCCGGACGGACACCGGGACGCCGGGTAAGTATAAGGGGGGGAGATTAGGGCACGGGGGGGGGCATCGGAGCACTGGGGGGGGCATCGGAGCACGGGGGGGGGCATCGGAGCACGGGGGGCGGGATCGGAGCACGGGGGGGCAGCCACACTCCGCCCACGCACTTCCGCCCGCTCCCCCGCACTTCCTGCTGCAGCGGTTCTGCACATCAAATCGCAGTAAAACCTGCAGATATATTTTTGATCTGCGGGTTTTACTGCGATTTTGACCTCACAATGGAGGTCTATGGGTGCAGAACCGCTGCGGTTCAGGAAAAAGAATTGACATGCTCCTTCTTTTTTGCCGCAGCTATTCTGCGCGGCTTTTTACACGAAATTCCGGATCATGTGCACAGCAGTGACTGTTTTCCATAGGGTTACATTGTTATGTACCCTGCATGGAAAACAGCTGCGGAACCGCAGCGGCAATACCGCTGCGGTTCCGCAGTAAAAAACGCACTGTGTGAACATGGCCTAAAGATTCCCAGTAAGAAAAGGTTGTTTTAACACAAAGCTGATACATCAACCCAGTTAACAATCGTGATGAGTAGGGTTGAGCGAAACGGGTCGGCCATTTTCAGAAGTCGACGACTTTTGCCAAAGTCGGGTTTCATGAAACCCAACCCGACCCCTGTGTGGGGTCGGCCATGAGGTCGGCGATCTTCTGAATCTGGTATCGGAATTCCGATACCGAGTTCCGATATGTTTGCAATATCGGAAATCGGTAGGGTTGAGCGAAACGGATCATTCATTTTTAAAAGTCGCCGACTTTTGGCAAAGTCGGGTTTCATGAAACCCGACCCCTGTGTGGGGTCGGCCATGCGGTACGCGACTTTCGCGCCAAAGTCGCGTTTCAATGACGCTAAAAGCGCCATTTCTCAGCCAATGAAGGTGAACGCAGTGTGGGCAGCGTTATGACATAGGTCCTGGTCCCCACCATCTTAGAGAAGGGCATTGCAGTGATTGGCTTGCTGTCTGCGGCGTCACAGGGGCTATAAAGGGGCGTTCCCGCCGACCGCCATCTTACTGCTGCTGATCTGAGCCTAGGGAGAGGTTGCTGCTGCTTTGTCAGAAGCAGGGATAGCGTTAGGCAGGGTCCATTAACCACCAAACCGCTTGTGCTGTAGTGATTTCCACTGTCCAACACCACCTTTTGTTTGCAGGGACAGTGGAAGCTACATTTTTTTTTCCTCAGCGCTGTAGCTCATTGGGCTGCCCTAGAAGGCTCCCTGATAGCTGCATTGCTGTGTGTACGCCGCTGTGCAAACCAACTGCTTTTTTCAAAGCACAAATCCTCTTGTTCCTTCCTTTCTGCACAGCTATCTTGTTTGTTTGTCCACACTTTTTATTAAATTTGTGCATCAGTCCACTCCTTATTGCTGCCTGCCATACCTGGCTGAGATTACTGCAGGGAGATAGTAATTGTAGGACAGTCCCTGTTTTTTTTCTCCCTAAAAAAATAAGTTGTGGGAGATTAAGATTGGCATTTCTGCTAGAGTGCCATCCCTGTGTGTGCCATCTCTCTCACATAGTGGCCCATAGAAAGCCTTTGTATTTTTCAGTTTTTTTTTGTGGAGTTTATAAATTCTCCCTGAAAAAAAAAAACAGTGGGAGATTAATATTGGCCTTTGGGCTTGTGTGCCAGTCCTGAGTGTGCCATCTCTCTCTCAAATAGTGGGCCATAGAAAGCCTATTAATATTTTTTTTGGGGGGGTTTCTAAATTCTCCCTGAAAAAAGAAAAAAAAAAAGGTGGGAGATTAATATTGCCCTTTCTGCTTGTGTGCCACTCCTGACTCCTGGGTGTGCCATATCTCTCTCAAATAGTGGGCTATAGAAAGCCTATTTTTTTTCTATTTGGTTTCTAAATTCTCCCTGAAAAAAACAAAAAAAATCAGTGGGAGATCAATATTGACATTTGTGCTTGAGTGACAGTCCTGCGTGTGTGGCATCTCTCTCATTTGGTGACACCGAAAACAGAGTGTGTAACATTGTGCCTGATTTTCCTTGCGGTCTCACCCACCTGTAAAGGGATATCTAAATCATACTGAAGTTATAGCTCACCGTGTAAGTTGTTTGACAGCAACAAATACCGTTACTTTGGTTACGTTTTTAAAACAATGAGGAAGTCTGGTGGAAGAGGTCGTGGCCGTGGGCGTTCATTGTCAGCTGGTAATGATGGTAGTGGTAGTGGAGCATCAGGTGGTCGTGGGAAAAAAAATATTGCACCTAAGTCTGGAGCTGTGGAGCCAGGTTCGTCGTCTGGCTACACAAGGCCTCGAACGCTCCCTTTTCTGGAAGTAGGAAAACCGCTTTTAAAGCCGGAGCAGCAAGAGCAAGTTTTGGCTTACCTTTCAGACTCAGCCTCTAGCTCTTTTGCCTCCTCTTTTGAAACTGGCAAATGTAAAAGCAGCGCGTCGTTAGTGGATGTTCACGGTCAGGGACAAGTCACTTCCTTGTCCTCTTCAGCAAAAACAACAACAGAGAAGGATGCAGCAGGCGACACAACGGGTTACTCCATGGAGCTCTTTACACATACCGTCCCTGGCTTAGAAAGTGAAGCAGTTAACAGGCCATGCCCATTACAAGTTGAATCTGACATGGAGTGCACTGATGCACAGCCACAGCCAGACTACTATGCTGGTCCTTTGACTCAGACCACAACATTGCCCTCGCAGGGTACTGATCCAGAATCAGACCCTGATGAGACTATGTTGCCCCGTCACGAATGCTCTACCACCGACTTACACGGTGACACAGACGAAGTTGCGCACGAGCTAGAAGAGGAGGTTATAGATGACCCAGTTGTTGACCCCGATTGGCAGCCATTGGGGGAACAGGGTGCAGGCGGCAGTAGTTCTGAAGCGGAGGAGGTGGGGCCGCAGCAGGCATCAACATCGCAACAGGTTCCATCTGCCGGGCCCGTAGATGGCCCAAAACGTGTGGCAAAGCCAAAACCTGTTGGAGGACAGCGTGGCCATCCGGTTAAAGCTCAGTCTGCAATGCCTGAAAAGGGATCCCAGGCTCGAAAGAGTGCAGTCTGGCATTTTTTTTAAACATCATCCAATTGATCAGCGCAAAGTCATCTGTCAAAAATGTTCAACTACCTTAAGCAGAGGTCAGAATCTGAAAAGTCTCAATGCAAGTTGCATGCATAGACATTTAACCACCATGCATTTGCAAGCCTGGACTAACTACCAAACGTCCCTTAAGGTTGTAGCACCCTCGGCCTTTGAAGCTAGTCAGCAACGCTACATCCCTGCCGTCACTGTAAGGCCACCATTTTCCGCACCACCTGCAGTATCTGTGCAGGTTTCTTTGCCAGGCCAAAGCAGTCAGGGTCAGGGAATCACCAGTTTCGTAGTAGGAAACACTGCATCTAGGGCTCAGGCGGAAACAATACCGTCTCCAACCGTCTCTCAGTCTGCCATGTCCACCGGCACACCCGCTAGTTCCACGATCTCCAGCTCTCCAGTCCAGCTCACCCTACATGAGACTCTGGTTAGAAAAAGGAAGTACTTATCCTCGCATCCGCGTACACAGGGTTTGAACGCCCACATAGCTAGACTAATCTTGTTAGAGATGATGCCCTACCGTTTAGTTGAAAGTGAAGCTTGCAAAGCACTGATGGACTACGCTGTACCATGCTACGAGCTACCCAGTCGACACTTCTTTTCGAGAAAAGCCATCCCAGCCCTCCACCAGCATGTTAAAGAGCGCATCGTCCATGCACTCAGGCAATCTGTGAGTACAAAGGTGCACCTGACAACAGATGCATGGACCAGTAGGCATGGCCAGGGACGTTACGTGTCCATCACGGCACACTGGGTGAATGTGGTGGATGCAGGGTCCACAGAGGACATCAATTTCGGGACAGTTCTGCCTAGCCCACGGTCTAGGAAACAGTTGGCTGTAGGTGTTCGCACCCCCTCCTCCTCCTCTTCAACCTTCTGCAGAAGCGATAGCTCGTCCACAGACCGCAGTCGCCAAACCACTCCATCCGCAGCTGCCACTGTTGCACACCAGTTGTCCCATTATGGGGCAGCTACTGGCAAGCGTCAGCAGGCTGTATTGGCTATGAAGTGTTTGGGCGACAACAGACACACCGCGGAAGTTCTGTCCGAGTTCTTGCAGAGAGAAACGCAGTCGTGGCTGGGCACAGTAGATCTTGAGGCAGGCAAGGTAGTGAGTGATAACGGAAGGAATTTCATGGCTGCCATCTCCCTTTCCCAACTGAAACACATTCCTTGCCTGGCTCACACCTTAAACCTGGTGGTGCAGTGCTTCCTGAAAAGTTATCCGGGGTTATCCGACCGGCTCCTCAAAGTGCGCGGACTTTGCTCACATATCCGCCGTTCGCCCGTACACTCCAGCCGTATGCAGACCTATCAGCGGTCTTTGAACCTTCCCCAGCATCGCCTAATCATAGACGTTGCAACAAGGTGGAACTCAACACTGCACATGCTTCAGAGACTGTGCGAACAGAGGCGGGCTGTTATGTTTTTGTGGGAGGATACACATACACGGGCAGGCAGTAGGATGGCAGACATGGAGTTGTCAGGTGTGCAGTGGTCGAAGATACAAGACATGTGTCAAGTCCTTCAGTGTTTTGAGGAATGCACACGGCTGGTTAGTGCAGACAACGCCATAATAAGCATGAGCATCCCCCTAATGCGTCTGCTGATGCAAAGTTTGACGCACATAAAGGATCAGGCATCTGCAGCCGAGGAAGAGGAAAGCCTTGATGACAGTCAGCCATTGTCTGGTCAGGGCAGTGTACAGGATGAGGTAGCGGGTGAACAGGAGGAGGAGGACGAGGAGGACGATGGGGATGAGCATTTTTTTAATGAGGAAGCTTCTCCGGGGCCACTGGAAATTGGTGGCATGGCAAGGCCGGTTTCTGGGTTTCTGAGGGACACAAGTGACGTAGATTTGCCTGAAACTGCCCCTCAACCAAGCACAACCGCAGATTTGACAACTGGAACTTTGGCACACATGGCGGATTATGCCTTACGTATCCTCAAAAGGGACACACGCATTACGAAAATGATGAACGATGACGATTACTGGTTGGCCTGCCTCCTTGATCCTCGCTATAAAGGCAAATTGCAAAATATTATGCCACATGACAACTTGGAACTAATATTAGCAACCAAACAATCAACTCTTGTTGACCGTTTGATTCAGGCATTCCCAGCACACAGCGCCCGTGATCGTTCTCACACGAGCTGCAGGGGGCAGCAGACCAGAAGTGTTAGAGGTGCAGAAATCCGAAGTGGCGTTGGACAGAGGGGTTTTCTGACCAGGTTGTGGAGTGATTTTGCTATGACCGCAGACAGGACAGGTCCTGCTGCATCAATTCAAAGTGACAGGAGACAACATTTGTCCAGTATGGTTACTAACTATTTTTCATCCCTTATCGATGTTCTACCTCAACCGTCATTCCCATTTGATTACTGGGCATCCAAATTAGACACCTGGCCAGAATTGGCAGAATATGCATTGCAGGAGCTTGCTTGCCCGGCAGCTAGTGTCCTATCAGAAAGAGTATTCAGTGCTGCAGGTTCAATATTACCCGAAAAAAGGACTCGTCTGGCTACCCAAAATGTTGATGATCTAACCTTCATTAAAATGAACCACAACTGGATTTCGAATTCTTTTGCCCCACCTTGCCCGGCCGACACCTTGCCAGTGCCAGGCAGCAGCTGCCAAGGCAAACAGGATCATGGGGTGCATTAAAAGAGGTCTGGATACACATGATGAGATCATTATACTGCCTCTGTACAAATCCCTAGTTAGACCGCACATGGAGTACTGTGTCCAGTTTTGGGCACCGGTGCTCAGGAAGGATATAATGGAACTAGAGAGAGTACAAAGGAGGGCAACAAAATTAATAAAGGGGATGGGAGAACTACAATACCCAGATAGATTAGCGAAATTAGGATTATTTAGTCTAGAAAAAAGACGACTGAGGGGCGGTCTAATAACCATGTATAAGTATATAAGGGGACAATACAAATATCTCGCTGAGGATCTGTTTATACCAAGGAAGGTGACGGGCACAAGGGGGCATTCTTTGCGTCTGGAGGAGAGAAGGTTTTTCCACCAACATAGAAGAGGATTCTTTACTGTTAGGGCAGTGAGAATCTGGAATTGCTTGCCTGAGGAGGTGGTGATGGCGAACTCAGTCGAGGGGTTCAAGAGAGGCCTGGATGTCTTCCTGGAGCAGAACAATATTGTATCATACAATTATTAGGTTCTGTAGAAGGACGTAGATCTGGGTATTTATTATGATGGAATATAGGCTGAACTGGATGGACAAATGTCTTTTTTCGGCCTTACTAACTATGTTACTATGTTACTATGTTACACCTAGCTTTCCTATGAAAAGGTATTGCCTGTGGACTTCTCTGAATGACTTTACCAATCACGTAATTTGCAGCAGCTGATTGTCCAGCATACGACATGTTTACACCTCCCTAAATGGCCAAACTCCCCACACGGGGCCGTGGTATCGCCACTTGGCGCAAGCACCCGTGAGAGTGCTGTTTGTCTGAAGAGGTGGGTGTGCCTGCTTTTGGTCTACGGCACTGCCACTGGGTCCCTCATAGTACAATAAAGTGTCTCTGGCAGTGGTGGTGCGCACCCAACGTCAGACACACTGTTGTAACATGAGGGGCCCTGGGCATGTACCGCCGGCCACAAGAGAGTTCCCCCACCCCCAGCTCAAACATTGCTCTACCACTTGCACAATTATCTCTCACAGTTCCACTAATGTTTAGTCTATGCGCTGACATCCGTAAATTCCTGCCACTGACAATACCATTGTGTTGACATGTATGATGGTACTTAACATAGTCAGGGGCAGTGTCCTATATTTACCCAAGAAAATACTTTGTGCCAAATTACTAGGTCTGAAACTACGCAGAGGAGCCCACCCCTGTACCTAATGATTGCACCCTTTTGGTTTTTCTTTTTGTTGTAATGCGAGACATTAACATGTATTTATTTTTTGGGACTACTAACTGGCAGACACTCATTACAATCGGCCGCCGCTGACAACACCAATGGCGCCCACTGCCTGTGTACCCCTGCAAGAGAATTCAAAGTGCCTGCAGCCCAAATTTATTATGTTAGGCCTACTACGCCTGTCTGCGGTCCCTCCTTCCACTAGGCCTCCACTGACCTGTCTACTGCTGCCCGTGTACTCCTGGAACCAATTTTAAAGTGCCTACAGCCCTAATGTATTATGTTAGGCCTTCGAAGCCTGTCTGCGGTCCCTCCTTCCACTAGGCCTCCACTGACCTGTCTACTGCTGCCCGTGTTCCCCTGGAACCAATTTTAAAGTGCCTACAGCCCTAATTTATTATGTTAGGCCTTCGAAGCCTGTCTGCGGTCCCTCCTTCCACTAGGCCTCCACTGATGTGTCTACTGCTGCCCGTGTTCCCCTGGAACCAATTTTAAAGTGCCTACAGCCCTAATTTATTATGTTAGGCCTTCGAAGCTTGTCTGCGGTCCCTCCTTCCACTAGGCCTCCACTGACCTGTCTACTGCTGCCCGTGTTCCCCTGGAACCAATTTTAAAGTGCCTACAGCCCTAATTTATTATGTTAGGCCTTCGAAGCCTGTCTGCGGTCCCTCCTTCCACTAGTTCTCCACTGACCTGTCTACTGCTGCCCGTGTTCCCCTGGAACCAATTTTAAAGTGCCTACAGCCCTAATTTATTATGTTAGGCCTTCGAAGCCTGTCTGCGGTCCCTCCTTCCACTAGTCCTCCACTGACCTGTCTACTGCTGCCCGTGTTCCCTTGGAACCAATTTTAAAGTGCCTACAGCCCTAATTTATTATGTTAGGTCTTCGAAGCCTGTCTGCGGTCCCTCCTTCCACTAGTCCTCCACTGACCTGTCTACTGCTGCCCGTGTTCCCCTGGAACCAATTTTAAAGTGCCTACAGCCCTAATTTATTATGTTAGGCCTTCGAAGCCTGTCTGCGGTCCCTCCTTCCACTAGGCCTCCACTGACCTGTCTACTGCTGCCCGTGTTCCCCTGGAACCAATTTTAAAGTGCCTACAGCCCTAATTTATTATGTTAGGCCTTCGAAGCCTGTCTGCGGTCCCTCCTTCCACTAGTCCTCCACTGACCTGTCTACTGCTGCCCGTGTTCCCCTGGAACCAATTTTAAAGTGCCTACAGCCCAATTTTATTATGTTAGGCCTTCGACGCCTGTCTGCGGTTCCTCCTTCCACTAGTCCTCCACTGACCTGTCTACTGCTGCCCGTGTTCCCCTGGAACCAATTTTAAAGTGCCTACAGCCCTAATTTATTATGTTAGGCCTTCGAAGCCTGTCTGCGGTCCCTCCTTCCACTTGTCCTCCACTGACCTGTCTACTGCTGCCCGTGTTCCCCTGGAACCAATTTTAAAGTGCCTACAGCCCAATTTTATTATGTTAGGCCTTCGAAGCCTGTCTGCGGTCCCTCCTTCCAATAGTTCTCCACTGACCAGAACAATGCTGGCCGTGTACCCCTGGAACCCAGCTGAAAGTGCATGGAGCCTCCTTTTTTTCTTTGTTTTATATTTAGAAAGCCCAGATGAACTACACTGTACCACGGTTCAAGCTACCCAGTCAACATTTCTTTTGCGAGAAAAGCCATCCCAGCCCTCCACCGGCATGAAAAAGTCTGCATTGTCATAGCACTCAGGCAATCAAACAGTAGAAAGGTGCACCTGACAAGAGACGCATGGACCAGTAGGCATGTCCACAAAAAGTTACGTGTCCATTACGGCGCACTGGGTTAATGTGTTGGATGCATGGTCCACAGGGGACAGCCTACATAGTCTGTCTGCAGTCCCTAATTCAAATTGTCCTCCGCTGACCACACCACTGCTGCCCGTGTACCCCTGGAACCAATTTTAAAGTGCCTACAGCCTAATTTTGTTATGTTAGGCCTACTACGCCTGTCTGCGGTCCCTCCTTCCAATACTCCTCCACTGACCACACCACTGCTGCCCGCGGACCCCTGGAACCTATTTTTAATTGCATAGAGCATCCTTTTTTTAATAGTAGGCGTACAAAGTCTGTCTGCGGTCCACTATTGAAATTGTCCTCCACTGACCAGAGCAATGCTGCCTGTGTACCCCTGTAACCTTTTTTAAACTGCAGTGAGCCACATTTTTGGTTTTAGGCCTAGTACCTGTGTCTGTCTGCACCACTCAATACAGCTGTCCTCCTTTGAAAAACGCAGAGCGTCAATAGTCTTGTTTTCAGCCTCTAGGAATTTGAAAACTGCATTGGGGCTACTATTTTGGTAGGGCCTACTAACGGTGTCTGCCGCTCCAAGGTGTGCCCCAGGTTTCCTCTCCATTGCTTGGGTCTTCCGACTCTCGTTTAGTAGTTGTTGAAAACTACACTGCATTAGGCCTACAAATTGAGTATGGGGTGTAGAGACGGTGTGTTCCACTCCAAGGTGTTCCCCAGGTTTCGTCCACATTGCTTCGATCTTCCGACTCTCGTTTAGTAGTTGTAGAAAACTACACTGCATTAGGCCTACAAATTGGGTATGAGGTGTAGAGACGGTGTGTTCCACTCCAAGGTGTTCCCCAGGTTTCCTCTCCATTGCTTCGATCTTCCGACTCTCGTTTAGTAGTTGTTGAAAACTACACTGCATTAGGCCTACAAATTGGGTATGGGGTGTAGAGACGGTGTGTTCCACTCCAAGGTGTTCCCCAGGTTTACTCTCCATTGCTTCGGTCTTCCGACTCTCGTTTAGTAGTTGTTGAAAACTACACTGCATTAGGCCTACAAATTGAGTATGGGGTGTAGAGACGGTGTGTTCCACTCCAAGGTGTTCCCCAGGTTTCCTCTCCATTGCTTCGGTCTTCCGACTCTCGTTTAGTAGTTGTTGAAAACTACACTGCATTAGGCCTACAAATTGAGTATGGGGTGTAGAGACGGTGTGTTCCACTCCAAGGTGTTCCCCAGGTTTCCTCTCCATTGCTTCGGTCTTCTGACTCTCGTTTAGTGGTTGTAGAAAACTACACTGCATTAGGCCTACAAATTGGGTATGGGGTGTAGAGACGGTGTGTTCCACTCCAAGGTGTTCCCCAGGTTTCCTCTCCATTGCTTCGATCTTCCGACTCTCGTTTAGTAGTTGTTGAAAACTACACTGCATTAGGTCTACAAATTGGGTATGGGGTGTAGAGACGGTGTGTTCCACTACAAGGTGTTCCCCAGGTTTCCTCTCCATTGCTTCGATCTTCCGACTCTCGTTTAGTAGTTGTTGAAAACTACACTGCATTAGGCCTACAAATTGGGTATGAGGTGTAGAGACGGTGTGTTCCATTCCAAGGTGTTCCCCAGGTTTCGTCTACATTGCTTCGGTCTTCCGACTCTCGTTTAGTAGTTGTAGAAAACTACACTGCATTAGGCCTACAAATTGGGTATGGGGTGTAGAGACGGTGTGTTCCACTCCAAGGTGTTCCCCAGGTTTCCTCTCCATTGCTTCGATCTTCCGACTCTCGTTTAGTAGTTGTTGAAAACTACACTGCATTAGGCCTACAAATTGGGTATGGGGTGTAGAGACGGTGTGCTCCACTCCAAGGTGTTCCCCAGGTTTCCTCTACATTGCTTCGGTCTTCCGACTCTCGTTTAGTAGTTGTTGAAAACTACACTGCATTAGGCCTACAAATTGGGTATGGGGTGTAGAGACGGTGTGTTCCACTCCAAGGTGTTCCCCAGGTTTCCTCTCCATTGCTTCGATCTTCCGACTCTCGTTTAGTAGTTGTTGAAAACTACAATGCATTAGGCCTACAAATTGGGTATGGGGTGTAGAGACGGTGTGTTCCACTACAAGGTGTTCCCCAGGTTTCCTCTCCATTGCTTCGATCTTCCGACTCTCGTTTAGTAGTTGTTGAAAACTACACTGCATTCGGCCTACAAGTTGGGTCTGGGTTGTAGAGACGGTGTCTTCCGCTCCAAGGTGTTCTCCAGGTTTCCTCTCCATTGCTTCGATCTTCTGGCTCTCGTTTAGTAGTTGTTGAAAACAACACTGCATTCGGCCTACAAGTTGGGTCTGGGGTGTATAGACGGTGTCTTCCACTCCAAGTTGTTCCCCAGGTTTCCTCTCCATTGCTTCGATCTTCTGGCTCTCGTTAAGTAGTTGTTGAAAACAACACTGCATTAGGCCTACTAGTTGGGTTGGGGCCTTCTATCTGTGTCTGCCGCTCCTTGCTGTTCTCCTCCAGTGAACAAAGCTGTGCCGCCGGTTTACTACTGTTGCCAATTTTGAACTGCATTTAGAATACTTACTGATTTGGGCCTACTCTCTGTATCAGCCTCTCATTCCAGTTGTCCTCCACTGAACAAAACAATGCCCCCTGGTTAGTCCTGTTACCAATTTTGAACTGCATTTAGCCCACTTTATTCTTTGGGCCCATATCTGTTTCCCCCTCATCCTGCCCATTGCCCAGCCAGTGATAGATAGTCTGCTGGTACATTGACCCATAATGCAACATTCCCCATGCACGCTACACTGCAAGATTGTGACCCTGCTGAAAGTCAGGTCCCCCTTCCCGCATACCATACCACCTTACACGGGGACAAAGAGGAAGGTGCAGATGAAGGTGCAGGTTCCTTCATCAGGTGGGGGGAGGAATACTCGTTGGCGACGTCACTGGCACAGGGCCCCTCATAGTACGCAAAAGTGTTGCTGCCAGTGGGAGGCGCCCCTGCCGTGCAAACACACCGCTGTACTTTGAGGGGCCCTGTGCCAATGCCAACGAGTGGGCCCCCCCTGCTTGCTCAGGATCACAGCACTTGCAAAGTTGAAATACTCTCCCTGCTCCACTGCCATAACGTGGTCCAGATTTACTGGGCACACTAATTACTTGAACCAGCCCTACCCCCCACAACTTTAGCCAAATGACCCCCAATTTCAAATGCCTTCCAATTATTATAAGCTAAATTACGATTGACAAGCTTCAGTAGCAAGAATGGATGTTTTTGCCAATACAATGGGCTCTGTGCATGTTTTCCTGGCCTCTACTCACTGCCGACTATGCTCCCCCATTGACTTGCATTGGGTTTCGTGTTTCGGTCGATCCCCGACTTTTCGCGATAATCGGCCGATTCCACTCGACTCGACTTTTGAGATAGTCGGGTTTTGCGAAACACGGCTCGACTCTAAAAAGGTCAAGGTCGCTCAACTCTAGAAATCGGTATTGGAATCCATATTTAAGTGTAAAATAAAGAATTAAAATAAAAAATATTGCTATACTTACCCTCTGACGCGCCCTGGTACTAACCGGCAGCCTTCCTTCCTTAGAATCAGCGCGTGAAAGACCTTAGATGACGTCGCGGCTTGTGATTGGTCGCGCGACCGCCCATGTGACCACTCATGTGACCAATCACAAGTCGCGACGTCACCGAAGGTCCTTCAAGCGCTGATTCTTAGGAAGGAAGGCTGCCGGAAAGAAGCAGGGCGCGTCCGAGGGTGAGTATATTCCTATCAGGTATATACTCACCCTCGGACGCGCCCTGCTTCTTTCCGGCAGCCTTCCTTCCTAAGAATCAGCGCTTGAAGGACCTTCGGTGACGTCGCGGCTTGTGATTGGTCGCGAGAGCGGTCACATGGGCGGTCGCGCGACCAATCACAAGCCGCGACATCATCTAAGGTCTTTCACGCGCTGATTCTAAGGAAGGAAGGTTGCCGGTTAGTACCAGGGCACGTCAGAGGGTAAGTATAGCAATATTTTTTATTTTAATTCTTTATTTTACACTTAAATATGGATCCCAGGGCCTGAAGAAGAGTTTCCTCTCCTTCAGACCCTGGGAACCATTGGAAACCCAATGCACTGCATTGGGTTTCGAGTTTCGGCCGACCCCGACTTTTCTATAGGATCGGACGATTTCACTTGACCCGACTTTTGAGAAAGTCGGGTTTCGTGAAACCCGACCCGATCCTATAAAAGTAAAAGTCGCCAACCCTAAGCACTAAAATGCTCTGGTGCTCGTTGCTCGGGTTGAGCAGATTGGAATACTCGGGTACATGGCCAGGACAACGAGCCCAATGTAAGTCTATGGGAGAACCGAGTATTTTTACCACTATCCCCCCGGGGGTCCTCTTAAGGTCTAAAAAAGTCTGGAAATGATGGAAACACTGCTCAAATGACACAGGGACATCATGGGGATATAGACAACGATCCAACCTAAACTAGATCGCTGGAGCGTCGCTGTTTAGGTCGCTGTAGAGACGTCAAACAGAACGATGCAGGAGACGTAACGGCAACTCAATTATCGTTCACGCTCCATGTAAAAACTTTGCTGGCGTCGTTGCTTTTCATGTCAAACATGACGATACACGCCGATCTAGCGACCAAATAAAGTTCTGGACTTCTAGCTCCGACCAGCGATATAACAGCGGGATCAAGATCGCTGCTGCGTGTCAAACACAACGAGATCGCTATCTAGGACGCTGCAACGTCACAGATTGTTGTCATTCTCGTTGCAAAGTTGCTGAGTGTGACGGTACCTTTAGGCCAAATATTTAACCCCAGACCGAAAATTTCCTCTCTCACTAAGGCTACGTTCACCACATTTGCGTTGTGCGCCGCTGCGTCGGCGACGCAACGCACAACGCAAATAAAAACGCACGCAAAAACGCTGCGTTTTGCGACGCATGCGTCGTTTTTTGCCGAAATTTGGATGCAAGAAAAATGCAACTTGTTGCGTTTTCTGCGCCCGACGCGGCAAAAAAACCGCATGCGTCGCACAACGCAGCACAACGCATGTCCATGTGTCCCCCATGTTAAATATAGGGGCGCATGACGCATGCGTCGCCGCTGCGTCGCTTGACACAAACACGCAAAACACTAATGTGAACGTAGACTTAGGCTTAGTTCAGACGCAGCGTTTTTTAAGCGTTTTTCAACTTTAACATTGCTTTCAACCACTACAAATGCATTCACTGGGAAATGTCATTCTAACATTTAACACCCCTAGCTGGCTATGTGGTGTGTGACACATAAGCAGACCCATCTTGTTTAATTTACGAAGGAGGAACTGTTAAAGTCACAGAACCTATTTTTACTGGAGTATCAGGCGGCATTAATCTTCTTAAAGGGCCATTATGAAACAGTGGGTGTCCTAAGCTGTTGTAGCCAATGCTGTGAGTGGATGGGCGGCCAAGAATTATGACGCACTACAATACCGCTGTCATAAGATGCCCAGGGGGGATTCCTGAAATAGTGTTGCATTGAATTCAGGGCCTGCCCTGCTACCAATTCATATGCACCCCAAAAAGCCTATGAACCCACATATTGGATGGGCCCATGAAAATCCACTTCACAATATGCATTTTGTACTCCCGTACTCCTTTGTTTTACACATTGGCAGCAAGGCCTGCCCTGCTACATAGTCATATGCACCCTTTTATGCCTTTGAACCCACATACTGGATGGGCCCATGAAAATCCACTCGTATTTTTTAATGGTATGATGGTTCCCTCTTTGCACAATTATTTACAGGAGAATTTGGCAATTTTATTTGCCATGTTTTTAACACTAAGGTTCAGATACCGCTTTAAAAAAGGCTAATACTTGCAATACAAAGCAATTTTATTGCAAAATACAAAATTCAAAGAGTAGTATGATTGAATAGTATGAGTGCGTACACTTTTGTATATGTTAACATACAAAGGATAATAAGCACATATAAGGATTAAATAAATATAGTGATTACGTATATATGAAGATTAACTACATACAGTATTTAACCCCTTTCTGCCATTGGACGTACTATTCCGTCCATGTAGGGTGGGCATTACTTCCCAAGGATGGAATAGTACATCCAGCGCGATCGGCCGCGCTCACTGGGGGAGCGCGGCCGGGTGTCAGCTGCCTATCGCAGTTGACATCCGGCACTATGTGCCAGAAGCGGTCACGGACCGCCCCCCGGCACATTAACCCCGGCACACGCGATCAAACATGATCGCGGTGTGCCGGCGGTATAGGGAAGCATCACGCAGGGAGGGGGTTCCCTGTGGGCTTCCCTGAGACCCCCGCAGCAACGTGATGTGATCGCGTTGCTGCGAGGGTCTCTTACCTCTCCTCCTTGCAGCAGGACCGGATCCAAAATGGCCACGGCATCCGGGTCCTGCAGGGAGGGAGGTGGCTTACCAAGTGCCTGCTCAGTGCTGTAAGTCAGATAGCTGATCTGACAGCGTGCTGTGCAAACTGTCAGATCAGCGATCTGTGATGTCTCCCCTTGGGACAAAGTAAAAAAAAAAATTTCCACATGTGTAAAAAAAATAAAAAAAATTCCTAAATAAAGAAAAAAAAATAGTATTCCCATGAATACATTTCTTTATCTAAATAAAAAAACAAACAGTAAAAGTACACACATTTAGTATCGCCGCGTCCGTAATGACCCAACCTATAAAACTGTCCCACTAATTAACCCCTTCAGCAAACACCATAAGAAAAAGAAAAAAACGAGACAAAAAACAACGCTTTATTATCATACCACCGAACAAAAAGTGGAATAACACGTGATCAAAAAGACAGATATAAATAACCATGGTACCGCTGAAAACGTCATCTTGTCCCGCAAAAAAGAGCTGTCATACAGCATCATCAGCAAAAAAATAAAAAAAGTTATAGTCCTCACAATAAAGCGATGCAAAAATAATTATTTTTTCTATAAAATAGTTTTTATCGTATAAAAGCGCCAAAACATAAAAAAATGATATAAATGAGGTATCGCTGTAATCGTACTGACCCGACGAACAAAACTGCTTTATCAATTTTACCAAACGTTGAACGGTATAAACGCCTCCCCCAAAAGAAATTCATGAATTGCTGGTTTTTGGTCATTCTGGTCATAGCTGTTTTGGTCATTCTGCCTCACAAAAATCGGAATAAAAAGCGATCAAAAAATTTCACATGCCCGAAAATGTTACCAATAAAAATGTCAACTCGTCCTGCAAAAAACAAGACTTCACATGACTCCGTGGACTCAAATATGGAAAAATTATAGCTCTCAAAATGTGGTAACGCAAAAAATATTTTTTGCAATAAAAAGCATCTTTCAGTGTGTGACGGCTGCCAATCATAAAAATCCGCTAAAAAACCCGCTATAAAAGTAAATCAAACCCCCCTTCATCGCCCCCTTAGTTAGGGAAAAATAAAAAAAATGTATTTATTTCCATTTTCCCATTAGGGCTAGGGTTAGGGTTGGGGCTAGGTTAACGCTACAGTTAGGGTTGGGGCTAAAGTTAGCGTTAGGGTTGGGGCTAAAGTTAGGGTTTGGATTACATTTACGGTTGGGAATAGGATTGGGATTTGGGTTAGGGGTGTGTCTGGGTTAGAGGTGTGGTTGGGGTTACCGTTGGGATTAGGGTTAGGGGTATGTTTGGATTAGGGTTTTAGTTATAATTGGGGGGTTTCCTGTTATAACCTGGTGGTTAGGAGCACCCAAAAAGACCAGATGGTTAAACCAACAAAGGACAAGCTCTGGGAAGTGGGAGCTCTGCTGACCGCAACCCCTAATCCTAACACACACACTAGAAATAGCCGTGGAGCGTTCCTGACACTCCCTAGATGCCTCTTTACAGCCTAAGAGCTAACTAGCCCTAGAGGTAGAAAATAAAGCCTACCTTGCCTCAGAGAAATTCCCCAAAGAAAAAGGCAGCCCCCCACATATATTGACTGTGAGTAAAGATGAAAGTCACAAACACAGAAATGAAACAGGTTTCAGCAAAGGGAGGCCAGACTTACTAAACAGACAGAGGATAGGAAAGGTAAATTTGCAGTCAGCACAGAAAACTACAAAAAGACCACGCAGTGTGTGCAAAAAGACCTCCGCACCGACTCACGGTGCGGAGGTGCCACTCTGCATCCCAGAGCTTCCAGCTAGCAAAGCAAAATCATGATGGCAAAGCTGGACAAGAAAACAAAAAACAAATAATAAACTAGCAGGGACTTAGCTTCTGCTGGAGTAGACAGGACACCCGAGAGATCCAAGAGCTAACTGAACCAGTACAAGAACATTGCCAGCTGGCATGGAGTAACGATCTGAGTGGAGTTAAATAGAGCAGCCAGCCAAAGAATAAACCATGTCACCTGTGGAAGGAACCTCAGAAGCAGCAGCTCCACTCACAGCCACCAGAGGGAGTCCATGGACAGAACTCGCCGAAGTACCATTCATGACCACAGGAGGGAGTTCGATAACAGAATTCACAACAGTTTCCACTCTTTAGACACATCAGGGGCTCTCCAAACGTGACATGGCGTCCGATCTCAATTCCAGCCAATTCTGCGTTGAAAAAGTAAAACAGTGCTCCTTTCTTCCGAGCTCTCCCGTGTGCCCAAACAGGGGTGTACCCCAATATATGGGGTATCAGCATACTCAGGACAAATTGGACAACAACTTTTGGGGTCCAATTTCTCCTGTTACCCTTGGGAAAATACAAAACTGGGGGCTAAAAAATAATTTTTGTGGGGAAAAAAAAGATTTTTTATTTTCACGGCTCTGCGTTATAAACTGTAGTGAAACACTTGGGGGCTCAAAGTTCTCACAACACATCTAGATGAGTTCCTTAGGGGGTCTACTTTCCAAAATGGTGTCACTTGTGGGGGGTTTCAATGTTTAGGTACATTAGGGGCTCTGCAAACGCAATGTGACGCCTGCAGACTATTCCATCTAAGTCTGCATTCCAAATGGCGCTCTTTCCCTTCCAAGCCCTCCCATGCGCCCAAACGGTGGTTCTCCCCCACATATGTGGTATCAGCGTACTCAGGACAAATTAGACAACAACTTTTGTGGTCCAATTTCTCCTGTTACCCTCTGGAAAATACAAAACTGGGGGCTAAAAAAATAATTTTTGTGGGAAAAAATTTTTGTTTTATTTTTACGGCTCTGCATTATAAACTTCTGTGAAGCCCTTGGTGGGTCAAAGTGCTCACCACACATCTAGATAAGTTCCTTAGGGGGTCTACTTTCCAAAATGGTGTCACTTGTGGGGGGTTTCAATGTTTAGGCACATCAGTGGCTCTCCAAATGCAACATGGCGTCCCATCTCAATTCCTGTCAATTTTGCATTGAAAAGTCAAACGGCGCTCCTTCCCTTCCAAGCTCTCCCATGCGCCCAAACAGTAGTTTACCCCCACATATGGGATATCAGAGTACTCAGGACAAATTGAACAACAACTTTTGGGGTCCAATTTCTTCTCTTACCCTTGGGAGAATAAAAAATTGTGGGCGAAAAGATAATTTTTGTGAAAAAATATTATTTATTTTTACGGTTCTGCATTATAAACTTCTGTGAAGCACTTGGTGGGTCAAAGTGCTCACCACACCTCTAGATAAGTTCCTTAGGGGATCTACTTTAAAAAATGGTGTCACTTGTGATGGGTTTCAATGTTTAGGCACATCAGTGGCTCTCCAAACGCAACATGGCGTCCCATCTCAATTCCAGCCAATTTTGCATTAATAAGTCAAATGGCGCTCCTTTCTTCCGAGCTCTCCCGTGTGCCCAAACAGTGGTTTACCCCCATATATGGGGTATCGGCGTACTCAGGACAAATTGTACAACAACTTTTGGGGTCAATTTTCACCTGTTACCCTTGGTAAAATAAAACAAGTTGGAGCTGAAGTAAATTTTGTGTGAAAAAAAGTTAAATGTTCATTTTTATTTAAACATTCTAAAAATTCCTGTGAAACACCTGAAGGGTTAATAAACTTCTTGAATGTGGTTTTGAGCACCTTGAGGGGTGCAGTTTTTAGAATGGTGTCACACTTGGGTATTTTCTATCACATAGACCTCTCAAAATGACTTCAAATGAGATGTGGTCCCTAAAAAAAATGGTGTTGTAAAAATGAGAAATTGCTGGTCAACTTTTAACCCTTATAACTCCCTAACAAAAAAAATTTTGGTTCCAAAATTGTGCTGATGTAAAGTAGACATGTGGGAAATGTTACTTATTAAGTATTTTGTGTGACATATCTCTGTGATTTAATTGCATAAAAATTCAAATTTGGAAAATTGCGACATTTTCTAAATTTTTGCCAAATTTCCATCTTTTTCACAAATTAACGCAGGTAATATCAAATAAATTTTACCACTATCATGAAGTACAATATGTCTTGAGAAAACAATGTCAGAATCACTGGGATCTATTGAAGCGTTCCAGAGTTATAACCTCATAAATGGAAAATGGTCAGAATTGTAAAAATTGGCCTGGTCATTAACGTGCAAACCACCCTTGAGGGTATAGGGGTTAAATCATCACAAAGAGGCTTTTAAACATCATCTGTCTGGAATATCAGAGAAGCAACACCAAGACCTAGAACACCTGGGAGATTACCTACAATGCATGGGCGTACATGTACAGGTACCCCAGTTTTGGCATCTGTCTTAGTCATGTTTCTCTGGTCTTATATAGTGATTTACACTATACAGTAACCCTAGTTTCACCCAGACCTTCAAGTGGCCACTTTTCAAGGTTGGATAAAACTGAGATATCATGGAGTCATCAAACGAGGGGTCATAAACCCTTAGAAAATAAAAGCCACATGGATTTAGATCAAACCACCACTGGCATAGTTTCAGTAAACCTTAATGTGTTAAAATGACAAAGAGCAAGCATATAGAGCAGTGGTCCCCAACTCCAGGCCTCGAGGGCTGCCAACAGTGCAGGTTTTCAGGATTTCCTTAGTATTGCACAGGGGTTGGAATCATCACCTGTGCAGATGATCACATTACCACCGATGCAATACTAAAGAAATCCTGAAAACCTGCACTGTTGGCGGCCCTCGAGGCCTGGATTTGGGGACCACTGATATAGAGGCTTAGAACTGTTTGTGAAGTGAATAAACAAACATTTATCAAGATTGTGTCACTATGAGCATTGTCTGTCACATCTGTAAATGTTTTACAAGAAATGCAGCTATGTGATTCTCAATGCATTCGGAATACAGTATTGGATATTGTTGATTTTTTATTTTACCTTTTTTAAAGAACGAGGGTCTTCAGGTGGATTACCAATATAATAAAATATTTAAACACCCGGTGTCTTTATTTCATTAAAATACTATGTAATAATGTGTGTGTTTTATTAACCATTTCATACTTTTGGATTAATAATGGATAGGTGTCATAATTGACGCCTCTCCATTATTAATCTGGCTTAATGTCACCTTACAATAGCAAGGTGACATTAACCCTTCATTACCCCATATCCCACCGCCACACGGGAATGGGAAGAGAGAGGCCCAGTTCCAGAATAGGCGCATCTTCCAGATTTGCCATTTCTGGGGTGGCTGGGGCAGATGTTTTTAGCCAGGGGGGGGGCAATAACCATGGACCCGCTCCAGGCTATTAATATCTGCCCTCAGTCACTGGCTTTACCACTCTGGCGGAGAAAATTGCGCCCACGCCATTTTTTTCACGCGATTTAACCCTTTAATTTAATAGCTAGAGCGCCCAAATTTTGCACATACACACTACTAACATTAGTAGTGTGGAATATGCAAAAAAAAAGGGATATGAGAGGAAAGGGTCCTCTCCCCTCTGTACCAGTCTGTCACTGTAAATTTGTTTACTGTAAAGGATATCTATAACTCTATATGTAACCCCTTTCTCATGTATAGCACCATGGAATTAATGGTGCTACAGTGGGGCAAAAAAGTATTTAGTCAGTCAGCAATAGTGCAAGTTCCACCACTTAAAAAGATGAGAGGCGTCTGTAATTTACATCATAGGTAGACCTCAACTATGGGAGACAAACTGAGAAAAAAAAATCCAGAAAATCACATTGTCTGTTTTTTTATCATTTTTTTTGCATTTTATGGTGGAAAATAAGTATTTGGTCAGAAACAAACAATCAAGATTTCTGGCTCTCACAGACTTGTAACTTCTTCTTTAAGGGTCTCCTCTTTCCTCCACTCATTACCTGTAGTAATGGCACCTGTTTAAACTTGTTATCAGTATAAAAAGACACCTGTGCACACCCTCAAACAGTCTGACTCCAAACTCCACTATGGTCAAGACCAAAGAGCTGTCAAAGGACACCAGAAACAAAATTGTAGCCCTGCACCAGGCTGGGAAGACTGAATCTGCAATAGCCAACCAGCTTGGAGTGAAGAAATCAACAGTGGGAGCAATAATTAGAAAATGGAAGACATACAAAACCACTGATAATCTCCCTCGATCTGGGGATCCACGCAAAATCCCACCCCGTGGGGTCAGAATGATCACAAGAACGGTGAACAAAAATCCCAGAACCACGCGGGGGGACCTAGTGAATGAACTGCAGAGAGCTGGGACCAATGTAACAAGGCCTACCATAAGTAACACACTACGCCACCATGGACTCAGATCCTGCAGTGCCAGACGTGTCCCACTGCTTAAGCCAGTACATGTCCGGGCCCGTCTGAAGTTTGCTAGAGAGCATTTGGATGATCCAGAGGAGTTTTGGGAGAATGTCCTATGGTCTGATGAAACCAAACTGGAACTGTTTGGTAGAAACACAACTTGTCGTGTTTGGAGGAAAAAGAATACTGAGTTGCATCCATCAAACACCATACCTACTGTAAAGCATGGTGGTGGAAACATCATGCTTTGGGGCTGTTTCTCTGCAAAGGGGCCAGGACGACTGATCCGGGTACATGAAAGAATGAATGGGGCCATGTATCGTGAGATTTTGAGTGCAAACCTCCTTCCATCAGCAAGGGCATTAAAGATTAAACGTGGCTGGGTCTTTCAACATGACAATGATCCAAAGCACACCGCCAGGGCAATGAAGGAGTGGCTTCGTAAGAAGCATTTCAAGGTCCTGGAGTGGCCTTGCCAGTCTCCAGATCTCAACCCTATAGAAAACCTTTGGAGGGAGTTGAAAGTCCGTGTTGCCAAGCGAAAAGCCAAAAACATCACTGCTCTAGAGGAGATCTGCATGGAGGAATGGGCCAACATACCAACAACAGTGTGTGGCAACCTTGTGAAGACTTACAGAAAACGTTTGACCTCTGTCATTGCCAACAAAGGATATATTACAAAGTATTGAGATGAAATTTTGTTTCTGACCAAATACTTATTTTCCACCATAATATGCAAATAAAATGTTAAAAAAAACAGACAATGTGATTTTCTGGATTTTTTTTTCTCAGTTTGTCTCCCATAGTTGAGGTCTACCTATGATGTAAATTACAGACGCCTCTCATCTTTTTAAGTGGTGGAACTTGCACTATTGCTGACTGACTAAATACTTTTTTGCCCCACTGTATATAAATAAATAATAATAATATGAGATGGTTTACTGTATGTAAACCATGTCTCATATCATGTCGGGTTTGTGAAGGAGATAGGGAAAGCCGGCAATTGAATTACCGGCTTTTAAGCTATCTAGCGCTGTATGAAATATTAATATATATGTGTCTCACTGATATATATAGAATCAACTCAACCCCCAATCTACTAAAATGCTTGTGCACGCCCTCATCATCTCCCGCCTTGACTACTGCAACATCCTTTTCTGTGGCCTCCCTGCTAAACACCCTTGCACCTCTCCAGTCCATCCTTAACTCTGCTGCCCGACTAATCCATCTCTCTCCTCGCTACTCCTCCGCTTCTCCCCTCTGCAAATCTCTTCACTGGCTCCCATTCCCTCAGCGTATCCAGTTCAAATTACTAATACTGACCTACAAAGCCATCCATAACCTGTCTCCTCCATATATCTCTGAACTAATCTCCTGATATCTTCCCTCACGTAATCTCCGGTCCTCCAAAGACCTCCTTCTCTCCTCCACACTTATTCGCTCCTCATCCAATCGCCTCCAAGACTTCTCCCGAATATCCCCCATCCTCTGGAACTCTCTGCCCCAACACGTCCGACTATCAACCACAGTCGGATCCTTCAGACGGAACCTGAAAACACATCTCTTCAGGAAAGCCTACAGCCTGCACTGACACCGCTGCTGCCTCACCAACACCGGAGCTACTGCCTCACCAACACCAGAGCTACCGCCTCACCAACACCGGAGCTCCTGCAACCCTCAACCTACTGTCTCCTTCTCCATAATCCTGTAGAATGTAAGCCCGCAAGGGCAGGGTCCTCGCCCCTCTGTATCAGTCCGTCATTGTTAGTTTGTTTACTGTATGTGATATTTGTAACTTGTATGTAACCCCTTCTCATGTACAGCACCATGGAATCAATGGTGCTATATAAATAAATAATAATAATAATAATATATACTAGATGGTGGCCCGATTCTAACGCATAGGGTATTCTAGAATATGCATGTCCACGTAGTATATTGCCCAGTCACGTAGTATTTTGCCCAGTCACGTATTATAATGCTCCATGTAGTCATGCGCTGCTGCCATCCTGCGCCCGTTCTGTCATGTGCTGCTCCCATCCTGCGCCACTATTGTATTATATGCCCCCGTATGCTGTTGCCATATAAAAAAAAAAAATACCATACTCACCTATCGTCCGGCTCCACTGCAGGTGTGTCTTCAAGAAAATGGCACCGGAAAGCACGGACTGCGTAGGCGCCGATTCCGGCAGCAGGAATCGGCGCCTGCGCAGTCCGCGCTTTCCGGCGCCATTTTCTTGAAGACACACCTGCAGTGGAGCTGGAGTGTGTCTTCAAGAAAATGGCGCCGGAAAGCGCGGACTGCGCAGGCGCCGATTCCGGCAGCAGGAATCGGCGCCTGCGCAGTCCGCGCTTTCCGGCGCCATTTTCTTGAACACACACTCCGGCTCCTCTGCCTGTGACTGGACTCTGTCACAGCAGAGGAGCCGGGAGACGGAGCCGCACGCAGCGCTGGAACGGAGGACAGGTGAATATACTTACCCTCCCTCCTGGCGCGTCCACGGTCCCTGACTCTCCGGTGGAGATCGCGGTATGCGTTCAGTGCTTACGCATACCGCAATCTCCTGGGAGCGTCACTCTGTGGGGGCCAGACTGCGCCGGCGCTTGCGCCTGCGCAGTCTATAAAGGCTTCGGACAGAGTGACGCTCCCAGCGTTATATTATAGATAGATTATCTATCTATCTATATATATATATATATATAATCTCTCTCTCTCTCATATATATATTTATATATATCTCTATACTATGTGTAGACATTTATCTTAGCTATTCTTTTCCAACCTGTCAGTGTGATTTTACTGTACACCGCACTGAATTGCCGGCTTTTCTATAGAACACCGCTGCATATTTCTCGCAACTCACACTGCTGGTCCGTGTGTAATCCGTAGTTTTCTCACCCCCATAGACTTTCATTGGTGATTTTTTGAGCAATACAGCGACAAATGCAGCATGCTGCGATTTTCTACGGCCGTACAAGACCCGATAAATACGGATCAGTAAAATACGGCAGATAGGAGCTGGGCCATAGAGAATCATTGTACTATGTGCAATCCGTATTTTCTGCACCCCTCATACGTCCGTAATACTCGCTAGTGTGATGCCGGCCTTAGGGTTATGTCAATGGTTAGGGTTATGGCTAGGGTTAGGGTTATGGCTAGGGTTTGGGTTATGGCTAGGGTTAGGGTTATGGCTAGGTTTAGGGTTATGGCTAGGGTTATGGCTAGGGTTAGGGTTATGGTTAGGGTTATGGCTAGGGTTAGGGTTATGGTTAGGGTTATGGCTAGGGTTAGGGTTATGTCAAGGGTTAGGGTTATGGCTAGGGTTATGTCAAAGTTAGGGTTATGGCAAGGGTTAGGGTTATGTCTTTATGTCAAGGGTTAGGGTTATGTCTAGCGTTATGGCTAGGGTCTGGGTTGTATGTTGGGTTAAGGTTGTGTCTATGGTTGTGTGTTGGGTTAGGAAAATTTAACACTTGTGTTGGTACAGGTCCGTAGCTATGCCGTGGGTCGATGTACCGATGCAAGTTGTCAACCTTGTGCACGACGTGGGCAGCGGATGCAGTGTTTCAACTCATCCGCTGCCCTTAATGAAGTCCGGCGAGGACAGGGAATAGTTTCGGCTATGCATGCACGGTGGAAAATGTCAGACGCGACGGGCAAAAAAAACCTTCACTTGAATGTTTTTTTCTTGCACACGGTCTTTGTGCTAGTGTAGATAACCATATATTTCTTTTAATCCACAATTAATTTTAATACAATTTTTCCCTTGTAATCTGATATACTTTTGATTGAAAAACACCCTGAGGTCTGGGACCAGTCAAGTGATCAATACAAGGGGTCGAAGCGTGATGCCTGGCCAAAAATTGTTACTGCTCTATTTCCTGAGTGGACAAATCTACCGAAAGAGGGGCAATCAATGATTTGTAAGTATTGATTTTTTAAATTATTTGGAAAATGTTAGAAAAAAGGTTTTGTAATGTGTTTTTTTAATATTCTTTCATTTCAGTGGGCGATGTTAAGAAGAGATGGCGGTCTGTGACAGATCGATTCATCAAATCCCTCAAGACTCCCAGTGGCAGCTCGCCGCCAAGGAAGAGGGTGCCATTTGCAGACCAGCTGCAGTTTATATTGGGAAGCTGGAGTTTGAGGAGGTAGATTATTTATAAAAATTGTTTTTTTTACGTCATGATTTAAAATTGTATTTTTGTGACATGGTTTTTTCTTCGGTCTGCAGAACAGAAAGCAACGTCTACGCCCAAACACCACCAGACCTTGAAGGTGACACCTCGGAGCACAGTATTGGAGAGGAGGTTGAAGAATGCAGGATGGCCAGCCAAGATTCTCCAGGGAACATGTCTTTGTCTGGAAGGTCACAAGATGTGACAGATACCTTTGGAGAAATGGACATTTCAGCTAATACGGGCAAGTGTTGGACTCCAACAATGCTTCTACTTCCTCGAACGCTGCATCCAGCTCTGGTGGTGGTGTGTCGAGGCACATGGACATGGGGGCTGCTTATGCCCGTCTCGTGGCTTTGAGAAGGGCGGCACCAAAGAAGTCAAAACAAGCGCAAATTATCGAAAATTTAACAAGCAGAACGCTCAATCTGCTTGACAATGCGGGCGAGCAACATGAGCATGACAAATTTGGGTCACTTTTGGCAGACCGCCTTATGACACTGCCACGGGACAAGCAGCAAATATTCATGACAGCAGCCAATTGTATGTTAATGGAAATTGATGGGCCATCCACCCTACCCCCTGCACAACAAATAATGATGGGTATTTTTAACATTTTTAATAACCCCATTGTGCCTAAACCACCACCACCAGCAGCTGCATCGCAGCGTTATGGGCAGGCGGCAACATATAGGCCCGACAATGTTGACGCCTACAGTTATGGCCATACACCTACTGCAACTGGCCATCGTACAAGTACGCCAAATACCAGTCTCTCCTCCCAACAAGACTTATTTACAGGTTATGGATATGACCCAGAATATCACCACTGTTGAGATTAGACGTTTCCTCTTTTTTGAGTCGAGATGGGAGTTTAGACAATGTTTTACCGTGTGAGTACCAGACCAAATATGAAAAAGTTATTTAAATTTCGTTAACAAATATGTAAGTTTATGGAAAAAATTGTTTTATAATTTAATTTTTGGTATTACATCTGCTTATGTATCTTCCTGGAATAATCTTCAAACCAGTTTCTTGTATGTAATTAAATTATATTTTACTTTATTAAAAAATATTTATTTCAAAAACTATGTGAGTTTGGATTATTAAAAACGTGAAGAGTGGGTAATGGGATCTGATGAAGCGACAGTGAAAATAAAAACCATTGAAACGAAAATTTAAACAATCAAAATTTGTATTAATAATTATTTGCTTTGATATTGATGAGTAAAAACGGGCCTTGGTAGATAGGGATTAGGAATCGGTAGATAGGGAATAGGCCTCGCATGTTCTCAGGTGTTTCTCTGGTGTTATCATCTCTGCCGTACAGACTGGTTCCTTAGTAGATAGGGTTTAGCCGTCATATGTTCTCTGCTGTTATCTCTGACATCCAGGCTTGGGCCTTGATTCTGTTTAGGCATCCGATCTTCTCTGCAGTTCAGGCTGCTCAACACCGGCACAAGAGTATTGCCAGTGCACGGCTCCTTCAGGACTCATGAAGTAGTCTGCGAAGGTTTCTCTCACACGCACACCCGAGTTACATTGCCTTCCTTGACCAAAGTTGTCCACTGCAATTAATTCCGACATCTGTGGCTCCTCAACTACCTCTGTGCTGTATTCCCGAGCATAGTTGTGGAGCACACAGCATGCCTTTATCACAGTGTCCACGGTCTCCGGAGCTAACTGGATGGCAGTGTGAAAGATCCTCCACCGACTACACATGACCCGAAGGTACATTCCACATATCTTCTTGCACGGCTCAGCCTATAATTAAAAATCCTCCGCCGGTCATCCAGTGCTCTTCGTGGGTATGGGCGCAGCAGGTGGGGCTTTAAGGGAAATGCCTCATCCGATACCATCACAAAGGGCACTGGATGTGTGGAACCCGGCAAAGGTCTTGGGGCTGGGAGTGTTCCGCCATTTCGAAGAAATTGAAGTCCAATCTGCGATGATTGCAGCACTCGAGAGTCCCCAGAGCCGCCATAAGCACCGACGTCGATGGCAACAAACTTGTAATGTGCGTCAGCCACCGCCATCAGGACCACAGAAAAATACTTCTTATAATTAAAGAAGCTTGATCCTGATTGTGGTGGCTTCAAGCACTCTCACATGTTTGCCATCAACAGCACCTACGCAGCTGGGGAAATTGGCCACAGTTTGAAACCCTGCTGCAACCTGCAGCCAAGTCTCCTCGGTTGGGCAAGGCATCACGATGGGCTGCAACTTCTGCCAGATGACGGTACATGTGCACCTCACAATTTGCGAGATGGTGTATTTGCCAACCCTAAATTGGAGGTGCAGGGATGTGTAGCTCTCTCCTGTGGCTAAAAACCTGAAGAAAGAAAAAAAAATTAGAATACCTATGAACACTAAATGTATGTATTGCAAGATAAAACATACACATCATGGCCACTAGCGTTATGGGGGCTCTGCCAGCATTGTGGCAGCATTACGGCGCATTGCTGCAGCATTATGTGGGCGTACTGCCAGCGTTGTGGCAGCATTATGGCGCATTGTGGCAGCATTATGGGGGCGTACTGCCAGCGTTGTGGCAGCATTATGGCGCATTGTGGCAGCATTATGGGGGCGTACTGCCAGCGTTGTGGCAGCATTATGGCGCATTGTGGCAGCATTATGGGGGCACTGGCAGCATTATGGCGCATTGTGGCAGCATTATGGGGGCACTCGCAGCATTATGGCGCATTGTGGCAGCATTCTGGGGGCACTGGCAGCATTGTAGCAGCATTATGGGGCACTGGCAGCATTGTGGCGCATTGTGGGAGCATTATGGGGCACTGGTAGCATTGTGGCGCATTGGGGCAGCATTATGGGGGCGTACTGCCAGCGTTGTGGCAGCATTATGGCGCATTGTGGCAGCACTATGGGGGCATACTGCTAGCATTGTGGCAGCATTATGGCGCATTGTGACAGTATTATGGATTATGGGGGCACTGGCAGCATTGTGGCAGCATTATAGGGGCACTGGCAGCATTATGGCGCATTTTGGCAGCATTATGGGGGCACTGGCAGCATTGTGGTGCATTGTGGCAGCATTATGGGGGCACTAGCAGCATTATGGCGCATTGTGGCAGCATTATGGGGCACTGGCAGCATTATGGCAGCATTATGTGGGCGTACTGCCAGCATTGTGGCAGCATTATGGCGCATTGCGGCAGCATTATGGGGGCGTACTGCCAGCATTGTGGCAGCATTATGGCGAATTGTGGCAGCATTATGGGGGCACTGGCAGCATTGTGACAGCATTATGGGGGCACTGGCAGCATTGTGGCAGCATTATGGCAGCATTATGGGGGCACTAGCAGCATTATGGCACATTGTGGCAGCATTATGGGGCACTGGCAGCATTGTGGCAGCATTATGTGGTTGTACTGCCAGCATTGTGGCAGCATTATGGCGCATTGTGGCAGCATTATGGGGGCACTGGCAGCATTGTGGCAGCACTATGGGGGCACTGGCAGCATTATGGTGCATTGTGGCAGCATTAAGGGGGCACTGGCAGCATTGTGGCAGCATTATGGCGCATTGTGGCAGCATTATGGGGGCACTGGCACCATTGTGGCGCATTGTGGCAGCATTATGGGGGCACTGGCAGCATTATGGCGCATTGTGGCAGCATTATGGGGGCACTGGCAGCATTGTGGCACATTGTAGCAGCATTATGGGGGCACTGGCAGCATTATGGCGCATTGTGGCAGCATTATGGGGGCACTGGCAGCATTGTGGCGCATTGTGGCAGCATTATGGGGGCACTGGCAGCATTGTGGGGCATTGTGGCAGCATTATGGGGGCGTACTGCCAGCGTTGTGGCAGCATTATGGCGCATTGTGGCAGCATTATGGGGGCACTGGCAGCATTATGGCGCATTGTGGCAGCATTATGGGGGCACTGGCAGCATTATGGCGCATTGTGGCAGCATTATGGGGGCACTCGCAGCATTATGGCGCATTGTGGCAGCATTATGGGGGCACTGGCAGCATTGTAGCAGCATTATGGGGGCACTGGCAGCATTGTGGCGCATTGTGGGAGCATTATGGGGCACTGGTAGCATTGTGGCGCATTGGGGCAGCATTATGGGGGCGTACTGCCAGCGTTGTGGCAGCATTATGGCGCATTGTGGCAGCACTATGGGGGCATACTGCTAGCATTGTGGCAGCATTATGGCGCATTGTGACAGTATTATGGATTATGGGGGCACTGGCAGCATTGTGGCAGCATTATAGGGGCACTGGCAGCATTATGGCGCATTGTGGCAGCATTATGGGGGCACTGGCAGCATTGTGGCGCATTGTGGCAGCATTATGGGGGCACTAGCAGCATTATGGCGCATTGTGGCAGCATTATGGGGCACTGGCAGCATTATGGCAGCATTATGTGGGCGTACTGCCAGCATTGTGGCAGCATTATGGCGGCGTACTGCCAGCATTGTGGCAGCATTATGGCGAATTGTGGCAGCATTATGGGGGCACTGGCAGCATTGTGACAGCATTATGGGGGCACTGGCAGCATTGTGGCAGCATTATGGCAGCATTATGGGGGCACTAGCAGCATTATGGCACATTGTGGCAGCATTATGGGGCACTGGCAGCATTGTGGCAGCATTATGTGGTCGTACTGCCAGCATTGTGGCAGCATTATGGGGGCACTGGCAGCATTGTGGCGCATTGTGGCAGCATTATGGGGGTATTGGCAGCATTGTGGCGCATTGTGGTAGCATTATGGGGGCACTGGCAGCATTGTGGCACATTGTGGCAGCATTATGGGGGCACTGGCAGCATTATGGCGCATTGTGGCAGCATTATGGGGCACTGGCAGCATTGTGGCGCATTGTGGCAGCATTTTGGGGGCACTGGCAGCATTGTGGCAGCATTATGGCGCATAGTGGCAGCATTATGGGGCACTGGCAGCATTGTGGCGCATTGTGGTAGCATTATGGGGGCACTGTAATAATCTCATATGTCCATAAACAGTGTAGAGCACACCTCGAATACTTCATATCAAAAACCACCTTCCCATAACAAAATACTACAGGAAAAAAGAGGCTATAGCTGAAAATTAAAAAAAGATTCAACATTTATTGATAAAGATAAAATTGACAAACAGAAAAATTCTTCCCTAAAATACACTGGGAACAACACGTAGCCAGGTCAATAAAGTCAAAAGGACATATGAAAAATATACATATGATTATAGTAGTGTGAACAGTCTAAATAGCGCAGCAAAGACACCAATGCATTAGCAAAATATACTGTTTATTGCTGATACAAAGGGAGAGATCCAACCTTAAAGCTCTAAATGGAGAAAATGCAACAGTGCTAAAAATATCCCCACAGAGGGTCTAGATCAATCCCGATGCCAGCAATCTATGTGTAAGCCAGGTATCAGGTGAATGCCAAATTGGCACACCGAAAAAAGTGCCTGCTACAAATGGTAAACTAACATGCACAACCTCTGTCAATTAGTACCCATATGTCCCTAACAGGGAACATGTAAAATGCATGATACAATAACTAATAATGCCTGCTACAAAAGTGCATGATACATGACTAATAGTGCCTGCTACACAGGTAAACTAACATGCACAATCATTGTAAATAAATACTCATGTGTCCCTAACAGGGAACCTATAAAGTGCATGATACAATGACTAATAGACCGTAAACACTAGATATAGTAATAAAGGTAAACTTACATGGACTCTATAGTCCTGACCAGGGGCGGATTATCAGAGGGTCAATATGGGCGGTAGCCCAGGGCCCAGTGGTCTGGGGGGGCCCTGGGCTACCGCACTGTTGACCCTCTGATCATCTGTTATTCGAATGCCGCTGCCGGCGGCCGCCGCCGGCATTTATGTGCCCGCCCCCGGCCCCCTGCCGTAGCCGGTGGGCAGAGAGAGGGGGCCCGCATCGGGCCCCTTCTCATCTGCTCACCGGGCCCCTTCCGGCGCTGCGGCGGTTTCCTATTGATGTGCGGGCACGCGCCCGCACGTCAATAGTTAACACCAGCCGCCAGCCAATTGAAGGCTGGCGGCTGATGTCGGCCGCAGGCGCACACGTCGCCGGCGTCTGACGTCATTGTCAGTCGCCGGCGAGTGTGCTCTATTGGAGGGAGCTCACCGCGGCGCTGGAGCGAGGACAGGTGAGGAGACTTTGTTTTTTTTTTTTTTTTTTTTTACAACGGTGGACTGGACACACTGAGGGCAATGCTGGAGGACACTGGGGCAGATGGCTGGAGGACACTGGGGCAGATGGCAGGAGGACACTGGGGCAATGCTGGAGGACACTGGGGCAGATGGCAGGAGGACACTGGGGCAATGCTGGAGGACACTGGGGCAGATGGCTGGAGGACACTGGGGCAGATGGCAGGAGGACACTGGGGCAATGCTGGAGGACACTGGGGCAATGCTGGAGGACACTGGGGCAATGCTGGAGGACACTGGGGCAGATGGCAGGAGGACACTGGGGCAATGCTGGAGGACACTGGGGCAGATGGCTGGAGGACACTGGGGCAGATGGCTGGAGGACACTGGGGCAATGCTGGAGGACACTGGGGCAGATGGCAGGAGGACACTGGGGCAATGCTGGAGGACACTGGGGCAATGCTGGAGGACACTGGGGCAATGCTGGAGGACACTGGGGCAGATGGCTGGAGGACACTGGGGCAGATGGCTGGAAGACACTGGGGCAGATTGCTGGAGGACACTGGGGCAATGCTGGAGGACACTGGGGCAGTGCTGGAGGACACTGGGGCAATGCTGGAGGACACTGGGGCAATGCTGGAGGACACTGGGGCAGATGGCTGGAGGACACTGGGGCAATGCTGGAGGACACTGGTGCAATGCTGGAGGACACTGGTGCAATGCTGGAGGACACTGGGGCAGATGGCTGGAGGACACTGGGGCAGATGGCTGGAGGACACTGGGGCAGATTGCTGGAGGACAGTCACTGGGGCAATGCTGGAGGACACTGGGGCAATGCTGGAGGACACTGGGGCAGATGGCTGGAGGACACTGGGGCAGATGGCTGGAAGACACTGGGGCAGATTGCTGGAGGACAGTCACTGGGGCAATGCTGGAGGACACTGGGGCAATGCTGGAGGACACTGGGGCAGATGGCTGGAGGACACTGGGGCAGATGGCTGGAAGACACTGGGGCAATGCTGGAAGACACTGGGGCAATGCTGGAAGACACTGGGGCAATGCTGGAGGACACTGGGGCAATGCTGGAGGACACTGGGGCAGATGGCTGGAGGACACTGGGGCAGATGGCTGGAGGACACTGGGGCAATGCTGGAAGACACTGGGGCAATGCTGGAAGACACTGGGGCAATGCTGGAGGACACTGGGGCAATGCTGGAGGACACTGGGGCAATGCTGGAGGACACTGGGGCAATGCTGGAGGACACTGGTGCAATGCTGGAGGACACTGGTGCAATGCTGGAGGACACTGGTGCAATGCTGGAGGACACTGGGGCAGATGGCTGGAGGACACTGGGGCAATGCTGGAAGACACTGGGGCAATGCTGGAAGACACTGGGGCAATGCTGGAGGACACGGGCAGATGGCTGGAGGACACTGGGGCAGATGGCTGGAGGACACTGGGGCAGATGGCTGGAGGACACTGGGGCAGATGGCTGGAGGACACTGGGGCAGATGGCTGGAGGACACTGGGGCAGATGGCTGGAGGACACTGGGGCAGATGGCTGGAGGACACTGGGGCAGATGGCTGGAGGACACTGGGGCAGATGGCTGGAAGACACTGGGGCAGATGGCTGGAGGACACTGGGGCAGATGGCTGGAGGACACTGGGGCAGATGGCTGGAGGACACTGGGGCAGATGGCTGGAGGACACTGGGGCAGATTGCTGGAGGACAGTCACTGGGGCAATGCTGGAGGACACTGGGGCAATGCTGGAGGACACTGGGGCAATGCTGGAGGACACTGGGGCAGATGGCTGGAGGACACTGGGGCAGATGGCAGGAGGACACTGGGGCAATGCTGGAGGACACTGGGGCAATGCTGGAGGACACTGGGGCAATGCTGGAGGACACTGGGGCAGATGGCTGGAGGACACTGGGGCAGATGGCTGGAAGACACTGGGGCAGTGCTGGAGGACACTGGGGCAATGCTGGAGGACACTGGGGCAATGCTGGAGGACACTGGGGCAGATGGCTGGAGGACACTGGGGCAATGCTGGAGGACACTGGGGCAATGCTGGAGGACACTGGGGCAGATGGCTGGAGGACACTGGGGCAGATGGCTGGAGGACACTGGGGCAGATGGCTGGAGGACACTGGGGCAATGCTGGAGGACACTGGGGCAATGCTGGAGGACACTGGGGCAATGCTGGAGGACACTGGGGCAGATGGCTGGAGGACACTGGGGCAGATGGCTGGAGGACACTGGGGCAGATGGCTGGAGGACACTGGGGCAGATGGCTGGAGGACACTGGGGCAGATTGCTGGAGGACACTGGGGCAGATTGCTGGAGGACAGTCACTGGGGCAATGCTGGAGGACACTGGGGCAGATGGCTGGAGGACACTGGGGCAGATGGCTGGAGGACACTGGGGCAGATTGCTGGAGGACAGTCACTGGGGCAATGCTGGAGGACACTGGGGCAATGCTGGAGGACACTGGGGCAATGCTGGAGGACACTGGGGCAGATGGCTGGAGGACACTGGGGCAGATGGCTGGAGGACAGTCACTGGGGCAATGCTGGAGGACACTGGGGCAATGCTGGAGGACACTGGGGCAGATGGCTGGAGGACACTGGGGCAGATGGCTGGAAGACACTGGGGCAATGCTGGAAGACACTGGGGCAATGCTGGAAGACACTGGGGCAATGCTGGAGGACACTGGGGCAATGCTGGAGGACACTGGGGCAGATGGCTGGAGGACACTGGGGCAGATGGCTGGAGGACACTGGGGCAATGCTGGAAGACACTGGGGCAATGCTGGAAGACACTGGGGCAATGCTGGAGGACACTGGGGCAATGCTGGAGGACACTGGGGCAATGCTGGAGGACACTGGGGCAATGCTGGAGGACACTGGTGCAATGCTGGAGGACACTGGTGCAATGCTGGAGGACACTGGTGCAATGCTGGAGGACACTGGGGCAGATGGCTGGAGGACACTGGGGCAGATGGCTGGAAGACACTGGGGCAGATTGTTGGAGGACACTGGGGCAATGCTGGAAGACACTGGGGCAATGCTGGAAGACACTGGGGCAATGCTGGAGGACACGGGCAGATGGCTGGAGGACACTGGGGCAGATGGCTGGAGGACACTGGGGCAGATGGCTGGAGGACACTGGGGCAGATGGCTGGAGGACACTGGGGCAGATGGCTGGAGGACACTGGGGCAGATGGCTGGAGGACACTGGGGCAGATGGCTGGAGGACACTGGGGCAGATGGCTGGAGGACACTGGGGCAGATGGCTGGAAGACACTGGGGCAGATTGCTGGAGGACAGTCACTGGGGCAATGCTGGAGGACACTGGGGCAATGCTGGAGGACACTGGGGCAATGCTGGAGGACACTGGGGCAATGCTGGAGGACACTGGGGCAGATGGCTGGAGGACACTGGGGCAATGCTGGAGGACACTGGGGCAATGCTGGAGGACACTGGGGCAATGCTGGAGGACACTGGGGCAGATGGCTGGAGGACACTGGGGCAGATGGCTGGAGGACACTGGGGCAATGCTGGAGGACACTGGGGCAGATGGCTGGAGGACACTGGGGCAGATGGCTGGAGGACACTGGGGCAGATGGCTGGAGGACAGTCACTGGGGCAATGCTGGAGGACACTGGGGCAATGCTGGAGGACACTGGGGCAGATGGCTGGAGGACACTGGGGCAGATGGCTGGAAGACACTGGGGCAGATTGCTGGAGGACAGTCACTGGGGCAATGCTGGAGGACACTGGGGCAATGCTGGAGGACACTGGGGCAGATGGCTGGAGGACACTGGGGCAGATGGCAGGAGGACACTGGGGCAATGCTGGAGGACACTGGGGCAATGCTGGAGGACACTGGGGCAATGCTGGAGGACACTGGGGCAGATGGCTGGAGGACACTGGGGCAATGCTGGAGGACACTGGGGCAATGCTGGAGGACACTGGGGCAGATGGCTGGAGGACACTGGGGCAGATGGCTGGAGGACACTGGGGCAGATGGCTGGAGGACACTGGGGCAATGCTGGAGGACACTGGGGCAATGCTGGAGGACACTGGGGCAGATGGCTGGAGGACACTGGGGCAGATGGCTGGAGGACACTGGGGCAGATGGCTGGAGGACACTGGGGCAGATGGCTGGAGGACACTGGGGCAGATTGCTGGAGGACACTGGGGCAGATTGCTGGAGGACAGTCACTGGGGCAATGCTGGAGGACACTGGGGCAGATGGCTGGAGGACACTGGGGCAGATGGCTGGAGGACACTGGGGCAGATGGCTGGAGGACAGTCACTGGGGCAATGCTGGAGGACACTGGGGCAATGCTGGAGGACACTGGGGCAATGCTGGAGGACACTGGGGCAGATGGCTGGAGGACACTGGGGCAGATGGCTGGAGGACAGTCACTGGGGCAATGCTGGAGGACACTGGGGCAATGCTGGAGGACACTGGGGCAGATGGCTGGAGGACACTGGGGCAGATGGCTGGAAGACACTGGGGCAATGCTGGAAGACACTGGGGCAATGCTGGAAGACACTGGGGCAATGCTGGAGGACACTGGGGCAATGCTGGAGGACACTGGGGCAGATGGCTGGAGGACACTGGGGCAGATGGCTGGAGGACACTGGGGCAATGCTGGAAGACACTGGGGCAATGCTGGAAGACACTGGGGCAATGCTGGAGGACACTGGGGCAATGCTGGAGGACACTGGGGCAATGCTGGAGGACACTGGGGCAATGCTGGAGGACACTGGGGCAATGCTGGAGGACACTGGTGCAATGCTGGAGGACACTGGTGCAATGCTGGAGGACACTGGTGCAATGCTGGAGGACACTGGGGCAGATGGCTGGAGGACACTGGGGCAGATGGCTGGAAGACACTGGGGCAGATTGTTGGAGGACACTGGGGCAATGCTGGAAGACACTGGGGCAATGCTGGAAGACACTGGGGCAATGCTGGAGGACACGGGCAGATGGCTGGAGGACACTGGGGCAGATGGCTGGAGGACACTGGGGCAATGCTGGAGGACACTGGGGCAGATGGCTGGAGGACACTGGGGCAGATGGCTGGAGGACACTGGGGCAGATGGCTGGAGGACACTGGGGCAGATGGCTGGAGGACACTGGGGCAGATGGCTGGAGGACACTGGGGCAGATGGCTGGAAGACACTGGGGCAGATGGCTGGAGGACAGACACTGGGGCAGATTGCTGGAGGACAGTCACTGGGGCAATGCTGGAGGACACTGGGGCAATGCTGGAGGACACTGGGGCAATGCTGGAGGACACTGGGGCAATGCTGGAGGACACTGGGGCAGATGGCTGGAGGACACTGGGGCAATGCTGGAGGACACTGGGGCAATGCTGGAGGACACTGGGGCAATGCTGGAGGACACTGGGGCAATGCTGGAGGACACTGGGGCAGATGGCTGGAGGACACTGGGGCAGATGGCTGGAGGACACTGGGGCAATGCTGGAGGACACTGGGGCAGATGGCTGGAGGACACTGGGGCAGATGGCTGGAGGATACTGGGGCAGATGGCTGGAGGACAGTCACTGGGGCAATGCTGGAGGACACTGGGGCAATGCTGGAGGACACTGGGGCAGATGGCTGGAGGACACTGGGGCAGATGGCTGGAAGACACTGGGGCAGATTGCTGGAGGACAGTCACTGGGGCAATGCTGGAGGACACTGGGGCAATGCTGGAGGACACTGGGGCAGATGGCTGGAGGACACTGGGGCAGATGGCTGGAAGACACTGGGGAAGATTGTTGGAGGACACTGGGGCAATGCTGGAAGACACTGGGGCAATGCTGGAGGACACTGGGGCAATGCTGGAGGACACTGGGGCAATGCTGGAGGACACTGGGGCAGATGGCTGGAGGACACTGGGGCAGATGGCTGGAAGACACTGGGGCAGATTGCTGGAGGACAGTCACTGGGGCAATGCTGGAGGACACTGGGGCAATGCTGGAGGACACTGGGGCAATGCTGGAGGACACTGGGGCAATGCTGGAGGACACTGGGGCAGATGGCTGGAGGACACTGGGGCAATGCTGGAGGACACTGGGGCAATGCTGGAGGACACTGGGGCAATGCTGGAGGACACTGGGGCAGATGGCTGGAGGACACTGGGGCAGATGGCTGGAGGACACTGGGGCAATGCTGGAGGACACTGGGGCAGATGGCTGGAGGACACTGGGGCAGATGGCTGGAGGACACTGGGGCAGATGGCTGGAGGACAGTCACTGGGGCAATGCTGGAGGACACTGGGGCAATGCTGGAGGACACTGGGGCAGATGGCTGGAGGACACTGGGGCAGATGGCTGGAAGACACTGGGGCAGATTGCTGGAGGACAGTCACTGGGGCAATGCTGGAGGACACTGGGGCAATGCTGGAGGACACTGGGGCAGATGGCTGGAGGACACTGGGGCAGATGGCTGGAAGACACTGGGGAAGATTGTTGGAGGACACTGGGGCAATGCTGGAAGACACTGGGGCAATGCTGGAGGACACTGGGGCAATGCTGGAGGACACTGGGGCAATGCTGGAGGACACTGGGGCAATGCTGGAGGACACTGGGGCAATGCTGGAGGACACTGGGGCAATGCTGGAGGACACTGGGGCAATGCTGGAGGACACTGGGGCAATGCTGGAGGACACTGGGGCAATGCTGGAGGATACTGGGGCAATGCTGGAGGACACTGGGGCAGATGGCTGGAGGACACTGGGGCAGATGGCTGGAAGACACTGGGGCAGATGGCTGGAAGACACTGGGGCAGATTGTTGGAGGACACTGGGGCAATGCTGGAAGACACTGGGGCAATGCTGGAAGACACTGGGGCAATGCTGGAGGACACGGGCAGATGGCTGGAGGACACTGGGGCAGATGGCTGGAGGACACTGGGGCAGATGGCTGGAGGACACTGGGGCAAGGCTGGAGGACACTGGGGCAATGCTGGAGGACACTGGGGCAGATGGCTGGAGGACACTGGGGCAGATGGCTGGAGGACACTGGGGCAGATGGCTGGAGGACACTGGGGCAGATGGCTGGAGGACACTGGGGCAGATGGCTGGAGGACACTGGGGCAGATGGCTGGAAGACACTGGGGCAGATTGTTGGAGGACACTGGGGCAATGCTGGAAGACACTGGGGCAATGCTGGAGGACACGGGCAGATGGCTGGATGACACTGGGGCAGATTGCTGGAGGACACTGGGGCAGATTGCTGGAGGACACTGGGGCAGATTGCTGGAGGACACTGGGGCAGATTGCTGGAGGACACTGGGGCAATGCTGGAGGACACTGGGGCAGATTGCTGGAGCTGGAGGACACTGGGGCAATGCTGGAGACACTGGGGGAAATGCTGGACTTACTGGGGCAGATTTCTGGACACACTGGTGGTAATATTCTGGACACACTGTCTGGGGGCAATGCTGGACACACTGGGGGCAATATGCTGGAGACACTGGGGCAGATTGCTGGACACTGGGGCAATATGCTGGACATACTGGGGCAGATTGCTGGACACAATGGGGGCAGGACTGGAGGCATGGGCAGAATGTAGACACGGGGCATGATTGGAGACACGGGGCAGAATTAAAGACATGTGGCAGGATGGATACGATGGAGGCTGGTGGGGCAGGATGTGGAGATCATATGGGGTAGAATGGATACTCATGAGGGCAGGATGCGAGAGCATATGGCTGGAGCCAGGAATGAGACACACGGGGCCAGGGTGGGGAATATTATTACCATAGGGGATAATTAAGGGATATTGTTACTGCAGTGATGTATTTATTTTATTTTTTGAGTATACTGTTTTAAATGGGGGGCGGTCCTGTTACTGTGCAGAGTGACACTATATCGCCTTTTTTTCTTCATGTGGTGTAATGTAGAAGTTGTGAAAAATTAAGTAATGTGTTCTGCAAGCGGAGCTCGAGATAACTGTGTTATTTCCTGCAGAAACGAGTCCTGGCTGGAAGAAATGATGGCGGTCTGTGCTGGCTGAAAGATGAAGGACTTCACCTAGAGACGTCACTGGTGAGTCAGTGTTACCTATACACTGACACTATACACTGTATACTATATACAGTGGTCCTGTGTACAATGTCACCAGTGATCACTGTATTACCTATACACAGACACTGCATACGAAGTACAGATCTCCTGTGAATACTGGCACTTATGGTGATAGTATTGTGTTGTTGTTTTTTACTGATCAGTATTGTAGTATTCAGTCACTATGTGGTGGTAATATGTGGTCTGGTCATGGTGCGGTGGTATTTGTTCCTTGTATGTGATATTATTGGTCAAAATATACCTAAATTGTATTGCAGATTCTAACAAATATTTAATAGGTTACAGTAGAGTAGGGCCCGGCCGTTTTTCTGGAATAACCTGGTTCGGGTATATCATGACCCCCGTCACATGACCCCCGTCACATGACCCCCGTCACATGACCCCCGTCACATGACCCCCGGGGGCCCACAGTGTCTGAACAGCCCGGGGCCCTGGCTACCCTTAATCCACCCCTGGTCCTGACCAAGAGCGTTCCACAGCGACCCCGACAGCGCCGTTTCGCCTGACTGGCTTCCTCAACAGGGGGGCGTATATTTTGCTAATGCATTGGTGTCTTTGCTGCGCTATTTAGACTGTTCACACTACTATAATCATATGTATATTTTTCATATGTCCTTTTGACTTTATTGACCTGGCTACGTGTTGTTCCCAGCGTATTTTAGGGAAGAATTTTTCTGTTGTTTGTCAATTTTATCTTTATCAATAAATGTTGAATCTTTTTAATTTTCAGCTACAGCCTCTTTTTTCCTGTAGTATTTTGTTATGGGAAGGTGGTTTTTGTTATGGGGGCACTGGCAGCATTGTGGCGCATTGTGGCAGCATTATGGGGGCACTGGCAGCATTATGGCGCATTGTGGCAGCATTATGGGGGCACTGGCAGCATTGTCGCAGCATTATGGGGGCACTGGCAGCATTATGGGGCACTGGCAACATTGTGGTGCATTGTGGCAGCATTATGGGGGCACTGGCAGCATTGTGGCACATTGTGGCAGCATTATGGGGCACTGGCAGCATTATGGCGCATTGTGGCAGCATTATGGGGGCACTTGCAGCATTATGGCGCATAGTGGCAGCATTATGGGGCACAGGCAGCATTGTGGCGCATTGTGGCAGCATTATGGGGGCACTGGCAGCATTGTCGCAGCATTATGGGGGCACTGGCAGCATTATGGCGCATTGTGGCATCATTATGGGGCACTGGCAGCATTGTGGTGCATTGTGGCAGCATTATGGGGGCACTGGCAGCATTGTGGCGCATTGTGGCAGCATTATGGGGCACTGGCAGCATTATGGCGCATTGTGGCAGCATTATGGGGCACTGGCAGCATTATGGCGCATTGTGGCAGCATTATGGGGGCACTTGCAGCATTATGGCGCATAGTGGCAGCATTATGGGGCACTGGCAGCATTGTGGCAGCATTACGTGGGTGTACTGCCAGCATTGTGGCAGCATTATGGCGCTTTGTGGCAGCATAATGGGGGCACTAGCAGCATTATTAAGGATGGCAATGTGTCTTGGAGTATATATATATATATATATATAAAAAAATGGCCTTACCGCAAGGTGATGAGCAGCCTTTCTTCTGCAGAGATTGCTCTTCGCATGACCGTATCTTCATAACTGAGGTGTGGACCAAGAAGAATTAGAAGACGATCAAATGCCTCAATGGAAAGCCGGCAAAACTGAGTAAATTTATCTGGAAAGCTGAAAAAAAAATTATTTTAAAAACACACACATAATGTGTATGCTGTATACAGCAATAAAAAAAATAACAAAAAAAATCTGCTGTCAATATACCATTTCTCCCTATATCTTACCTCCTTAAATCCCGATAAAGAACATGGAAGTGTCCCTTTTCCTCCCGTTCCTGAATAATGGGATGAACCCACATCCTTTTTTGTCGTCTGCTATTCCTTCTTCTCCGAGATTGCTCCTATGGGAGAATATAGTCTTTATTATTACATGGAACTGTACAACGCATGGAAAACTGCTGCCAATCCGCAGCGTCAGAAATGCTGCATATCTGCACCCTAAGGCTGGGTTCACGTTGCGTTCCCCCAGTCCGTTAGACGGACTTCGTTACACCGCGGCATAACACGGTGGAACGTAGTCCGCTAGCGCCGCCATTGACTCCAATGTCGGACGTATCGCAAGCCATGTGCCGTCAATGAGTGACAGACCCCGAGACGCGGGCTGCATCATTGCCGGGTCCATCACTGCTAGCGCAGATAGAGCTAGCAGATGCTCTATCTGCGCTAGCGATGTGCTGAAGTCAGCACTTGCATTACAGCAGCCCTTTGACGTATGTGTTGAACGGGCTGCTGTACGCAGTGTGAACCCAGCCTAATACGCAAAGTGTGCATATCTAATGACATTATCTTACCAGCTCGCTGTGGTGATGCAGCAAAAGCAATGCCGTATGCAACAGTAGCCGGTTCTGTTGTGGAGTAAGACGATGGTGCGGCATGTTGAATCCAACAAGGAAGCAAAATGGAGAAGAGGGGTTGGACCAGGAAATGACCTCATGGGAGCATTTATTTTTTCAACCAACTTTGTGTTTGAAAAAACGCAACAAAATAGCTAAAAAAAACCCACACAAAAAACGCATCAAAAACGCACAAAAAACGCATACGTATTTCCTGGGCGTGGTGCCAGATTTTCTCAGGAAAATTTCAGCAAAATTTCTGCAAGAAATCCTGACGTGTGCACATACCCTGACTGTTAGCTTACTGGCTAGACAGAGCTATCAGTCAAGCAGAAAAACAATGTGACTGGGTAGGGAATAAAGCCAAGAAAACAGAGGCCTGGGGAATGCTTTCGCACTCTCAGAGAATGTAAGATTCATTTCGATATAATTTATGACAGCAATTTTTCAGTCAGGTAACTACAGATTTCATCAGTAAAGATATGAATGACATTTTTCAGAGCACAACATGACAATGTAAGCAAATTACGGGTGCATCACAATGAGAGATTTCCTTTCTTTTACAAGCAAATGCATATTTAGTGCATAATTTTTACATTAAGATTTCACTTGTATAAACACTTAAGCCACATTTTATGCACTTCTTGATAAAAGTTGGTAGTACATGAAAAGTTGAATAAAATGTTGATGGTCACATGAAGATGTACAATATGACTTTTTCAGGTAGGTCTGCCCCAAAACTTCCAAAACCAAATGAGAAAGAAAGTGGCTCTCAACTTGTAAAGTCACATATTAGGGTCAGAGTCACATTAGCATATAGCTTCCAATGTGAGAACATTGGATGCGATATGCTAATGACTCCGACTCCAGCTCTGTTGTGAGCATTATCTGAGTGTCAGTGCTCTGCGCTCTGATCCTCTCGCATGATGGAATGGCAGCACAGGTGTGAAGGAGATGGAGAAAGTAATTTCCCCATCTCCTCTGTTGCTGGTGTCTGTGGGAATATCACTCTGATATCACCCGAGTGCAGTGCGATATTTCACACGCACCCATAGACTTATATAGATGCATGCTATCCGAATCTTGCATTCAATCGCAGCATACAGTGTTTTTTCCCCGTCTGTTCAGAGCAGGAATAAAAACCGCCACTGAGAACACAAGCATGGAACTAAACTTGTACGCACGCAATATGATTTTTTTATCAGACTGCTTTCTTCCAATTTAATCGCAAGTGGGAGCGAGCCCCTATTGAAGTTCTTTTAGCCCCTTTACCCCAAGGGTGTTCTGCATGTTAATGACCAGGCCAATTTTACAATTATGACCACTGTCCCTTTATGAAGTAATAGCTCTGGAATGCTTCAATAGATCCCAGTGATTCTGACACTGTTTTCTCATGACATATTGTACTTCATGATAGTGGTAACATTTCTTTGATATGACTTGCGTTTATTTGTGAAAAAAATGGAAATTTGGCAAAAATTTGGCAATTTTTCAACATTGAGTTTTCACATTTTTAAATCAAACAGACATGTTGTCAGAGACTCCCGGGTATAACTGCTGTGGGGAAAGCTGCACATAGCAGCAAGGGAGCTGAGCAACATGCTGGAAACTAACCAGGTAACAATGAGGACCTGAACCATGTGACAGAGTAGGAGATAGTCAGGGCGGAGCCAGACACTGGGGTGCAGAGAAGAGATAACACAGGAGAGTAGTCAAACTATCCAAGATCTGAACCAGGAGATCAAAAGGTACCAAAGGGGTGAGACGGGATTGTCAGAACTGAAGCCAGAGGTCAGAAATCCAGAAGAACAAACAAACAGAGGAACACCCGCAGAGCAAGGAAAACAATTGCAAACCGGGCACACACTCCAGGGGTCAGCCACACAGACTAGAACAGAAAGTATAGCTGAGAGAGAATCCTAGTCTGACGTGAATATTTACCCCTCCAAGATCGAAATGGAGGCCAGCAAAATTAACCCTGAGAGAACAGGACATTAACCATGTCCTAACCATGACATGTGTTACGGCTGCCACTGTAATCGTGGCCGAGTCGATGCCCCGAAGTCGCCAAACCATGATGATGTGGGCGAGTGTCCCAAAAGGGAACGCGATGTGGACCCACTGGACCACATAGAGTAACCTGTACCTACCCGGACTGGGGAAGGGCAGCGAGTAGGGTCTGTGGCAGCTGAGCATGTGACAAAGATAGCAATATGCAGAACTAGATTACACCGCACAACTTCAGGTATGAAGAAGCAAAGTTTACTTAAAAGAAAACATAGTACAAAACAAAACAAGATGTCAGAATCTCAATTCCACACAGCAGAGTAGGGTACACGTCTCAGGATAACAGACGAAGGCAGGAGGACATCACTGGTTGATGAAGTCCAGCGTTATCTAGCATGGGCATGCTAGGACGGCCTCTCTCAGGCCTCAGGCGCAGCACAGGCTCAGCAAGAGAACATCAGACACCGACCCAGGATAGACGTCATCACAGGGTGGACCCCGGGGAACATCGGGTCACAGGCTGGACATCAGGATACACATCCAGGATTCTGGTGTTGTAGCCCAGGACATCAGACACAGGAAGGACATCAGGACATAGGCAGGGCATCAGGAATACCGGATAGACATCTTGGACACTGGCAAGGCAGCCCAGGTCATCGGCTGAGACTCAGATGACACAGGATCAGGTAGTGGTGGTCATCAGGATCCTAGCTACAGCCGTCAGGCTCCGAGCATAGGACCTAGGAAGGAACTCAAGCGTGATGGTGCAAGCACTGACTGGGCCTGGGCCAGATGGGGTTAGAACCGCATAACAGGCTGAGCACAGCATAGTAAGGGCTCAGCATAGACACCAGACTCCATCTTTAGAAGATGACCCCAGGAAGTTCAGTCACTGGGTACGGGGTGTCAGACACAAAAGGACTTCAGAAACATAACAGAGGACACAGTTCAGACAGGGTCAGGTACTGGATATGCAGCCTCCAGGATAGGTGGGCCTCGGTACTCTGCCCCCAGATTAGGCGGAAAAACAAAACACAAATGGATCTGGGTATGCAGCCTCCAGGATAGGTGGGTCTGGGTACTCTGCCCCCAGATTAGGCGGGAAAACAAAACAAAAATGGATCTGGATATGTAGCCTCCAGGATAGGCGGGTCTGGGTACTCTGCCCCCAGATTAGGCAGAAAACAGGTATCAGCTCTCCATGAACATACTGCAGACAGAACGGGAGCTGGATACCTAACTCACAAGGCAAGACACAGAAACACAACGCAATGCTCTGGCAACGCCCAACAGGAAAGAAGGAGTTTATATAGGAGCTGCCCCTCAGCAATAGGCTGAGGAAGCAACACAGGTGCACACTCAAATCCTAATAAAAGCAGGGTAGGTGTGGCCGCGCGCACCCTAAGCACAAACAGAAACCATTACAGCACAGACAGCAGCACAGGGAACTGATCCATACAGGTAACAGACTACAGTATCCCTGCAAGTTAGGGGGAGATGAGCAAGGGTTAAAGCAGAGACATGCAAAAGTAACACAGAAGAAACAAGGTATAAACCTAGCAGCGTTACTTATTAAGTATTTTGTGTGACATCGTAGCATTTCTTACATGTCTACTCTGCATCAGCACAATTTTGGAACCAAATTTTTTTTAATACCGTATATACTCGAATATAAGCCGAGATTTTCAGCCCAAATTTTGGGGCTGAAAGTGCCCCTCTTGGCTTATACTCGAGTCACAGTAGCGGTGGGGTCGGCGGGTGAGGGGGAGAGGGCGCTGAGGCACACTTACCTAGTCCCGGCTATCCTGGCGCTGTCCCTGCAGTCCCACGGTCTTCGGGTGCAGCAGCTCTTCCCCTGTTCAGCGGTCACGTGGGACCGCTCATTAGAGAAATGAATATGGACTCCACTCCCATAGGGGTGGAGCCGCATATTCATTATTCTAATCAGCGGTAACGGTGACCGCTGATAGAGGAAGAAGCTGCGGCACCCGAAGACCAGCTGTCCGGGATAAGGAGCGGGACGCCGGGAGCAGGTAAGTATCGCATAGTCACCTGTCCCCGTTCCACACGCCGGGCTGTTATGATCTGGTGGCCTAGGAGCAGCATGAGACGGACTCTGGAGAAGGTGGTCCCTGTACTGACCGCAAACCCTGAACCTAGCAGCGCAACTAAAAGTAGCCGTGGGGGGTACCTGACACTCCCTAGACCCCTCGGCACAGCCTAAGATCTAACTTCCCCTAAAGACAGAAGCAGGAAACCTATCTTGCCGCAGAGAAAATCCACAAAGGATAGATAGCCCCCCACAAATATTGACGGTGAGAGGAGAGGGAAATAACATACGCAGAAATGAAATCAGATTTTAGCATAGGAGGCCATACTAGCTAAAAAGAAAGAATAGAACAGAGTACTATGCGGTCAGTATAAAACACTAGAAAATATCCACCACAGAAAATACGAATCACCACATCTGACTAAAGACATGGGGGGTGTATATCTGCATCTCCAGAGACACAGCTTAGCTACAAAAAATCCTTCACAGACAAAGCAGAACAAGACAAAAACATGAATATGCACAAAACTTTAAGGTCCACAGCAGGTGGACAGCAAAAACAAAGCCAGGACTTATCTTTGTAGAAAAGCACAGCAAACTGGAGAGACCAGCAGGGAAGTGAATCCTTCAAAAACAATGGACAACTGGCAGGGACTAAAGAGTCCAGCAAGGCTATATACCCCAGTCAGTTTTGCAATTAGTAGAAACACCTGTCCAATCCTGCAGTCCAGTCACAACTGCATTACCCTCTACAACCACCGGAGGGAACCCAAAAGCTGAATTCACAACACCGGGTGTCGCTCCATCTTCCCGGCGTTGCTCCATCTTCCCGGCGTCTCTCCGCTCTGACAGTGCAGGTCAGAGGGCGCGATGACGCATATAGTGTGCGCCGCCCTTTGCCTGAACAGTCAGAGCGGAGAGACACCGGGACGAGATGCCGGGAGCTGCAAGCAAGAGAGGTGAGTATGGCTTTTTTTTTTTTATTGCAGCATTATATATACCGGCAGCACAGCTTTATAAGGAGCATCTATGGGGCACAAATGAACAGTGCAGAGCACTATATGGCAGAGCTTTATAAGGAGCATCTATGGGGCACAAATGAACGGTGCAGAGCACTATATGGCAGAGCTTTATAAGGAGCATCTGTGGGTCAATAATGAATGGTGCAGAGCACTATATGGCAGAGCTTTATAAGGAGCATCTATGGGGCAATAATAAACGGTGCAGAGCACTATATGGCAGAGCTTTATAAGGAGCATTTATGGGGCAATAATGAACAATATGGAGCATTATATATGGCACAGCTTTATATGGAGCATCTATGGGGCAATAATGAACAATACGGAGCATTATATATGGCACAGCTTTATACTGAGCATCTATGGGGCAATAATGAACGGTATGCAGCATTATATGTGGCACAGCTTTATATGGAGCATCTTATGGGGCAATAATGAACGGTATGGAGCATCTATTTTTATTTTTTAAATTCACCGGTAGCTGCTGCATTTTCCACCCTAGGCTTATACTCGAGTCAATAAGTTTTCCCAGTTTTTTGTGGCAAAAGTAGGGGGGTGTTGGCTTATACTCGGGTCGGCTTATACTCGAGTATATACGGTAAGTTATAAGGGTTAAAAGTTGACCAGCGATTTCTCATTTTTACAACACCATTTTTTTTATGGAGAGTGACGTACCAGCTGGCTTGTCAAGGTAAGGAGGCTTATTCGCCATGCAATGCTCCTCTAGGAAATTAAATATGCAAATTGCCTCTTTTGAGAAAAAGAGGACTTAACTCTATAGCACCACCTGTTGGAAGTAGTGATCCTACAAGTCACAATCAACCCTTTAACGAGTCGTGCAATATGACTTAAAATAAAAGCCAAATCAGTATCTCAATTTGCAGACATGGTGTTTCGGGCTGTTGGCCCTCGTCAGTGCAAAGCATGAGAACTGATTTGGCTAGGTGAGAGGCTCTGGACTGGGGTGGAGAGTGACATACCAGCTGGTTGGTCAAGGTAAGGAGGCTTATTCGCCGTGCAATGCTCCTCTGGGAAATTAAATATGCAAATTGCCTCTTCTGAGAAAAAGAGGACTTAACTCTATAGCGCCACCTGTTGGAAGTAGCAATCCTACAAGTCACAATCAACCCTTTAACGAGTCGTGCAATATGACTTAGGATAAAAGCCAAATCAGTATCTCAATTCGCAGACACGGTGTTTCGGGCTGTTGGCCCTCGTCAGTGCTAAGCATGAGAACTGATTTGGCTAGGTGAGAGGCAATTTGCATATTTAATTTCCCAGAGGAGCATTGCACGGCGAATAGGGTAACAGGAGAAATTGGACCACAAAAGTTGTTGTGCAATTTGTCCTGAGTATGCTGATACCCCATATGTGGGGATAAACCACTGCTTGGGCGCATGGCAGAGCTCGGAAAGGAAGGAACACAGTTTGACTTTTCAATGCAAAATTGTCTGGAATTAAGCTCGGACGCCATGTCACGTTTGCAGAGCCCCTGATGTGCCTAAACAGTGTAAACCCCCCACAAGTTACATCATTTTGGAAGCTAGACCCCCTAAGGAACCTATCTAGATGTGTGGTGCGTACTTTGAAACCCCAAGCGCTTCACAGAAGTTTATAATGTAGAGTCGTAAAAATAAAAAATCATATTTTTTTTTCACAAAAATGATCTTTTCAACCCCCAATTTTTTTTCTAATGGTAGTAGGAGAAATTGGACCACAAAAGTTGATGCACAATCTGTCCTGAGTATGCTGATACCCCATATGTGGAGGTAAACCACTATTTGGGTGCATGGCAGAGCTCGGAAGGGAAGGAGCACCGTTTGACTGTTTCAACGCAAAATTGGCTGGAATTGAGATCAGATGCCATGTCGCGTTTGGAGCGCCCCTGATGTGCCTAAATAGTGGAAACCCCCCACAAGTGACCCCATTTTGGAAACTAGACTACTTATTTACATGTGTGAGCACTTTGAATCACCAATTGTTTCACTAAAGTTTATAATGTACAGCTGTGAAAATAAAAAAACTTTTTTTTTCAAGAAAAATTATCTATTAGCCCGCAATTTTTTATTTTCCCAAAGGTATCCAGAGAAATTGGACCACAAAAGTTGTGCCATTTGTCCTAAGTATGCTGATACCCCAAAAAGGGGAGAACTCATCGTTTGGGCGCATGGCAGAGCTCAGAAGGGAAGGAGCGCCATTTTGGAATGGAAACTTTGATGGAATCGTCTGCGGGCGTCACGTAGCATTTGCAGAGCCCCTGATGTACCTAAATAGTAGAAACTCCCCACAAGTGAACCCATATTGGAAACTAAAACTCCCAAGGAACTTATCTAGATGTGTTGTGATAACTTTGAACCCCCAGGTGTTTCACTAAAGTTTATAACGCAGAGCAGTGAAAATAAAAAAAAAATCCCCACAAAAATGATTTTTAGCCTCCAAATTTTTATTTTCACAAGGGTAACAGTAGAAATTGGACTGCAAAAGTTGTTGTCCAATTTGTTCTGAGTATGATGATACCCCATATGTGGGGGTAAACCACTGTTTGGGTGCACGGCAGAGCAAGGAATGGAAGGAGAACCTTTTCACTTTTTCAAAGCAGAACTGGTTGGAATTGAGATCGGACACCATTTTGTGTTTGGAGAGCCCCTGATGTGCCTAAACAGTGGAAACCCCCCAATTCTGACTTCAACCCTAACCCAAAAACACCCCTAACCCTAGAGATAGAACATAAATCCTACCTTGCCTCATAGAAATTCCCCAAAGGAAAAGGCAGCCCCCCACATATATTGACTGTGAGTTAAGATGAAAGTCACAAACACAGGAATGAAACAAGTTTCAGCAAAGGGAGGCCAGACTAACTAAACAGACTGAGGATAGAAAAGGTATCTTTGCGGTCAGCACAAAAAACTACAAAAGACCACGCAGAGTGTGCAAAAGGACCTCCGCACCGACTCACGGTGCGGAGGTGCCACTCTGCATCCCAGAGCTTCCAGCTAGCAAGGCAAAATCATGATAGCAAGCTGGACAAGAAAACAAAGAACAAATAATAAACTAGCAGGGACTTAGCTTCTGCTGGAGTAGACAGGTCACCCGAAAGATCCAAGAGCGAACTGAACCAGTACAAGAACATTGACAGCTGGCATGGAGTAACGATCTGAGTGGAGTTAAATAGAGCAGCCAGCCAAAGAATAAACTAGGTCACCTGTGGAAGGAATCTCAGAAGCAGCAGCTCCACTCACAGCCACCAGAGGGAGTCCATGGACAGAACTCGCCGAAGTACCATTCATGATCATAGGAGGGAGTTCGATAACAGAATTCACAACACTAACCCCAACTTTAGCCCCAACCCTAACCCTAACTTTAGCCCCAACCCTAACTAAAACTTTAGCCCCAAACCTAACCCTAACTTTTGCTCTAACACTTACCCTAACTCTAGCCCTAATGGGAAAATAGAAATAAATACTTTTTCTATTTTATTATTTTTCCCTTACTAAGGGGGTGATAAAGGTGGGGTTGATTTACTAGTTATAGCGGGTTTTTATGTTTGGCAGCTGTCACACACTAAAAGATGCTTTTTATTGCAAAAAAACGGATTACTTACCGGTAATGCTCTTTTATTGAGCCCACGACAGCACCCACTGAGAGAGGGGATCCGCCCCTAGGAACAGGAAACCTACAGAGAGATAAAAGGGGCAGCCCCCCTCGCTCCTCAGTTGTATTACAGAGAATAGGAGAAACTGCCACCAGGTTTTAGTCAATAAGCTCAAATTTATATATACATATTTACATTCTTATTATATACAGTCTACGATTAACTCCTCACCACCAAAGTACCACGTGTTACTGTAAAAAAGGGAGGGATGTGAGTGGGTGCTGTCGTGGCTCTATAAAAGAGCATTACCGGTTAGTAATCCATTTTTTTCTCTTCACCACAACAGCACCCACTGAGAGATTTACAGAGACAATCACCTGGGTGGGACCACCGTGTCAAGAACTGATACTCCCAAAGCTAAATCAGAAGAAGATGATAGGTCTAGCCTATAGTGCCTATAAAAGTTAGAAGGCGAAGACCAGGTTGCAGCCTTACATATAAGATCTATTGGAACGTCCACCTTTTCTGCCCAGGAAGCCGATATAGCTCATGTAGAGTGTGCTCCCACATTTGCTGGTGGATCTCTTCCTTTGGCTATATATGCCAGCCTTATGACATCTCTAATCCAGCGAGATAACGTATTTTTCGTGACCCTGGGACCCTTCTTATTACCCTGAAAAGACACAAAGAGAGCCCTGCTCTGCCTCCAGGCCTTAGTCCTTTCTAAGTAGGCTAAAACAGTCATTTTTACGTCCAGGGTATGACGTTTCTCTTCCTCTGGTGTAGAGTGGTTTTCATAAAAGGTAGGAAGGAAGATTTCTTGAGATCTATGAAATTTAGTAGCGACTTTGGGAAGATAGGATGGGTCCATTTTTAAAACTATTCTATCAGGCCTTATCGATAAAAACGGTGGAGGTCACTCACTCTTCTAGCAGACACTAAAGCTACTAATAATACCGTTTTTAATAAGATATACTTTATTGAAGCTATATGGAGAGGTTCAAACGGGCTTTCTGTTAATACGTCCAGAACTAAATTTAAAACCCATGGTGGGACCTGTGGTATACGTACAGGGTTGGAGCATTGACACGCAGATACGAAACGAGATATCCATCTATTACCTGCAATGTCATGATTATAAACACAAAAAATAGGCGACCATCAGCTCAGCGACATTTTCACCAAACTCACCCTGATGAGTAAAAATGTACCGGTTGTAGTGATGTTTGTTTAGATTGGGGTGTGGACCAGGTTGATCTTCTGTCTTTTTCCGTTTTGTCAGTGGAATCACTCCGTTTAGAGTGTCCACTACCCTTCTTGCTACTGTCACGCACTGGTAACATTAGCTCCTCCAGTGGGCGCGTGGTATTGTCAACTAGGGGATGACATACTGGCGCACACACACCACCTTCCTTAGTGTCTTATATAGGTTATGGAGGCAGGCCATATGCACACACATACACACACCCCCTTCATTTTTTTTTTATTACCGGTAATATGCTGAGAGGTTCCTTTCATTACTGCCGCACTGTGCCCCATGGAATCGCGGTCGCCATCTACGTCACCGCATTCCCCATAGCGCTCCCGGAAGTATACCCATGCCGTACAGCAGCGGTTCTTACCGGAGTTCTTCTGATCCAGGTAGGCGTCTGCAGCGTGCTTATCGCCCTGCCCTCTGAGGCAGCGTAGTCACAGCAAGGCACTTCCCACAAACAGTGTCCCAGCAGGGAGACTCTTTGGTAATATACAAACAATGATTCCATTTTGACCTGTATCACAGAGAAGGGGAGAGCCAGCAGGAACATTCCCCCGACCCTGCCACCCACGCTGGAGCCCCTGCCACTCCACCAGAAACTGCACAGGCGACAATTCAGGCTGGTATTCCTTTTCACATAATCTTCAGAGAATTTTCTCTGCAGGTTCCCTTCTAGGAACAGGAAACCAACTGAGAAGCGAGGGGGGCCGCCCCTTTTATCTCTCTGTAGGTTTCCTGTTCCTAGGGGCGGATCCTGTCTCTCAGTGGGTGCTGTCGTGGTGAAGAGAAAAAATAGTTTTTGCATCGCCACATTTTGAGAGCTATACTTTTTTCCATATTTTGGCCCACAGAGTCATGTTAGGTCTATTTTCTTGAGGGACAAGTTGATGTTTTTACTGGTACCATTTTCGGGCTCATGACATTTTTTGATCGGTTTTTATGCCGATTTTTGTGAGGCAGAATGAACAAAAACCAGCAATTCATGAATTTCTTTAGGGGGGCATTTATACCTCTCAGCGTGTAGTAAAATTGATAAAGCAATTTTATTCTTCGGGTCAGTACGATGACAGCAATGCCTCATTGATATTATTTTTATATTTTTATGTTTTGGCATTTTTATACAATAAAAATTATTTTATATAAAAAATAATTATTTTTGCATTGCTTTATTCTGAGAGCTATAACTTTTTTATTTTTCTGGTGATGGAGGTGTATGGAGGCTGTTTTTTTGCGGGATAAGATGATGTTTTCAGCTGTACCAAGCTTATTTATATCCATCTTTTTGATCGTGTGTTATTCCACTTTTTGTTTGGTGGTATGATGATACAGCATTGTTTTTTTGCCTTGTTTTTTAATTATGTTCACTGAAGGGGTTAACTAGTGGGAGAGTTTTATAGGTCGGGTCGTCACGGATGCGGCGCTATCAAATATGTGTACTTTTATTGTTTAGTTTTTTTTTTCAAATATTCATTTAATGATAGAATAAATATTGATTTTGTTATTATTTTTTAAAAATATTTTTACAATTATTTAATTATATATATATTTTTTTTTTCATTTTTCATTCAGTTTTACACTTTGTCCCACTATGGGACACTCATTTTCTGCAGGCTGATCGCTTCTATAGCATGCAGATCTGCATGCTATAGAAGCTGTCAGTGCTGCAGCTTCTGTACACTGACACTGAGAGACTTCCTGACATGCGCTGCGCATGACAGGAAGTCTCCCAGCTCTGGAGACCCGGATGTCATCATGATGACATCGGGTCTCCATGGCAGCGATTAGGACCCCGCGGCGTGCTGTGGGGTCTCCGATCCAAAGGCAGAGGGGCCATCAGGGCTGACAGTCCCTCTGCCTGCTCCTGTAACACTGCGATCATGTTTGATCGCAGTGTTTCGGGGGTTAAAATGCCAGGAGAGGTCCGTGACCACGCCTGGCTCTTAGTGCTGGGTGTCAGCTATGAGAATCAGCTGACACCCGGCCCCGTTCGGCCGCACATCACCCGTGTGCATGGCCGATCGGCTATGACGTACTATCCTGTCCATCATCAGAGTGGCCCAGCCCACATTGACGGGATAGTATGTCGGATGTCAGAAAGGGGTTAAAATATTCGGTCAAGGAGAGAGGATGAGCAGGTTCGGCTGATCAGGCGATGCATGTTTTGCGTATTGACACGTAAACCAGCTGTCATTTGACCAATCGAACCTGCTCATCCTCTCTCCCTGACTGAATGTATTAAAAGGACTTGAACAAATGTGAGATTTTACACGAGTACCGCTTTCTTTCTCATTTGGTTTTACAAGCTCATTCCCCACTGTGGAAAGTTCTCAGCACAGCATTACTGGTTTTCACTGGCTTATTTTTTGTCTTGCTACATGTGAATTTGCTGACAACTTCATTATAAGCAATGTTGATAGTGCCAATGTGTTTCCTTTGCTTTTCCTGGATTTTTCTGCTCCAAAACCGGCTAGAAAAAATGCCTATCAAGCAGTAAAAATGAACATACAGTGCATATTTTTATGTAAAAACAATATGCTGTTCATATATTCAGACTTGGGAGCATCTTTTAACTGCTTCACTTTTCCAAAGATGGCAGAAGGTTAATAAAATTGAGCTTAAATTTGACCATTCTTCAGGCATTTTATACTCTGAAGACGTTTTGCACTTTACAAGGCTATGGGATGGTTAAAAAAAAAATGAAGATTGCCTAATGTGACAAAAATGAAATCAGGAAACTACCAAAAAAAGAAGGCAGAGCATTTCCTGAAGTGTCTTCCTTTAGGATATCTTGTCAGGTTTACTAGCATGTAAAATTTGTCATGTGATGTAAAGTTACATGAAGGTTTCTGTTTGTTAAATTGATGATGCCTTATTTATACAGCAGTATTCAGATCAGTATTTGTAAGAGGGGGATGATAGACGGCTGGGGGACGGCTGAGACAGGGGGAGACACCATACATCTGGGACTCAATACAGGTATGGGGCGCAATTTATAAAAGTCAATATTTCAGTGTTACTAGGGATCAGAAACATAAGAGCCACCTTCACAGAATGCAGCCTTAGTGCTGGTGAAGGTGCCCCAGGGGCAGCATAGCACACTGTTTAGCCCTAGTTCATCACAGCCACAGTTGTTGCCACAGTACAGTTCAGCAAGTTACTCTACACCCGCTCAGCAGCTCTGCGCCCTATCACTATGGACGCCCTGGGTCTGTTGCTTTGGACTCTCACTAGTCCCACAGTCTCAATCCTCTTTAGGTCTGTACCTTCAGCGTTTATCAAGCTCAGAATTTCTCGTGACACGTTGTCCTATCCAAGGACCCCATTAAGGTAGAAGGCCACTCTGTCTCTTCTCTCAGTTCCTAGTCATGCTACCTCATTGTTCCGTCGTCTCCTTTGCTGCAGTTCACCCAAACAGCAGCACTCCACACTTGTCACTTCTTCAGACTCTAACTACTTTAGGAAGCAGGTAACGTGCCTTAGCATTAAGCCCTCCCACTGAGTCTGTTGGTGGGGAAATGTACCATTTCACCAGCATTCTATGCAATCACTAAAGTTCTAGTCTATGTCTTTCATAGACCACATCACTATACATTATAGTACCTTACATTATCACATTACCTATGCAAACATCTTACACTTCACATGACAAGTGTGTGATGGTTTGTACGAGGTGGGCCATGTATATGGAAACACCTAAATAAAATGGGAAAGGTTAGTGATATCAACTTCCTGTTTGTGACACATTAGTATATGGGAGGGGGAAAACTTTTCAAGATGGGTGGTGACCATGGCGGCCTTTTTGAAGTCGGCCATTTTAGATCCAACTTTATTTTTTCCAATGGGAAGAAGGTTATGTGACACATCAAACTTATTGAGAATTTCACAAGAAAAACAATGGTGTGCTTGGTTTTAATGTACCTTTATTCTTTCATGAGTTATTTACAAGTTTCTCTTTGTTTACAGCCATTGATATTTTAGATTGTGAACCTCATCAGGGACAGCGATAATAATGTGTGCAAAACTGTAAAGCGCTGCGGAATATGTTAGCGCTATATAAAAGTAATAAAGATTATTGACATGTCACAGAGGTTAACACATGAGGAGCGGATAGAAATTTGGTTGATGTCTGGTGAACGCAGTACCCAGGTCATTGCAGCAGATTTCAGTGCAAGACAGCCTATGCAAGAAAACTGTCACCTTTCCCATGTTATTTATGTGTATCCATATAAATGGCCCACCTAAAAAGGTTTGCCTCATTACTAAACATAATGTTCTGTGTAAACTGAAGGTCTGGTTCCAATTTTAATTTTGCCCATTCTGCAAATTCAGTGCTCCGATCTGGCATCAGTTGAACTTCTGTTTGGCGGATATTAGCTACTCACAAATGGCACCCTTTCAAAATCCAGCTGCTGCAGCATCTCAACGAGGATGACCCAGATCGGCACGCTGAATTTGCAGAATGGGCAAAACAAAAATTGTAACATGACCCTCAGTTTACACAGAACATTATGTTCAGTGATGAGGCAAACTTTTTTGGGTGGCCCATTTGTATGGATACACCTAAATAACATGGTAAGGGTGACAGTTTTCTTGCGTAGGATGTCTTGCATTGAAATCTGCTGCAATGACCCGGGTACTGCGTTCACCAGACATCAACCCAATTTCTATCCGCTCCTCACATGTTAACCTCTGTGACATGTCAATGGCTGTAAACAAAGAGACACTTTTAAATAACTCATGAAAGAATAAAGTTACGTTAAAACCAAGCACACCATTATTTTTCTTGTGAAATTCTCAATAAGTCTGATGTGTCACATAAGCCTCTTCCCATTGGAAAAAATAAAGTAGGATCCAAAATGGCCAACTTCAAGATGGCCGCCATGGTCACCACCCACCTTGAAAAGTTTTCCCCCTCCCATATACTAATGTGCCACAAACAGGAAGTTGATATCACCAAATATTCCAATTTTATTTAGATGTATTCATATACACGGCCCACCCTTTACAATTCTCCAAGATTCCCATCTTAGACTACGTAAACAATCTATTCACTCCATTATAATGGGATCACAATTTCCTTGGATAGGATGCCGCCTTAGGCATAGTTCACACCAAGCATGTTTGATATAACTGTCTGCAACCAGGTTTAATGGTTCTGTACAACAGCAAACAAAATACAATAGCATACAAAATAAATTTTAGGCTCGCTGGCATCTAACTAAGCAGGCAAAATCCTGATTTACTAGAGCTGGTCCTAATGCACAGCTAATGCACAGCTTCTAACCATCCAATTGCTTTAATCACACCAGTTTTCCCAGGAAGAGAGGTTGTCTGTTGTTGTTGTGTACTCTGCCCTTTTATACTATACTCAAATAATGCTGGTGATTCACCAGAGTTATCTGAAATCTCAAATACCTGGAGTGGCTAAATGGAGCAGAGAAAATACACAAGCCCATACTACCAATCTGGTATATTTACATAGACTAAAGGTACCTTCACACATAACGATTTTTTTAACGATATCGTTGCTTTTTGTGACGTAGCAACGATATCGTTAACAAAATCGTTGTGCGTGACCGCGACCAACGATCAGGCCCTTGCTGGGCGATCGTTGGTCGCTGGGGAATGATCAGGACTTTATTTTGGTCGCTGATCTCCCGCTGACATCGCTGAATTGGCATGTGTGACACCGATCCAGCGATGCGTTCACTGGTAATCAGGGTAAATATCGGGTTACTAAGCGCAGGGCCGCGCTTAGTAACCCGATGTTTACCCTGGTTACCATTGTAAAAGTTAAAAAAAAACAAACAGTACATACTTACATTCCGGTGTCTGTCACGTCCCCCGCCGTTAGCTTCCCGCACTGACTGTCAGCACCGGCCGGCCGTAAAGCACAGCAGTGACGTCACCGCTGTGCTCTGCTTTACGGCCGGCCGGCGCTAACACAGTGCAGGGAAGCTGACGGCGGGGGACGTGACAGACACCGGAATGTAAGTGTGTACTGTTTGTGTGACAGCTCTCCAGCGACCACACAACGACCTAAACAGCGACGCTGCAGCGATCGGCATCGTTGTCTATATCGCTGCAGCGTCGCTAAATGTGACGGTACCTTAAGACAGGAATCTTGGAAATTGTGCACACCATCACAAACTTTCCACCTGGTCCTATTACAGTATTTTGTATAAGTAAAAAAGAAAAGAAATGTAGCATTAAGTAGTTAAACGTTAACCCTTTAGTGACAGAGCCAATTTGGTACTTAATGACAGAGCCAATTTTTACAATTCTGACCACTGTCACTTTATGAGGTTATAACTCTGGAACGCTTTAACGGATCCCGCTGATTCTGAGACGGTTTTTCGTGACATATTGTACGTCATGGTAGTGGTAACATTTCTTTGGTATTACTTGTGATTATTTATGAAAAAACAGAAATATGGCAAAAAAATTAAAATTTTGCAATTTTCAAATTTTTAATTTTTATACGCTGAAATGAGAGAGATATGTCACACAAAATAGTTAATAAATAACATTTCCCACATGTCTACTTTACATTAGCACAATTTTGGAAACAAATTTTTTTTTGTTAGGAAGTTATAAGGGTTAAAATGGATCAGCGATTTCTCATTTTTACAACAAAATTTACAAAACCATTTTTTTTTAGGGACCATCTCACATTTAAAGTGACTTTGAAGGGTGTACATGACAGAAAATACCCAAACTTGACACCATTCTAAAACCTACACCCCCCTTCAAGGTGCTCAAAACCACATTCAAGAAGTTTATTAACCCTTTACGTGCTTCACAGGAACTGAAACAATGTGGAAGGAAAAAATGAACATTTAACTTATTTTTCAAACATTCTAATTCTGAACCAATTTTTTTTATTTTCACAAGTGTAAAAAGAGAAAATAAACCACAAAATTTGTTGTGCAATTTCTCCTGAATACGCCGATACTCCATATGTGGGGGTAAACCACTGTTTTTGCGCACGGCGGGGCTTGGAAGAGAAGGAGCACCGTTTGACTTTTTCAATGCAGAATTGGCTGGAATTGAGACGCCATGTCGCGTTTGGAGAGCCCCTGATGTGCCTAAACAGTGGAAACCCCCCACATGTGACACCATTTTGGAAACTAGACCCCTTATGGAACTTATCTAGATGTGTGGTGAGCACTTTGAACCCCAATGTGCTTCACAGAGGTTTATAACGTAGAGCCATGAAAATTAAAAATCACATTCTTTCTGCAAAAATGATCTTTTTGCACCCCAAATTTTGATTTTCACAAAGGTAGCAGGAGAAATTAGACCACGAAAGTTGTGCAATTTGTCCTGAGTACGCCGATACCCCATATGTGGGGGTAAACCATTGTTTGGGTGCATGGCAGAGCTTGGAAGAGATGGAGTTCTGTTTGACTTTTTCAATGCAGAATTGGCTGGAATTGAGATCGGACGCCATGTCGCGTTTGGAGAGCCCCTGATGTGTCTAAACAGAGGAAACCCCCCCACAAGTGACCTCATTTTGGAAACTAGACCCATAAAAGAACTTATCTAGATGTGTGATGAGCACTTTGAACCCCCAAGTGCTTCACAGAAATTTATAACGTAGAGCCGTGAAAATAAAAAATCCTTTTGTTCCCTCAAAAATGATTATTTTAGCCCCCAATTTTTTCCAAGGGTAACAGGAGAAATTGGACCCCCAAATTTGTTGTCCAGTTTGTCCTGAGTACACTGATACTCCATATGTGGGGGGGGCACTGTTTGGGCACACATCGGGGCTCGGAAGGGAAGTAGTGGCGTTTTAAAAGGCAGACTTTGATGGAATGGTCTGCGCGCGTCATGTTGCATTTTGCAGAGCTCCTGATGTACCTAAACAGTAAAAACCACCCACAAGTGACCCATTTTGAAAACTAGACCCCCCAAAGTGCTTATCTAGATGAGTGGTGAGCACTAGGAACCCCCAACTGCTTCACAGAAGTTTATGATGTAGAGCCATGAAAATAAAAAAAATCATATTTCTCCACAAACATGATCTTTTCACCCCCAAATTTTAACTTTCACAAGGGTAACAGGAGAAATTAGACCCCAAAATTTATTGTGCAATTTATCCTAAGTAAGCTGATTCAAGATATGTTGGGGGGACCACTGTTTGGGCGCATGGCAGAGCTCAGAAAGGAAAGAGTGCCGTTTTGGAATGCAGACTTTCATAGAATGGTCTGAGGGCATTATGTTGCGTTTGCAGAGCCCCTGATGTACCAAAACAGTAAAAAAAAACACAAGTGACCCTATTTTGGATACTAGACCCCCCAAGGAACTTATCTAGATGTGCTGTGAGCACTTTTAACGCCTAAGTGCTTCATAGAAGTTTATAATGCAGTCATGAAAATAAAAATAAAAATTTCCACACAAAAATGATTTTTTAGCCCCACATTTTTTATTTTCCCAAGTAACAGGAGAAATTGGACCCCAAAAAGTAATTGTCCAATTTGTCCTGAGTACGCTGATACCCCATATGTGGGGGGACCACTTTTTGGGCACACATCGGGGCTCCGAAGGGAAGTAGTGACATTTTAAAATGCAGACATTGATGGAATGGTCTGAGGGTGTCATGTTGCATTTTCAGAGCCCCTGATGTACCTAAACAGTAGAAACCCCCCACAAGGGACCCTGTTTTGGAAACTACAGTAGACCCCCCAAGGAACTTATTTAGATACTAGATGGTAGCCTGATTCTAACGTATCAGGTATTCTAGAATATGTAAGTAGTTTATTTATGAAGATTTCAGAATAATGCATTGAATACACAGGATTTTCTGGGTAAAATATATTTATTATCATTAAATTTTATTGCTCATAGAACTTAATACAATTGAATGAAATTATGAAACAGATCATCAAAATATATAAACCAGTACATGAATATCTAACTGTATTTAAATAAATCATCGAACAAAAGAAGTACATCGACACTATAATATATTTGTTAACAATATCAACCCAAAATATTTTTGTACGCCACATTTCTTGTGAATACCTTTTGACTACCTATAAGCAACTTTCCTTGTAACAGGGTAGGAAGAACTTGCACCTTGACGTTGGATCTCATTTTAACTTTAGAAAATGCAACGTAGAGTTGTCCATGACCAAAAACAGGCTCCGGTAGATATATGCCAACACGGTGTAGAGTTTGACCTTGTAACTTGTTTATTGTCATGCAAAAGCTGGTTTAACTGGAAACTGTCGACGCCGAAGCCTAAATGGAAGACCGGTGTCTGAAGGACATAAATCAATGCGTGGATGAACACTTCATCTCCTTTTCCTGATCCAGTGATCACTCTTGCTTGAATGACGTTAGAATGGAGTCCAGTAACAATAAGGCGAGTTCCATTACATAGACCATTTTTTGTATTTAGATTCCGCAGCAACATTATGATTGTTCCAAATTTGAGTTGTAGTGTGTGGGATGGCATTCCTGATGGCGTAAGACTATTTAAAATTTCAACTGGATAATGCTCTCGTTCATCTTCATTGTCTACATCCACTGAATCATCACTTTTGTACAACTTATACTCTCCAGGCATTCTATCCATCAAACGGGAATTTAGCAGAGCCACGTCATTGTTCTTGGGACCGAGAATTGCATGAGAAGAGGCCCTCTCAACACTGCTTTGGTCGTTCACATCAATTTCAGTGCATTGTCCAAAAGCATCACTTACGATGCAGTCAGTGCACAACATGTCTTCTGGTATTTCAATAATGTCTTCTCCAAGGTTGTATTCATTGCTAAGTTCACTGTTACCAAGTTTAAGAAGCCAGTTGCTATACTCTGGGTCAGAAGATCGCATGTTGTTAATTAGTTGGAGTTTATTAAACGGTTTCCAAATGTCAGCCATTTTTAAGCTGGACTCGATAACATCTGTTCTTGTTCCATTTGGTATGACTGGAAGGCATTGCCTAAAATCTCCGCCAATGACAAAAACTTTACCCCCAAACGGAATTTCATTTTTTTCAGCAACATTTGTAGTCATTACTTTACGCAGAAGTCTGTCAATTAAGCTCAAAGCGTACTTGGGTGCCATGGTGCACTCGTCAAGTATGAAAAGATTTGGTTTGTTTAACAATCTTCCTGCAAATGTGCCTTGTTTTATTCTGGAAACAGAGATTTCGTTGACTGGAACTGGAATCCCAAAGAGTGAATGGATAGTGCGACCTCCTGGTAAAAGGTTTGCTGCAATACCTGTTGTAGCCGATGGCAATACGACTTTTCCCAACCCTCTAACATGATGCATTAAAACTTCATAGAGGTATGTTTTACCGCTCCCTCCTGGACCGTTAATAAAGAAACATTTTGGCCTTACATCTGCTTTGTTTTTTATAGCGCTCACTAGGGTTGAGCGAAATGGATAGGTCAATTTCAGAAATCGCCGACTTTTGGCAAAGTCGGGTTTCGTGAAACCCGACCCGATCCCACTGTGGGATCGGCCATGAGGTCTGCGATCTGCGCACCAAAGTTGCGTTTCGTATGACGCTTTAAGCACCATTTCTCAGCCAATGAAGGTGCACACAGAGTGTGGGCAGCATGATGACATAGGTCTCGGTCCCCACCATCTTAGAGAAGGGCATTACAGTGATTGGCTTGCTTTCTGCGGCGTCACAGGGGCTATAAAGGGGCGTGCAAGCCGACCGCCATCTTACTTCTGCCGATCTGAGCATAGGGAGAGGTTGCTGCAGCTTCGTCAGAAGCAGGGATATAGTTAGGGAGGGAAGATTAACCCCCAAACTGCTTGTGCTGTAGCAATTTCCACTGTCCAACACCACCTTTTCTTTGCAGGGACAGTGTTTTTTTTGGGGTGCTTTAGCTCTGTAGCTTCTTAGGCTGCATTCTAAGGCTCCCTGATAGCTGCATTGCTGTGTGTACGCCGCTGTGCAAACCAACTGCTTTTTTCAAAGCAAAAATCCTGTTGCTTCTTTCTGCACAGTTCTGTTGTTTCTTTGTCCACAGTCTTTTGTGTGCACTGTGCAGCAGTCCTTTTTATTGCTGCCATGCTTGTCCTTTTATCATTGTAGGGAGATTGAAATTCTACTACAGCCCTTGTATTTTTTGATATATCTGCCAGCCACGTTCTGCCTTGTCCATTGTGTGGTGTAATACACAGGGCCGTTTTTTTCCTGCAGTCTCCCGTCCCCCCCAAAAAAGGGAGCTTTAAATTGCCACTTAGTGGATCTAGGTGAGTTCTGTTTGGCATATATCTGCCAGCCATGTTCTGCCTTGTCCATTGTGTGGTGTAATACACAGGGCCTGTTTTTTCCTGCCGTCTCCCCCCAACAAAAAAAGGGAGCTTTAAATAGCCACTAAGTGGATCTACCTGAGTTGTGTTTGGCATATATCTGCCAGCCACGTTCTGCCTTGTCCATTGTGTGGTGTAATACACAGGGCCTGTTTTTTACTGCAGTCTCCCCCCAACAAAAAAAAGGGAGCTTTAAATAGCCACTAAGTGGATCTACCTGAGTTGTGTTTGGCGTATATCTTCCAGCGATGTTCTGCCTTGTCCAATGTGTGGTGTAATACACAGGGCCTGTTTTGTCCTGCAGTCTCCCCCAACAAAAAAAGGGAGCTTTAAGTAGCCACTAAGTGGATCTATGGGAGTTCTGTTTGGCGTATAATCTGCCAGCCACGTTCTGCCTTGTCCATTGTGTGGTGTAATACACAGGGCCTCTTTTTTCCTGCAGTCTCCCGTCATCCCCCCAAAAAAGAGAGCTTTAAATTGCCACCTAGTGGATCTACGTGAGTTCTGTTTGGTGTATATCTGCCAGCCATGTTCTGCCTTGTACATTGTGTTGTATAATACACAGGGCCTGTTTTTTCCTGCTGTCTTCCCGCCAAAAAAGGAAGATATAAATTCTCCAATAGTTAATATACACCTTCTACCTTGTTTAACAGTAGCATATAACGGTTGTTATTTTGGTAACATTTCCGCAAAAATGAGGAAGTCTGGTGGAAGGGGCCGTGGGCAGTCGTTGCCAGCTGGTACTGATGGTGGTGGTGGTAGTGGAGCATCTGGTGGTACTGGGAAAAGCAAGATAGCACCAAATGCTCAAAGTGTTGAGGCAGCAACATCGTCTGGCTACACAAGGCCTTGAAGGCTCCCTTATCTGGGAGTAGGAAAACAGCTTTTAAAGCTGAAGCAGCAGGAACAAATTTTGGCTTTCCTTGCTCACTCAGCCTCCAGCTCTTTCACCTCCTCTTCAGAAGCTTCGAAATCTAAAACCAGCGAGTCGTCAGTGGATGTTCCAGGTCCGGAAAAAGTTGCTTCCTTGTGTCCTTCACCCAAAGCAAAAGTGAAGGATGTGGCAGGCAACACCACACTTTACTCCATGGAGCTCTTTACACATACCGTGCCTGGGTTAGAGAGGGAAATTGTTAAAAGCCCATTACAGGAATAATCGGACATGGAGTGCACAGAAGCACAGCCACAGCTTGATTATTATGCTGTTCCATTGATTCCGATCACTACTTTGCCCTCGCAGTGTACTGAGCCCGAATCTGACCCTGATGAGACTATGGTGCCCAGTCCCGAACGCTATAGCACCTTACACGGTGACACAGAGAACGGTGCACATGACATTGAAGAGGAGGTGATAGATGACCCAGTTTTGTCCCAGATTGGCAGCCATTGGGGGAAGAGGGTGCCGTAGCCTGGAGCTCAGAAGCGGAGGAGGATGATCTGCAGCAGCCATCTACATCGCAAAAGTTGTCATCTGGCAGGCCCGCATCAGGCCCAAAACGTGTGTCAAAATCCACAACAGGTGTAGGACAGCGTTGCAATCTGGTGATAGTAGCACGGCGTGCAAAGCCTGATAAGGTATTCCATAGTAGGACGAGTGCAGTGTGGCAATTTTTTAACCAAGATCCGAATGATCAGTCCAAAGTTATATCTAAGAAATGCTCCAAGACCTTTAGCAAAGGGAAGAATGTTCAAAATTTAAATACAACGTGCATGCGTAGACATCTAACCAGCAGGCACTTGGAAGCATGGACTAACTACCAAACATCCCGTACCGTTAGTGCACCTGCTCCTATTGAAGCTAGTCAGCAATGCAATATTGCTTCCCTAACTGGAAGCCCACCGGTTGTAACACCACCAGTAGCAAATGTGGAGGTTTTGTCGCTAGGCCAAAGCAGTCAGGGAATCGCAAGGTTCTTGGTTGGAAACACTGTAGGTAGGCCCACATTAAGAATACCATCACCAAACCTCTCTCAATCTGCCATGTCCACCACCACCCCCTCTAGTTCCACCATATGCAGCTCTCCAGTCCAACTCAGCCTACAAGAGACTCTCGATAGGAAAAGAAAGTACTCTTCCTCTCATCCGCGTACACAGGGTTTGAACGGCTACATCGCTCGACTAATCTTGTTGGAGATGATGCCCTACCGTGTGGTTGAAAGCGAAGCTTTTAAAGCCCTGATGGCCTATGCAGTACCACGCTATGACCTACCCAGTTGACACTTCTTTGCGAGAAAAGCCATCCCAGCCCTCCACCAACATGTCAAAGAACGCATTGTCCATGCACTCAGGTAATCGGTCAGTAGAAAGGTGCACCTCACAACAGATGCATGGACCAGTAGGCATGGCCAGGGACATTACGTGTCCATTACCGCACACTAGGTTAATGTGGTGGATGCAGGGTCCACAGGGGACAGCCATAGTGGCACAGTTCTGCCTAGCCCACGGTCTAGGAAACAGTTGGCTGTAGGCATTTGCTCCTCCTCCAGAAGCGAAAGCTCATCCACAGAGCGCAGTCGCACGACCACTCCATCCGCAGCTGTCAGTGTTGCACCCGTGGTGTCCCATTATGGAACAGCTAGTGGGAAGCGTCAGCAGGCTGTGCTGCAAATGAAGTGTTTGGGCGACAACAGACACACCGCGGAAGTACTGGCCAAGTACTTGCAGCAAGAAACTCAGTCATGGCTGGTCAGTGTTCATCTTGAGGCAGGCAAGGTAGTCAGTGATAACGGAAGGAATTTTATGGCTGCCATATCCCTTTCAGAACTGAAACACATATCTTGCCTGGCTCACACATTAAACCTGGTTGTGCAGTGCTTCCTCAAGAATTACCCTGATTTACCAACCCTGCTTCTGAAGGTGCGCAGACTTTGCTCGCACATCCGACGGTCGCCCGTACACTCCAGCCGTATGCTTAACCATCAGCGATCGCTGAATCTTCCCCAGCACTGCCTAATAATCGACGTGGCAACAAGGTGGAACTCCACACTGCACATGCTTCAGAGGCTGTGCGAACAGAGGCGTGCTGTCATGTATTTGTGGGAGGATACACATACTTCCAGTACTTCCGCGGTGTGTCTGTTGTCACCCAAGCACTTCATTTCTAACACAGCCTGCTGACACTTACCACTAGCTGTTCGATAATGGGACAGCTCATGTGTAACACTGGCAGCTGCAGATGGAGTGGTCGTGCGACTGCGCTCTGTGGACGAGCTTTCGCTTCTGGAGGAGGAGGAGGAGGGATTGCAAACGCCTACAGCCAACTGTTTCCTAGACCGTGGGCTAGGCAGAACTGTCCCACTATGGCTGTCCCCTGTGGACCCTGTATCCACCACATTAACCCAGTGTGCTGTAATGGACACGTATCGTCCCTGGCCATGCCTACTGGTCCATGCATCTGTTGTGAGGTGCACCTTTCTACTGACTGCCTCAGTGCATGGACAATGCGGTCTTTGACATGCTGGTGGAGGGCTAGGATGGCTTTTCTCACAAAGAATTGTCGACTGGTTAGGTCACAGCGTGGTACTGTGTAGGCCATCAGGGCTTTGAAAGCTTCGTTTTCAACCAACCGGTAGGGCATCATCTCTAACGAGATTAGTCCAGCAATGTGGGCATTCAAACCCTGTATACGCAGATGAAAGGATGAGTACTTTCTTTTCCTAATGAGAGTCTCTTGTAGGGTGAGCTGGACTGGAGAGGTGCATGTGGTGGAACTAGCGGTGGTGGTGGAGGTGGACATGGTGGATTGAGAGAGGGTTGGTGATGATATTCTCGATGTTGGTCTACATACAGTGTTTCCTACCAATAACTTTGTGATTCCCTGACTGCTTTGGCCTTGCGACGATACCTCCACATTTGCTGCTGGTGGTATCCTAATCGGTGGGCTTACAGTGAGGGAAGCAATGTAGCGTTGCTGACTACCTTCATTCTGAGCAGGTGCACCAACGGTACGTGATGTTTGGTAGTTAGTCCAGGCTTGCAAGTGCATGCTGGTTAAATGTCTACGCATGTACGTTGTAATTAAATTTTGAAGATTCTTCCCTCTGCTAAAGATCTTTGAGCATTTCTTACAGATAACTTTTGACTGATCATTCGGATCTTGGTAAAAAAATTGCCACATTAAACTCTTCCTACTATGGAATACCTTTTCAGGCATTGCACGCTGTGCTACTTTAACCGGATGGCCACGCTGTCCTAAAACTGTTTTTGTTTTTGACAAACGTTTTTGGCCTGATACGGGCCTGCCAGATGACAGCTGTTGCGATGTAGATGGCTGCTGCGGATCATCCTCCTCCGCTTCAGAGCTACTGGCAGCGGCACCCTTTTCCCCCAATGGCTGCCAGTCTGGGTCAACAACTGGGTCATCTATCACCTCCTCTTCAATGTCATGTGCACCTTCCTCTGTGTCACCATGTAAGGTGCTATAGCGTTCGGGACGGGGCACCATAGTCTCATCAGGGTCAGATTCTGGCTCAGTACACTGCGAGGGCAATGTACTGACCTGAGTCAATGGAACAGCATTATAATCTAGATGTGGCTGTGCATCAGTGCACTTTATGTCCGATTCATCTTGGAATGGGCAGGTAACAATTTCCCTTCTAACCCAGGCACGGTATGTGTAAAGAGCTTCATGGAGTAACCTGTAGTGTCGCCTGACGCATCCTTCACTTTTGGTTTGGGTGAAAGACACAAGGAAACGTCTTGTTCCTGACTGGGAGCATCCATTGACGACTCGCTGTTTTTATATTTGGAACTTTCTGAAGAGGAGGCGAAAGAGCTAGAGGCTGAGTCAGCAATGAAAGCCAAAACTTTTTCCTGCTGCTCCGGCTTTAAAAGCCATTTTCCTACTCCCAGAAAAGGGAGCCTTCGAGGCCTTGTGTAGGCAGATGATGACGCTGGCTCACCACCTCCAGCCTTAGGTGCTATAGTGCTTTTGCCACTACCACCAGATGCACCACCACCACCATCAGTACCAGCTGGCAACCACCGCCCACAGCCTCTTCCACGAGACTTACTCCTTTTTTTGAAAATCTAACCAAAATAACAACCGTTATATGGTACTGTAAAACAAGGTAGAAGGAGTATATAAACTTGAGAATTTGAAACTCCCTTCTTTTAGGGGAGACTGAACCAAAACTCAGCCGCAGTGTATAAAACTATACAATGCAAGTGGCAGAAAGTGGCTGGCTGACATACACCAAACTAAAAGGAATGCAGCAGATCCACTTTGTGAGAATTTGAAACTCCCTTTTTTTGGGGGAGACTGAACCAAAACTCAGACCCAGTGTATAAAACTATGCAATGTAAGTGGCAAAAAGTAGCTGAAAGATATACGACAATCTAACAGAACTGACGCAGATCCACTTTGTGACAATTTAAATCTCTCTTTTTGGGGGGGGGGGAGGAGAATGCACCAAAACTCAGGCCCAGTGTATAACACTACACAATGTAAGTGGCAGAACGTGGCTGGAAGATATACGACAAACTAACAGAACTGACATAGATCCACTTTGTGACACTTTGAATCTCCCTTTTTTTGGGGGGGAGAATACACCAAAACTCAGGCCCAGTGTATAACACTTGTAGCATAGCGCCTACTACGTGTCTTGGGGGACACTCGCTTGGCACAGGATTAACACACTCAGGCACGGATTTCTTATAAAACACAGTCTCTAGGTTAATTTCACATCAGCATAAACCACATCCTCAGAACTTGTAACAGCTTGAACACCGTCTGTACATATTGAACTTCACCACAGTCCGTCATTAACCCCGGTTAGCATAACACACGGATTCCTGTCCGTTACCTGTGGGCGACCTTCACAGGTTCCTGGACACCTCTTGGCCTCAGAGGTGCCCCATACACAATGACTCTCTTCTAACCCCGGTTAGCACAACACGGATCCCTTTCCATTACCTGTTGGTGCTTCACAGGTTTCTCAGATACCTCTCCTCCACAGAGGTATCCTTCAGACGTTTCTCTCTCTGACCCCGGTCAGTTCAACACAGATCTCCATCCGTTCCACACACTGGCGTGTGCTAGGTCCAGAGCCCTGCCATGTGCTCTTCAGGAATCCTATACTCCAGGACTTCCAACACAGGCTTCCAGGACCTTCCAGCAGAGACCATTCAGGTCCACACTCCAAGACCAAAACACGAAAATGTGACCCACACCCTGGTCACATTATATACCCTTAACCACTCCCCTGGATGGGAGTGTGTGGATGTGTGGCTAGTTTGTCCCGCCCATCTCACACAACTAGCCTAGTAATTCTCCCTTACAACTACACCATACATAAACACACTCTTGAGGGACTACAGGTCCCAGAACAACAATATTGCATCAGACTTACCACGCAGACTCCCTCTGCGACACATATCGGTCATTCACAACACTGCTGGACTTTGTCTCATCAGAATTATGCCTCCAAGTGCATCTTGCAGCGCACACACACAGCACCCCCTGGCTGTACCATTGGTCACTACACAACACACTACACAATGTAAGTGGCAGAAAGTGGCTGGAAGATATATGAAAAAATACAATCACTGTAGTACAATTTCAATCTCCCTACAGTGATATCTTTACAAGTATGGCAGCAATAAAAAGGACTGCTGCACACAAAAGTGTGGACAAATAAACAAGATAACTGTGCAGAAAGGAGCAACAGGATTTTTGCTTTTAAAAAAGCAGTTGGTTTGCACAGCAGCGTCCAAACAGCAATGCAGCTATCAGGGAGCCTTATAAGGCAGCCTAATAAGCTACAGAGCTGATGCACAAAATGTAGCCTCCACTGTCCCTGCAAAGAAAAGGTGGTGTTGGACAGTGGAAATTGCTACAGCACAAGCGGTTTGGGGGTTAATCTTCCCTTCTTCTGATGAAGCTACAGCAACCTCTCCCTATGCTAAGATCAGCAGAAGAAAGATGGCGGTCGGCGTGCACGCCTCTTTATAGCCCCTGTGACGCCGCAGAAAGCAAGCCAATCACTGTCATGCCCTTCTCTAAGATGGTGGGGACCGAGAACTATGTCATCACGCTGCCCACACTCTGCGTCCTCCTTCATTGGCTGAAAAATGGCGCTGAACGCGTCATACAAAACGCGACTTTGGCGTGAAGATCGCCGACCTCGCGGCCAATCCCACACTAGGATTGGGTCGGCGATTTTTGAATTTGTCTGATCCGTTTCGCTCAACCCTACTTGGTAGCATAACTTTTCCTTTTTGGCAGCATTGAGTAAACTGATTGTCAGATGGTTTTTCATCAATGAAATTCAGACAGTCGCATTTAGAGCAAACTGCATTCATATTCCCACAGTAGTGCTCAATAATTGTACTTTCATTGTCTGTTACGTAATGTGCAAGGGATTGAATATTGTCCTGGGCTTGCCTTAGTTGGTAGAGCATTCGTTTTTTATGAATTTGGCGATCATGTTTTTCCTGTCGTACGACAGTTTGTTGTGGTGTCTCCTGTTGGTGACATTGTCTGTGAGATTTTGCATCCTGGGCTTGTCTGGCAGCAGTTTGTTGTGATGTCTCCTGTTACCGACGTTGACTCTGTGAATCAGCTACTTTTACGTGTCGTGTGGCAGTTTGTTGTGGTGTCTCCTGTTGGCGACGTTGTTTGTGAGATTCCACATCCTGGGCTTGCCTGGCGGCCGTTTGTTGTGATTTCTCCTGTTCCCGACGTTGTCCGTGAGATTCCACATCCTGGGCTTGTCTGGTGGCAGTTTGTTGTGGTGTCTCCTGTTGGCGACGTCTGTGAGAGTCCACATTCTGGGCTTGTCTAGCGGCAGTTTGTTGAAGTGTCTGTTGTTTTCGACGTTGTCGATGCCTTGCTGCTGCTACCTTTCTGTCATCCTCATTGGCGTATTTTCACTTACAACCCATTCTAAGACAGAAAGCGTAAATAGTGATAGCGTACAGTAAAGAAGTATCTGTTCAGAGAGCTGTGACTGACAGAAAGTGTTCATTAAACGTGACTGAACTATGACTCACTGTGACTGACAATAAAGTGTTCATTAAACATGACTGAACTACGTGGCACTAGGGTTGAGCGAAACGGATCGTTCATTTTCATAAGTCGCCGACTTTTGGCAAAGTCGGGTTTCATGACACCCGACCCGATCCCTGTGTGGGGTCGGCCATGCGGTACGCGACTTTTGCGCCAAAGTCGCATTTCAATGACGCGAAAAGCGCTATTTCTCAGCCAATGAAGGTGGACGCAGAGTGTGGGCAGCGTGATGACATAGGTCTCAGTCCCCACCATCTTAGAGAAGGGCATTGCAGTGATTGGCTTGCTGTCTGCGGCGTCACAGGGGCTATAAAGGGGCGTTCCCGCCGACCACCATCTTACTGCTGCTGATCTGAGCATAGGGAGAGATTGCTGCCGCTTCGTCAGAAGCAGGGATAGCGTTAGGCAGGGTCCATTAACCCCCAAACCGCTTGAGCTGTAGCAATTGCCACTGTCCAACACCACCTTTTGTTTGCAGGGACAGTGGAAGCTACATTTTTTTTCCTCAGCGCTGTAGCTCATTGGGCTGCCCTAGAAGGCTCCCTGATAGCTGCATTGCTGTTTGTACACCGCTGTGCAAACCAACTGCTTTTTTCAAAGCACAAATCCTGTTGTTCCTTCCTTTCTGCACAGCTATCTTGTTTGTTTGTCCACACTTTTTATTTAATTTGTGCAGCAGTCCACTCCTTGTTATTGCTGCCTGCCATACATTGCTGAGATAACTGCAGGGAGATAGTAATTGTAGGACAGTCCCTTTTTTTTTTCCGTTACATCTGTTCAAGCCACTTTCTGCCACAGAAAATATACTCTAATACAGTGGCCCAGATTTATTCACTAGTCTCCCTGAATAAAAAAAGGGTGCAGATTAAAATTGGCAAATCTGCATCAGTGGCAGTCCTGTGTGTGGCATCTGTGTCTCATTTTCTGGCACAGAAAACATACAGTCTAACAGTGGGCCTGATTTCTTGCCAATTCTCCCAGAAATAAAAAAAAAATAGTGGGAGAATAATATTGGCATTTGTGCTTCAGTGCCAGTCGTGTGTGTCATCTCTCTCAAATTGTGGGCCACAGAAAGCCTAGTGTCTGTTTTTTTTTTTTTTTTGGTATTTAAATTCTCCCTGAAAAAAATAAATAGTGTGAGATTAATATTGGCATTTGTGCTTGAGTACCAGTCGTGTGTGCCATCTCTCTCAAATTGTGGGGCACAGAAAGCCTAGTGCCTGTTTTTTTGTTTTTTAAATTCTCCATGAAAAAAAATAAATAGTGGGAGATTAATATTGGCATTTGTGCTTGAGTGCCAGTCGTGTGTGCCATCTCTCTCAAATTGTGGGGCACAGAAAGCCTAGTGTCTGTTTCTTTGTTTTATGGTTTTTAAATTCTCTCTGAAAAAAAATAAATAGTGGGAGATTAATATTGGCATTTGTGCTTCAGTGCCAGTCGTGTGTGCCATCTCTCTCAAATTGTGGGGCACAGAAAGCCTAGTGTCTGTTTTTTGTTATTTGTTTTTTAAATTCTCCCTGAAAAAAAATAAATAGTGGGAGATTAATATTGGCATTTGTGCTTCAGTGCCAGTCGTGTGTGCCATCTCTCTCAAATTGTGAGCCACAGAAAGCCTAGTGTCTGGTTTTTTTTTATTTTGGTTTTTAAATTCTCCCTGAAAAAAATAAATAGTGTGAGATTAATATTGGCATTTGTGCTTGAGTACCAGTCGTGTGTGCCATCTCTCTCAAATTGTGGGGCACAGAAAGCCGAGTGCCTGTTTTTTTGTTTTTTGTTTTTTAAATTCTCCATGAAAAAAAATAAATAGTGGGAGATTAATATTGGCATTTGTGCTTGAGTGCCAGTCGTGTGTGCCATCTCTCTCAAATTGTGGGGCACAGAAAGCCTAGTGTCTGTTTTTTGTTATTTGTTTTTTAAATTCTCCCTGAAAAAAAATAAATAGTGGGAGATTATTATTGGCATTTGTGCTTAAGTGCCAGTCGTGTGTGCCATCTCTCTCAAATTGTGGGGCACAGAAAGCCTAGTGTCTGGTTTTTTTTTATTTTGGTTTTTAAATTCTCCCTGAAAAAAATAAATAGTGTGAGATTAATATTGGCATTTGTGCTTGAGTGCCAGTCGTGTGTGCCATCTCTCTCAAATTGTGGGCCACAGAAAGCCTAGTGCCTGTTTTTTTGTTTTTTGTTTTTAAATTCTCCCTGAAAAAAAATAAATAGTGGGAGATTAATATTGGCATTTGTGCTTGAGTGCCAGTCGTGTGTGCTATCTCTCCCAAATTGTGGGCCACAGAAAGCCTAGTGTCTGTTTTTTTGTTTTTTGTTTTTTAAATTCTCCCTGAAAAAAAATAAATAGTGGGAGATTAATATTGGCATTTGTGCTTGAGTGCCAGTCGTGTGTGCCATCTCTCTCAAATTGTGGGGCACAGAAAGCCTAGTGCCTGTTTTTTTGTTTTTTGTTTTTTAAATTCTCCCTGAAAAAAAATAAATAGTGGGAGATTATTATTGGCATTTGTGCTTCAGTGCCAGTCCTGTGTGCCATCTCTCTCAAATTGTGGGGCACAGAAAGCCTAGTGTCTGTTTTTTTGTTATGTGTTTTTTAAATTCTCCCTGAAAAAAAAAAATAGTGGGAGATTAATATTGGCATTTGTGCTTAAGTGCCAGTCGTGTGTGCCATCTCTCTCAAATTGTGGGCCACAGAAAGCCTAGTGCCTGTTTTTTTTTTTTTTTTTTTTTTAATTCTCCCTGAAAAAAAATAAATAGTGGGAGATTAATATTGGCATTTGTGCTTGAGTGCCAGTCGTGTGTGCTATCTCTCCCAAATTGTGGGCCACAGAAAGCCTAGTGTCTGTTTTTTTGTTTTTTGTTTTTTAAATTCTCCCTGAAAAAAAATAAATAGTGGGAGATTAATATTGGCATTTGTGCTTGAGTGCCAGTCGTGTGTGCCATCTCTCTCAAATTGTGGGGCACAGAAAGCCTAGTGTCTGTTTCTTTGTTTTATGGTTTTTAAATTCTCCCTGAAAAAAAATAAATAGTGGGAGATTAATATTGGCATTTGTGCTTCAGTGCCAGTCCTGTGTGCCATCTCTCTCAAATTGTGGGGCACAGAAAGCCTAGTGTCTGTTTTTTTGTTATGTGTTTTTTAAATTCTCCCTGAAAAAAAAAAATAGTGGGAGATTAATATTGGCATTTGTGCTTGAGTGCCACTCGTGTGTGCCATCTCCCTCAAATTGTGGGGCACAGAAAGCCTAGTGCCTGTTTTTTTGTTTTTTGTTTTTTAAATTCTCCCTGAAAAAAAATAAATAGTGGGAGATTAATATTGGCATTTGTGCTTGAGTGCCAGTCGTGTGTGCCATCTCTCTCAAATTGTGGGGCACAGAAAGCCTAGTGTCTGTTTTTTGTTATTTGTTTTTTAAATTCTCCCTGAAAAAAAATAAATAGTGGGAGATTAATATTGGCATTTGTGCTTCAGTGCCAGTCGTGTGTGCCATCTCTCTCAAATTGTGGGCCACAGAAAGCCTAGTGCCTGTTTTTTTGTTTTTTGTTTTTTAAATTCTCCCTGAAAAAAAATAAATAGTGGGAGATTAATATTGGCATTTGTGCTTGAGTGCCAGTCGTGTGTGCTATCTCTCCCAAATTGTGGGCCACAGAAAGCCTAGTGTCAGTTTTTTTGTTTTTTAAATTCTCCCTGAAAAAAAATAAATAGTGGGAGATTAATATTGGCATTTGTGCTTGAGTGCCAGTCGTGTGTGCCATCTCTCTCAAATTGTGGGGCACAGAAAGCCTAGTGCCTGTTTTTTTGTTTTTTGTTTTTTAAATTCTCCCTGAAAAAAAATAAATAGTGGGAGATTATTATTGGCATTTGTGCTTAAGTGCCAGTCGTGTGTGCCATCTCTCTCAAATTGTGGGGCACAGAAAGCCTAGTGTCTGTTTCTTTGTTTTATGGTTTTTAAATTCTCCCTGAAAAAAAATAAATATTGGGAGATTAATATTGGCATTTGTGCTTCAGTGCTAGTCCTGTGTGCCATCTCTCTCAAATTGTGGGGCACAGAAAGCCTAGTGTCTGTTTTTTTGTTATGTGTTTTTTAAATTCTCCCTGAAAAAAAAAAATAGTGGGAGATTAATATTGGCATTTGTGCTTGAGTGCCACTCGTGTGTGCCTTCTCCCTCAAATTGTGGGGCACAGAAAGCCTAGTGCCTGTTTTTTTGTTTTTTGTTTTTTAAATTCTCCATGAAAAAAAATAAATAGTGGGAGATTAATATTGGCATTTGTGCTTGAGTGCCAGTCGTGTGTGCCATCTCTCTCAAATTATGGGGCACAGAAAGCCTAGTGTCTGTTTCTTTGTTTTATGGTTTTTAAATTCTCCCTGAAAAAAAATAAATAGTGGGAGATTAATATTGGCATTTGTGCTTCAGTGCCAGTCGTGTGTGCCATCTCTCTCAAATTGTGGGGCACAGAAAGCCTAGTGTCTGTTTTTTGTTATTTGTTTTTTAAATTCTCCCTGAAAAAAAATAAATAGTGGGAGATTAATATTGGCATTTGTGCTTGAGTGCCAGTCGTGTGTGCCATCTCTCTCAAATTGTGGGGCACAGAAAGCCTAGTGTCTGTTTCTTTGTTTTATGGTTTTTAAATTCTCCCTGAAAAAAAATAAATAGTGGGAGATTAATATTGGCATTTGTGCTTCAGTGCCAGTCGTGTGTGCCATCTCTCTCAAATTGTGGGGCACAGAAAGCCTAGTGTCTGTTTTTTGTTATTTGTTTTTTAAATTCTCCCTGAAAAAAAATAAATAGTGGGAGAATAATATTGGCATTTGTGCTTCAGTGCCAGTCGTGTGTGCCATCTCTCTCAAATTGTGGGGCACAGAAAGCCTAGTGTCTGTTTCTTTGTTTTATGGTTTTTAAATTCTCCCTGAAAAAAAATAAATAGTGGGAGATTAATATTGGCATTTGTGCTTCAGTGCCAGTCGTGTGTGCCATCTCTCTCAAATTGTGGGCCACAGAAAGCCTAGTGCTTGTTTTTTTTTTTTTTTTTTTTTAAATTCTCCCTGAAAAAAATAAATAGTGGGAGATTAATATTAGCATTTGTGCTTGAGTGCCAGTCGTGTGTGCTATCTCTCCCAAATTGTGGGCCACAGAAAGCCTAGTGTCTGTTTTTTTGTTTTTTGTTTTTTAAATTCTCCCTGAAAAAAAATAAATAGTGGGAGATTAATATTGGCATTTGTGCTTGAGTGCCAGTCGTGTGTGCCATCTCTCTCAAATTGTGGGGCACAGAAAGCCTAGTGTCTGTTTCTTTGTTTTATGGTTTTTAAATTCTCCCTGAAAAAAAATTAAATAGTGGGAGATTAATATTGGCATTTGTGCTTCAGTGACAGTCCTGTGTGCCATCTCTCTCAAATTGTGGGGCACAGAAAGCCTAGTGTCTGTTTTTTTGTTATGTGTTTTTTAAATTCTCCCTGAAAAAAAAAAATAGTGGGAGATTAATATTGGCATTTGTGCTTGAGTGCCACTCGTGTGTGCCATCTCCCTCAAATTGTGGGGCACAGAAAGCCTAGTGCCTGTTTTTTTGTTTTTTGTTTTTTAAATTCTCCCTGAAAAAAAATAAATAGTGGGAGATTAATATTGGCATTTGTGCTTGAGTGCCAGTCGTGTGTGCCATCTCTCTCAAATTGTGGGCCACAGAAAGCCTAGTGTCTGTTTTTTGTTATTTGTTTTTTAAATTCTCCCTGAAAAAAAATAAATAGTGGGAGATTAATATTGGCATTTGTGCGTCAGTGCCAGTCGTGTGTGCCATCTCTCTCAAATTGTGGGCCACAGAAAGCCTAGTGCCTGTTTTTTTGTTTTTTGTTTTTTAAATTCTCCCTAAAAAAAAAATAAATAGTGGGAGATTAATATTGGCATTTGTGCTTGAGTGCCAGTCGTGTGTGCTATCTCTCCCAAATTGTGGGCCACAGAAAGCCTAGTGTCTGTTTTTTTGTTTTTTGTTTTTTAAATTCTCCCTGAAAAAAAATAAATAGTGGGAGATTAATATTGGCATTTGTGCTTGAGTGCCAGTCGTGTGTGCCATCTCTCTCAAATTGTGGGGCACAGAAAGCCTAGTGCCTGTTTTTTTGTTTTTTGTTTTTTAAATTCTCCCTGAAAAAAAATAAATAGTGGGAGATTATTATTGGCATTTGTGCTTAAGTGCCAGTCGTGTGTGCCATCTCTCTCAAATTGTGGGGCACAGAAAGCCTAGTGTCTGTTTCTTTGTTTTATGGTTTTTAAATTCTCCCTGAAAAAAAATAAATAGTGGGAGATTAATATTGGCATTTGTGCTTCAGTGCCAGTCCTGTGTGCCATCTCTCTCAAATTGTGGGGCACAGAAAGCCTAGTGTCTGTTTTTTTGTTTTTTAAATTCTCCCTGAAAAAAAATAAATAGTGGGAGATTAATATTGGCATTTGTGCTTGAGTGCCAGTCGTGTGTGCTATCTCTCCCAAATTGTGGGCCACAGAAAGCCTAGTGTCTGTTTTTTTGTTTTTTGTTTTTTAAATTCTCCCTGAAAAAAAATAAATAGTGGGAGATTAATATTGGCATTTGTGCTTGAGTGCCAGTCGTGTGTGCCATCTCTCTCAAATTGTGAGCCACAGAAAGCCTAGTGCCTGTTTTTTTGTTTTTTGTTTTTTAAATTCTCCATGAAAAAAAATAAATAGTGGGAGATTAATATTGGCATTTGTGCTTGAGTGCCAGTCGTGTGTGCCATCTCTCTCAAATTGTGGGCCACAGAAAGCCTAGTGTCTGTTTTTTGTTATTTGTTTTTTAAATTCTCCCTGAAAAAAAATAAATAGTGGGAGATTAATATTGGCATTTGTGCTTCAGTGCCAGTCGTGTGTGCCATCTCTCTCAAATTGTGGGCCACAGAAAGCCTAGTGCCTGTTTTTTTGTTTTTTGTTTTTTAAATTCTCCCTGAAAAAAAATAAATAGTGGGAGATTAATATTGGCATTTGTGCTTGAGTGCCAGTCGTGTGTGCTATCTCTCCCAAATTGTGGGCCACAGAAAGCCTAGTGTCTGTTTTTTTGTTTTTTGTTTTTTAAATTCTCCCTGAAAAAAAATAAATAGTGGGAGATTAATATTGGCATTTGTGCTTGAGTGCCAGTCGTGTGTGCCATCTCTCTCAAATTGTGGGGCACAGAAAGCCTAGTGCCTGTTTTTTTGTTTTTTGTTTTTTAAATTCTCCCTGAAAAAAAATAAATAGTGGGAGATTATTATTGGCATTTGTGCTTAAGTGCCAGTCGTGTGTGCCATCTCTCTCAAATTGTGGGGCACAGAAAGCCTAGTGTCTGTTTCTTTGTTTTATGGTTTTTAAATTCTCCCTGAAAAAAAATAAATAGTGGGAGATTAATATTGGCATTTGTGCTTCAGTGCCAGTCCTGTGTGCCATCTCTCTCAAATTGTGGGGCACAGAAAGCCTAGTGTCTGTTTTTTTGTTATGTGTTTTTTAAATTCTCCCTGAAAAAAAAAAATAGTGGGAGATTAATATTGGCATTTGTGCTTGAGTGCCACTCGTGTGTGCCATCTCCCTCAAATTGTGGGGCACAGAAAGCCTAGTGCCTGTTTTTTGTTTTTTAAATTCTCCCTGAAAAAAAATAAATAGTGGGAGATTAATATTGGCATTTGTGCTTGAGTGCCAGTCGTGTGTGCTATCTCTCCCAAATTGTGGGCCACAGAAAGCCTAGTGTCTGTTTTTTTGTTTTTTGTTTTTTAAATTCTCCCTGAAAAAAAATAAATAGTGGGAGATTAATATTGGCATTTGTGCTTGAGTGCCAGTCGTGTGTGCCATCTCTCTCAAATTGTGAGCCACAGAAAGCCTAGTGCCTGTTTTTTTGTTTTTTGTTTTTTATATTCTCCATGAAAAAAAATAAATAGTGGGAGATTAATATTGGCATTTGTGCTTGAGTGCCAGTCGTGTGTGCCATCTCTCTCAAATTGTGGACCACAGAAAGCCTAGTGTCTGTTTTTTTTTAAATTTAGGGTTTTTAAATTCTCCCTGAAAAAAATAAATAGTGGGAGATTAATATTGGCATTTGTGCTTCAGTGCCAGTCGTGTGTGCCATCTCTCTCAAATTGTGGGGCACAGAAAGCCTAGTGTCTGTTTTTTGTTATTTGTTTTTTAAATTCTCCCTGAAAAAAAATAAATAGTGGGAGATTAATATTGGCATTTGTGCTTCAGTGCCAGTCCTGTGTGCCATCTCTCTCAAATTGTGGGGCACAGAAAGCCTAGTGTCTGTTTTTTTGTTATGTGTTTTTTAAATTCTCCCTGAAAAAAAAAATAGTGGGAGATTAATATTGGCATTTGTGCTTGAGTGCCACTCGTGTGTGCCATCTCCCTCAAATTGTGGGGCACAGAAAGCCTAGTGCCTGTTTTTTTGTTTTTTGTTTTTTAAACTCTCCATGAAAAAAAATAAATAGTGGGAGATTAATATTGGCATTTGTGCTTGATTGCCAGTCGTGTGTGCCATCTCTCTCAAATTATGGGGCACAGAAAGCCTAGTGTCTGTTTCTTTGTTTTATGGTTTTTAAATTCTCCCTGAAACAAAATAAATAGTGGGAGATTAATATTGGCATTTGTGCTTCAGTGCCAGTCGTGTGTGCCATCTCTCTCAAATTGTGGGGCACAGAAAGCCTAGTGTCTGTTTCTTTGTTTTATGGTTTTTAAATTCTCCCTGAAAAAAAATAAATAGTGGGAGATTAATATTGGCATTTGTGCTTCAGTGCCAGTCGTGTGTGCCATCTCTCTCAAATTGTGGGCCACAGAAAGCCTAGTGCTTGTTTTTTTTTTGTTTTTTTTTTTAAATTCTCCCTGAAAAAAAATAAATAGTGGGAGATTAATATTGGCATTTGTGCTTGAGTGCCAGTCGTGTGTGCTATCTCTCCCAAATTGTGGGCCACAGAAAGCCTAGTGTCTGTTTTTTTGTTTTTTTGTTTTTTAAATTCTCCCTGAAAAAAATAAATAGTGGGAGATTAATATTGGCATTTGTGCTTGAGTGCCAGTCGTGTGTGCCATCTCTCTCAAATTGTGGGGCACAGAAAGCCTAGTGTCTGTTTCTTTGTTTTATGGTTTTTAAATTCTCCCTGAAAAAAAATAAATAGTGGGAGATTAATATTGGCATTTGTGCTTCAGTGCCAGTCCTGTGTGCCATCTCTCTCAAATTGTGGGGCACAGAAAGCCTAGTGTCTGTTTTTTTGTTATGTGTTTTTTAAATTCTCCCTGAAAAAAAAAAATAGTGGGAGATTAATATTGGCATTTGTGCTTGAGTGCCACTCGTGTGTGCCATCTCCCTCAAATTGTGGGGCACAGAAAGCCTAGTGCCTGTTTTTTGTTATTTGTTTTTTAAATTCTCCCTGAAAAAAAATAAATAGTGGGAGATTAATATTGGCATTTGTGCTTCAGTGCCAGTCGTGTGTGCCATCTCTCTCAAATTGTGGGCCACAGAAAGCCTAGTGCCTGTTTTTTTGTTTTTTGTTTTTTAAATTCTCCCTGAAAAAAAATAAATAGTGGGAGATTAATATTGGCATTTGTGCTTGAGTGCCAGTCGTGTGTGCTATCTCTCCCAAATTGTGGGCCACAGAAAGCCTAGTGTCTGTTTTTTTGTTTTTTGTTTTTTAAATTCTCCCTGAAAAAAAATAAATAGTGGGAGATTAATATTGGCATTTGTGCTTGAGTGCCAGTCGTGTGTGCCATCTCTCTCAAATTGTGGGGCACAGAAAGCCTAGTGCCTGTTTTTTTGTTTTTTGTTTTTTAAATTCTCCCTGAAAAAAAATAAATAGTGGGAGATTATTATTGGCATTTGTGCTTAAGTGCCAGTCGTGTGTGCCATCTCTCTCAAATTGTGGGGCACAGAAAGCCTAGTGTCTGTTTCTTTGTTTTATGGTTTTTAAATTCTCCCTGAAAAAAAATAAATAGTGGGAGATTAATATTGGCATTTGTGCTTCAGTGCCAGTCCTGTGTGCCATCTCTCTCAAATTGTGGGGCACAGAAAGCCTAGTGTCTGTTTTTTTGTTATGTGTTTTTTAAATTCTCCCTGAAAAAAAAAAATAGTGGGAGATTAATATTGGCATTTGTGCTTGAGTGCCACTCGTGTGTGCCATCTCCCTCAAATTGTGGGGCACAGAAAGCCTAGTGCCTGTTTTTTTGTTTTTTGTTTTTTAAATTCTCCCTGAAAAAAAATAAATAGTGGGAGATTAATATTGGCATTTGTGCTTGAGTGCCAGTCGTGTGTGCTATCTCTCCCAAATTGTGGGCCACAGAAAGCCTAGTGTCTGTTTTTTTGTTTTTTGTTTTTTAAATTCTCCCTGAAAAAAAATAAATAGTGGGAGATTAATATTGGCATTTGTGCTTGAGTGCCAGTCGTGTGTGCCATCTCTCTCAAATTGTGGGGCACAGAAAGCCTAGTGCCTGTTTTTTTGTTTTTTGTTTTTTAAATTCTCCCTGAAAAAAAATAAATAGTGGGAGATTAATATTGGCATTTGTGCTTGAGTGCCAGTCGTGTGTGCCATCTCTCTCAAATTGTGGGGCACAGAAAGCCTAGTGTCTGTTTCTTTGTTTTATGGTTTTTAAATTCTCCCTGAAAAAAAATAAATAGTGGGAGATTAATATTGGCATTTGTGCTTCAGTGCCAGTCGTGTGTGCCATCTCTCTCAAATTGTGGGGCACAGAAAGCCTAGTGTCTGTTTTTTTGTTATTTGTTTTTTAAATTCTCCCTGAAAAAAATAAATAGTGGGAGATTAACATTGGCATTTGTGGTTCAGTGCCAGTCGTGTGTGCCATATCTCTCTCAAATTGTGAGCCACAGAAAGCCTAGTGTCTGTTTTTTTTTTTTGGTTTTTAAATTCTCCCTGAAAAAAAATAAATAGTGGGAGATTAATATTGGCATTTGTGCTTGAGTGCCAGTCGTGTGTGCCATCTCTCTCAAATTGTGGGGCACAGAAAGCCTAGTGCCTGTTTTTTTGTTTTTTGTTTTTTAAATTCTCCATGAAAAAAAATAAATAGTGGGAGATTAATATTGGCATTTGTGCTTGAGTGCCAGTCGTGTGTGCCATCTCTCTCAAATTGTGGACCACAGAAAGCCTAGTGTCTGTTTTTTTTTAAATTTAGGGTTTTTAAATTCTCCCTGAAAAAAATAAATAGTGGGAGATTAATATTGGCATTTGTGCTTCAGTGCCAGTCGTGTGTGCCATCTCTCTCAAATTGTGGGGCACAGAAAGCCTAGTGTCTGTTTTTTGTTATTTGTTTTTTAAATTCTCCCTGAAAAAAAATAAATAGTGGGAGATTAATATTGGCATTTGTGCTTGAGTGCCAGTCGTGTGTGCCATCTCTCTCAAATTGTGGGGCACAGAAAGCCTAGTGTCTGTTTCTTTGTTTTATGGTTTTTAAATTCTCCCTGAAAAAAAATAAATAGTGGGAGATTAATATTGGCATTTGTGCTTCAGTGCCAGTCCTGTGTGCCATCTCTCTCAAATTGTGGGGCACAGAAAGCCTAGTGTCTGTTTTTTTGTTATGTGTTTTTTAAATTCTCCCTGAAAAAAAAAAATAGTGGTAGATTAATATTGGCATTTGTGCTTGAGTGCCACTCGTGTGTGCCATCTCCCTCAAATTGTGGGGCACAGAAAGCCTAGTGCCTGTTTTTTTGTTTTTTGTTTTTTAAACTCTCCATGAAAAAAAATAAATAGTGGGAGATTAATATTGGCATTTGTGCTTGAGTGCCAGTCGTGTGTGCCATCTCTCTCAAATTATGGGGCACAGAAAGCTTAGTGTCTGTTTCTTTGTTTTATGGTTTTTAAATTCTCCCTGAAACAAAATAAATAGTGGGAGATTAATATTGGCATTTGTGCTTAAGTGCCAGTCGTGTGTGCCATCTCTCTCAAATTGTGGGGCACAGAAAGCCTAGTGTCTGTTTTTTGTTATTTGTTTTTTAAATTCTCCCTGAAAAAAAATAAATAGTGGGAGATTAATATTGGCATTTGTGCTTCAGTGCCAGTCGTGTGTGCCATCTCTCTCAAATTGTGGGGCACAGAAAGCCTAGTGTCTGTTTCTTTGTTTTATGGTTTTTAAATTCTCCCTGAAAAAAAATAAATAGTGGGAGATTAATATTGGCATTTGTGCTTCAGTGCCAGTCGTGTGTGCCATCTCTCTCAAATTGTGGGCCACAGAAAGCCTAGTGTCTGTTTTTATTTTTTTTTAAATTCTCCCTGAAAAAAAATAATTAGTGGGAGATTAATATTGGCATTTGTGCTTGAGTGCCAGTCGTGTGTGCTATCTCTCCCAAATTGTGGGCCACAGAAAGCCTAGTGTCTGTTTTTTTGTTTTTTTGTTTTTTAAATTCTCCCTGAAAAAAAATAAATAGTGGGAGATTAATATTGGCATTTGTGCTTGAGTGCCAGTCGTGTGTGCCATCTCTCTCAAATTGTGGGGCACAGAAAGCCTAGTGTCTGTTTCTTTGTTTTATGGTTTTTAAATTCTCCCTGAAAAAAAATAAATAGTGGGAGATTAATATTGGCATTTGTGCTTCAGTGCCAGTCCTGTGTGCCATCTCTCTCAAATTGTGGGGCACAGAAAGCCTAGTGTCTGTTTTTTTGTTATGTGTTTTTTAAATTCTCCCTGAAAAAAAAAAATAGTGGGAGATTAATATTGGCATTTGTGCTTGAGTGCCACTCGTGTGTGCCATCTCCCACAAATTGTGGGGCACAGAAAGCCTAGTGCCTGTTTTTTTGTTTTTTGTTTTTTAAATTCTCCCTGAAAAAAAATAAATAGTGGGAGATTAATATTGGCATTTGTGCTTGAGTGCCAGTCGTGTGTGCCATCTCTCTCAAATTGTGGGGCACAGAAAGCCTAGTGTCTGTTTTTTGTTATTTGTTTTTTAAATTCTCCCTGAAAAAAAATAAATAGTGGGAGATTAATATTGGCATTTGTGCTTCAGTGCCAGTCGTGTGTGCCATCTCTCTCAAATTGTGGGCCACAGAAAGCCTAGTGCCTGTTTTTTTGTTTTTTGTTTTTTAAATTCTCCCTGAAAAAAAATAAATAGTGGGAGATTAATATTGGCATTTGTGCTTGAGTGCCAGTCGTGTGTGCTATCTCTCCCAAATTGTGGGCCACAGAAAGCCTAGTGTCTGTTTTTTTGTTTTTTGTTTTTTAAATTCTCCCTGAAAAAAAATAAATAGTGGGAGATTAATATTGGCATTTGTGCTTGAGTGCCAGTCGTGTGTGCCATCTCTCTCAAATTGTGGGCCACAGAAAGCCTAGTGTCTGTTTTTTTGTTTTTTGTTTTTTAAATTCTCCCTGAAAAAAAATAAATAGTGGGAGATTATTATTGGCATTTGTGCTTAAGTGCCAGTCGTGTGTGCCATCTCTCTCAAATTGTGGGGCACAGAAAGCCTAGTGTCTGTTTCTTTGCTTTATGGTTTTTAAATTCTCCCTGAAAAAAAATAAATAGTGGGAGATTAATATTGGCATTTGTGCTTCAGTGCCAGTCCTGTGTGCCATCTCTCTCAAATTGTGGGGCACAGAAAGCCTAGTGTCTGTTTTTTTGTTATGTGTTTTTTAAATTCTCCCTGAAAAAAAAAAATAGTGGGAGATTAATATTGGCATTTGTGCTTGAGTGCCAGTCGTGTGTGCCATCTCTCTCAAATTGTGGGGCACAGAAAACCTAGTGCCTGTTTTTTTGTTTTTTGTTTTTTAAATTCTCCCTGAAAAAAAATAAATAGTGGGAGATTAATATTGGCATTTGTGCTTGAGTGCCAGTCGTGTGTGCCATCTCTCTCAAATTGTGGGGCACAGAAAGCCTAGTGTCTGTTTCTTTGTTTTATGGTTTTTAAATTCTCCCTGAAAAAAAATAAATAGTGGGAGATTAATATTGGCATTTGTGCTTCAGTGCCAGTCCTGTGTGCCATCTCTCTCAAATTGTGGGGCACAGAAAGCCTAGTGTCTGTTTTTTTGTTATTTGTTTTTTAAATTCTCCCTGAAAAAAATAAATAGTGGGAGATTAATATTGGCATTTGTGCTTCAGTGCCAGTCGTGTGTGCCATATCTCTCTCAAATTGTGAGCCACAGAAAGCCTAGTGTCTGTTTTTTTTTTTTGGTTTTTAAATTCTCCCTGAAAAAAAATAAATAGTGGGAGATTAATATTGGCATTTGTGCTTGAGTGCCAGTCGTGTGTGCCATCTCTCTCAAATTGTGGGGCACAGAAAGCCTAGTGCCTGTTTTTTTGTTTTTTGTTTTTTAAATTCTCCATGAAAAAAAATAAATAGTGGGAGATTAATATTGGCATTTGTGCTTGAGTGCCAGTCGTGTGTGCCATCTCTCTCAAATTGTGGACCACAGAAAGCCTAGTGTCTGCTTTTTTTTAAATTTAGGGTTTTTAAATTCTCCCTGAAAAAAATAAATAGTGGGAGATTAATATTGGCATTTGTGCTTCAGTGCCAGTCGTGTGTGCCATCTCTCTCAAATTGTGGGGCACAGAAAGCCTAGTGTCTGTTTTTTGTTATTTGTTTTTTAAATTCTCCCTGAAAAAAAATAAATAGTGGGAGATTAATATTGGCATTTGTGCTTGAGTGCCAGTCGTGTGTGCCATCTCTCTCAAATTGTGGGGCACAGAAAGCCTAGTGTCTGTTTCTTTGTTTTATGGTTTTTAAATTCTCCCTGAAAAAAAATAAATAGTGGGAGATTAATATTGGCATTTGTGCTTCAGTGCCAGTCCTGTGTGCCATCTCTCTCAAATTGTGGGGCACAGAAAGCCTAGTGTCTGTTTTTTTTGTTATGTGTTTTTTAAATTCTCCCTGAAAAAAAAAAATAGTGGGAGATTAATATTGGCATTTGTGCTTGAGTGCCACTCGTGTGTGCCATCTCCCTCAAATTGTGGGGCACAGAAAGCCTAGTGCCTGTTTTTTTGTTTTTTGTTTTTTAAACTCTCCATGAAAAAAAATAAATAGTGGGAGATTAATATTGGCATTTGTGCTTGAGTGCCAGTCGTGTGTGCCATCTCTCTCAAATTATGGGGCACAGAAAGCTTAGTGTCTGTTTCTTTGTTTTATGGTTTTTATATTCTCCCTGAAACAAAATAAATAGTGGGAGATTAATATTGGCATTTGTGCTTAAGTGCCAGTCGTGTGTGCCATCTCTCTCAAATTGTGGGGCACAGAAAGCCTAGTGTCTGTTTTTTGTTATTTGTTTTTTAAATTCTCCCTGAAAAAAAATAAATAGTGGGAGATTAATATTGGCATTTGTGCGTCAGTGCCAGTCGTGTGTGCCATCTCTCTCAAATTGTGGGGCACAGAAAGCCTAGTGTCTGTTTCTTTGTTTTATGGTTTTTAAATTCTCCCTGAAAAAAAATAAATAGTGGGAGATTAATATTGGCATTTGTGCTTCAGTGCCAGTCGTGTGTGCCATCTCTCTCAAATTGTGGGCCACAGAAAGCCTAGTGCTTGTTTTTATTTTTTTTTTAAATTCTCCCTGAAAAAAAATAATTAGTGGGAGATTAATATTGGCATTTGTGCTTGCGTGCCAGTCGTGTGTGCTATCTCTCCCAAATTATGGGCCACAGAAAGCCTAGTGTCTGTTTTTTTGTTTTTTTGTTTTTTAAATTCTCCCTGAAAAAAAATAAATAGTGGGAGATTAATATTGGCATTTGTGCTTGAGTGCCAGTCGTGTGTGCCATCTCTCTCAAATTGTGGGGCACAGAAAGCTTAGTGTCTGTTTCTTTGTTTTATGGTTTTTATATTCTCCCTGAAACAAAATAAATAGTGGGAGATTAATATTGGCATTTGTGCTTAAGTGCCAGTCGTGTGTGCCATCTCTCTCAAATTGTGGGGCACAGAAAGCCTAGTGTCTGTTTTTTGTTATTTGTTTTTTAAATTCTCCCTGAAAAAAAATAAATAGTGGGAGATTAATATTGGCATTTGTGCGTCAGTGCCAGTCGTGTGTGCCATCTCTCTCAAATTGTGGGGCACAGAAAGCCTAGTGTCTGTTTCTTTGTTTTATGGTTTTTAAATTCTCCCTGAAAAAAAATAAATAGTGGGAGATTAATATTGGCATTTGTGCTTCAGTGCCAGTCGTGTGTGCCATCTCTCTCAAATTGTGGGCCACAGAAAGCCTAGTGCTTGTTTTTATTTTTTTTTTAAATTCTCCCTGAAAAAAAATAATTAGTGGGAGATTAATATTGGCATTTGTGCTTGCGTGCCAGTCGTGTGTGCTATCTCTCCCAAATTATGGGCCACAGAAAGCCTAGTGTCTGTTTTTTTGTTTTTTTGTTTTTTAAATTCTCCCTGAAAAAAAATAAATAGTGGGAGATTAATATTGGCATTTGTGCTTGAGTGCCAGTCGTGTGTGCCATCTCTCTCAAATTGTGGGGCACAGAAAGCCTAGTGTCTGTTTCTTTGTTTTATGGTTTTTAAATTCTCCCTGAAAAAAAATAAATAGTGGGAGATTAATATTGGCATTTGTGCTTCAGTGCCAGTCCTGTGTGCCATCTCTCTCAAATTGTGGGGCACAGAAAGCCTAGTGTCTGTTTTTTTGTTATGTGTTTTTTAAATTCTCCCTGAAAAAAAAAAATAGTGGGAGATTAATATTGGCATTTGTGCTTGATTGCCACTCGTGTGTGCCATCTCCCTCAAATTGTGGGGCACAGAAAGCCTAGTGCCTGTTTTTTTGTTTTTTGTTTTTTAAATTCTCCCTGAAAAAAAATAAATAGTGGGAGATTAATATTGGCATTTGTGCTTGAGTGCCAGTCGTGTGTGCCATCTCTCTCAAATTGTGGGGCACAGAAAGCCTAGTGTCTGTTTTTTGTTATTTGTTTTTTAAATTCTCCCTGAAAAAAAATAAATAGTGGGAGATTAATATTGGCATTTGTGCTTGAGTGCCAGTCGTGTGTGCTATCTCTCCCAAATTGTGGGGCACAGAAAGCCTAGTGTCTGTTTCTTTGCTTTATGGTTTTTAAATTCTCCCTGAAAAAAAATAAATAGTGGGAGATTAATATTGGCATTTGTGCTTCAGTGCCAGTCCTGTGTGCCATCTCTCTCAAATTGTGGGGCACAGAAAGCCTAGTGTCTGTTTTTTTGTTATGTGTTTTTTAAATTCTCCCTGAAAAAAAAAAATAGTGGGAGATTAATATTGGCATTTGTGCTTGAGTGCCAGTCGTGTGTGCCATCTCTCTCAAATTGTGGGGCACAGAAAACCTAGTGCCTGTTTTTTTGTTTTTTGTTTTTTAAATTCTCCCTGAAAAAAAATAAATAGTGGGAGATTAATATTGGCATTTGTGCTTGAGTGCCAGTCGTGTGTGCCATCTCTCTCAAATTGTGGGGCACAGAAAGCCTAGTGTCTGTTTCTTTGTTTTATGGTTTTTAAATTCTCCCTGAAAAAAAATAAATAGTGGGAGATTAATATTGGCATTTGTGCTTCAGTGCCAGTCCTGTGTGCCATCTCTCTCAAATTGTGGGGCACAGAAAGCCTAGTGTCTGTTTTTTTGTTATTTGTTTTTTAAATTCTCCCTGAAAAAAATAAATAGTGGGAGATTAATATTGGCATTTGTGCTTCAGTGCCAGTCGTGTGTGCCATATCTCTCTCAAATTGTGAGCCACAGAAAGCCTAGTGTCTGTTTTTTTTTTTTGGTTTTTAAATTCTCCCTGAAAAAAAATAAATAGTGGGAGATTAATATTGGCATTTGTGCTTGAGTGCCAGTCGTGTGTGCCATCTCTCTCAAATTGTGGGGCACAGAAAGCCTAGTGCCTGTTTTTTTGTTTTTTGTTTTTTAAATTCTCCATGAAAAAAAATAAATAGTGGGAGATTAATATTGGCATTTGTGCTTGAGTGCCAGTCGTGTGTGCCATCTCTCTCAAATTGTGGACCACAGAAAGCCTAGTGTCTGCTTTTTTTTAAATTTAGGGTTTTTAAATTCTCCCTGAAAAAAATAAATAGTGGGAGATTAATATTGGCATTTGTGCTTCAGTGCCAGTCGTGTGTGCCATCTCTCTCAAATTGTGGGGCACAGAAAGCCTAGTGTCTGTTTTTTGTTATTTGTTTTTTAAATTCTCCCTGAAAAAAAATAAATAGTGGGAGATTAATATTGGCATTTGTGCTTGAGTGCCAGTCGTGTGTGCCATCTCTCTCAAATTGTGGGGCACAGAAAGCCTAGTGTCTGTTTCTTTGTTTTATGGTTTTTAAATTCTCCCTGAAAAAAAATAAATAGTGGGAGATTAATATTGGCATTTGTGCTTCAGTGCCAGTCCTGTGTGCCATCTCTCTCAAATTGTGGGGCACAGAAAGCCTAGTGTCTGTTTTTTTTGTTATGTGTTTTTTAAATTCTCCCTGAAAAAAAAAAATAGTGGGAGATTAATATTGGCATTTGTGCTTGAGTGCCACTCGTGTGTGCCATCTCCCTCAAATTGTGGGGCACAGAAAGCCTAGTGCCTGTTTTTTTGTTTTTTGTTTTTTAAACTCTCCATGAAAAAAAATAAATAGTGGGAGATTAATATTGGCATTTGTGCTTGAGTGCCAGTCGTGTGTGCCATCTCTCTCAAATTATGGGGCACAGAAAGCTTAGTGTCTGTTTCTTTGTTTTATGGTTTTTATATTCTCCCTGAAACAAAATAAATAGTGGGAGATTAATATTGGCATTTGTGCTTAAGTGCCAGTCGTGTGTGCCATCTCTCTCAAATTGTGGGGCACAGAAAGCCTAGTGTCTGTTTTTTGTTATTTGTTTTTTAAATTCTCCCTGAAAAAAAATAAATAGTGGGAGATTAATATTGGCATTTGTGCGTCAGTGCCAGTCGTGTGTGCCATCTCTCTCAAATTGTGGGGCACAGAAAGCCTAGTGTCTGTTTCTTTGTTTTATGGTTTTTAAATTCTCCCTGAAAAAAAATAAATAGTGGGAGATTAATATTGGCATTTGTGCTTCAGTGCCAGTCGTGTGTGCCATCTCTCTCAAATTGTGGGCCACAGAAAGCCTAGTGCTTGTTTTTATTTTTTTTTTAAATTCTCCCTGAAAAAAAATAATTAGTGGGAGATTAATATTGGCATTTGTGCTTGCGTGCCAGTCGTGTGTGCTATCTCTCCCAAATTATGGGCCACAGAAAGCCTAGTGTCTGTTTTTTTGTTTTTTTGTTTTTTAAATTCTCCCTGAAAAAAAATAAATAGTGGGAGATTAATATTGGCATTTGTGCTTGAGTGCCAGTCGTGTGTGCCATCTCTCTCAAATTGTGGGGCACAGAAAGCCTAGTGTCTGTTTCTTTGTTTTATGGTTTTTAAATTCTCCCTGAAAAAAAATAAATAGTGGGAGATTAATATTGGCATTTGTGCTTCAGTGCCAGTCCTGTGTGCCATCTCTCTCAAATTGTGGGGCACAGAAAGCCTAGTGTCTGTTTTTTTGTTATGTGTTTTTTAAATTCTCCCTGAAAAAAAAAAATAGTGGGAGATTAATATTGGCATTTGTGCTTGATTGCCACTCGTGTGTGCCATCTCCCTCAAATTGTGGGGCACAGAAAGCCTAGTGCCTGTTTTTTTGTTTTTTGTTTTTTAAATTCTCCCTGAAAAAAAATAAATAGTGGGAGATTAATATTGGCATTTGTGCTTGAGTGCCAGTCGTGTGTGCCATCTCTCTCAAATTGTGGGGCACAGAAAGCCTAGTGTCTGTTTTTTGTTATTTGTTTTTTAAATTCTCCCTGAAAAAAAATAAATAGTGGGAGATTAATATTGGCATTTGTGCTTGAGTGCCAGTCGTGTGTGCTATCTCTCCCAAATTGTGGGCCACAGAAAGCCTAGTGTCTGTTTTTTTGTTTTTTGTTTTTTAAATTCTCCCTGAAAAAAAATAAATAGTGGGAGATTAATATTGGCATTTGTGCTTGAGTGCCAGTCGTGTGTGCCATCTCTCTCAAATTGTGGGCCACAGAAAGCCTAGTGTCTGTTTTTTTGTTTTTTGTTTTTTAAATTCTCCCTGAAAAAAAATAAATAGTGGGAGATTATTATTGGCATTTGTGCTTAAGTGCCAGTCGTGTGTGCCATCTCTCTCAAATTGTGGGGCACAGAAAGCCTAGTGTCTGTTTCTTTGCTTTATGGTTTTTAAATTCTCCCTGAAAAAAAATAAATAGTGGGAGATTAATATTGGCATTTGTGCTTCAGTGCCAGTCCTGTGTGCCATCTCTCTCAAATTGTGGGGCACAGAAAGCCTAGTGTCTGTTTTTTTGTTATGTGTTTTTTAAATTCTCCCTGAAAAAAAAAAATAGTGGGAGATTAATATTGGCATTTGTGCTTGAGTGCCAGTCGTGTGTGCCATCTCTCTCAAATTGTGGGGCACAGAAAACCTAGTGCCTGTTTTTTTTTTTTGGTTTTTAAATTCTCCCTGAAAAAAAATAAATAGTGGGAGATTAATATTGGCATTTGTGCTTGAGTGCCAGTCGTGTGTGCCATCTCTCTCAAATTGTGGGGCACAGAAAGCCTAGTGCCTGTTTTTTTGTTTTTTGTTTTTTAAATTCTCCTTGAAAAAAAATAAATAGTGGGAGATTAATATTGGCATTTGTGCTTGAGTGCCAGTCGTGTGTGCCATCTCTCTCAAATTGTGGGGCACAGAAAGCCTAGTGTCTGTTTTTTTGTTATTTGTTTTTTAAATTCTCCCTGAAAAAAATAAATAGTGGGAGATTAACATTGGCATTTGTGCTTCAGTGCCAGTCGTGTGTGCCATATCTCTCTCAAATTGTGAGCCACAGAAAGCCTAGTGTCTGTTTTTTTTTTTTGGTTTTTAAATTCTCCCTGAAAAAAAATAATTAGTGGGAGATTAATATTGGCATTTGTGCTTGCGTGCCAGTCGTGTGTGCTATCTCTCCCAAATTATGGGCCACAGAAAGCCTAGTGTCTGTTTTTTTGTTTTTTTGTTTTTTAAATTCTCCCTGAAAAAAAATAAATAGTGGGAGATTAATATTGGCATTTGTGCTTGAGTGCCAGTCGTGTGTGCCATCTCTCTCAAATTGTGGGGCACAGAAAGCCTAGTGTCTGTTTCTTTGTTTTATGGTTTTTAAATTCTCCCTGAAAAAAAATAAATAGTGGGAGATTAATATTGGCATTTGTGCTTCAGTGCCAGTCCTGTGTGCCATCTCTCTCAAATTGTGGGGCACAGAAAGCCTAGTGTCTGTTTTTTTGTTATGTGTTTTTTAAATTCTCCCTGAAAAAAAAAAATAGTGGGAGATTAATATTGGCATTTGTGCTTGAGTGCCACTCGTGTGTGCCATCTCCCTCAAATTGTGGGGCACAGAAAGCCTAGTGCCTGTTTTTTTGTTTTTTGTTTTTTAAATTCTCCCTGAAAAAAAATAAATAGTGGGAGATTAATATTGGCATTTGTGCTTGAGTGCCAGTCGTGTGTGCCATCTCTCTCAAATTGTGGGGCACAGAAAGCCTAGTGTCTGTTTTTTATTATTTGTTTTTTAAATTCTCCCTGAAAAAAAATAAATAGTGGGAGATTAATATTGGCATTTGTGCTTCAGTGCCAGTCGTGTGTGCCATCTCTCTCAAATTGTGGGCCACAGAAAGCCTAGTGCCTGTTTTTTTGTTTTTTGTTTTTTAAATTCTCCCTGAAAAAAAATAAATAGTGGGAGATTAATATTGGCATTTGTGCTTGAGTGCCAGTCGTGTGTGCTATCTCTCCCAAATTGTGGGCCACAGAAAGCCTAGTGTCTGTTTTTTTGTTTTTTGTTTTTTAAATTCTCCCTGAAAAAAAATAAATAGTGGGAGATTAATATTGGCATTTGTGCTTGAGTGCCAGTCGTGTGTGCCATCTCTCTCAAATTGTGGGCCACAGAAAGCCTAGTGTCTGTTTTTTTGTTTTTTGTTTTTTAAATTCTCCCTGAAAAAAATAAATAGTGGGAGATTATTATTGGCATTTGTGCTTAAGTGCCAGTCGTGTGTGCCATCTCTCTCAAATTGTGGGGCACAGAAAGCCTAGTGTCTGTTTCTTTGCTTTATGGTTTTTAAATTCTCCCTGAAAAAAAATAAATAGTGGGAGATTAATATTGGCATTTGTGCTTCAGTGCCAGTCCTGTGTGCCATCTCTCTCAAATTGTGGGGCACAGAAAGCCTAGTGTCTGTTTTTTTGTTATGTGTTTTTTAAATTCTCCCTGAAAAAAAAAAATAGTGGGAGATTAATATTGGCATTTGTGCTTGAGTGCCAGTCGTGTGTGCCATCTCTCTCAAATTGTGGGGCACAGAAAACCTAGTGCCTGTTTTTTTTTTTTGGTTTTTAAATTCTCCCTGAAAAAAAATAAATAGTGGGAGATTAATATTGGCATTTGTGCTTGAGTGCCTGTCGTGTGTGCCATCTCTCTCAAATTGTGGGGCACAGAAAGCCTAGTGCCTGTTTTTTTGTTTTTTGTTTTTTAAATTCTCCTTGAAAAAAAATAAATAGTGGGAGATTAATATTGGCATTTGTGCTTGAGTGCCAGTCGTGTGTGCCATCTCTCTCAAATTGTGGGGCACAGAAAGCCTAGTGTCTGTTTTTTTTTTTTGGTTTTTAAATTCTACCTGAAAAAAAATAAATAGTGGGAGATTAATATTGGCATTTGTGCTTGAGTGCCAGTCGTGTGTGCCATCTCTCTCAAATTGTGGGGCACAGAAAGCCTAGTGCCTGTTTTTTTGTTTTTTGTTTTTTAAATTCTCCATGAAAAAAAATAAATGGTGGGAGATTAATATTGGCATTTGTGCTTGAGTGCCAGTCGTGTGTGCCATCTCTCTCAAATTGTGGACCACAGAAAGCCTAGTGTCTGTTTTTTTTTAAATTTAGGGTTTTTAAATTCTCCCTGAAAAAAATAAATAGTGGGAGATTAATATTGGCATTTGTGCTTGAGTGCCAGTCGTGTGTGCCATCTCTCTCAAATTGTGGGGCACAGAAAGCCTAGTGCCTGTTTTTTTGTTTTTTGTTTTTTAAATTCTCCATGAAAAAAAATAAATGGTGGGAGATTAATATTGGCATTTGTGCTTGAGTGCCAGTCGTGTGTGCCATCTCTCTCAAATTGTGGACCACAGAAAGCCTAGTGTCTGTTTTTTTTTAAATTTAGGGTTTTTAAATTCTCCCTGAAAAAAATAAATAGTGGGAGATTAATATTGGCATTTGTGCTTCAGTGCCAGTCGTGTGTGCCATCTCTCTCAAATTGTGGGGCACAGAAAGCCTAGTGTCTGTTTTTTGTTATTTGTTTTTTAAATTCTCCCTGAAAAAAAATAAATAGTGGGAGATTAATATTGGCATTTGTGCTTGAGTGCCAGTCGTGTGTGCCATCTCTCTCAAATTGTGGGGCACAGAAAGCCTAGTGTCTGTTTCTTTGTTTTATGGTTTTTAAATTCTCCCTGAAAAAAAATAAATAGTGGGAGATTAATATTGGCATTTGTGCTTCAGTGCCAGTTCTGTGTGCCATCTCTCTCAAATTGTGGGGCACAGAAAGCCTAGTGTCTGTTTTTTTGTTATGTGTTTTTTAAATTCTCCCTGAAAAAAAAAATAGTGGGAGATTAATATTGGCATTTGTGCTTGAGTGCCACTCGTGTGTGCCATCTCCCTCAAATTGTAGGGCACAGAAAGCCTAGTGCCTGTTTTTTTGTTTTTTGTTTTTTAAACTCTCCATGAAAAAAAATAAATAGTGGGAGATTAATATTGGCATTTGTGCTTGAGTGCCAGTCGTGTGTGCCATCTCTCTCAAATTATGGGGCACAGAAAGCTTAGTGTCTGTTTCTTTGTTTTATGGTTTTTAAATTCTCCCTGAAACAAAATAAATAGTGGGAGATTAATATTGGCATTTGTGCTTAAGTGCCAGTCGTGTGTGCCATCTCTCTCAAATTGTGGGGCACAGAAAGCCTAGTGTCTGTTTTTTGTTATTTGTTTTTTAAATTCTCCCTGAAAAAAAATAAATAGTGGGAGATTAATATTGGCATTTGTGCTTCAGTGCCAGTCGTGTGTGCCATCTCTCTCAAATTGTGGGCCACAGAAAGCCTAGTGCTTGTTTTTATTTTTTTTTAAATTCTCCCTGAAAAAAAATAATTAGTGGGAGATTAATATTGGCATTTGTGCTTGAGTGCCAGTCGTGTGTGCTATCTCTCCCAAATTATGGGCCACAGAAAGCCTAGTGTCTGTTTTTTTGTTTTTTTGTTTTTTAAATTCTCCCTGAAAAAAAATAAATAGTGGGAGATTAATATTGGCATTTGTGCTTGAGTGCCAGTCGTGTGTGCCATCTCTCTCAAATTGTGGGGCACAGAAAGCCTAGTGTCTGTTTCTTTGTTTTATGGTTTTTAAATTCTCCCTGAAAAAAAATAAATAGTGGGAGATTAATATTGGCATTTGTGCTTCAGTGCCAGTCCTGTGTGCCATCTCTCTCAAATTGTGGGGCACAGAAAGCCTAGTGTCTGTTTTTTTGTTATGTGTTTTTTAAATTCTCCCTGAAAAAAAAAATAGTGGGAGATTAATATTGGCATTTGTGCTTGAGTGCCACTCGTGTGTGCCATCTCCCTCAAATTGTGGGGCACAGAAAGCCTAGTGCCTGTTTTTTTGTTTTTTGTTTTTTAAATTCTCCCTGAAAAAAAATAAATAGTGGGAGATTAATATTGGCATTTGTGCTTGAGTGCCAGTCGTGTGTGCCATCTCTCTCAAATTGTGGGGCACAGAAAGCCTAGTGTCTGTTTTTTGTTATTTGTTTTTTAAATTCTCCCTGAAAAAAAATAAATAGTGGGAGATTAATATTGGCATTTGTGCTTCAGTGCCAGTCGTGTGTGCCATCTCTCTCAAATTGTGGGCCACAGAAAGCCTAGTGCCTGTTTTTTTGTTTTTTGTTTTTTAAATTCTCCCTGAAAAAAAATAAATAGTGGGAGATTAATATTGGCATTTGTGCTTGAGTGCCAGTCGTGTGTGCTATCTCTCCCAAATTGTGGGCCACAGAAAGCCTAGTGTCTGTTTTTTTGTTTTTTGTTTTTTAAATTCTCCCTGAAAAAAAATAAATAGTGGGAGATTAATATTGGCATTTGTGCTTGAGTGCCAGTCATGTGTGCCATCTCTCTCAATTTGTGGGCCACAGAAAGCCTAGTGTCTGTTTTTTTGTTTTTTGTTTTTTAAATTCTCCCTGAAAAAAAATAAATAGTGGGAGATTATTATTGGCATTTGTGCTTAAGTGCCAGTCGTGTGTGCCATCTCTCTCAAATTGTGGGGCACAGAAAGCCTAGTGTCTGTTTCTTTGCTTTATGGTTTTTAAATTCTCCCTGAAAAAAAATAAATAGTGGGAGATTAATATTGGCATTTGTGCTTCAGTGCCAGTCCTGTGTGCCATCTCTCTCAAATTGTGGGGCACAGAAAGCCTAGTGTCTGTTTTTTTGTTATGTGTTTTTTAAATTCTCCCTGAAAAAAAAAAATAGTGGGAGATTAATATTGGCATTTGTGCTTGAGTGCCAGTCGTGTGTGCCATCTCTCTCAAATTGTGGGGCACAGAAAACCTAGTGCCTGTTTTTTTGTTTTTTGTTTTTTAAATTCTCCCTGAAAAAAAATAAATAGTGGGAGATTAATATTGGCATTTGTGCTTGAGTGCCAGTCGTGTGTGCCATCTCTCTCAAATTGTGGGGCACAGAAAGCCTAGTGTCTGTTTCTTTGTTTTATGGTTTTTAAATTCTCCCTGAAAAAAAATAAATAGTGGGAGATTAATATTGGCATTTGTGCTTCAGTGCCAGTCGTGTGTGCCATCTCTCTCAAATTGTGGGGCACAGAAAGCCTAGTGTCTGTTTTTTTGTTATTTGTTTTTTAAATTCTCCCTGAAAAAAATAAATAGTGGGAGATTAATATTGGCATTTGTGCTTCAGTGCCAGTCGTGTGTGCCATATCTCTCTCAAATTGTGAGCCACAGAAAGTCTAGTGTCTGTTTTTTTTTTTTGGTTTTTAAATTCTCCCTGAAAAAAAATAAATAGTGGGAGATTAATATTGGCATTTGTGCTTGAGTGCCAGTCGTGTGTGCCATCTCTCTCAAATTGTGGGGCACAGAAAGCCTAGTGCCTGTTTTTTTGTTTTTTGTTTTTTAAATTCTCCATGAAAAAAAATAAATAGTGGGAGATTAATATTGGCATTTGTGCTTGAGTGCCAGTCGTGTGTGCCATCTCTCTCAAATTGTGGACCACAGAAAGCATAGTGTCTGTTTTTTTTTAAATTTAGGGTTTTTAAATTCTCCCTGAAAAAAATAAATAGTGGGAGATTAATATTGGCATTTGTGCTTCATTGCCAGTCGTGTGTGCCATCTCTCTCAAATTGTGGGCCACAGAAAGCCTAGTGTTTTTTTTTTTTTTTTTTGGGGGGGGGGGTTTTCAATTCTCCCTGAAAAAAAATAAATAGTGGGAGATTAATATTGGTATTTGTGCTTGAGTGCCAGTCGTGTGTGCCATCTCTCTCAAATTGTGGGCCACAGAAAGCCTAGTGTCTGTTTTTTTGTTTTTTGTTTTTTAAATTCTCCCTGAAAAAAAAAAAATAGTGGGAGATTAATATTGGCATTTGTGCTTGAGTGCCAGTCGTGTGTGCCATCTCTCTCAAATTGTGGGGCACAGAAAGCCTAGTGTCTGTTTCTTTGTTTTATGGTTTTTAAATTCTCCCTGAAAAAAAATAAATAGTGGGAGATTAATATTGGCATTTGTGCTTCAGTGCCAGTCGTGTGTGCCATCTCTCTCAAATTGTGGGGCACAGAAAGCCTAGTGTCTGTTTTTTTGTTATTTGTTTTTTAAATTCTCCCTGAAAAAAATAAATAGTGGGAGATTAATATTGGCATTTGTGCTTCAGTGCCAGTCGTGTGTGCCATATCTCTCTCAAATTGTGAGCCACAGAAAGCCTAGTGTCTGTTTTTTTTTTTTGGTTTTTAAATTCTCCCTGAAAAAAAACAAATAGTGGGAGATTAATATTGGCATTTGTGCTTGAGTGCCAGTCGTGTGTGCCATCTCTCTCAAATTGTGGGGCACAGAAAGCCTAGTGCCTGTTTTTTTGTTTTTTGTTTTTTAAATTCTCCATGAAAAAAAATAAATAGTGGGAGATTAATATTGGCATTTGTGCTTGAGTGCCAGTCGTGTGTGCCATCTCTCTCAAATTGTGGACCACAGAAAGCATAGTGTCTGTTTTTTTTTAAATTTAGGGTTTTTAAATTCACCCTGAAAAAAATAAATAGTGGGAGATTAATATTGGCATTTGTGCTTCATTGCCAGTCGTGTGTGCCATCTCTCTCAAATTGTGGGCCACAGAAAGCCTAGTGTTTGTTTTTTGTTTTTTTTTTGGGGGGGGGGGTTTCAATTCTCCCTGAAAAAAAATAAATAGTGGGAGATTAATATTGGTATTTGTGCTTGAGTGCCAGTTGTGTGTGCCATCTCTCTCAAATTGTGGGCCACAGAAAGCCTAGTGTCTGTTTTTTTGTTTTTTGTTTTTTAAATTCTCCCTGAAAAAAAAAAAATAGTGGGAGATTAATATTGGCATTTGTGCTCGAGTGCCACTCGTGTGTGCCATCTCTCTCAAATTGTGGGGCACAGAAAGCCAAGTGCCTGTTTTTTTGTTTTTTGTTTTTTAAATTTTCCCTGAAAAAAATAAATAGTGGGAGATAAATATTGGCATTTGTGCTTGAGTGCCAGTCGTGTGTGCCATCTCTCTCAAATTGTGGGGCACAGAAAGCCTAGTGTCTGTTTCTTTGTTTTATGGTTTTTAAATTCTCCCTGAAAAAAAATAAATAGTAGGAGATTAATATTGGCATTTGTGCTTCAGTGCCAGTCGTTTGTGCCATCTCTCTCAAATTGTGGGCCACAGAAAGCCTAGTGTCTGTTTTTTTGTTTTTTTTGTTTTTAAATTCTCCCTGAAAAAAAAAAATAGTGGGAGATTAATATTGGCATTTGTGCTTCAGTGCCAGTCGTGTGTGCCATCTCTCTCAAATTGTGGGACACAGAAAGCCTAGTGTCTTTTTTTTATTTTGGTTTTTAAATTCTCCCTGAAAAAAAAAAATAGTGGGAGATTAATATTGGCATTTGTGCTTGAGTGCCAGTCGTGTGTGCCATCTCTCTCAAATTGTGGGGCACAGAAAGCCTAGTGCCTGTTTCTTTGTATTATGGTTTTTAAATTCTCCCTGAAAAAAATAAAAAGTGGGAGATTAATATTGGCATTTGTGCTTGAGTGCCAGTCGTGTGTGCCGTCTCTCTCAAATTGTGGGGCACAGAAATCCTAGTGTCTATTTTTTTGTTTTATGGTTTTTAAATTTTCCCTGAAAAAAAATAAATAGTGGGAGATTAATATTGGCATTTGTGCTTCAGTGCCACTCGTGTGTGCCATCTCTCTCAAATTGTGGGGCACAGAAAGCCTAGTGCCTGTTTTTTTGTTTTTTGCTTTTTAAATTCTCCCTGAAAAAAAAAAATAGTGGGAGATTAATATTGGCATTTGTGCTTGAGTGCCAGTCGTGTGTGCCATCTCTCTCAAATTGTGGGGCACAGAAAGCCTAGTGTCTTTTTTTTATTTTGGTTTTTAAATTCTCCCTGAAAAAAAAAATAGTGGGAGATTAATATTTGCATTTGTGCTTGAGTGCCAGTCGTGTGTGCCGTCTCTCTCAAATTGTGGGGCACAGAAATCCTAGTGTCTATTTTTTTGTTTTATGGTTTTTAAATTTTCCCTGAAAAAAAATAAATAGTGGGAGATTAATATTGGCATTTGTGCTTCAGTGCCACTCGTGTGTGCCATCTCTCTCAAATTGTGGGGCACAGAAAGCCTAGTGCCTGTTTTTTTGTTTTTTGCTTTTTAAATTCTCCCTGAAAAAAAAAAATAGTGGGAGATTAATATTGGCATTTGTGCTTGAGTGCCAGTCGTGTGTGCCATCTCTCTCAAATTGTGGGGCACAGAAAGCCTAGTGTCTTTTTTTTATTTTGGTTTTTAAATTCTCCCTGAAAAAAAAAATAGTGGGAGATTAATATTGGCATTTGTGCTTGAGTGCCACTCGTGTGTGCCATCTCTCTCAAATTGTGGGGCACAGAAAGCCTAGTGCCTGTTTTTTTTTTTTTTTTTTTTAAATTCTCCCTGAAAAAAAATAAATAGTGGGAGATTAATATTGGCATTTGTGCTTGAGTGCCAGTCGTGTGTGCTATCTCTCCCAAATTGTGGGCCACAGAAAGCCTAGTGTCTGTTTTTTTGTTTTTTGTTTTTTAAATTCTCCCTGAAAAAAATAAATAGTGGGAGATTAATATTGGCATTTGTGCTTGAGTGCCAGTCGTGTGTGCCATCTCTCTCAAATTGTGGGGCACAGAAAGCCTAGTGCCTGTTTCTTTGTTTTATGGTTTTTAAATTCTCCCTGAAAAAAAATAAATAGTAGGAGATTAATATTGGCATTTGTGCTTGAGTGCCAGTCGTGTGTGCCATCTCTCTCAAATTGTGGGGCACAGAATGCCTAGTGTCTTTTTTTTTATTTTGGTTTTTAAATTCTCCCTGAAAAAAATAAAAAGTGGGAGATTAATATTGGCATTTGTGCTTGAGTGCCAGTCGTGTGTGCCATCTCTCTCAAATTGTGGGGCACAGAAAGCCTAGTGTCTATTTTTTTGTTTTATGGTTTTTAAATTCTCCCTGAAAAAAAATAAATAGTGGGAGATTAATATTGGCATTTGTGCTTCAGTGCCACTCGTGTGTGCCATCTCTCTCAAATTGTGGGGCACAGAAAGCCTAGTGCCTGTTTCTTTGTTTTATGGTTTCTAAATTCTCCCTGAAAAAAAATAAATAGTGGGAGATTAATATTGGCATTTGTGCTTCAGTGCCAGTCGTGTGTGCCTTCTCTCTCAAATTGTGGGCCACAGAAAGCCTAGTGTCTGTTTTTTTGTTTTTTTTGTTTTTAAATTCTCCCTGAAAAAAAAAAAATAGTGGGAGATTAATATTGGCATTTGTGCTTCAGTGCCAGTCGTGTGTGCCATCTCTCTCAAATTGTGGGGCACAGAAAGCCTAGTGTCTTTTTTTTATTTTGGTTTTTAAATTCTCCCTGAAAAAAAAAATAGTGGGAGATTAATATTGGCATTTGTGCTTGAGTGCCACTCGTGTGTGCCATCTCTCTCAAATTGTGGGGCACAGAAAGCCTAGTGCCTGTTTTTTTGTTTTTTGTTTTTTAAATTCTCCCTGAAAAAAAATAAATAGTGGGAGATTAATATTGGCATTTGTGCTTGAGTGCCAGTCGTGTGTGCCATCTCTCTCAAATTGTTGGGCACAGAAAGCCTAGGGCCTGTTTCTTTGTTTTATGGTTTTTAAATTCTCCCTGAAAAAAAAAAAATAGTGGGAGATTAATATTGGCATTTGTGCTTGAGTGCCACTCGTGTGTGCCATCTCTCTCAAATTGTGGGGCACAGAAAGCCTAGTGCCTGTTTTTTTTTGTTTTTTTTTTAAATTCTCCCTGAAAAAAAATAAATAGTGGGAGATTAATATTGGCATTTGTGCTTGAGTGCCAGTCGTGTGTGCTATCTCTCCCAAATTGTGGGCCACAGAAAGCCTAGTGTCTGTTTTTTTGTTTTTTGTTTTTTAAATTCTCCCTGAAAAAAAATAAATAGTGGGAGATTAATATTGGCATTTGTGCTTGAGTGCCAGTCGTGTGTGCCATCTCTCTCAAATTGTGGGGCACAGAAAGCCTAGTGCCTGTTTCTTTGTTTTATGGTTTTTAAATTCTCCCTGAAAAAAAATAAATAGTAGGAGATTAATATTGGCATTTGTGCTTGAGTGCCAGTCGTGTGTGCCATCTCTCTCAAATTGTGGGGCACAGAATGCCTAGTGTCTTTTTTTTTTTTATTTTGGTTTTTAAATTCTCCCTGAAAAAAATAAAAAGTGGGAGATTAATATTGGCATTTGTGCTTGAGTGCCAGTCGTGTGTGCCATCTCTCTCAAATTGTGGGGCACAGAAAGCCTAGTGTCTATTTTTTTGTTTTATGGTTTTTAAATTCTCCCTGAAAAAAAATAAATAGTGGGAGATTAATATTGGCATTTGTGCTTCAGTGCCACTCGTGTGTGCCATCTCTCTCAAATTGTGGGGCACAGAAAGCCTAGTGCCTGTTTTTTTGTTTTTTGTTTTTTAAATTCTCCCTGAAAAAAAAAAAATAGTGGGAGATTAATATTGGCATTTGTGCTTGAGTGCCAGTCGTGTGTGCCATCTCTCCCAAATTGTGGGCCACAGAAAGCCTAGTGTCTGTTTTTTTGTTTTTTAAATTCTCCCTGAAAAAAAATAAATAGTGGGAGATTAATATTGGCATTTGTGCTTGAGTGCCAGTCGTGTGTGCTATCTCTCCCAAATTGTGGGCCACAGAAAGCCTACTGTCTGTTGTTTTGTTTTTTGTTTTTTAAATTCTCCCTGAAAAAAAATAAATAGTGGGAGATTAATATTGGCATTTGTGCTTGAGTGCCAGTCGTGTGTGCTATCTTTCCCAAATTGTGGGACACAGAAAGCCTAGTGTCTGTTTTTTTGTTTTTTGTTTTTTAAATTCTCCCTGAAAAAAAATAAATAGTGGGAGATTAATATTGGCATTTGTGCTTGAGTGCCAGTCGTGTGTGCCATCTCTCTCAAATTGTGGGGCACAGAAAGCCTAGTGCCTGTTTCTTTGTTTTATGGTTTTTAAATTCTCCCTGAAAAAAAATAAATAGTAGGAGATTAATATTGGCATTTGTGCTTGAGTGCCAGTCGTGTGTGCCATCTCTCTCAAATTGTGGGGCACAGAATGCCTAGTGTCTTTTTTTTTTATTTTGGTTTTTAAATTCTCCCTGAAAAAAATAAAAAGTGGGAGATTAATATTGGCATTTGTGCTTGAGTGCCAGTCGTGTGTGCCATCTCTCTCAAATTGTGGGGCACAGAAAGCCTAGTGTCTATTTTTTTGTTTTATGGTTTTTAAATTCTCCCTGAAAAAAAATAAATAGTGGGAGATTAATATTGGCATTTGTGCTTGAGTGCCAGTCGTGTGTGCCATCTCTCCCAAATTGTGGGCCACAGAAAGCCTAGTGTCTGTTTTTTTGTTTTTTAAATTCTCCCTGAAAAAAAATAAATAGTGGGAGATTAATATTGGTATTTGTGCTTCAGTGCCAGTCGTGTGTGCCATCTCTTTCAAATTGTCACAGAAAGCCTAGTGTCTTTTTATTTTTTTGGGGGGGGTTTTAATTTCTCCCTGAAAAAAAATAAATAGTGGTAGATTGATATTGGCATTTGTGCTTGAGTGACAGTCCTGCGTGTGTGGCATCTCTCTCATTTTGTGCCACAGAAAACCGAGTGTGTAACATTGTGCCTGATTTTCCTTGCAGTCTCACCCACCTATAAAGGAATATCTAAATCCTACAGAAGTTTGTGTTCACCTTGTAAGTTGTTTTACAGTAACAAATACCGTTACTTTGGTTACGTTTTTAAAATAATGAGGAAGTCTGGTGGAAGAGGTCGTGGCCGTGGGCGTTCATTGCCAGCTGGTAATGATGGTAGTGGTGGTGGAGCATCAGGTGGTCGTGGGAAAAACAATATAGCACCTAAGTCTCGAGCTGTGGAGCCAGGTTCGTCGTCTGGCTACACAAGGCCTCGAACGCTCCCTTTTCTGGGAGTAGGAAAACCGCTTTTAAAGCCGGAGCAGCAAGAGCAAGTTTTGGCTTTCCTTGCTGACTCAGCCTCTAGCTCTTTTGCCTCCTTTTCTAAAACTGGTAAATGTAAAAGCAGCGCTTCGTTAGTGGATGTTCACGCTCAGGGACAAGTTGCTCCATTGTCCTGTTCAGCAAAAACAACAACAGAGAAGGATGCGTCAGGCGACACAACGGGTTACTCCATGGAGCTCTTTACACATACCGTTCCTGGGTTAGAAAGTGAAACAGTTAACAGGCCATGCCCATTACAAGTTGAATCGGACATGGAGTGCACAGATGCACAGCCACAGCCAGATTACTATGCTGTTCCTTTGACTCAGACGACAACATTGCCCTCGCAGTGTACTGATCCAGAATCAGACCCTGATGAGACTATGGTGCCCCGTCACGAACGCTATACCACCGGCTTACATGGTAACACAGACGAAGTTGCACATGAGATAGAAGAGGAGGTCATAGATGACCCAGTTGTTGACCCCGATTAGCAGCCATTGGGGGAACAGGGTGCAGGCGGCAGTAGTTCTGAAGCGGAGGAGGAGGGGCCGCAGCAGGCATCAACATCGCAACAGGTTCCATCTGCCGGGCCCGTAGATGGCACAAAATGCATGGCAAAGCCAAAACCAGTTGGAGAACAGCATGGCCATGCGGTTAAAGCTCAGTCTGCAATGCCTGAAAAGGTATCCGATGCTAGAAAGAGTGCAGTCTGGCATTTTTTTAAACAACATCCAATTGATCTAAATACAAGATGCATGCATAGACATTTAACCACCATGCATTTGCAAGCCTGGACTAACTACCAAACGTCCCTTAAGGTTGTAGCACCCTCTGCCAATGAAGCTAGTCAGCAACGCTACATCCCTTCCGTCACTGTAAGGCCACCATTTTCCGCACCACCTGCAGTATCTGTGCAGGTTTCGTTGCCAGGCCAAAGCAGTCAGGGTCAGGGAATCACCAGTTTTGTAGTAGGAAACACTGCATGTAGGGCACCGGCAAGAATACCGTCTCCAACGGTCTCTCAGTCTGCCATGTCCACCGGCACCCCTGCTAGTTCCACGATCTCCAGTTCTCCAGTCCAGCTCACCCTACATGAGACTCTCGTTAGAAAAAGGAAGTACTCATCCTCGCATCCGCGTACACAGGGTTTGAACGCCCACATATCTAGACTAATCTCGTTAGAGATGATGCCCTACCGGTTATTTGAAAGCGAAGCTTTCAAAGCCCTGATGGACTACGCTGTACCACACTACAAGCTACCCAGTCGACACTTCTTTTCGAGAAAAGCCATCCCAGCCCTCCACCAGCATGTTAAAGAGCGCATCGTCCATGCACTCAGGCAATCTGTGAGTACAAAGGTGCACCTGACAACAGATGCATGGACCAGTAGGCATGGCCAGCGACGTTACGTGTCCATCACGGCACACTGGGTGAATGTGGTGGATGCAGGGTCCACAGGGGACAGCAATATTGGGACAGTTCTGCCTAGCCCACGGTCTAGGAAACAGTTGGCTGTAGCCGTTCGCCCCCCCTCCTCCTCCTCCTCGTCCTCCTGCAGAAGCGAGAGCTTGTCCACAGACCGCAGTCGCACAACCACTCCATCTGCAGCTTCCACTGTTACACACCAGGTGTCCCATTATGGGGCAGCTACTGGCAAGCGTCAGCAGGCTGTATTGGCTATGAAGTGTTTGGGCTACAACAGACACACCGCGGAAGTTCTGTCCGAGTTCTTGCAGAAAGAAACGCAGTCGTGGCTGGGCACTGTAGATCTTGAGGCAGGCAAGGTAGTGAGTGATAACAGAAGGAATTTCATGGCTGCCATCGCCCTTTCCCAACTGAAACACATTCCTTGCCTGGCTCACACCTTAAACCTGGTGGTGCAGTTCTTCCTGAAAAGTTATCCGGGGTTATCCGACCTGCTCCTCACAGTGCGCGGACTTTGCTCGCATATCTGCCGTTCGCCCGTACACTCCAGCCGTATGCAGACCTATCAGCGGTCTTTGAACCTTCCCCAGCATCGCCTAATCATCGACGTTGCAACAAGGTGGAACTCAACACTGCACATGCTTCAGAGACTGTGCGAACAGAGGCGTGCTGTTATGTATTTGTGGGAGGATACACATACACGGGCAGGCAGTAGGATGGCAGACATGGAATTGTCAGGTGTGCAGTGGTCGAAGGTACAAGACATGTGTCAAGTCCTTCAGTGTTTTGAGGAATGCACACGGCTGGTTAGTGCAGACAACGCCATAATAAGCATGAGCATCCCCCTAATGCGTCTGCTGATGCAAAGTTTGACGCACATAAAGGAGCAGGTGTCTGCAGCAGAGGAAGAGGAAAGCCTTGATGACAGTCAGCCATTGTCTGGTCAGGGCAGTGTACAGGACGAGGTAGCGGGCGAACAGGAGGAGGAGGACAAGGAGGATGATGGGGATGAGTATTTTTTGAATGGAGAAGCTTCTCCGGGGCAACTGGAAATTGGTGGCGTGGCAAGGCCGGGTTCTGGTTTTTTGAGGGACACAAGTGACTTAGAAGTCCCTGAAACTGCCCCTCAACCCAGCACAACTGCAGATTTGACAACTGTAACTTTGGCCCACGTGGCGGATTATGCCTTACGTATCCTCAAAAGGGACCCACGCATTATTAAAATGATGACCGATGACGATTACTGGTTGGCCTGCCTCCTTGATCCTCGCTATAAAGGCAAATTGCAAAATATTATGCCACATGAGAACCTGGAACAAATATTAGCAACCAAACAATCAACTCTTGTTGACCGTTTGATTCAGGCATTCCCAGCACACAGCGTTCTCACACGAGCTGCAGGGGGCAGCAGACCAGAGGTGTTAGAGGTGCACAAATCAGAAGTGGCGTTGGACAGAGGGGTTTTCTGACCAGGTTGTGGAGTGATTTTGCTGTGACCGCAGACAGGACAGGTACTGCAGCATCAATTCAAAGTGACAGGAGACAACATTTGTCCAGTATGGTTACTAACTATTTTTCATCCCTTATCGATGTTCTCCCTCAACCGTCATTCCCATTTGATTACTGGGCATCCAAATTAGACACCTGGCCTGAATTGGCAGAATATGCATTGCAGGAGCTTGCTTGCCCAGCAGCTAGTGTGCTATCAGAAAGAGTATTCAGTGCTGCTGGTTGCAATATTAACCGAAAAAAGGACTCGTCTGGCTACCCAAAATGTTGATGATCTAACCTTCATTAAAATGAACCACTACTGGATTTCGAATTCTTTTGCCCCACCTTTCCCGGCTGACACCTAGCTTTCCAATGAAAAGGTCTTGCTTGTGGACTGCTCTGACTGAGTTTTCCAATCTCGTAATTTGCAGCAGCTGTTTGTCCAGCATACAACATGTTTACACCTCCCTAAATGGCCAAACTCCCCCCACGGGGCCGTGGTCTTGCCACTTGGCGCAAGCACCCGTGAGAGTGCCGTTTGTCTGAAGAGGTGGGTGTGCACGCTTTTGGTCGACGACACTGCCACTGGGTCCCTCATAGTACAATAAAGTGTCTCTGGCGGTGGTGGCGCGCAACCAACATCAGACACACCGTTGTAACATGAGGGGCCCTGGGCCTGTACCGCCGGCCACAAGACAGTTTCCCCCCCAGCTCAAACAGTGCTCTACGATTTGCAAAATTATCTCTCACAGCTCCACCAATGTTTAGTCTATGCGCTGACATCCTTCAATGCCTGGCACTGACAATACCAATGTGTTGACATGTGTGATGCTACTTAAAATAGTCAGGGGCAGTGTCCTATATTTACACCAGTAAATACTTTGCGCCAAATTACTAGGTCTGAAACTCAGCAGAGGAGCCCACCCCTGTACCTAAGTATGCCACCCTTTTGTTTTTTGGTTTTGTTGTATTGCGAGACATTAACATCTATTTATTTTTTGGGAGTACTAACTGTCAGACAATCACTACAATCGGCCTCCGCTGACAACACCAATGCTGCCTGTGTACCCCTGCAAGATAATTCCAAGTGCATAGAGCCTACTCTTGTTATGTTAGGCCTACTAAGCCTGTCTGCGGTCCCTCCTTCCAATAGTCCTCCACTGACCACACCACTGCTGCCCGTGTACCCCTGGAACCTATTTTAAAGTGCCTACAGCCTACTTTTGTTATGTTAGGCATACTAAGCCTGTCTGCGGTCCCTCCTTCCAATAGTCCTCCACTGACCACACCACTGCTGCCCGTGTACCCCTGGAACCTATTTTAAAGTGCCTACAGCCTACTTTTGTTATGTTAGACCTACTAAGCCTGTCTGCGGTCCCTCCTTCCAATAGTCCTCCACTGACCACACCACTGCTACCTGTGTACCCCTGGAACCTATTTTAAAGTGCCTACAGCCTACTTTTGTTATGTTAGGCTTACAAAGCCTGTCTGCAGTCCCTCCTTCCAATAGTCCTCCACTGACCAGACCAATGCTGTCCGTGTACCCCTGGAACCTATTTTAAATTGCATAGAGCATCCTTTTTTTAATTGTAGGCGTACTAAGTCTGTCTGCGGTCCATAATTGAAATTGTCCTCCACTGACTAGAGCAATGCTGCCTGTGTACCCCTGTAACCTTTTTTAAACTGCATTGAGCCAAATTTTTTGTTTAAGGCCTACTACCTGTTGAAACAACACTGCATTAGGCCTACAAGTTGGGTCTGGGTTGTAGAGACGGTGTCTTCCGCTCCAAGGTGTTCTCCAGGTTGCCTCTCCATAGCTTCTATCTTTTAGCTCTCGTTAAGTAGTTGTTGAAACAACACTGCATTAGGCCTACAAGTTGGGTCTGGGTTGTAGAGACGGTGTCTGCCGCTCCAAGGTGTTCTCCAGGTTGCCTCTCCGTAGCTTTGATCTTCTAGCTCTCGTTAAGTAGTTGTTGAAACAACACTGCATTAGGCCTACAAGTTGGGTCTGGGTTGTAGAGACGGTGTCTTCCGCTCCAAGGTGTTCTCCAGGTTGCCTCTCCATAGCTTCTATCTTCTAGCTCTCGTTAAGTAGTTGTTGAAACAACACTGCATTAGGCCTACAAGTTGGGTCTGGGTTGTAGAGACGGTGTCTGCCGCTCCAAGGTGTTCTCCAGGTTGCCTCTCCATAGCTTCGATCTTCTAGCTCTCGTTAAGTAGTTGTTGAAACAACACTACATTAGGCCTACAAGCTGGGTCTGGGTTGTAGAGACGTTGTCTTCCGCTCCAAGATGTTCTCCAGGTTGCCTTTCCTGAGCTTCTATCTTCAGGCTCTTGTTAAATAGTTGTTAAATGGAACAACTGCATTAGGCCTACTAGTTGGGTTGGGGCCTACTAACAGTGTCTGCAGCTCCTTGCTGTTCTCCTGGTTTCCTGTCCTGAAATTCCATTTTCAGGCTCTCGTTAAGTAGTTGTTAATGTTAGACTGCATTTGGCCTACTAGTTGGGTTGGGGCCTACTATCGGTGTCTGCAGCTCCTTGCTGTTCTCCTCCACTGAACAAAGCTGTGCCGCCTGTTTACTACTGTTGCCAATTTTGAACTGCATTTAGACTACTTACTGATTTGGGCCTACTTTCTGTGTCAGCCACTCATTACAGTTGTCCTCCACTGAACAAAGCAATGCCCCCTGGTTAGTCCTGTTACCAATTTTGAACTGCATTTAGCCCACTTTATTCTTTGGGCCTATATCTGTGTTTCCTCCTCATCCTGGATTGTGACCCTGCTGAAAGTCAGGTTCCTCTTCCCGCATACCATACCACCTTACACGGGGACAAAGAGGGAAGGTGCAGATGAAAGTGCAGGTTCCTTCATCAGGTGGGGGGAGGAATACTCGTTGGCGACGTCACTGGCACCGGGCCCCTCATAGTACGCAAAAGTGTCGCTGCCGGTGGGAGGCGCCCCCACCGGGCAAACACACCGCCGTTCTTTGGGGGGCCCTGTGCTAGTGCTAATGCCAATGAGTGGGCCCCCCCTGCTTGCTCAGGATCACAGCACTTGCAAGGTTGAAATACTTACCTCTCCCTGCTCCACTGCCGTGACGTGGTCCAGATTTCCTGGGCCCACTAAATACTTGAACCAGCCCTACCCCCCACAACTTTAGCCAAATGACCCCCAATTTCCAATGCCTTACTATTATTATAAGGTAAATTAAGATTGACAAGATTCAGTAACAAGAATGGATGCTTTTGCCTTTAAAATGGGCACTGTACATGTTTTCCTGGCCTCCACTCACTGCTGACTATGCTCCCCCATTGACTTGCATTGGGTTTCGTGTTTCGGTCGATCCCCGACTTTTCGCGATAATCGGCCGATTCCACTCGACTCGACTTTTGAGATAGTCAGGTTTCGCGAAACCCGACTCGACCCTAAAAAACTAAAAGTCGCTCAACCCTACGTGGCACTATGACTGACAGAAAATGTATCATTAAACGTGACTGAACTATGTCACATTGTGACTGACAGAAAGTGTTCATTAAACGTGACTGTGACTGACAGAAAATGTTCATCAAATGTGACTTACAGTTGTGGACAAAAGTATTGACACCCCTGCAATTCTGTCAGATAAAACTCAGTTTCTTTCTGAAAATGATTGCAATCACAAATTCTTTGGTATCATTATCTTCATTGAATTTGTCTTAAATGAAAAAAACATAAAAGAGAAAGAAGCAAAAAGCAAAACATTGATCATTTCACACAAAACTCCAAAAATGGGCCAGACAAAAGTATTGGCACCCTCAGCCTAATACTTGATTGCACAACCTTTAGCCAAAATAACTGCGATCAACTGCTTCTGGTAACCATCAATGAGTTTCTTACAATGCTCTGCTGGAATTTTAGACCATTCTTCTTTGGCAAACTGCTCCAAGTCCCTGATATTTGAAGGGTGCCTTCTCCAAACTGCCATTTTTAGATCTCTCCACAGGTGTTCTATGGGATTCAGGTCTGCACTCATTGCTGACCACCTTAGAAGTCTCCAGTGCTTTCTCTCAAACCATTTTCTAGTGCTTTTTGAAGTGTGTTTTGGGTCATTGTCCTGCTGGAAGCCCTACATTATGCTGCAAAATTTGTTGGTAGTCTTCAGACTTCATAATGCCATGCACACGGTCAAGCAGTCCAGTGCTAGAGGCAGCAAAGCAACCCCAAAACATCAGGGAACCTCCGCCATGTTTGACTGTAGGGACTGTGTTCTTTTTCTTTGAATGCCTCTTTTTTCTCTACTTTTGTCTCATCTGACGAGAGAACATTCTTCCAAAACGTTTTAGGCTTTCTCAGGTTAGTTTTGGCAAACACCAGCCTGGCTTTTTTATGCCTCAGGGTAAGAAGTGGGGTCTTCCTGGGTCTCCTACCATACAGTCCCTTTTCATTCAGACGCCGACGGATGGTACGGGTTGACACTGTTGTACACTCGGACTGCAGGGCAGCTTGAACTTGTTTGGATGTTAGTCGAGGTTCTTTATCCAACATCCGCACAATCTTGCGTTGAAATCTCCTGTCAATTTTTCTTTTCCGTCCACATCTAGGGAGGTTAGCCACAGTGCCATGGACTTTAAACTTCTTGATGACACTGCGCACGGTAGACACAGGAACATTCAGGTCTTTGGAGATGGACTTGTAGCCTTGAGATTGCTCATGCTTCCTCACAATTTGGTTTCTCAAGTCCTCAGACAGTTCTTTGGTCTTCTTTCTTTTCTCCATGCTCAATGTGGTACACACAAGGACACAGGACAGAGGTTGAGTCCACTTTAATCCATGTCAACTGGCTGCAAGTGTGATTTATTTATTGCCAACACCTGTTAGGTGCCACAGGTAAGTTACAGGTGCTGTTAATTACACAAATTAGAGAAGCATCACATGATTTTTCTAACAGTGCCAATACTTTTGTCCACCCCCTTTTTTATGTTTGGTGTGGAATTTATCCAATTTGCCTTTAGGACATTTCTTTTTGTGTTCTTTCATTGAAGACAAATTAAATGAAGATAATAATACCAAATAATTTGTGATTGCAATCATTTTCAGGAAGAAACTGAGTATTATCTGACAGAATTGCAGTGGTGTCAATACTTTTGGCCACAACTGTAACTACGTGGCACCGTGATTGACCTGACAGAACTTATTCAGTAAACGTGAGTGAACTACGTCTCGCTGTGAGTGGGGGTTAAATTGTGCGCCAATATCACTGGTCGCGGCCGGTCGGGCGTGACCAATCAGCGAAGCTTGGTTCAAATCCCGCACCAATTCGCGGCCGCACTGGGCCTGTCCCACCCCCCGCCACGAATTGGTGTGTGATTTGAACCATGCTTTGCTGATTGATTGGTCGCGCCCAGCCGGCATGACCAATCAGCGACATTGGCGCAGGATTTAAATCACGCCAGCCGGAGCGACCAATCAGCGAAGCATGATTTAAATCCTGCACCAATTCGCGTCTGGACTGCGCCTGTTGCTGATTGTCGCGGGATTTAAACACTGCTTCGCTGATTGGTTGCGGCTGGCCATGACTAATCAGCGACAGGCATAGTCCTGCCGCGGGATTTGAACCATGCTTCAGGCTGGACTGCGCCTGTCTCTGATTGGTCGCGGCATGGCGGCGGCGACCAGAGACAGGCGCAGAACGGCCTGAAGCGTGGTTCAAATCCCGCACCTTTTCGCGGCCAGACTACGCCTGTCACTGATTAGTCGCGGACGGCCGCGACCAATCAGCGAAGCGGTGTTTAAATCCCGCAATAATCAGCGACAGGCACAGTCTAGCTGCGAATTGGTGCAGGATTTAAATCACGCTTTGATGATTGGTCCTCCAGCCGGCGCGTCCAATCAGCGACATTGGCACAGGATTTGAATCACGCTTCGCTGGTTTGTCGCCCAGGCGGCGGGACCAATCAGCGACATTGGTGTGGGATTTACTATTGATGCTGCTTATGCTTATGCAGCATTAACAGTAAAAAAAAGATATAATGTTAAAAATAATAATAATAAAAAAAATCGTGATATTCTCACCTTCCTCCCGCGCCAATGTCGCTGATTGGTCACGCCCACCCGGCCGTGACAAATCAGCAGCGCTGGATTTCCGTCACAGACAGACAAACAGACATACAGAAAAACAGACAGAAGTACCCCTTAGACAATTATATAGAGATAGATGTGGTGAGCATTTTGAACGCCCAAGTGCTTCACAGAAGTTTGACAAAGCCGTGAAAATTAAAAAATCCTTTTTTTCCCTCAAAAATGATTTTTTATCCCCAAATTTTTTTTATTTTCGCAAGGGCAACAGGAGAAACTGGACCCCAAAAGTGGTTGTCCAACTAGTACTTAGTACGCTGATGCCCCATATGTGGGGGTAAACCACTATTTGGACGCAAAGCTCAGAAGGGGGGAAACACCATTTGACTTTTTGAGTGCAAAATTGGCTGTCTCGTTTGGAGACCCACTGATGTACCTAAACAGTGGAACACCCCAATTCTAACTCCAACCCTAATCCCAACACACCCCTAACCCTAATCCAAACCCGATCCATGATCTTAATGACAACCCTAACATAACCCTAATCACAACCCTAACCCCAAAACACCCATAACCCTAATCCCAACCCTAACCATAACCCTAATCAAAACCCTAAATCCAACACACCCCTAATCCTAATCTCAACCCTAGTCTCAAACCTAACTCTTATCCCAATACATCCCTAACCCTAATCCCAACCCTAACATTAACCCTAATCCCAAACCTAACCCTAATCCCAAATGTAACACTAATTCCAACCCTAACCCTAATCCCATTTCTAACCCTAACTTTAGCCCCAACCCAAACCCTAGCCCCAACCCTAACTCTAACCCTAACTTTAGCCACAACCTTAACCCTAGCCCTAACCCTTAACCTAATTGGAAAATATAAATACATACTTTTTTTAATTTTATTATTTTTTCCTAACTAAGGCTGGTTTCACATTTGCGTTTTTTTGGGTGCGTTTTTGCGGTAAAAAACGCAAAAAAACGCATGGTGAAAAAACGCATGTAAACGCGTGCAAACGCTGCGTTTTTTTGACGCATGCGTTTTTGCATGTGGTGAAAAAAATGCAGCGTTTTGACGCGTTTACATGCGTTTTTTCATGCGTTTGCGTTTTTTAAACGCATGCTGAGAAATGTGTGACAGCTGCCAATCATCAAAAGAAAGTAAAAAACCCACTATAAACAGAAATAGTTAGGGTTAGGGTTAGGGGTAGGGATCATAACCCTAACCCTAACCCTAAAGGGATCCTAACCCTACCACTAACCCTAACCCTAAGGGATCCTAACCCTAACCCTACCCCTAACCCTACCCTTAACCCTAAAGGGATCCTAACCCTAACCCTACCGCTAACCCTAACCCTAAGGGATCCTAACCCTAACCCTACCCCTAACCCTAACCCTACCTCTAACCCTAAGGGATCCTACCCCTAACCCTACCCCTAACCCTAACCCTAACCCTAAAGGGGTTAGGGTTAGGGTTAGGGGTAGGGGTAGGGTTAGGGTTAGGATCCCTTTATCACCTTTATGTTGGGGGGTGGCATATCAGTGTGCTTTCTGAGTTTTTAATAGAAATACGCATGCGTTTTTAACGCAAAAAAACGCATGTACAAAAAAACGCATGCGTCCCCATTGACTCCAATGTATTTTTTGACCCCAAAAAAACGCATGAAAACGCATGCGTTTTTTTTGGTACAAAAAATGCCTCTCAAAAATACTACAAGTTGCATTTCTGAAAATGAACGCATGCAATAAAAAAACGCATGCGTTTCAAAACGCGACCAAACGCGTACACACAAAAACGCATGCGTTTTCAATGTTAAATATAGGGAAAAAAACACATGCGTTTTTTTGAAAAAAAAAAAACGCTGCAGACAAAAACGCAAGAGTGAAACCACCCTAAGGGGGTGATAAAGGGGGGATATTTACTATTTTTTTTTATTTTGATCACTGTGATAGGATCTATCACAGTGACCAAAATGAAACAAGAGGAAGAATCTTCCTCTGCCGGCCGGCAGATCACGGCGGGCGCACTGCGCATGCGTCTGCAATTTTCTTACCAGAGGAAGAAGCCGGCGGCCAGGAGAGGAAGCAGGAGGACCCAGGGACACCTGTAAGTATGACAGGGTACCCGATCCCCCTATTTCTCTGTCCTCTGTTGAGCCATCACATCAGAGGACAGAGAATGATAGACGGCATTATTTTTTCTTTTGCGGTCGCCAGTAAATCGTTAATTACTGGCGATCACAAAACAGGGGTCGGTAAAAACCGACCCCGATCATGTCCTTTGGGGTCTCGGCTACCCCCGGCAGCACGACCCGAAAGATCTGCAGGGTGCCGGCCGGCGGGCGCACTATGCATGCGCCCAACATTTTTTGCAGGAAGAAGATGGTGGCTGCCATGGGGAACCACGAGGAGCACAGGGGGAGATGTGTAAGTATCGGGGGCGATTGGGGACCCCATTTCTCTGTCCTCTGATGTGTGATCACATCGGAGGACAGAAATTAAATGGCAAATCGCGGGGTTTTTTTTGCCACCGCCGGTAAACGGTTAATTAGCGGCGATTGCAACCCAGGGGTTGATAAAAACCAACCCGAATTATATTCTCTGTGATCTCGGCTACCCCCAGCAGCCGAGACCCCAGAGAAAATCTGACTCTGGGGGGCGCTATACACTTTTTCCACAGCGCTGTTAATTAATTTAACTACCGCCGTTAAAAGGCATATCGGCGGTCGTTAAAGGGTTAAACAAATAGTTAAGATGTTTTTGACAATTTGTGGTTGTTCTGTCAGGACAACCCCTGTCTATCTGTCCCACGGACGTAGTAACCACAGTTGCTGCTGCGACAAGGCCCGCTGACAAGACCGGTCAGGGGCCCACTGACACTAGAAGAGACTCCTCGGATGCACATCCAGCTGAAGTCTATTGCATCACACAGACCCATCGGATACGTGCACGACAATACACATTGCCGGCCAATAAGAGGCCAGCAACTGATGTCAGCGTGCACGTGATGGGGTGCTTGGCAGTGACATCAGATGCTCCCATCAGACACAGAAATCAGCTGCTAGCTTCACAAGACAATGCCTTGCAGTGGAAAAGCAAAAGGAAGGTGTGAATAATCCGGAGTATCTCTTAATTAAAGATATGCTTCTGCAAACCAATAAGAACTGACTTTTCATCTGTATATTGTCTTGTGGATTTAAGTGTATGTCTGGTGGTTCAAGAAGAAAGACTTGCAAACTGATATACCATTTAACATACTGTGTAAAGGTACCTTCACACATAACGATTTCGTTAACGATATCGTTGCTTTTTGTGACGTAGCAACGATATCGTTAACAAAATCGTTATGCGTGACCGCGACCAATGATCAGGCCCTTGCTGGGCGATCGTTGGTCGCTGGGGAATGATCAGGACTTTATTTTGGTCGCTGATCTCCCGCTGACATCGCTGAATCGGCATGTGTGACACCGATCCAGCGATGTCTTCACTGGTAACCAGGGTAAATATCGGGTTACTAAGCGCAGCGCCGCGCTTAGTAACCCGATGTTTACCCTGGTTACCATTGTAAATGTAAAAAAAACCCACTACATACTTACATTCCGATGTCTGGTCACGTCCCTCGCCTTCAGCTTCCCGCACTGACTGTGAGCGCCAGCCGGCCGTAAAGCGCGGCCCTGCGCTTAGTAACTCGATGTTTACCCTGGTTACCTGGGTACTTCGGCATCGTTGGTTGCTGGAGAGCTGTCTGTGTGACAGCTCTCCAGCGACCACACAACGACTAAACAGCGACGCTGCAGCTATCGGCATCGTTGTCTATATCGCTGCAGCGTCGCTTAATGTGATGGTACCTTAAGTCTGTAATAGTGACTAGTGAATAGTGTGTGTTTATCTTTGTTTATTGATGTGTGCTGATATGCTAATTGTGCATTGAATTGCGGAACCAGCTTGGTGACTTCTAAAGCAGAGAGGGAAAGACTGTGCAAAGAGATTGAATGGTCAAGTAGTACTACTTGATCTCATCACCATTGTTTACCTTATCTTGATGTTGGACTGAAGGACACAGGGTAATTCTAAAAATAGCTTACATGCCTTGGGTATAAAAAGACTTAGATCACATCATTAGAGCTGAAGTAACACAGAGCTACCAGCCAGACATTCTGCAAACCACCCAACAGACAAGAGAAAGGACTGCAGCCAATTCATCATCATAACACCATCACGAAGGACACTGATCTATGATTCTATAGGAAACAACCTAGGGGTTTTCAGCTCCGGTTGGAAGGACACGGATCTGATCCAGTGACCATCTCTGAACCATGGATGTGTTTGGAGAAAGCCAGGTTTGGGACCCCCTGGTCACCTGGTTCCATGGAGATGGTCAGATAAGTCAGGTGGTGACTTTCATGTCAACTGGCTTTGGACCTTGTATGGACTCTATGGACTGTTCTTGGTCATCTTCCTACGCTTGTCGATATCTCTTCTCTGTGTGTATATCACAGGTGGAATATTGACCCTGGGAGCTCTGATATAACATCTACCATTATCCCGGCAAGACAACGGAAGAGTAAGACCCTGTCATGTGCACTATGTTGGGGTAATTGCTGAATTGTTCTGATTGCTATTGTTTGTTGTGGTTCAATAAAGTATTGCCACACTGTTTTACCTTAACCCTGTGTTGTCTGTGTAGTGTATTGCCCACCAGGAGATAGAGCGGGCGTTCAGTGGTATGAGCCCTGGTCCATGCAGTCTTGCTAAAGACAGACGGGCCAGCGGACGAGAGCACCCACTGACCCTGTTTCTCCACAGAAGGTCAGTATTTATTTATTTTTAAAACAGTAGCCATGCCAATACATGGATGACTATGGGGTGCATTATACTTTATGGATGACTATAGGGTGCATTATACTTTATGCATGACTTTGGGCATTCATTATACTTTATGGATGAATATGGGCTGTACAGTGTACTTTATGGATGACTAAGGGGTTCATTATACTATATAGATTAGTATGGGCTGTGCATTATACTTTATGGATAACTATGTTGGTGCATTATGGTTGACTATTGGGAGTGCATTATAATTTATGGAAGACTTGTGGGTGCATTATACTTTATGGATAACTATGGGATACATTATATTTTATGGATGACTATAGCCATTCATTGTACTTTATGAATGACTATTGGCTGTGCATTATACTTTATGGATGACTATGTGGTGCATTATACTATATGGATTACTATGGTCTGTGCATTATACTTTATGGATGGCTATGTGGGTGTGCTATACTTTATGGATAACTTGGGGGTGCATTATAATTTATGGATGACTTGTGGGTTCATTATAATTTATGTTTGACTATTGGGTATATTATACTTTATGGATGACTATAGCCATTCATTGTATTTTATGAATGACTGTGGGCTGTGCATTATACTTTATGGATGACTAAGGGGTGCATTATACTATATGGATTATCGGCTGTGCATTATACTTTATGGTTGGCTATGAGCTGTGCACTATACTATATGGATGAATATGGGTTGCACATTATATGTTATGAATAGTGTTGAGCATTCCGATTCCGCAAGTGTCGGGTATCGGCCGATATTTGCGGTATTGGAATTCCGATACCGAGTTCCGATATTTTTGCGATATCGGGAAGAAGAATCATGTGTAAAATAAAGAATAAAAATAAAAAATATTGATATACTCACCCTTAGACGCGCCCTGGTTGTAACCGCTGCAACCGCCATGCTTCCCTTCCTAAGAATGAGCGCGTGAAGGACCAGCGATGACGTCGTGGCTTGTGATTGGTCGCGTGAGCGGTCACATGAGGAAGGGAAGCATGGTGGTTGCAGCGGTTACAACCAGGGCACATCCGAGGGTGAGTATATCAATATGTTTTATTTTTATTCTTTATTTTACACATGAATATGGATCCCAGGGCCTGAAGGAGAGTTTCCTCTCCTTCAGGCCCTGGGAACCATTAGAGGATACATTCCGATATTTGTGTCTAATTGACTTGTATTGGTATCGGATATCGGTATCGGCGATATCCGATATTTTTCGGATATCGGCCGATACAATCCGATACCGATACTTTCAAATATCGGAAGGTATCGCTCAACACTAGTTATGAAGGATATGGGCTGTGTATTATACGACATGGATGACTAAGGGCTGTACAGTATATTATATGGAGGACTATGGGGGGTGTATTATACTTCTTCTATGGAGCACCATGAATTCTATGTACTCCCCTGGTGAGTCTAATGGTTTATTTCCTACTATACATTGAAGAACAGCCATAGAACGGGGTGACATATACCAAGAAGGGGAATATTTATACCAGGATGGGGTCCAGGATAAGGGATATATACCAGAATGAGCACTATATATTACAATTGGGCCAGGATATGGGATATATATATATATATCAGGATGAAGGACATATATGCCAAAATGAAGGATATATACAGTATACCAGGACATATACAGTATACCAAACTCTAGTTACGCCACTGATCTTCCCTTTTAGATATCATTAATAGGGAACCCCATCTGGATACCGGTTTAAACCTTAGATTGCAAAGTAGAGATTTTACATACACCTGCTTCTTCTGGAGAGCAGTAGCGCAGCACAAAACAGAACACAAATGAGAATCATAGGAGCTCAGGGATTTTTACAACGTATTTGACTCAATTTTTTGAACACGTGACAGTGCCAAACAAAGTGTATTAAGTTAGTATTCTACACCCTTTATTTTCAGTAATTTGAAAATTCTGTCTTTTATATTGTTACAAAAAAGGCTGGTGTATAATTTCCAAGGGTGATGGCTCTATAGGGTTATCTAAAACCTTTCGGTCTATCTTCTCTCTACCTCTTTTTACTTCTAGAAAAGACTAGACTGAGGTGGACATGACTTGGGGATGGGTGGACTGAGAACTCCTGCAGCTTTTGTTTGTATTGCGGTGTAGATTTTAAACAAGAGTGTTGTTGCTTTAAGAGGAAGGAGTTTAGATGTTTGTGCCTGGTGTATTACTGTGAGGAGGGTGGGGCTTATATAGGGGAGGCAACTCTGGCTCTCCCTCTTTCACTCACAGGATGGACAGGAGGAAACATGTCTGCGGTTTCAGGGAGTATAATATTGGGGTTATCACTTCATATTATAGCTGATAGGAGTACATTCACCTCACACATTTTGTATTAGCGTAGTCTCAGCTCTTACATCTTATTTGGGAGTAATATTACCTCATAGATTCATGTAGCTGCCATGTTCCTTCATGGGTCTGTTACAAGTTGCCTCACACACTGCAGAGACAGCTCCTGTGTGACCTCCTTACAGACATGGCTGTTGTATCACATCTCTGCTGTATTATACAGTCTTCATGAGTTTTGGGTATACCGTATATACTCGAGTATAAAGCGAGATTTTCAGCCCAAATTTTTGGGCTGAAAGTGCCCCTCTCGGCTTATACTCGAGTCACGGTGGGCGGCAGGGTCGGCGGGTGAGGGGGAGAGGGCGCTGAGGCATACTTACCTAGTCCTGGTGCTCCTGACGCTGCCCCTGCCTGTCACACTGTCTCCGGGTGCCACAGCTCTTCCTGTCAGCGGTCACGTGGGACCGCTCATTAGAGAAATGAATATGGACTCCACTCCCATAGGGGTGGATCCACATAATCATTCCTCTGAGCGGTGCCAGTGACCGCTGACAGGAAGAGCTGCGGCATCCGGACACCGTGTGACAGGCAGGGGCAGCGGCAGGACTAGGTGAGTATTTTATATTCACCTGTCCTCGTTCCACACGCCGGGCGTCGCTCCATCTTCCTGGCGTCACTCTGTCTTCCCGGCGTCTCTGCGCTCTGACTGTTCAGGTCAGAGGGCGCGATGACGCATATAGTGTGCGCGGCGCCCTTTGCCTGATCAGTCAGTGCAGAGAGACGCCGGGACGAGACGCCGGAACGAGACGCCGGGAGCTGCAATCAAGAGAGGTGAGTATGGCTTTTTTTTTTGTTATTGCAGCAGCAGCAATGGCAGAGCTTTATAAGGCGCATATATGGGGCAAGAATGAACCGTGCACAGCTTTATAAGGAGCATATATGGGGCAAGAATGAACGGTGCAGAGTACTATATGGCACAGATATGGGGCAAGAATGAACGGTGCAGAGCACTATATGGCACAGATATGGGGCAAAAATGAATGGTGCAGAGCACTATATGGCACAGCTATGGGACAATAATGAACGGTGCAGGGCACTATATGGCACAGCTATGGGGCAATAATGAACGGTGCAGAGCACTATATGGCACAGCTATGGGGCCATAATGAACGGTATGGAGCATCTATTTTTATTTTTGAAATTCACCGGTAGCTGCTGCATTTTCCACCCTAGGCTTATACTCGAGTCAATAAGTTTTCCCAGTTTTTTGTGGCAAAATTAGGGGGCTCGGCTTATACTCGGGTCGGCTTATACTCGAGTATATACGGTATGTGTGATAGGTCAGAGCATTGACACATACAGTACCTGCTATTGCTAGCATGGAGATGGGCAGTTACAGGGACTGGTAAGAGGGAGCAGTAACAGGATGGTGTATATATATACCGTATATATATGATGGTAAGAGGCTGCACTTCATGTCTGTGCATTGCATGCTGCTGTGTGCTGATTCCCTCCCTTCCCATTTTTGGAGTCTGGTGACCTGCATGTGACCTCATCTCTGCTACAGTACAGTCTAATGATGCTGGGTGTACAGATCCAGCATAACCAGGTGACTCACTATATATATGTTGTGATGGTGTGATATGCTATGTGGGTATCATTTTGTGTATATTTCTATTTTACTTATTTTCATGATGTTCTCTTGTAGAAGGAGTTATTTGCTAATTGAATTGAATGGCTGTGGCTGCCACCTGATATCGGCCCCCACAGTATTGTATTGTATGCTAATGACATGTTGACCTAACTTGTTGAAACAATGAGCCCTGAGACCTTCCCCCTCCTGACCTGTGAAGGAGGAGGGAGACTTGTAAGTATCCATGAGGTGAGACACAGATCAGTCTTGTGTGGAATAAGGTGAACAGAGCACATCAGAGAGAAGGGGAAGCATATGGACCATTTTTTATCCTCAGTGTGATGGATCGTATATATGGACCTTTCTTGCTTTGCCTAAATAAAAGTCTAGGAATTTTTCACTATTCTCTTGCTCTGTTGATTGTGTGATACCGGAGAAGGAACCCGTGATATATGTGATTTACGAGAAAAGGCTCCATCTCTGCGCAGCATGCTTATCATGTATACAGACTTTGAGTACATGTTAGATCCTGGGTCTCCAGGTTATTTTCCTTGTTGCTCATATAATCTGTGCATGACTTCCAAATCCATGCTTTATTTCTGGAGATATGGCAGCCTTTAGCCCTATTATGTTGCATGCTATCCTTCCTGATATACAGTATCCACCCCCTTTTTCTGTATATTGTCCCCCTCATATGCTTGCAGGATCGGGTTATACCCACTGAGCGCTTTTTTATATTACCTAAGATGGTGGATAGCAGTAGCCTGAGTGGATTACCTGGAGCCTTACTATATATATTTTATCAGGTGTCAATAATTATTCGAGGAGTAATTCAGCACATGGCGGTATGGTGAGTGGGGCACTAATAACGCAGCATATGGCAGGCAGTGAGTGGGCACTACTAACGCAGTCATGGCGGGCAGTGAGTGGGCACTAATAACTCGGCACATGGCGGGCAGTGAGTGGGCACTCCTAGTGTGATGCTGCACCTTGCTCTGGAGAACACATCATGGGCCCAGTTTTCAGCCCTGTCTCTCATCTATTGTATGTAGGTAGTGTGACTGACTGGGGACACAGACCTTGCAGTTTTCTGCACATACACTTATGGCTGCAGGCAGCTTATACTAGACCTACATATTATATTTTCTTACGATGTATGTGCAGCTGGTGATTAGAGAGCCTGTCTGTAACTGCTGTAGAGGAGCAGGCGGCTTCTTTATTGTTACAGCATATAACACAGCATTGCCCATCATCGAATGTATTTGACCTTATGATGGGGCATTTTCCAGTATCAACCTGTAATATACCTTGGTTATAAACTTACATGGTGTTTTCATCTTCACTTATCCCACATCTTGTGCAGTCCTTGAAGTTGGTTATAAATTGGTCTGAGGGATCCATTGGGATATGGATTCCTCATTTTGGAATTTAATTTGGTTCTTGATCTGGTGAATTGTAGAGGGGATTTTCAGCAAGGGTTTGTTGAATCCTCAGGAAGTTCAAGTGAACATTGGAACCCAACTTTTTGTTTGGTAACCACCAGATCTTATGAGCTTCAAGGACTCCTCCCAGCATGATAATGTTCTTTATGCTCTTTATGCTTTGATGTTTTATTGCATGCTGTTTTAATTCTTATATTACATAGTTACATAGTTATTAAGGTTGAAGGAAGACTGTAAGTCCATCTAGTTCAACCCATAGCCTAACCTAACATGCCCTATCATGTTGATCCAGAGGAAGGCAAAAAAAAACCATGTGGCAAAGAGTAAGCTCTACATTGGGGAAAAAAATTCCTTCCCGACTCCACATACGGCAATCAGACTAGTTCCCTCCCTATCAAGGAATCTAGTGTATATACCCTGTAACATTATACTTTTCCAGAAAGGTATCCAGTCCCCTCTTAAATTTAAGTAACGAATCACTCATTACAACATCATACGGCAGAGAGTTCCATAGTCTCACTGCTCTTACAGTAAAGAATCCGCGTCTGTTATTATGCTTAAACCTTTTTTCCTCCAAACGTAGAGGATGCCCCCTTGTCCCTGTTTCAGGTCTATGATTAAAAAGATCATCAGAAAGGTCTTTGTACTGTCCCCTCATATATTTATACATTAAAATAAGATCACCCCTTAGTCTTCGTTTTTCCAAACTAAAAAGCCCTAAGTGTAATAACCTATCTTGGTATTGCAGACCCCCCAGTCCTCTAATAACCTTGGTCGCTCTTCTCTGCACCCGCTCTAGTTCAGCTATGTCTTTCTTATACACCGGAGACCAGAACTGTGCACAGTATTCTAAGTGTGGTCGAACTAGTGACTATTATAGAGGTAAAATTATATTCTCCTCATGAGCATCTATGCCTTTTTTAATGCATCCCATTATTTTATTTGCCTTTGTATCAGCTGCCTGACACTAGCCACTGAATATGAGTTTGTCATCCACCCATACTCCCAGGTCTTTTTCATTGACGGCTTTGCCCAGAGTTTTAGAATTAAGCACATAATTCTACATCTTATTACTTCTACCCAAGTGCATGACCTTACATTTATCCCCATTAAAGCTCATTTGCCATTTATCAGCCCAAGCTTCTAGTTTACATAAATCATCCTGTAATATAAAATTGTCCTCCTCTGTATTGATTACCCTGCAGAGTTTAGTGTCATCTGCAAATATTGAAATTCTACTCTGAATGCCCCCTACAAGGTCATTAATAAATATGTTAAAAAGAAGAGGGCCCAATACTGACCCCTGTGGTACCCCACTGCTAACCGCTACCCAGTCCGAGTGTGCTCCATTAATAACCACCCTTTGTTTCCTATCCTTGAGCCAGTTCTCAACCCACTTGCACATATTTTCCCCTATCCCCATTATTCTCATTTTATGTATCAACCTTTTGTGTGGCACCGTATCAAAAGCTTTTGAAAAGTCCATATACACTACATCCACTGGGTTCCCTTGGTCCAATCCGGAACTTACCTCTTCATAGAAACTGATCAAGTTAGTCTGACATGAACGGTCCCTAGTAAACCCGTGCTGATACTGGGTCATGAGGTTATTCCTCTTCACATACTCCGGTATAGCATCCCTTAGAATATTGTCCCCTTCATATATTTGCAGGAATGGTGTATATCCACCGAGTGCTTAATTTTATATTACTTAAAATGGTGGATAGCACAGACTGAGTGGATTACCTGGAGCCGGGCAGTTGGGGGGGGGGGTCCTTGAAGTTGGTTACAAATTGGTCTGGGGGATCCATTGGGATATGGATTCTTCTTTTTAGTCTTAAGTATGGTTCTGGATCTGGTGAAATGTGGAGGGGAGTTTCGGCAAAGGTTTGTCGGATCCTCAGGAAGTTCAAGGGAACATTCGAACCCTGTGGTTATGGTGCTCCCGAGCTAGTGGGGTAATGGCTGGGAGTAATTGTTGGTACATTTTATGTTCACTTTATGCTTGGTAATCTCCAGATCTTATGAGCTTCAAGGACTCCTCCCAGTTAGCTAAGGGCCCCGTCACACATAGCGAGATCGCTAGCGAGATCGCTGCTGAGTCACAAGTTTTGTGACGCAACAGCGATCTCAGTAGCGATCTCGCTATGTGTGACATGTACCAGCGATCAGGCCCCTGCTGTGAGATCGCTGGTCGTGTCGGAATGGCCTGGGCCATTTTTTGATCGTTGAGGTCCCGCTGACATCGCTGAATCGGCGTGTGTGACGCCGATTCAGCGATGTCTTCGCTGGTAACCAGGGTAAACATCGGGTAACTAAGCGCAGGGCCGCGCTTAGTAACCCGATGTTTACCCTGGTTACCATCCTAAAAGTAAAAAAACAAACGCTACATACTTACCTATCGCTGTCTGTCCTCGGCGCTCTGCTTCTCTGGTCTGGCTGTGAGCGCCGGTCAGCCGGAAAGCAGAGCGGTGACGTCACCTCTCTGCTTTCCGGCTGCCTGCCGCTCACAGCCAGACCAGAGAAGCAGAGCACCGAGGACAGAGCGATAGGTACAGTGGGGCAAAAAAGTATTTAGTCAGTCAGCAATAGTGCAAGTTCCACCACTTAAAAAGATGAGAGGCGTCTGTAATTTACATCATAGGTAGACCTCAACTATGGGAGACAAACTGAGAAAAAAAAATCCAGAAAATCACATTGTCTGTTTTTTTAACATTTTATTTGCATATTATGGTGGAAAATAAGTATTTGGTCAGAAACAAAATTTCATCTCAATACTATGTAATATATCGTTTGTTGGCAATGACAGAGGTCAAACGTTTTCTGTAAGTCTTCACAAGGTTGCCACACACTGTTGTTGGTATGTTGGCCCATTCCTCCATGCAGATCTCCTCTAGAGCAGTGATGTTTTTGGCTTTTCGCTTGGCAACACGGACTTTCAACTCCCTCCAAAGGTTTTCTATAGGGTTGAGATCTGGAGACTGGCTAGGCCACTCCAGGACCTTGAAATGCTTCTTACGAAGCCACTCCTTCGTTGCCCTGGCGGTGTGCTTTGGATCATTGTCATGTTGAAAGACCCAGCCACGTTTCATCTTCAATGCCCTTGCTGATGGAAGGAGGTTTGCACTCAAAATCTCACGATACATGGCCCTATTCATTCTTTCATGTACCCGGATCAGTCGTCCTGGCCCCTTTTCAGAGAAACAGCCCCAAAGCATGATGTTTCCACCACCATGCTTTACAGTAGGTATGGTGTTTGATGGATGCAACTCAGTATTCTTTTTCCTCCAAACACGACAAGTTGTGTTTCTACCAAACAATTCCAGTTTGGTTTCATCAGACCATAGGACATTCTCCCAAAACTCCTCTGGATCATCCAAATGCTCTCTAGCAAACTTCAGACGGGCCCGGACATGTACTGGCTTAAGCAGTGGGACACGTCTGGCACTGCAGGATCTGAGTCCATGGTGGCGTAGTGTGTTACTTATGGTAGGCCTTGTTACATTGGTCCCAGCTCTCTGCAGTTCATTCACTAAGTCCCCCCGCGTGGTTCTGGGATTTTTGCTCACCGTTCTTGTGATCATTCTGACCCCACGGGGTGGGATTTTGCGTGGAGCCCCAGATCGAGGGAGATTATCAGTGGTCTTGTATGTCTTCCATTTTCTAATTATTGCTCCCACTGTTGATTTCTTCACTCCAAGCTGGTTGGCTATTGCAGATTCAGCCTTCCCAGCCTGGTGCAGGGCTACAATTTTGTTTCTGGTGTCCTTTGACAGCTCTTTGGTCTTCACCATAGTGGAGTTTGGAATCAGACTGTTTGAGGGTGTGCACAGGTGTCTTTTTATACTGATAACAAGTTTAAACAGGTGCCATTACTACAGGTAATGAGTGGAGGAAAGAGGAGACTCTTAAAGAAGAAGTTACCATTCTGTGAGAGCCAGAAATCTTGATTGTTTGTTTCTGACCAAATACTTATTTTCCACCATAATATGCAAATAAATTGTTAAAAAAACAGACAATGTGATTTTCTGGATTTTTTTTTCTCAGTTTGTCTCCCATGGTTGAGGTCTACCTATCATGTAAATTACAGTCGCCTCTCATCTTTTTAAGTGGTGGAACTTGCACTATTGCTGACTGACTAAATACTTTTTTGCCCCACTGTAAGTATGTAGCGTTTTTTTTTTTTACTTTAACGATGGTAACCAGGGTAAACATCGGGTTACTAAGCGCGGCCCTGCGCTTAGTTACCCGATGTTTACCCTGGTTACCGGGGACCTCGGGATCGTTGGTCGCTGGAGAGCTGTCTGTGTGACAGCTCTCCAGCGACCAAACAGCGACGCTGCAGCGATCCGGATCGTTGTCGGTATCGCTGCAGCGTCGCTATGTGTGACGGGGCCTTAAGGTTATTTATGCTTTATTGGGTTATTGTATGTTTGTTTTAATAAAGGTGTGTATTTAAAAAAAACAAAAAAAACACTTATTTGTTTCTTTTTTAGTGGGTCCTTGAAGCTAATTATAATTTGGTCAGTAGGGGTAACCATCTTAGGTATGGACCCTCTGTTTAGGGGGGGTGTTCATCATAGTATCGCCCCTTGTGTGGAGGAGTAAACATCTCGGGTGTGGCCCCTGGATGGAGGGGTGTACATCATAGTATGACCCCCTGATATGGAGGGGTAACCATCTTTGGTATGGCCCCCTGGTGTGGAGGAGTGACCATCACGGTATGGCCCCCTGGTCTGCAGAAGCATTTATATCTTACAAGACCCTGTTAGGGTAAAGTCCCTGTGGTCATGGCAATCATATTCTACATGCCTACAAATTGGGTGTTGGATGAGGTCCTGAATAGTACCTGGACAGGTTATATGCCTGGGGTGTTGGACGAGGTCCTGAATAGTACCTGGACAGGTTATATGGCTGGGGTGTTGGACTACGTCCTGAATAGCACCTGGACAGGTCATATGCCTGGGGTGTTGGACTACGTCCTGAATAGCACCTGGACAGGTCATATGCCTGGGGTGTTGGACGAGGTCCTGAATAGTACCTGGACAGGTTATATGCCTGGGGTGTTGGACGAGGTCCTAAATAGTACCTGGACAGGCCCCCCCCAAAAAAAGTTGTTGTCTGGACAATGCAGTAATCTGGGGCATTAAACTGAAGAGCAATGTACCTAATATGGGTGCCCTGGAGTCAGTGGGAATGACTAAGGGAAAAGTAATAAAGTGCATCCCGATGCCCTTGAGCCAGTGGGAGTGGCTAAGGGTGAAGAAATCAAGTGCATTAACACGAAGGGCGATGTACCTATTCCCAATGCCTTGGTCCCAGTTGGAGAGGGTTAATGGTATATGTTATCAAGTGCCTGTAAAGCAATTAACTATGGCGTGGCAAGGTTATTAATCATGCCTTTGTAGACTTTTCTGCTATAGGCTTATTTCATTTACTATGTCCAAATATTAAAGAAATATATTTAAATTATTTAATGATCGGTTATAATGTCGATATTATATTGTGTATGGCTTTTAATTACTCCTGTTTATAGTATCTTTCTCTTTATATACACTCATCACTTTTTGGGTAGTATTAGTAAGTGGGTTTAAGAATTGGTTACTGCACAACCCAGCTACTGTATGTAATGGTGGCAGAGGCGTAGCTAGAGCTTTTGCCGCCCGGGGCTGATCCCGAGTTTGGCGCCCCCCCCCCCCCCAGCTCAATACACACAAAGGTTACCAAAAATGGTTTTCCTGTTTTGTAGAACTTAAACTGGGCCTAATGGTGTCACCCCCACATGCCACACCTGTGACTTAATACCACCACACCATGACCAGGCCACATAGTGACCGAATAATACTACATACAAGGGACAAATACCACCGCACCATTTCCAGACCACATATTACCACCACATAGTGACTGAATACTACAATACTGATCAGTAATAAAAAAAAAACCACAATACTATCACCATAAGTGCCAGTATTCACAGGAGATCTGTACTTAGTATGCAGTGTCTGTGTAGAGGTAATACAGAGATCACTGGTGACATTATACACAGGACCTCTATATAGTATACAGTGTATAGTGTCAGTGTATAGGTAACACTGACTCACGAGTGACGTCTCTAGGTGAAGTCCTTCATCTTTCATCCAGCACAGACCGCCATCATTCCTTCCAGCCAGGACTCGTTTCTGCAGGAAATAACACAGTTATCTCGAGCTCCGCTTGCAGAACACATTACTTAATTTTTCACAACTTCTACATTACACCACATGAAGAAAAAAAGGTGATATAGTGTCACTCTGCACAGTAACAGGACCGCCCCCCCATTTAAAACAGTATACTCAAAAAATAAAATAAATACATCACTGCAGTAATAATATCCCTTAATTATCCCCTATGGTAATAATATTCCCCACCCTGGCCCCGTTTATCTCATTCCTGGCTCCAGCCATATGTTGTCGTATCCTGCCCTCATGAGTATCCATTCTACCCCATATGATCTCCCCATCCTGCCCCACCAGCCTCCATCGTATCCGTCCTGCCCCATGATCCAATCCTGCCCCGTGTCTCCAATCATGCCCCGTATCTACATTCTGCCCATGCCTCAAGTCCTGCCCCCAGTGTGTCCAGCATATTACCCCCATGTTGTCCAGCAATCTGCCCCAGTGTGTCCAGCATATTACCCCCATGTTGTCCAGCAATCTGCCCCAGTGTGTCCAGCATATTACCCCCAGTGTGTCCAGCAATCTGCCCCAGTATGTCCAGCATATTACCCCCAGTGTGTCCAGCAATCTGCCCTCAGTGTGTCCAGCAATCTGCCCCAGTGTCCAGCCTTTCCCCAGTGTGTCCAGCAGTCTGCCCCAGTGTGTCCAGCATATTACCCCCAGTGTCCAGCATTGCCCCAGTGTGTCCAGTATATTACCCCCAGTGTGTCCAGCAATCTGCCCCAGTGTCCAGCATTGCCCCAGTGTGTCCAGAAGTCTGCCCCAGGGTCTCCAGCATTGCCTCAATGTGTCCAGAAATCTGCCCCAGGGTCTCCAGTATTGCCCCAGTGTGTCCAGCAATCTGCCCCAGGGTCTCCAGTATTGCCCCAGTGTGTCCAGCAATCTGCCCCATGGTCTCCAGTATTGCCCCAGTGTGACCAGCAATCTGCCCCATAGTCTCCTGTATTGCCCCAGTGTGTCCAGCAATCTGCCCCATGGTCTCCTGTATTGCCCCAGTGTGTCCAGCAATCTGCCCCATGGTCTCCTGTATTGCCCCAGTGTGTCCAGCATTCTGCCCCATGGTCTCCAGTACTGCCCCAGTGTGTCCAGCAATCTGCCCCATGGTCTCCAGTATTGCCCCAGTGTGTCCAGCATTGCCCCAGCCCCAGACAGTCAGACATAAAGAAAAAAAAAAAAAAAGTAAAATCCTCACCTCTCCCGTTCCCAGCGCAGGTCCGGTGCAGTCAGCGTCTCTCCGGCTCTGCGACGCTCAGGACAGAGAGGCAGAGCGGCGCGCACAGTAGTGACGTCATCGCGCCCTCTGCTCTGAGACGTCGCAGAGTCAGAGGACGCTGTAGCTGCCGACGCCGCAGGAACCAGGAGAGGTGAGTATAGAGCGGGGGGCGGGGGCGGGACCCGGGGGTGGGGGGAGCTGGCCCTGGTCGTGGCGGCGGACGGCGCCACCCGAAGATTTAAAGGGGCGTCTTTTTTTTTTTTTTTTTTTAATCTTCTTCTCCTGCAGCGCCGGCCGCCCCCAGCATTGTGCCGCCCGGGGCGGACCGCCCCCCCCGCACCCCCCTTCCTACGCCACTGAATGGTGGTTTCTTGAACTAAAATCTGTGAATTAGTGAGTTATTAGAGCTGGCTACAATACATGCAGTACAATAGCTTTTGAGGCATCACAGATGTCATTATACAGGTAGTCAGACTGTGGTTACACCTTTGTTATGGTTTAGTTTCTGCATTCCCCATTATAGGATCCACATTGCAGGATGTTTAGCGGCTGGTATTTTGCTGTAGTTACCATATTATCGAGCATAATTTGGTAGTGTTGCATTGTTAAAATTAATCTGTTGTAGTCCTGTAATTTTGTTCCTTATATGCACAGTCTTTCCATAGCATGCAGAACTGGTTGATGACTTTATTAGGCATGGGTGATGGGGGTCGAGTCCATTCAAGGTGTCAAATGGCCTCGCTGGTGGCGGTTTAGGAGTCAGGTGGAAGTTGCAGACAAGTTAAGGTGGACTCATTTTAACTAATAGAGGATGTAAAACCTCATGGTCGTGAGCAGGCTCGGCTTTAGTGGCCAGCCTCAAGGACGTTTTAATGGTAACATCAATCAGGGGTGGGCACAGTGGTTAAGCACAGGAGTGAGGATAATAGGGTCATTGGTGCCCTGAAAGTTTACTGGCTCTGCTTGAATGGCAAGCCAGTGCGTGCCGCCCCCTTTATGGCTGTCTGTCCTGGTGCTGTATGTCAGACAGCTGGGGATATCACAGTACTTGTGAATCCCAAAGTACTAGCACTCCACCTGACTCCTTCTGTGATTATTTAATCCTGTGATTTGAATAAAAGCTGTGGCCATTTTGACAACCAAAATAATGTGTTTTGTGTATTTATTTTAGTACCAAGGTTTACAGTAGTTATGGTGGTTTTAAGAAGGAGTGGGGTCCATCCCATATCTAAAAGTGAAGAAACCACCAGAGACTAGATGGAGGTGGACATGACTTGGGGATGGGTGGACTGAGAACTCCTGCAGCATTTGTTTGTATTGCGGTGTAGATTTTAAACAAGAGTGTTGTTGCTTTAAGAGGAAGGAGTTTAGATGTTTGTGCCTGGTGTATTACTGTGAGGAGGGTGGGGCTTATATAGGGGAGGCAACTCTGGCTCTCCCTCTTTCTCTCACAGGATGGACAGGAGGAAACATTACCCGCCCTCCTGCCCTGTTTATAATCTCTGTCCTTAAACTTTTTAATTATTGCTTGTATAATGATAAATGCTTTATTGTATTTTTGAATTTGTCATTGTATATCTTGTTCCAGGTTCAATTGTATATTGGCTATAAAGAGTTATTATTTGCAGTAACCTTCTAAGCCCAAGGGAAGGGCAATCCTTCACCCATGGTTCCCTGGAGGTTTCCTCCACAGGGGATTTTTCCTCTCCTGAGCGCTGTAGGATGACTCTTTGTGAGTCGGGGGTTTGCCAAGTTTATTCCCATTAATGCTTTTGCAGGGACTCCTAGTTTTGAAGTTTACAAAAATGATTTAATTATTTTAAAAAAAAAAGCGTCAAATGAGACTTGGAATTTATAACCTGTCACAGCTTTGCGGTTTAGGAGTCAGGTGGAAGTTGCAGACAAGTTAAGGTGGACTCATTTTAACTAATAGAGGATGTAAAACCTCATGGTGGTGAGCAGGCTCGGCTTTGGTGGCCAGCCTCAAGGACGTTGTAATGGTAACATCAATCAGGGGCAGGCACAGTGGTTAAGCACAGGAGTGAGGATAATAGGGTCATTGGTGCCCTGAAAGTTTACTGGCTCTGCTTGAATGGCAAGCCAGTGCCCCTTTATGGCTGTCTGTCCTGGTGCTGTATGTCAGACAGCTGGGGATATCGCAGTACTTGTGAATCCCAATGTACTAGCACTCCACCTGACTCCTACTGTGATTATTTAATCCTGTGATTTGAATAAAAGCTATTACCATTTTTGACAACCAAAATAATCTGTTTTGTGTATTTATTTTAGTACCTAGGTTTACAGTAGTTATGGTGGTTTTAAGAAGGAGTGGGGTCCTTCCCATATCCAAAAGTCATATCCAAACAAAGTGTATTAAGTTAGTATTCTACACCCTTTATTTTCAGTAATTTGAAAATTCTGTCTTTTGTATTGTTACAAAAAAGGCTGGTGTATAATTTCCATGGGTGATGGCTCTATAAGGTTATCTAAAACCTTTCGCTCTATCTTCTCTCTACCTCTTTTTACTTCTTGTGAATCAGAAGTTAAAATACCTGAACCTTTTAATGTCACCTATATTTTTAGAGTTTTTCTTCTGATTAACACATGGTGAGTAGTGTTGAGCGATACCGTCCGATACTTGAAAGTATCGGTATCGGATAGTATCGGCCGATACCCGAAAAATATCGGATATCGCCGATACCGATATCCGATACCAATACAAGTCAATGGGACATCAAGTATCGGAATGTATCCTCATGGATCCCAGGGTCTGAAGGAGAGGAAACTCTCCTTCAGGCCCTGGGATCCATATTAAAGTGTAAAATAAAGAATTAAAATAAAAAATATTGTTATATTCACCTCTCCGGCGGCCCCTGGACATCAGCGGGAGGATCCGGCGTCCGGCACGGCTTCTTTCTTCAAAATGCGCGCCTTTAGGACCTGTGGAATGACGTCCCGGCTTCTGATTGGTCGCGTGCCGCCCATGTGACCGCCACGCGACCAATCAGAAGCCGCGACGTCATTCCTCAGGTCCTAAAAGGCGCTCATTCTAGGACTTTAGCTGAGGAATGACGTCGCGGCTTCTGATTGGTCGCGTGGCGGTCACATGGGCGGCACGTGACCAATCAGAAGCCGGGACGTCATACCACAGGTCCTAAAGGCGCGCATTTTGAAGAAAGAAGCCGTGCCGGACGCCGGTTCCTCGCGCAGATGTCCAGGGGCCGCCGGAGAGGTGAATATAACAATATTTTTTATTTTAATTCTTTATTTTACACTTCCGATACCGATACCCGATATCACAAAAATATCGGATCTCGGTATCGGAATTCCGATACCGCAAGTATCGGCCGATACCCGATACTTGCGGTATCGGAATGCTCAACACTAATGGTGAGGCACAGGAGTGGACACAGACAGAAGAGGGCCCATGTAAAAGAATATTATATAGGACCTTGATATCCAATAGCTCATCATTAGAGATGAGCGCTGTTAAAGTCGAACTGTTCACCAATTTCAAATTCGAGCTGTTTTGGCCGGTGTTCGAGTCGTTCGACGAACCCGAACAATGTGCTTAAAATTCGGCTGTTCGAGTTTCTGTTCGATAACTGTTCATTCACCAAAAGTCTCGCTTGATTTGCACATTAAAACTGTTTATCATTGTTAATAGACTGTTTAGTGGGTGGGGGGGGGGGGCGGGGGATAGATCTGTGCTTAAGTAACGACGATCTCCAATTTATTTTCTTTCCCGCATTTACAGTGGGGCGGTGCAGTCTCTCAGCCTATCAGCAATGCGCACACACACACAGCAATGTGCATGTGATGTACACAAGCAAGGGCATGTGTCATTGGCTGTGTATGTCACATGTCCTTGCCCTATAAGAACCAGCCATTTGCCCCGTCGCCACCATTTCCTCACTGCTGCAGCTTAGTGTTAGACAGCACCGCTGCTGCTGTGGGCGCTATTCAGACTAAGAGTGTTTTTTTGGAGCGAATTGTCAGAGAGATAGGTTTAGGGAGTCGGGAGGAGTCGGGACTAGGGTTGAGCGAAACTGATCGGACAAATTCAAACGTCGCCGACTTTCAGCAGAGTGTGGGCAGCGTGATGACATAGGTCTCGGTCCCCACCATCTTAGAGAAGGGCATTACAGTGATTGGCTTGCTTTCTGCGGCATCACAGGGGCTATAAAGGGGCATGCACGCCGACCGCCATCTTATTTCTGCCGATCTTAGCATAGGGAGAGGTTGCTGCAGCTGCATCAGAAGGGATATAGTTAGGGAGGGAAGATTAACCCCGAAACTGCTTGTGCTGTAGCGATTTCCACTGTTCAACACCACCTTTTCTTTGCAGGGACAGTGGAGTTTATATTTTTGTGCATCAGAGCAGTAGCTTATTAGGCTGCCCTATAAGGCTCCCTGATAGCTGCATTGCTGTTTGGAAGCCGCTGTGCAAACCAACTGCTTTTTTAAAAGCAAAAATCCTGTTGCTTCTTTCTGCACAGTTCTCTTGTTTCTTTGTCCACACTTTTGTGTGCAGCAGTCCTTTTCATTGCTGCCATACTTGTCCTGAGATCATTGTAAGGAGATTGAAATTGTACTACAGCCCTTGTACTTTTTGATATATCTTCCAGCCACGTTCTGCCACTTACATTCGGTAGTGTAATACACTGGGCCTGAGTTTTGTTGCAGTCTCCCCCCCAAAAAAAGGGAGATTTAAATTGGCACTAAGTGGATCTACGTCAGTTCTGTTAGTTTGTCGTATATCAGCCAGCCACGCTCTGCCACTTACATTGTGTAGTGTAATACACTGGGCCTGAGTTTTGTTGCAGTCTCCCCCCCCCAAAAAGGGAGATTTAAATTGGCACTAAGTGGATCTACGTCACAGTTCTGTGTTATGATCCGGTGACCTTGGAGCAGCATGAGAACTTTCACTGGAGTAGGTGGTCACTATGCTGACCGCAATCCTGAACTTAACACCGCAACTAGAAGTAGCCGTGGAGTGTACCTAACAATCCTAGACACCTCGTCACAGCCGGAGGACTAAATACCCCTAAAGATAGAAATAGGAATACTATCTTGCCTCAGAGCAGATCCCCAAAGGATAGACAGCCCCCCACAAATATTGGCGGTGAGTCGGAGAGGAAAAAACATACACAGGCAGAAAAACAGGATTTAGCACAGGAGGCCACTTCTAGCTAAATAGGACAGGATAGGACAGAGTTCTGTGCGGTCAGTATTAAAACCCTTCAAAAATATCCACAGCAGAATATACAAAAACTTACTACATCTAACTAAAGATGTAGGAGCGTATATCTGCAACTCCAGCGAATCCTACAATCAGAGCAGGAATACAAACAAAACAAGCATACAGCAGTGTGCCACAGAGACAAAAAAGCAAACACTTATCTTTGCTGAATTTGGTAGCTAAGCAGGAGAAGCCAGAAAGTGATCCAACACTTCACAATGAACATTGACAACTGGCAAGGGCTAATGAATCCTGCACACCAAAATATCCCAGTCAGAATTGTAATCAGCAGATACACCTGGCCAGGACTGCGACTCAGAGAAAACTGCATTCCCACCTACAACCACTGGAGGGAACCCAAGAGCAGAATTCACAACAGTTCTGTTAGTTTGTCATACATCTTCCAGCCACGTTCTGCCACTTACATTGTGTAGTGTAATACACTGGGCCTGAGTTTTGGTGCAGTCTCCCCACAAAAAAAGGGAGATTTAAATTGGCACTAAGTTGATCTACGTCACAGTTCTGTTAGTTTGTCGTACATCTTCCAGTCACGTTCTGCCACTTACATTGTGTAGTGTAATACACTGGGCCTGAGTTTTAGTGCAGTCTCCCCCCCAAAAAAGGGAGATTTAAATTGGCACTAAGTGGATCTACGTCACAGTTCTGTTAGTTTGTCGTATATATTCCAGCCACGTTCTGCCACTTACATTGTTTAGTGTAATACACTGGGCCTGAGTTTTGGTGCAGTCTCCCCCCCAAAAAAGGGAGATTTAAATTGGCACTAAGTGGATCTACATCACAGTTTTGTCGTGCATCTTCCTGCCACGTTCTGCCACTTACATTGTGTAGTGTAATACACTACGCCTGAGTTTTGTTGCAGTCTCCGCCCCCCCAATAAAGGGAGATTTAAATTCTCCACAAGTTTATATACACCTTCTAAAATAGACACAGCCAGCTCATCAGCTTTGATAAAGATCCTTAGGCATCGAAACGCGTCGCTGTTTGTGTCCCGGTGTGCGGCCGGAGAGCATGTATCCACTGTTTTTACATTGGCACAATAAAGTTTCAAGCCTGGATTTTTAAGAAAATGGAGCTGGAACGACTCTTTTTTTCTTTCCTATATACACCTTCTACCTTGTTTCACAGTGCCATATAACGGTTGTTATTTTGGTTAGATTTTTCAAAAAATGAGGAAGTCTGGTGGAAGAGGCCATGGGCGGTCGTTGTCAGCTGGTACTGATGGTGGTGGTGGTGGTGGAGCATCTGGTGGTAGTGGGAAAAGCAAAATAGCACAAAAAGCTTGAGGTGTTGAGCCAGAGTCATCGTCTGGCTACACAAGGTCTCGAAGGCTCCCTTATCTGGGAGTAGGAAAACAGGTTTTAAAGCCAGAGCAGCAGGAAAAAGTTTTGGCTTTCCTTGCTGACTCAGCCTCTAGCTCTTTCGCCTCCTCTTCAAAAGGTTCGAAATCTAAAAGCAGCGAGTCGTCAGTGGATGCTCCCAGTCAGGAACAAGTCGCTTACTTGTGTCCTTCACCCAAACCAAAAGTTTACTCCATGGAGCTCTTTACACATACCGTGCCTGGGTTAGAGAGGGAAATTGTTAAAAGCCCATTACAAGATGAATCGGACATGGAGTGCACAGATGCACAGCCACAGGTAGATTATTATGCTGTTCCATTGACTCAGGTCACTACATTGCCCTCGCAGTGTACTGAGCCAGAATCTGACCCTGATGAGACTATGGTGCCCCGTCACGAACGCTATAGCACCTTACACGGTGACACAGATGAAGGTGCACAAGACATTGAAGAGGAGGTGATAGATGACCCAGTTGTTTACCCAGATTGGCAGCCATTGGGGGAAGAGGGTGCCGCTGCCAGTAGCTCAGAAGCAGAGGAGGATGATCCGCAGCAGCCATCTACATCGCAACAGCTTTCCTCTGGCAGGCCCGTATCAGGCCAAAAATGTTTGTCAAAACCAAAAACAGTTTTAGGACAGCGTGGCCATCCGTTGAAAGTAGCACAGCGTGAAATGCCTGAAAAGGTAATCCATAGTAGGAAGAGTGCAGTGTGGGAATTTTTTAACCAAAATCCGAATGATCAGTGCAAAGTTATCTGTAAGAAGTGCTCAAAGACCTTTAGCAGAGGGAAGAATCTCCTAAATTTAAATACAACGTGCATGCGTAGACATTTAACCAGTATGCACTTGCAAGCCTGGACTAACTACCAAACGTCCTGTACAGTTGGTGCACATGCTCAGAATGAAGGTAGTCAGCAACGCTACATTGCTTCCCTCACTGTAAGCCCACCGGATAGGACACCACCAGCAGCAAATGTGGAGGTATCGTCGCAAGGCCAAAGCAGTCAGGGAATCACAAGGTTCTTGGTAGGAAACACTGTAGGTAAGCCAACATCAAGAATACCATCACCAACCCTCTCTCAATCTGCAATGTCCACCACCACCCCCGCTAGTTCCACCATGTGCAGCTCTCCAGTCCAGCTCACCCTACAAGAGACTCTCGTTAGGAAAAGAAAGTACTCATCCTGTCATCCGTGGGCACAGGTTTGAACGCCCACATTGCTAGACTAATCTCGTTAGAGATGATGCCCTACCAATTGGTTGAAAGTGAAGCTTTCAAAGCCCTGATGGCCTACGCAGTACCACGCTATGACCTGACCTAACTAGTCGACACTTCGTTGCGAGAAAAGCCATCCCAGCCTTCCACCAGCATGTCAAAGACCGCATTGTCCATGCACTGAGGCAATCAGTCAGTAGAAAGGTGCACCTCACAACAGATGCATGGACCAGTAGGCATGGCCAGGGATGTTACGTGTCCATCACGGCGCACTGGGTTAATGTGGTGGATGCAGGGTCCACAGGGGACAGCCATAGTGGCACAGTTCTGTCTAGCCCACGGTCTAGGAAACAGTTTGCTATAGGCGTTTGCCACCCCTCCTCCTCCAGAAGTGAAAGCTCATCCACAGAGCGCAGTCGCCCGACCACTCCATCCGCAGCTGCCAGTGTTGCACACGAGGTGTCCCATTATGGAACAGCTAGTGGTAAGCGTCAGCAGGCTGTGCTACAAATGAAGTGTTTGGGTGACAACAGACACACCGCGGAAGTACTGGCTGAGTACTTGCGGCAAGAAACTCAGTCATGGCTGGGCAGTGTACATCTTGAGGCAGGCAAGGTAGTCAGTGATAACGGAAGGAATTTTATGGCTGCCATAGCCCTTTCAGAATTGAAACACATTCCTTGCCTGGCTCACACCTTGAACCTGGTGGTGCAGTGCTTCCTGAAAATTTATCCGGAGTTACCAGCCCTGCTCCTGAAGGTGCGAAGACTTTTCTCGCACATCCGCCGGTCGCCCGTACACTCCAGCCGTATGCAGAACCATCAGCGATCGCTGAATCTTCCCCAGCACCGCCTAATAATCGACGTTGCAACAAGGTGGAACTCCACACTGCACATGCTTCAGAGGCTGTGCGAACAGAGGCGTGCTATAATTTATTTGTGGGAGGATACACATACACGGGCAGGCAGTTGGATGGCAGACATGGAGTTGTCTGGTGTGCAGTGGTCAAAGCTCCAAGACCTCTGTCAAGTCCTTCAGTGTTTTGAGGAATGCACACGGCTGGTAAGTGCAGATGACGCCATCATAAGCATGAGCATCCCACTAAAGCGTCTGCTGATGCAAAGTTTGACGCACATCAAAGAGCAGGCATCTGCAGCCGAGGAGGAGGGAAGCCTTGATGACAGTCAGCCATTGTCTGGTCAGTGAACTCTCCTGGATGAGGTGGCTGACGAAGAGGAGGAGGAGGATGATGGGGATGAATGTTTATGGGAGGAGGTTGCTTCTCAGGGGGCAATAGAAACTGGTGGCGTTGCAAGGTCAGGTACAGGGTTTCTGCGGGCCACAAGTGATGTTGATTTGCAAGAAAGTGCTCCTCAACCCAGCACAAGCAGTGAACTGACACCTGGAACATTGGCCCACATGGCAGAGTATGCCTTGCGTATCCTAAAAAGAGACCCTCGCATTATCAAAATGATGACCGATGACAATTCCTGGTTGGCCTGCCTCCTGGATCCACGATACAAAGGAAAATTACAAAATTGGCTACCAAACAAGCAACTCATGTAGACCGTTTGGTTCAGGCATTCCCAGCACACAGCAGCGGTAATGGTTCTCACACGAGCTGTAGGGGGCAACATGGCAAAGGTGTTAGAGGTGCACAAATCCGAAGTGGCGTTGGACAGAGGGGTTTTATGACCAGGTTGTGGAGTGATTTTGCAATGACCGCAGACACGACAGGTACTGCAGCATCAATTCAAAGTGACAGGAGACAGCATTACCAACTATTTTTCCTCCCTTATTGATGTTCTCCCTCACAGGTCATTTCCCTTTGATTACTGGGCATCTAAAATAGACACCTGGCCTGAATTGGCAGAATATGCATTACAGGAGCTCGCTTGCCCAGCTGATTCAATACTGACCGAAAAAAGGACACATCTGGCTACCCAAAATGTTGATGATCTAACCTTCATTAAAATGAACCAATCATGGATTTCAAATTATTTTGCCCCACCTTCCCTTGCTGACACGTAGCTTGCCTTAAAAAATGTCTTGCTTTTGGCCTCCTCTTACTGACTGCTCCAATTCCTCCATTTGCAGCTGCTGAATGTCCACCATAGGCCATTTTTATACCTCCCTAAATGGGCTGACTCCCCCCACAGGGCCGTGGTCACCACTTGGCGCAAGCACCCGTGCGAGTGCCGTTTGCCTGGACAGGTGGGTGTGCCCACTCTTGGGCAACAGAACTGGCACAGTGTCACTCATAGTACAATGAAGTCTCTCTGATGGTGGTGGTGCACAACCAACGTCAGACACACCGTTGTAATATGAGGGACCCTGTGCCAGTACAGCCGCCCACGAGAGAATGTTCCCCACAGCTCGAACAGTGCTTTACCACTTGCAAAACTTACCTCTCCCTGCTCCACCACTGTGTAGTCTATGCTGTTAAATCCTTCAATGGCACTGCCAATACAAATTTGTTGAAATTATAGATGATAGTAAAACTATACAGGGGCCCTGGCCTCCATTTAGACCAGTTAATATTTTGCGCCAACTACCACTGTCTACTACACAGCAGAGGAGCCCACCCCTGTACCTAGCTATGCCACCAGTTTATTTATGAACATTTTTTGTCTGACATTTAGCCCACTTTATTATTTTGGCCTACTAAATGTATCAGCCACTTATTACAGTTGTCCTCCACTGAACAAATCAATGCCGCCTGTGTACTCCTCTTACCAATTTTGAACTGCATTTAGCCTACTTACTTACTTGGGCCTAGTAACTGTGTGAACCTCTCATAACAGTTGTCCTTCGCTGAACAAAGCTATGCCGCCTGAGTTCTCCTCTTACCTATTTTGAACTGCATTTAGCCTACTTTTTTATTTTAGGCCTACTAAGTCTGTGTGAGCCTCTCATAACAGTTGTCTTCCTCCGCTGAACAAAGCTATGCCGCCTGTGTTCTCCTCTTACCTATTTTGAACTGCATTTAGCCTACTTTTTTATTTTAGGCCTACTAAGTCTGTGTGAGCCTCTCATAACAGTTGTCCTCCTCCGCTGAACAAAGCTATGCCGCCTGTGTACTCCTGTTACCAATTTTGAACTGCATTTAGCCTACTTACTTACTCGGGCCTAGTAACTGTGTGAGCCTCTCATAACAGTTGTCCTCCTCCGCTGAACAAAGCTATGCTGCCTGTGTACTCCTCTTACCAATTTTGAACTGCATTTAGCCTACTTACTTACTTGGGCCTAGTAACTGTGTGAGCCTCTCATAACAGTTGTCCTCCTCTGCTGAACAAAGCTATGCCGCCTGTGTACTCCTCTTACCTCTTTTGAACTGCATTTAGCCTACTTCCTTATTTTAGGCCTACTAAGTCTGTGTGAGCCTCTCATAACAGTTGTCCTCCTCCGCTGAACAAAGCTATGCCACCTGTGTTCTCTTACCTATTTTGAACTGCATTTAGCCTATTTTTTTAATTTTAGGCCTACTAAGTCTGTGTGAGCCTCTCATAACAGTTGTCCTCCTCCGCTGAACAAAGCTATGCCGCCTGTGTTCTCCTCTTACCTATTTTGAACTGCATTTAGCCTACTTTTTTATTTTAGGCCTACTAAGTCTGTGTGAGCCTCTCATAACAGTTGTCCTCCTCCGCTGAACAAAGCTATGCCGCCTGTGTACTCCTGTTACCAATTTTGAACTGCATTTAGCCTACTTACTTACTCGGGCCTAGTAACTGTGTGAGCCTCTCATAACAGTTGTCCTCCTCCGCTGAACAAAGCTATGCCGCCTGTGTACTCCTCTTACCTATTTTGAACTGCATTTAGCCTACTTTTCTATTTTAGGCCTACTAAGTCTGTGTGAGCCTCTCATAACAGTTGTCCTCCGCTGAACAAAGCTATGCCGCCTGTTTAGTCCTGTTATCAATTTTGAACTGCTTTTAGCCTACTTTTTTATTTTGGGCCTATATCTGTGTTTCCTCCTCATCCTGCCCATTGGCCAGCCACTGCTAGATGAGTCTGCTGGTACATTGACCCAGACCACTACATTCCCCTTGTACTCTACACAGCCAGAATCTGACCCTGCTGAAAGTCAGGTTCCCCTTCCCGCATACTATACCACCTTACACTGGGACAAAGAGGAAGGTACAGATGAAAGTGCATGTTCCTTCATCAGGTGGGGGGGGGCATACTCGCTGGCACTGGCACAGGGCCCCCCATAGTATGCAAAAGTGTCTCTAGCAGTGGGAGGCGCTGCCCGCCATCAAACACACCGCTGTACTATGAGGGGCCTTGTGCCAGTGCCAACTAGTGCCCCCCCCTGCTTGCTTCCGCGTTTCCTGGGCCCACGAAAATCTTGAGCCAGCCCTACCCCCCCACAACTTTAGCCAAATTACCCCGTGTTTTCAATGCCTAACTATTATTTTAAAGTAAATTAAGATTGACAAGCTTCAGTAATACGAATTGATGTTTTTGGCATTAAATGGGCACTGTAGGTGTGTTCCTGTCCTCCACTCACTGCCGACTTTGATTCCCCATTGATTTGCATTGGGTTTTGTGTTTCGGTAGGCCCTCGACTTTTCGCAATAATCGGCCAATTTCACCCGACCCGACTTTTGACAAAGTCAGGTTTCGCAAAACCCGACTCGATCCTAAAAAAGTAAAAGTCGCTCAATTCTAGTCGGGACTAGTTGTAATATCAGCCCTTTTCAGGGTAGGTTACAGCAGTTCATTGCACTGTTTGCCAGGCAGGTCTGTGCCAGTGCTGTGCAAGTTATGTCACAGCATTTGGTGTAATCTAGCTCAGCCAATCCTTTGGGCTAGTAGCATTGTCTGATAGTCATCTGAGTAGCCCGCCTGTGAAGCTAGCTACACCGCCTGTGTATCTCAATTTTTACTGCATCTAATCCATACAATAGTTTAGGGCCTAGGAGCAGTGTCTGCAGGTTAGCAGAGTAGCCCTCCTGTGAAACAAACTATACCGTCTGTGTATCTCTATTTTCACTGCATCGAATCCAGTTAATAGTTTAGGGCCTAGGAGCAGTGTCTGCACGTCAGCAGAGTAGGCCGCTGTTATGGACCTGGTGGTTAGGAGCACCCGAAATGACCTGATGGTTAAACTAACAAGGACAAGCTCTGGGAAGTGGGAGCTCTGCTGACCGCAACCCCTAATCCTATCACACACACTACAAATAGCCGTGGAGCGTACCTAACACTACCTAGACGCCTCTTCACAGCCTAAGAGTTAACTAACCCTAGAGATTGAAAATAAAGCCTACCTTGCCTCAGAGAAATTCCCCAAAGAAAAAGGCAGCCCCCCACATATATTGACTGTGAGTTAAGATGAAAGTCACAAACACAGAAATGAAACAGGTTTCAGCAAAGGGAGGCCAGACTTACTAAACAGACTGAGGATAGGAAAGGTAACTTTGCGGTCAGCACAAAAAACTACAAAAGACCACGCAGAGTGTGCAAAAAGACCTCCGCACCGCCTCACGGTGCGGAGATGCCACTCTGCCTCCCAGAGCTTCCAGCTAGCAAGGCAAAATCATGAAAGCAAGCAGGACAAGAAAACAATGAACAAATAATTAACTAGCAGGGACTTAGCTTCTGCTGGAGTAGACAGGTAACCAGAAAGATCCAGGAGCGAACTGAGCCAGTACAAGAACATTGACAGCTGGCATGGAGTAACGATCTGAGTGGAGTTAAATAGAACAGCCAGCCAAAGAATAAACTAAGTCACCTGTGGAAGGAACCTCAGAAGCAGCAGCTCCACTCACAGCCACCAGAGGGAGTCCATGGACAGAACTCGCTGAAGTACCATTCATGACCACAGGGGGGAGTTCGATAACAGAATTCACAACAGTACCCCCCCTTGAGGTGGGGTCACCGAACCCTCACCAGAGCCCCCAGGCCGATCAGGACGAGCCAAATGAAAGGCACAAACTAGATCGGCAGCATGAACATCAGAGGCAAAAACCCAGGAATTATCATCCTGACCATAACCCTTCCACTTGACCAGGTACTGGAGTTTCCGTCTCGAAATACGAGAATCCAAAATCTTCTCCACCACATACTCCAACTCCCCCTCGACCAACACCGGGGCAGGAGGATCAACGGAGGGAACCATAGGCGCCACGTATCTCCGCAACAACGACCTATGGAACACATTATGGATGGCAAAAGAAGCTGGAAGGGCCAAACGAAATGACACAGGATTGAGAACTTCTGAAATCTTATACGGACCAATGAAACGAGGCTTAAACTTAGGAGAGGAAACCTTCATAGGAACATAACGAGACGACAACCAAACCAAATCCCCAACACGAAGTCGGGGACCAACACAGCGCCGGCGGTTAGCGAAACGTTGAGCCTTCTCCTGGGACAATGTCAAATTGTCCACCACATGAGTCCAACTCTGCTGCAACCTGTCCACCACAGTATCCACACCAGGACAGTCCGAAGGCTCAACCTGCCCTGAAGAGAAACGAGGATGGAAACCAGAATTACAGAAAAAAGGCGAAACCAAAGTAGCCGAGCTGGCCCGATTATTAAGGGCGAACTCAGCCAAAGGCAAGAAGGACACCCAATCATCCTGATAAGCAGAAACAAAGCATCTCAGATATGTTTCCAAAGTCTGATTAGTTCGTTCGGTTTGGCCATTAGTCTGAGGATGGAAAGCCGAATTAAAAGACAAATCAATGCCCATCTTAGCACAAAAGGACTGCCAAAACCTCGAAACAAACTGAGAACCTCTGTCCGAGACGATGTTCTCCGAAATGCCATGCAAATGAACCACATGCTGGAAAAACAATGGCACCAAATCAGAGGAGGAAGGCAATTTAGACAAGGGTACCAAATGGACCATCTTAGAGAAGCGATCACAAACCACCCAAATGACCGACATCCTTTGAGAGACAGGGAGATCTGAAATAAAATCCATGGAAATATGCGTCCAGGGCCTCTTCGGGACCGGCAAGGGCAAAAACAACCCACTGGCACGAGAACAGCAGGGCTTAGCCCGAGCACAAGTCCCACAGGACTGTACAAAAGAATGCACATCCCGTGACAAAGAAGGCCACCAAAAGGATCTAGCCACCAAATCTCTGGTACCAAAGATTCCAGGATGACCAGCCAACACCGAACAATAAAGCTCAGAGATAACTCTACTAGTCCATCTATCAGGGACAAACAGTTTCTCCGCTGGACAACGTTCAGGTCTATCAGCCTGAAACTTCTGCAGCACCCGCCGCAAATCAGGGGAGATGGCAGACAAAATTACCCCCTCTTTGAGAATACCCGCCGGCTCAGGATCACCCGGAGAGTCAGGCACAAAACTCCTTGACAGGGCATCAGCCTTCACATTCTTAGAGCCCGGAAGGTACGAAACCACAAAATCAAAACGGGAGAAAAACAGCGACCATCGAGCCTGTCTAGGATTCAACCATTTGGCAGACTCGAGATAAGTCAAATTCTTGTGATCCGTCAAGACCACAACGCGATGCTTGGCTCCTTCAAGCCAATGTCGCCACTCCTCGAATGCCCACTTCATGGCCAACAACTCTCGATTGCCAACATCATAATTGCGCTCAGCAGGCGAGAACTTTCTAGAAAAGAAGGCACATGGTTTCATCACCGAGCAATCAGAACTTCTTTGCGACAAAACAGCCCCTGCTGCAATCTCAGAAGCATCAACCTCGACCTGAAATGGGAGCGAAACATCTGGCTGGCACAACACAGGGGCAGAAGAAAAACGACGCTTCAACTCCTGAAAAGCCTCTACAGCCGCAGAGGGCCAATTGCCCACATCAGCACCTTTCTTGGTCAAATCAGTCAACGGTTTGGCAACACTAGAAAAATTAGCAATGAAGCGACGGTAAAAATTAGCAAAGCCCAGGAACTTCTGCAGGCTCTTCACAGATGTCGGCTGAGTCCAATCATAAATGGCCTGAAGTTTAACAGGGTCCATCTCGATGGTCGAAGGAGAAAAAATGAAACCCAAAAATGAAACCTTCTGAACTCCAAAGAGACATTTTGACCCCTTCACAAACAAGGAATTCGCACGAAGGACCTGGAACACCATTCTGACCTGCTTCACATGAGACTCCCAATCATCCGAAAAGACCAAAATATCATCCAAATATACAATCATGAATCTATCCAGGTACTTTCGGAAGATGTCATGCATAAAGGACTGAAACACAGATGGAGCATTAGAAAGCCCGAATGGCATAACCAGGTACTCAAAATGGCCCTCGGGCGTATTAAATGCTGTTTTCCATTCATTGCCCTGTTTAATACACACAAGATTATACGCCCCTCGAAGATCTATCTTGGTGAACCAACTAGCCCCCTTAATCCGAGCAAACAAATCAGACAGCAGCGGCAAAGGGTACTGAAATTTGACCGTGATCTTATTAAGAAGGCGGTAATCAATACAAGGTCTCAAAGAACCATCCTTCTTGGCCACAAAAAGAACCCTGCTCCCAACGGTGATGACGACGGGCGAATATGACCTTTCTCCAAGGATTCCTTTATATAACTCCGCATAGCGGCGTGCTCTGGCACAGATAAATTGAACAGTCGGCCCTTAGGAAACTTACCACCAGGAATCAAATTAATAGCACAATCGCAATCCCTATGAGGAGGTAGGGCACTGGATTTGGGCTCATCAAATACATCCCGGTAATCCGCCAAAAACTCAGGGACTTCAGAAGGAGTGGAAGGCGAAATTGACAGCAATGGAACATCACCATGTACCCCTTGACAACCCCAGCTGGACACAGACATAGATTTCCAATCCAATACTGGATTATGGACCTGCAGCCATGGCAACCTCAAAACGACCACATCATGCAGATTATGCAACACCAAAAAGCGAATATCCTCCTGATGTGCAGGAGCCATGCACATGGTCAATTGAGTCCAGTACTGAGGCTTATTCTTGGCCAAAGGCGTAGCATCAATTCCTCTCAATGGAATAGGACACTGCAAGGGCTCCAAGAAAAAACCACAGCGCCTGGCAAACTCCAAGTCCATCAAATTCAGGGCAGCGCCTGAATCCACAAATGCCATAACAGAATAGGACGACAAAGAGCAAATCAGAGTAACGGACAAAAGAAATTTAGACTGTACCGTACCAATAGTGGCAGACCTAGCGAACCGCTTAGTGCGCTTAGGACAATCGGAGATAGCATAAGTGGAATCACCACAATAAAAACACAGCCCATTCCGACGTCTGTGTTCTTGCCGTTCAGCTCTGGTCAAAGTCCTATCACATTGCATAGGCTCAGGCCTATGCTCAGAGAATACCGCCAAATGGTGCTCAGCTTTGCACTCACGCAAGCGCCGATCGATCTGAATGGCCAAGGACATAGACTCATTCAGACCAGCAGGCGTGGGAAATCCCACCATGATATCCTTAAGGGCTTCAGAAAGACCCTTTCTGAAAACTGCCGCCAGGGCACACTCATTCCACTGAGTAAGCACAGACCACTTTCTAAACTTCTGACAGTATACCTCCGCTTCATCCTGACCCTGACACAAAGTCAGCAAGATTTTCTCTGCCTGATCCACTGAATTTGGTTCATCATAAAGCAATCCAAGCGCCAGAAAAATGCATCTACATCACGCAATGCAGGATCTCCTGGCGCAAGGGAAAATGCCCAGTCTTGAGGGTCGCCATGCAACAAAGAAATAATGATTTTTACTTGTTGAACGGGGTCACCAGAGGAGCGGGGTTTCTAAGCAAGAAACAGTTTACAATTATTTTTGAAATTCAGGAACTTAGAACTATCCCCAGAAAACAAATCAGGAATCGGAATTCTAGGCTCTAACATCAGATTCTGAACCACAAAATCTTGAATGTTTTTTACCCTTGCAGTGAGATGATCCACACAAGAGGACAGACCTTGAATGTCCATAGCTACACCTGTGTCCTGAACCACCCAGAGGTTTAGGGGAAAAAAAAGACAAAACACACTGCAGAGAAAAAAAAAAGGTCTCAGAACTTCTCTTATCCCTCTATTGAGATGCATTAACACTTTGGGCCAGCTGTACGGTTATGGACCTGGTGGTTAGGAGCACCCAAAATGACCTGATGGTTAAACTAACAAGGACAAGCTCTGGGAAGTGGGAGCTCTGCTGACCGCAACCCCTAATCCTATCACACACACTAGAAATAGCCGTGGAGCGTATTTAACACTACCTAGACGCCTCTTCACAGCCTAAGAGCTAACTAGCCCTAGAGATAGAAAATAAAGCCTACCTTGCCTCAGAGAAATTCCCCAAAGAAAAAGGCAGCCCCCTGTTGTGAATTCTGTGGCTGAATTCACTCCTGTGGTCACAAGTGGTACTGCAGCTTCTGAGCTTCCTCCCTCAGGTGTTCTGGTGAGCTCGTTAACTGCTTCATTACTTAACTCCGCCTGATGCTGCTATCCTTGCTCCTTGTCAATGTTTCAGTGTTGGATCTGAGCTTCTCCTGATTGTTCCTGTGACCTGCTGCTCTGTATAGCTAAGTGCTTTTTGCTTTTTTGTTGCTTTTTTTCTGTCCAGCTTGTCTTTTGTTTTGCTGGAAGCTCTGAGACGCAAAGGGTGTACCGCCGTGCCGTTAGTTCGGCACGGTGGGTTTTTTTTTGCCCCCTTTGCGTGGTTTTGCTTTAGGGTTTTTTGTAGACTGCAAAGTTCGCTTTACTGTCCTCGCTCTGTCCTAGAATATCGGGCCCACTTTGCTGAATCTATTTCATCCCTACGTTTTGTCTTTTCATCTTACTCACAGTCATTATATGTGGGGGGCTGCCTTTTCCTTTGGGGAATTTCTCTAGGGCAAGTCAGGCCTATTTTTCTATCTTCAGGCTAGCTAGTTTCTTAGGCTGTGCCGAGTTGCCTAGGTAGTTGTTAGGCGCAATCCACAGCCGCTTTTAGTTGTGTTTAGGATAGGATCAGGTGTGCAGTCTACAGAGTTTCCACGTCTCAGAGCTCGTTCTTGTATTTTTGGGTATTTGTCAGATCACTGTGTGCGCTCTGATCGCTAAGCACACTGTGTTTCTGGATTGCCTTCATAACACCTGTCATTTGCAAACATAACAGTCCCCCACATATATTGACTGTGAGTTAAGATGAAAGTCACAAACACAGAAATGAAACAGGTTTCAGCAAAGGGAGGCCAGACTTACTAAACAGACTGAGGATAGGAAAGGTTTCTTTGCGGTCAGCACAAAAAACTACAAAAGACCACGCAGAGTGTGCAAAAAGACCTCCGCACCGACTCATGGTGCGGAGGTGCCACTCTGCCTCCCAGAGCTTCCAGCTAGCAAGGCAAAATCATGAAAGCAAGCAGGACAAGAAAACAATGAACAAATAATTAACTAGCAGGGACTTAGCTTCTGCTGGAGTAGACAGGTAACCAGAAAGATCCAGGAGCGAACTGAGCCAGTACAAGAACATTGACAGCTGGCATGGAGTAATGATCTGAGTGGAGTTAAATAGAACAGCCAGCCAAAGAATAAACTAAGTCACCTGTGGAAGGAACCTCAGAAGCAGCAGCTCCACTCACAGCCACCAGAGGGAGTCCATGGACAGAACTCGCCAAAGTACCATTCATGACCACAGGGGGGAGTTCGATATCAGAATTCACAACAGGCCGCCTGTGAAACAAACTATACCGCCTGTGTATCTCAATTTTCACTGCATCTAATCCAGTTAATAGTTTAGGGCCTTGGAGCAGTGTCTGCATGTCAGCAAAGTAGCCCACCTGTGAAACAAACTATACCGCCTGTGTATCTCTGTTTTCACTGCATCTAATCCAGTTATTAGTTTTGGGCCTAGGAGCAGTGTCTGCACGTCAGCAGAGTAGCACGCCTGTGAAACAAACTATACTGCTCGTGTATCTCAATTTTCACTGCATCTAATCCAGTTAATAGTTTTCTGGCCTAGGAGCAGTGTCTGCACGTCAGCAGAGTAGCACGCCTGTGAAACAAACTATACCGCCTGTGTATCTCTGTTTTCACTGCATCTAATCCAGTTATTAGTTTTGGGCCTAGGAGCAGTGTCTGCACGTCAGCAGAGTAGCCCACCTGTGAAACAAACTATACCGCCTGTGTATCTCTGTTTTCACTGCATCTAATCCAGTTATTAGTTTTGAGCCTAGGAGCAGTGTCTGCACGTCAGCAGAGTAGCACGCCTGTGAAACAAACTATACTGCCCGTGTATCTCAATTTTCACTGCATCTAATCCAGTTAATAGTTTTCTGGCCTAGGAGCAGTGTCTGCACGTCAGCAGAGTAGCCCGCCTGTGAAACTAACTACACCGCCTGTGTATCTCTATTTTCACTGCACCTAATCCAGTTAATAGTTTATGGCCTATGAGCAGTGTCTGCACGTCAGCAGAGTAGCCCACCTGTGAAACAAACTATACCGCCTGTGTATCTTTATTTTCACTGCATCTAATCCAGTTATTAGTTTTGGGCCTAGGAGCAGTGTCTGCAAGTCAGCAGAGTAGCCCACCTGTGAAACAAACTATACCGCCTGTGTATCTTTATTTTCACTGCATCTAATCCAGTTATTAGTTTTGGGCCTAGGAGCAGTGTCTGCAAGTCAGCAGAGTAGCCCACCTGTGAAACAAACTATACCGCCTGTGTATCTCTATTTTCACTGCATCTAATCCAGTTATTAGTTTTGGGCCTAGGAACAGTGTCCGCACGTCAGCAGAGTAGCCCGCCTGTGAAACAAACTATACCGCCTGTGTATCTCTATTTTCACTGCATCTAATCCAGTTATTAGTTTTGGGCCTAGGAGCAGTGTCTGCACGTCAGCAGAGTAGCCCGCCTGTGAAACAAACTATACTGCCCGTGTATCTCAATTTTCACTGCATCTAATCCAGTTAATAATAATCCAAAAAGTCCAAATCTATACCTATTAATGGTACTTCCCAAATAACTATAGACAACCACAAGATGGCAGTAAATAAACCGTCATCCCCAAGAAGCCAACCATTCATTAAAAGTTTAAATCAATTTTATTATACAAACAAAAACAAAGACAATACATATACATATTAAAAAGCTACATATATCTTCCGGGTAAATACCCCATGGGAACGCCAAGAGTGACACACTATGTTATCGTTAGACCAAAAAAGTACGTATCTAAAATTCACAAGCAAGCCTCCTCATGGAACATATAGAGTTAAATATAGGGTGCTGTATGCATCCACTTAATAGTAACTATGTCCATGTGAATACCGTCATCCTATTAACCACTAGATTCTATATATACCTCCACCTTATAAAGATCCCCTAATACCGATAGCCATAGGCTAATCAAAAGAATGCGAGAAAGGTAGATAGTAAGAATACTGATATTACCTCCAGCAGGTCCTAGATACTGTGCGTCCACCCTGGCTGATTCCCAGCGCCCCAACGCGCGTTTCGCCCTTGCTTCTTCCGGGGGCGTGCCTATACCCAGGTAAGGTGACGTATAAATAGTAGCTGGGGACCTATCCCTGATCGCTAGTGCTAAGGAGTTTTTTTCGCCGGTTCCAAGAATGACCTTACCGGCGCATGCGCAGATTCACCCCGCTCCGGATGTAATATCACTTGGTTACGCCCGCCCGGTGGACCGCAAGCTGAGACGCAAGCCAGTCTCACTGGTGGCGCCGTTACCAAGTGTGCGGCCAGGGGAATCCACGCATGCGCACTGTCATCAGGAAGAACGGCATCGCTAGAAAAGATGACCCCAATATAAATAGCCGGATACCATCACTATAAAGAACACAGAACTAAAGAAGGACCACAATAGGACAAAAAGGATCTATATGACCAATTAGAAGATATAATAATGCAATCAAAATGTATTACACATATCTGCACAGTGCTTGCTTAATAGATGTCATAATATATTATATTAAAAATGTCCATATAGTACATATCACATATGCTATACAAAAGTGCATATACTGCCTAAGGGAAATCTATACATGTATCATAAGAACATAACTATACGTATCACATCTGCTATACAAAAGTGCATATAATGCCTACGGGAAATCTATACATGTATAATAAGAACATAACTATAGTCTATATCGCACTTACAAGAACAAAAAGTGCATAGACCATATAGAGGAAAAAATACATGATGGCAGCACAAACAAGGTAAACGCAAAATAAAAATAAAATGCATCTCACATAATTATAAGAGAATGCATATATTACACACAGGGGTTAAATCCATAGAACGGCACAAATATAAATATACAGTGCCTCTCTAATATATCTATAAAAACGCCTATGCTATATAAGGAAAAGGAACAAAAACTGGGGACATAAATATAAAGTGCATATACACATGTGTGCCCTACAGTACATACAACAACAGCAGGAGACTGCATATCCAGCCTAACAAGGGCAAAGTGCAAAGTGCATCTCACATATATTTATAAGTGTGCATAAAATAAAGAATCTCTTTTATCCTTATAAAAGTGCATACTCCATTCTGTGAAAGAGCATAGCCCAATTACAAAGTGCATATCACATATATTTATAAGTGTGCATAGTCTATATAAAGAATGTGTCTCTTCTATCTTTATAAAAGTGCATACTCTATACTGTGAATGTGCATAACCCAATTGCCAGGGATAAAGTGCCTGATTAGATATAAAGTGCCTCTCGCATGCTTTTATAAAGATGCATAAGTCAATTAGAAAAAATGACATGCATAATAGAGTAAAAAGTGCATATCAGAAATTCTTATAAAGGTGCCAGATGTGCAGAGATTTCTGCACATAATAGGGACCTAAATATAACAGTACAAGGTGCCCAATATGTTTATTAATTATATAATGATAACCACAGTGGTGCCTTAATAAAAACCCAAGTGCGAGTACCAATAATAATTTTATTACATAAATATAACAGTACAAGGTGCCCAATATGTTTATTAATTATATAATGATAACCACAGTGGTGCCGTAATAAAAACCCAAGTGGAAGTACCAATAATAATTTTATTACATAATAAATTACCCCAATACAAAAAAAAATATATATATATATAATTTTTTTTTAAATAATGTAATATACATTGAAAAGACGACAACCCTAATTATATCCTGCAAAATATCTAATGCAAAATCAAGTAAAGTGAACACATAATAAATCTCTACTCCAAGGGGCCAAGTATCTAAGAGAAAGGCCTATCCCGATGACCATATATAAAATGCAATATCGACCCATAACAAACACCCTATACCTCCGTATCTCAAAAATCCCCTAATACCCCTTACCTCACAAAAACCCCTATACAGATATGCACCATAAGAAGAATACAGCATAACACATAAATAACACAAAACAACATATTGAAACAATAACAGCAACAGGAGCAGCGTCCATTCTTCTTTCTTGATGAACTTCCTTTAATAAGATATAACGTGGGCATCATTTCACATTTCGCATAGCACCGATCAAGATAGGCCCATACAGATATACTAAAACGAATAAAAACACATAATTAGCATACATAATCAAAAATACATGTTAAAATCACCCATACCCTAAATAATACCTCTCACAACAGTATAATATTCCTACCACCTACCAAGGGACTGAGAAACCAATTCAAAATAAGATAAGGCAAATAACCCACTCTATAGAAAGGCTGAGAAACCCAAACTCTCATTAAGCCCATTAGGACTTAGGGTTCCCAGGCGGTATATCCATTTACTCTCCGCTTGGGCTAATATTTTTGCCAGGTCCCCTCCACGGATGCCCAGCGTAACCTGATCTATAGCCTTCACAACAAGACCACTAGCATTACATCCAGTTAATAGTTTTGGGCTTAGGAGCAGTGTCTGCACGTCAGCAGAGTAGCCCGCCTGTGAAATAAACTATACCGCCTGTGTATCTCAATTTTCACTGCATCTAATCCAGTTAATAGTTTAGGGCCTAGGAGCAGTGTCTGCACGTCAGCAGAGTAGCCCGCCTGTGAAACTAACTACACCGCCTGTGTATCTCTATTTTCATTGTTTGGGCCTAGGAGCAGTGTCTGCATGTCAGCAGAGTAGCCCACCTGTGAAACAAACTACACCGCCTGTGTATCTCTATTTTCACTGCACCTAATCCAGTTAATAGTTTAGGGCCTAGGAGCAGTGTCTGCACGTCAGCAGAGTAGCCCGCCTGTGAAACAAACTATACCGCCTGTGTATCTCAATTTTCATTGCATCTAATCCAGATAATAGTTTTGGGCCTAGGAGCAGTGTCTGCACGTCAGCAGAGTAGCCCGCCTGTGAAATAAACTATACCGCCTGTGTATCTCAATTTTCACTGCATCTAATCCAGTTAATAGTTTAGGGCCTAGGAGCAGTGTCTGCACGTCAGCAGAGTAGCCCGCCTGTGAAATAAACTATACCGCCTGTGTATCTCAATTTTCACTGCATCTAATCCAGTTAATAGTTTAGGGCCTAGGAGCAGTGTCTGCACGTCAGCAGAGTAGCCTGCCTGTGAAACTAACTATACCGCCTGTGTATCTCTATTTTCACTGCATCTAATCCAGTTATTAATTTTTGGCCTAGGAGCAGTGTCTGCACGTCAGCAGAGTAGCCTGCCTGTGAAACAAACTATACCGACTGTGTATCTCTAATTTCACTGCATCTAATCCAGTTAATAGTTTTGGGCCTAGGAACAGTGTCCGCACGTCAGCAGAGTAGCCTGGCTGTGAAACAAACTATACCGCCTGTGTATCTCTATTTTCACTGCATCTAATCCAGTTATTAGTTTTTGGCCTAGGAGCAGTGTCTGCACGTCAGCAGAGTAGCCCGCCTGTGAAACAAACTATACCGCCCGTGTATCTCAATTTTCACTGCATCTAATCTAGTTAATAGTTTAGGGCCTAGGAGCAGTGTCTGCACGTCAGCAGAGTAGCCCGCCTGTGAAACAAACTATACCGCCTGTGTATCTCAATTTTCACTGCATCTAATCCAGTTAATAGTTTAGGGCCTAGGAGCAGTGTCTGCACGTCAGCAGAGTAGCCCGCCTGTGAAATAAACTATACCACCTGTGTATCTCAATTTTCACTGCATCTAATCCAGTTAATAGTTTAGGGCCTAGGAGCAGTGTCTGCACGTCAGCAGAGTAGCCCGCCTGTGAAATAAACTATACCGCCTGTGTATCTCAATTTTCACTGCATCTAATCCAGTTAATAGTTTAGGGCCTAGGAGCAGTGTCTGCACGTCAGCAGAGTAGCCTGCCTGTGAAACTAACTATACCGCCTGTGTATCTCTATTTTCACTGCATCTAATCCAGTTATTAATTTTGGGCCTAGGAGCAGTGTCTGCACGTCAGCAGAGTAGCCTGCCTGTGAAACAAACTATACCGCCTGTGTATCTCTATTTTCACTGCATCTAATGCAGTTAATAGTTTAGGGCCTAGGAGCAGTGTCTGCACTTCAGCAGAGTAGCCCGCCTGTGAAATAAACTATACCGCCTGTGTATCTCAATTTTCACTGCATCTAATCCAGTTAATAGTTTAGGGCCTAGGAGCAGTGTCTGCACGTCAGCAGAGTAGCCTGCCTGTGAAACTAACTATACCGCCTGTGTATCTCTATTTTCACTGCATCTAATCCAGTTATTAATTTTGGGCCTAGGAGCAGTGTCTGCACGTCAGCAGAGTAGTCTGCCTGTGAAACAAACCATACCGCCTGTGTATCTCTTTTTTCACTGCATCTAATCCAGTTATTAGTTTTGGGCGTAGGAGCAGTGTCTGCACGTCAGCAGAGTAGCCCACCTGTGAAACAAACTATACCGCCTGTGTATCTCTATTTTAACTGCATCTAATCCAGTTAATAGTTTTGGGCCTAGGAACAGTGTCCGCACGTCAGCAGAGTAGCCCGGCTGTGAAACAAACTATACCGCCTGTGTATCTCTATTTTCACTGCATCTAATCCAGTTATTAATTTTTGGCCTAGGAGCAGTGTCTGCACGTCAGCAGAGTGGCCCGCCTGTGAAACAAACTACACCGCCTGTGTATCTCAATTTTCATTGCATCTAATCCAGATAATAGTTTTGGGCCTAAGAGCAGTGTCTGCACGTCAGCAGAGTAGCCCGCCTGTGAAATAAACTATATCGCCTGTGTATCTCAATTTTCACTGCATCTAATCCAGTTAATAGTTTAGGGCCTAGGAGCAGTGTCTGCACGTCAGCAGAGTAGCCCGCCTGTGAAATAAACTATACCACCTGTGTATCTCAATTTTCACTGCATCTAATCCAGTTAATAGTTTAGGGCCTAGGAGCAGTGTCTGCACGTCAGCAGACTGGCCCGCCTGTGAAACAAACTACACCGCCTGTGTATCTCTATTTTCACTGCACCTAATCCAGTTAATAGTTTAGGGCCTAGGAGCAGTGTCTGCACGTCAGCAGAGTAGCCCGCCTGTGAAACAAACTATACCGCCTGTGTATCTCAATTTTCATTGCATCTAATCCAGATAATAGTTTTGGGCCTAGGAGCAGTGTCTGCACGTCAGCAGAGTAGCCCGCCTGTGAAATAAACTATACCGCCTGTGTATCTCAATTTTCACTGCATCTAATCCAGTTAATAGTTTAGAGCCTAGGAGCAGTGTCTGCACGTCAGCAGAGTAGCCCGCCTGTGAAACTAACTATACCGCCTGTGAATCTCTATTTTCACTGGATCTAATCCAGTTATTGGTTTTGGGCCTAGGAGCAGTGTCTGAACGTCAGCAGAGTAGCCTGCCTGTGAAACAAACTATACGGCCTGTGTATCTCAATTTTCACTGCATCTAATCTAGTTAATAGTTTGGGGCCTAGTACCACAGTTTGGCCACTCAGTTCTGCTCGGTTTTCATCCATCGGTTTTTGTGCCAACAACTACAGATACATAGTTGCCAATTAGTTAAGCACTAAAATGAGTGGCAAAAGGCTTGCTGATGGTGGAAAGGGGAATAGGTGTGTTGGAAAGGGAAAAAAGGTTGTGTCCGTGTTGGGATAGGTGGTAAAGCAACAGTAACATCTGCAGAAAAAAAGACCATCTTCCAGCCAAAGTAAGATGTCTACTTCTTTTCGTGGACAATCTGATATGATCCCTTTCTTACGACCATCGCTACAAGCATCACCAAAAATCACAGATGAGGCACAAAAACAGCAGGTGCTTGAACGGATATCAAGTGCTCGTTCAAGTGGGCTCTCCTCCATGTCAATTTCAACATCACAACTACTCCAGTCTTCAGAGTTGTCACCCCATTTGCACTTGCTTCCTCACAGCTCCCAAGTCTCCAGCTGCCCGTCTGAGCATGGGGTAACACACATTGTTGAGTCTGTAGAGCTTTTTAAGCATATTATAGCCTGGGAATCAGAGGTCTGCTCCAGTGCTGCTGTGAATCCAGACGAGGAAATGATCTGCACTGATGCCCAGAATCTTTGTGAGTCAGATCCAGGCCCAGATGAAGAAGGTTCTGAGCATTATGTAGACCCTCGTTCCCAAACTGTAACTCCTGTTGGTGGCAACAATGAGGAAGATGATGATGAGACTGAGATACCTGATTGGAACGAAAACTTGACTTTTCGGTCAGGGCAGGAAGAGGTTGGCACTGAGGACAACGGGTGTGAGAACACACAGGATGATGATGATGAGGTTGTAGACCCCACTTACTGTCAACCCCCAGTCTGTCAGTCCATGAGGTCAGCAGATGAGGTGGAGGAGAATGCTAGTGACAAGTCTGACGATGAGGCAACGGTGCGCCTTCCTGGACAGAGACGGAGTGCTGGAAGCACGTCAACAACTGCATCCTCAACCCCAACTGTGCCTCAGACCAGAAGTCGTGGTGGCTCTTCAGGTCGCACAAGCTCTAAGCCTTGCATAGCCTGGCCATTTTTTGACATTGCAAAGGATGACCCAACTCATGTTGTCTGTAAGATTTGTCAATAAAATCTCAGTAGAGGCCAAAAAATCACTAGCTTTAGTACTTCATGCATGAACCGTCACATGAATATGACGCATAAGTTGCAGTGGGAAGCTCACTGTGCTACAATGCGGCCTAGTGGGCTGGGTCAACCACCGTCTGCCCCATAAAGTGCATCCACGTCCTCTTCATCCTCTGTGACTGTGGGGACAGCAGTCGCACATGGTTTTGGACGCAGACCTTCCACCTCTTTACCCGCAACAGCCAGTGTGATTGGCAGGTCGTCAGGACATTTGCAAGTGGAAACACCTGCTGGTGTTGAGCGCTCTCCGACATCGACACCACATTTTGATCAAGGCAACATAACATCTCCGCCTGCACCTTCCTCACAGACCAGCAGTTTGCCGGGGACACCATACTCAACTCCGTCTAAGCACGGCAGTCAGCCCTCAGTCCCTCAGATGTGGACAAGTAAAAGACCATTTCCTCCTAGCCATGACAAAGCTAAGAGGTTGAATTTCTCCATTTGCAAGTTGTTGGCTACAGAAATGCTGCCTTTCCGCCTGGTGGACACAGAGGATTTTCGAGACCTTATGTCCGTCGCAGTGCCCCAGTACCAGATGCCCAGTCGCCACTACTTCTCAAAGAAAGCTGTGCCTGCGCTACACCAGCATGTCACGCATAACATCACCGCTTCCTTGAGAAACTCTGTGTGTGACAGGGTGCATTTCACCACAGACACTTGGACGAGTAGACATGGACAGGAGCGTTACATGTCGGTGACTGGGCACTGGGTAACTATGGCGACATCAGGTGAAGGGGCTGCTGTCGAAGTCTTGCGGTAGCCACAAGTTGCTCGTCGATCCTCTGTATCTAGAAGTTCCTCCACTGCTTCTGCCTCCTCAACCTCCTCTCGGTCCTCCACCTGCACCCAAAGCCTGTCTGGTAATGCCACCCACGTTGTAACTGCGCAGAAGGAATCCTGTACACCTCCTCACTATGCTGTCACCAGGGCTCAACAGCATCAGACAGTGTTTACATTGAAATGTCTGGGAAATATGAGTCACACAGCTGAGGAGTTGTGGTCAGCTCTGGAGACCGAGTTCCATCAATGTTATCTCCACTCAACCTGCAGCCAGGGAAGGCTGTGTGCAACAATGCTGCAAACAAGGGTGCGGCCCTTCGCCGGGGCAATGTCACACACGTGCCTTGTATGGCTCAAGTTTTGAACCTGGTTGTCCAGCAATTTTTATCCCACTATCCCGGAATAGATTGGCTTCTGCAGAGGGCACGGTCGCTGTGTGCTCACTTCCGCCGTTCGAATCCCGCAGCTCGACGACTTGCATCTCTACAGAAGTCGTTGGGCCTGCCAGTTCACCGGCTGAAATGCGATGTGCCCACAAGATGGAATTCAACTCTGCACATGTTGCAGCAACTGTGGAAGCACCGACGAGAACTGGCGCAATACGGTATGACCTATAGCTTGGGCCAACGAGATCAAGAGGTGGGGCAAATGACGCTGCAGGAGAGGTCTCAGATCAGGGACCTATGCACCCTTCTGCACAGTTTTGAAATAGCAACAAAGATGTTTAGTGCTGACGATGCCATTATCAGCATGACCATTCCGGTGATTTACATGCTGGAGCACACCTTACACAGTGTTCGGAGTCAGGTGGTGGAACAAGAGGAGGAGGAACAGCAGGAGTCGTATGCGGAAGGGATCATATCTCTAAGGTCAAGAAGGTTGGCAGCACTAAGGCTGCTGGCATTGGAGGCTGGGGGAGAGGGATTACCAAGGGCGCATGGTAGCAGCCAAACTGTTGAGGAAGGTGCAGGAGGCGAGGAAGAAGTGGAGGACGAACTGACGCTGGGCATGGAAGACTCATCAGATGAGGGAGACCTTGATCAAATTTCTGTTGTGTGAGGTTGGGGGGAGAGGGCAGATGAAGGAAGCATGATTCTCACCTCGCCACCACCAAGACAAGAAGGACTTGGTCCTCCTGGATGCGCAAGACACATGAGTGCCTTCTTGCTGCACTACCTGCAACATGACCCTCGGATTGTCAGAATCCGAATTAAAGCCGACTACTGGGTTGCCACACTCTTAGATCCCTGGTACAAAAGCAAATTTGGCGAAATAATTCCTGCCATAAAAAGGGATTCACGCATGCAGGAGTATCAGCAGAGACTGTTACAGAATCTAACATCTGCTTTTCCACAAAACACCAGTTCTAAATTGCCAAGCGTGGGACTATCGAGTCATTACTCAAACCGTAACAGTAACATAATATCTGGTGGTAAAAGCAAGTTTTTCCAAATGTTTCAAGATTTTTTTTTAGACCATCCTTTGCAAGGCCACAGGAGACAAGAAGTCTAACGCACAGCCAACGCCTAGAGAGGATGGTACAAGAGTATCTCCAAGTTAACATCGATGCCATGACTGTGGAACTGGATCCTTGCTCATTTTAGGCTTCCAATCTTGAAAAATGGCGTGAGCTCGCCACTCACACCTTGGAGATCTTGTCGTCCCCGCAGCCAGCATTCTCTCTGAAAGTGTATTCAGCGCTGCTGGTGGTGTGCTGACAGATAAGCGCACGCGGCTGTCCAGTGACAATGTAGACAGACTAACGTTCATCAAGATGAACAAATCCTGGATCCGCAAGGACTTTTCTACCCCTGTGTCATCTTGGGGAGACTAAAAGCTTGATGATTTTTGAAAATCACCTCAACAACCATTTTAAAAAACTCTGGCGAAATTGATGCCACTTAAGTGGTGTCTGTGGCCGAATTTTTGGAAAAAATGGAGACTCTTTTATTTATTCCCCTTGCTGAGTTTTACATGACGTTGCCATCGTCAATTCCAGGTGGGTGGGGATGTTTGCAGAGTTGTTTCCTCATACTATGGCCTGGGATTCAGAGGTCTGCTCCAAAGCTTCAGTGTCTGCTAGTCAGCAGAGTTGCCAAGCCACCCACCGCCTGTTTACCTAAGTACTATTTTTAACAGCATCTAGCCCAGGAAATCCTTTTGGGCCTAGTAGAATTTGGTGCTACTCAGCAGCGTACCCTGTTGTGAATTCCGCTCTTGGGCTCCCTCCGGTGGTTGTAAGTGGCACTTTTGTGGGTTCTGCTCTTGGGCTTCCTCTTGTGGTTTCTAGTGGTATGGCTGCTCCTTGGAGTTAGCTGTCATCAGCTGCCTTCACTTATCGTCTCTTCTGCTCGGCTATTTAGGTCTGGCTCTTTCTTCTGCCAGTGCCACTTGTAAATTGTTCCTGGTTGGATTCACATCTCTTTGGAGTGCCCTGTTATCCTGACCAGTTCAGCTAAGCTAAGTTTTTGCTTGCTCTTTTCTGTCCATAGATTGTGGACTTATCCATTCTGTGCTTTCTATGTTTGTCCAGCTTATCGGTGTGAATTAATTCTGTCTTGCTGGAAGCTCTGGGAGGCAGATTTGCACTCCACACCTTTAGTCAGGTGTGGAGATTTTTTGTAAACTCTGCATGGATTTTTGTAGTGTATTATACTGACCGCACAGTATTCCATCCTGTCCTATCTATTTAGCTAGACTGGCCTCCTGTGCTCATCCTGGTTTCATTCTGTGTATGTCTTTTCCCTCTCCACTCACAGTCATTATTTGTGGGGGGCTAATCTATCCTTTGGGGATTTTCTCTGAGGCAAGATAGTTTTCCTGCTTCTTTCTTTAGGGGTAGTTAGCTCTTAGGCTGTGACGAAATGCCTAGGGAGAGTTAGGAGCATTCCACGGCTACTTCTAGTGTTGTGTTGAGCTTAGGGACTGCGGTCAGTACAGTTACCACTTCCTTCAGAGCTCGTTCCATGTTGCTCTTACACCACCGTATCATAACAGTACAAGTGGCCAAAAATGAATTAAATGCATCTCAAAAGAAGGAAAAGAAAGTTCTGAACCATTTTTTTTCTGTGCTCTGGTTTGTCGTTTTTTTCCTCTTGATATCTGGGTGGTTCAGGATATATGCTTTGGCATGGATGTTCAGGGTTTACATAGTAACATAGTAACATAGTAACATAGTTAGTAAGGCCGAAAAAAGACATTTGTCCATCCAGTTCAGCCTATATTCCATCATAATAAATACCCAGATCTACGTCCTTCTACAGAACCTAATAATTGTATGATACAATATTGTTCTGCTCCAGGAAGACATCCAGGCCTCTCTTGAACCCCTCGACTGAGTTCGCCATCACCACCTCCTCAGGCAAGCAATTCCAGATTCTCACTGCCCTAACAGTAAAGAATCCTCTTCTATGTTGGTGGAAAAACCTTCTCTCCTCCAGACGCAAAGAATGCCCCCTTGTGCCCGTCACCTTCCTTGGTATAAACAGATCCTCAGCGAGATATTTGTATTGTCCCCTTATATACTTATACATGGTTATTAGATCGCCCCTCAGTCGTCTTTTTTCTAGACTAAATAATCCTAATTTCGCTAATCTATCTGGGTATTGTAGTTCTCCCATCCCCTTTATTAATTTTGTTGCCCTCCTTTGTACTCTCTCTAGTTCCATTATATCCTTCCTGAGCACTGGTGCCCAAAACTGGACACAGTACTCCATGTGCGGTCTAACTAGGGATTTGTACAGAGGCAGTATAATGCTCTCATCATGTGTATCCAGACCTCTTTTAATGCACCCCATGATCCTGTTTGCCTTGGCAGCTGCTGCCTGGCACTGGCTGCTCCAGGTAAGTTTATCATTAACTAGGATCCCCAAGTCCTTCTCCCTGTCAGATTTACCCAGTGGTTTCCCGTTCAGTGTGTAATGGTGGTTTGTTTTCTCGTGTGGATCAACTTGCTGCAAGAGTACAGAGTATCCAGGACTATGTTGTCCAGACTCCGGCTTTAGAGCCCAGAATTCCTACTCCTGATTTGTTTTTTGGGGACAGATCCAAATTTTTGAACTTTAAAAATAACTGCAAATTGTTTTTTGCTTTGAAACCCCGTTCTTCTGGTGATCCCATTCAGCAAGTAAAAATCATCATATCCTTGCTGCGTGGTGACCCTCAAGACTGGGCTTTTTCTCTTGAAACAGGGGATCCGGCATTATTGAATGTAGATGCATTTTTTCAAGTGCTCGGATTATTGTATGATGAACCTAATTCTGTGGATCATGCAGAAAAAACCCTGTTGGCCTTGTGTCAAGGTCAGGAAGCGGCAGAGTTATACTGCCAGAAATTTAGAAAATGGTCTGTGCTCACTAAATGGAATGAAGAGGCTCTGGCTGCTATTTTCAGAAAAGGTCTTTCTGAAACCCTTAAAGATGTTATGGTGGGCTTTCCAACGCCTGCCGGTTTGAGCGAATCTATGTCTCTAGCCATTCAGATTGATCGGCGTCTGCGCGAGCGCAAAGCTGTGCACCATATGGCAGTGTCCTCTGAGCAGAGTCCTGAACCTATGCAATGTGATAGGATTTTGACTAGAATAGAACGGCAGGAATTCAGACGTCAGAATAGGCTGTGTTTTTACTGTGGTGATTCGGCTCATGTTATCTCTGATTGCCCTAAGCGTACTAAGAGAGTCGCTAGGTCTGTTACCATTAGTACTATACAGCCTAAATTTCTCTTATCTGTGACCCTGATTTGCTCATTGTTGTCCTTTTCTGTCATGGCATTTGTGGATTCAGGCGATGCCCTGAACTTAATGGACTTAGAATTCGCCAGGCGCTGTGGTTTTTCCTTGCAGCCTTTGCAGAGCCCTATTCCTTTGAGGGGTATTGATGCTACACCCTTGGCCAAGGATAAACCTCAGTACTGGATGCAGATGACTATGTACATGGCTCCTGCACATCAGGAAGATTGCCGTTTTCTGGTGTTGCATAACCTGCATGATGTTGTTTGTTGTGAGTTCCGTTCTGGAGCTCCCTCCTGTGGTTGCTAATGGTATGTTTGCGAGTTCTGCCCTTGGGCTCCCTCTGGTGGTTTCGAGTGGAACTGCTGCTCCGTTAGGTAGCTGTAGCAGCTGCCTTCACTAATCGCCTTGCCTGGGTTTGTTATTTAAACCTGCTCTGGGCTTTAGTCCATGCCTGCTGTCAATGTTCTTGGTTGGATTTGATTCTTCCCTTGGATTTCTCATATGGCCAGTCCTTGTCTGCAAAAGATAAGTTTTGCTAGTTTGTTTGTCCATTTGTTTGGACTCTATTGCTTTGCATTTTGTCTCTTTTGTCCAGCTTGTCACTATGTCTTATTTAGGCTAGCTGGAAGCTCTGGGAAAGCAGATTTGCCCCTCCACACCGTGAGTCGGTGTGGAGTTCATTTTTGTAAACTCTGCGTGGATTTTGTAGTTTTTAATACTGACCGCACAGTATCCTTTGCTCTCTGTCTAGCTAGTTTAGTATTGGCTTCCCCTTTGCTGAATTCTAATTTCATTTATGTGTTCGTCATTTCCCTCTCCTTTCACAGTAAATATTTGTGGGGGGCTGTCTTTCCTTTTGGGGGTCTCTCTGAGGCAAGATAGCTTTCTATTTCCTTCTTTAGGGGTAGTTATATCTTAGGCTGTGACGAGGTGTCTAGGGAGTGTCAGGAACATCCCACGGCTATTTCTAGTTGTGTTGTTAGGATTAGGGACTGCGGTCAGTAGAGATACCACCTTCTCAGAGCTCGTTCCATGTTGCGTTTTAGCCACCAGGTCATTTCAGTGTGGCCTCTTAACCACCAGGTCATAACAGTTGTTGTACTGGGATTTCCATGGTTACAGGAACATAATCCGGTGCTGGATTGGAAAACTATGTCGGTGACTAGTTGGGGTTGTCGAGGAGTACATAGTGACGTTCCTTTGATGTCAATTTCCTCTTCCCCCTCTTCTGAGGTCCCTGAGTTTTTGTCGGATTTCCAGGATGTATTTGATGAGCCCAAGTCCAGTTCCCTTCCTCCACATAGGGACTGTGATTGTGCTATTAACTTGATTCCTGGTTGTAAGTTCCCTAAGGGCCGACTTTTCAATCTGTCTGTGCCAGAGCATGCCGCCATGCGGAGCTATGTTAAGGAATCTTTGGAGAAAGGGCATATTCGGCCCTCTTCGTCACCATTGGGAGCGGGTTTCTTTTTTGTTGCTAAGAAGGATGGCTCCTTGAGACCCTGTATTGATTATCGTCTTCTTAATAAGATCACGATCAAATTCCAATACCCCTTGCCTTTGCTTACTGATTTGTTTGCTCAGATTAAGGGGGCTAGTTGGTTTACTAAGATTGACCTCCGAGGGGCATATAATCTTGTTCGTATTAAACAGGGTGACGAATGGAAAACTGCATTTAATATGCCCGAAGGCCATTTTGAATACCTTGTGATGCCATTTGGGCTCTCTAATGCTCCATCTGTGTTCCAGTCTTTCATGCATGATATTTTCCGCAATTATCTTGATAAATTCATGGTCGTATATTTGGGTGATATTTTGATTTTTTTCTGATGATTGGGAGTCTCATGTGAAGCAGGTCAGGATGGTGTTCCAGATCCTTTGTGATAATGCTTTATTTGTGAAGGGGTCTAAATGCCTATTCGGAGTTCAGAAGGTCTCTTTTTCGGGTTTTATTTTTTCTCCCTCGTCTATAGAAATGGATCCTGTTAAGGTCCAAGCTATTCATGACTGGATCCAACCCACATCTGTGAAGGGTCTTCAAAAATTTTTGGGCTTTGCTAATTTCTATCGCCGTTTCATTGCCAACCTTTCCAGTGTGGTTAAGCCCCTTACTGATTTGACGAAGAAAGGCGCTGATGTGACGAATTGGTCCTCTGAGGCTGTTGAGGCCTTTCAGGAGCTTAAACGCCGATTTACTTCTGCCCCTGTGTTGCATCAACCGGATGTTTCTCTTCCTTTTCAGGTTGAGGTCGACGCTTCTGAGATTGGGGCAGGGGCCGTTTTGTCTCAGAGAGAGTCTGATGGTTCTTTGATGAAACCGTGTGCTTTTTTTTCCAGAAAGTTTTCACCTGCGGAACGCAATTATGATGTCGGCAATCGGGAGTTGTTGGCTATGAAGTGGGCGTTTGAGGAGTGGTGACATTGGCTTGAGGGAGCTAAACACCATGTTGTGGTCCTGACCGATCATAAGAATCTGATTTACCTCGAGTCGGCCAAGCGGCTGAATCCTAGACAGGCTCGATGGTCCATGTTTTTCTCCCGTTTTGATTTTGTGGTCTCGTATCTTCCGGGATCTAAGAATGTTAAGGCTGATGCCCTCTCTAGGAGTTTTTCGCCTGATTCTCCTGGAGTCCTTGAGCCGGTTGGCATTCTTAAGGAAGGGGTGATTCTTTCTGCCATCTCCCCTGATTTGCGGCGGGTGCTTCAGGAATTTCAGGCTGATAGGCCTGACCGCTGTCCAGTGGGGAAGCTGTTTGTTCCTGATAGATGGACAAGTAAGGTAATTTGAGGTTCATTGTTCAGTGTTGGCTGGTCATCCTGGGATTTTTGGTACCAGAGATTTGGTTGCTAGGTCCTTTTGGTGGCCTTCCTTGTCGCGCGATGTGCGTGCTTTTGTGCAGTGCTGTGGGACTTGCGCCCGGGCCATGCCTTGCTGTTCCCGCGCTAGTGGGTTGCTTTTGCCTTTGCCCGTCCCTGAGAGGCCCTGGACGCATATTTCCATGGATTTTATTTCGGATCTTCCTGTTTCCCAGAAGATGTCTGTTATCTGGGTTGTTTGTGACCGATTCTCTAAAATGGTCCATTTGGTACCTTTGCCTAAGTTGCCTTCCTCCTCAGATCTGGTTCCATTATTTTTTCAGCATGTGGTTCGTTTGCATGGCATTCCGGAGGTATTGTGTCTGACAGAGGTTCTCAGTTTGTCTCTAGATTTTGGCGGGCCTTTTGTGCTAGGATGGGCATTGATTTGTCTTTTTCTTCGGCGTTTCATCCTCAGACTAATGGCCAAACTGAGCGAACTAATCAGACCTTGGAGACCTATTTGAGATGTTTTGTGTCTGCTGATCAGGATGATTGGGTGTCTTTCTTGCCGTTGGCCGAGTTTGCCCTTAATAATCGGGCTAGTTCGGCTACTTTGGTTTCACCTTTCTTTTGTAATTTTGGTTTTCATCCTCGTTTTTCTTCTGGGCAGGTTGAGCCTTCTGATTGTCCTGGTGTTGATTCTGTGGTGGACAGGCTGCAGCAGATTTGGACTCATGTGGTGGACAATTTGACGTTGTCTCAGGAAAGGGCTCAACGTTTTGCTAACCGCCGTCGGTGTGTTGGTCCCCGGCTTCGTGTGGGGGATTTGGTTTGGTTGTCTTCTCGTCATGTTCCTATGAAGGTTTCTTCTCCTAAGTTTAAGCCTCGGTTTATTGGTCCTTATAAAATTTCTGAAATTATTAATCCAGTGTCTTTTCGTTTGGCTCTTCCTGCCTCTTTTGCCATTCATAATGTTTTCCATAGATCTTTGTTGCGGAGATATGTGGTGCCCGTTGTTCCCTCTGTTGACCCTCCTGCCCCGGTGTTCGTTGAGGGAGAGTTGGAATATGTGGTTGAGAAGATTTTGGATTCTCGTTTTTCGAGGGGGAGGCTTCAGTATCTTGTCAAGTGGAAGGGTTATGGCCAGGAGGATAATTCTTGTGTTGTTGCCTCCGATGGCCATGCCACCGATTTGGTTCGTGCTTTTCACTTGGCTCGTCCTGATCGGCCTGGGGGCTCTGGTGAGGGTTCGGTGACCCCTCCTCAAGGGGGGGTACTGTTGTGAATTCCGCTCTTGGGCTCCCTCCGGTGGTTTTAAGTGGAATGGCTGCTCCTTGGAGTTAGCTGTCATCAGCTGCCTTCACTTATCGTCTCTTCTGCTCGGCTGTTTAGGTCTGGCTCTTTCTTCTGCCAGTGTCACTTGTAAATTGTTCCTGGTTGGATTCACATCTCTTTGGAGTGCCCTGTTATCCTGACCAGTTCAGCTAAGCTAAGTTTTTGCTTGCTCTTTTCTGTCCATAGATTGTGGACTTATCCATACTGTGCTTTCTATGTTTGTCCAGCTTATCGGTGTGAATTAATTCTGTCTTGCTGGAAGCTCTGGGAGGCAGATTTGCACTCCACACCTATAGTCAGGTGTGGAGATTTTTTGTAAACTCTGAGTGGATTTTTGTAGTGTTTTATACTGACCGCACAGTATTCCATCCTGTCCTATCTATTTAGCTAGACTGGCCTCCTGTGCTCATCCTGGTTTCATTCTGTGTATGTCTTTTCCCTCTCCACTCACAGTTATTATTTGTGGGGGGCTAATCTATCCTTTGGGGATTTTCTCTGAGGCAAGATAGTTTTCCTGCTTCTTTCTTTAGGGGTAGTTAGCTCTTAGGCTGTGACGAGATGCCTAGGGAGAGTTAGGAGCATTCCACGGCTACTTCTAGTGTTGTGTTGAGCTTAGGGACTGTGGTCAGTACAGTTACCACTTCCTTCAGAGCTCGTTCCATGTTGCTCCTAGACCACCGTATCATAACAGTACCCCACCCATTAAGCAAGCTACACCGCCTGTATACCTAAGTACTATTTTTAACGGCATCTAGCCCAGGAAATCCTTTTGGGCCTAGTAGAATTTGGTGCAACTCAGCAGCGTACCCCACCCATGAAGCAAGCTACACCGCCTGTTTAGCTAAGTACTATTTTGTAACGGCATCTAGCCCAGGAAATCCTTTTGGGCCTAGTAGAATTTGGTGCTACTCAGCAGCGTACCCCACCCATGAAGCAAGCTACACCGCTTGTTTACCTAAGTACTATTTTGTAACGGCATCTAGCCCAGGAACTACTTTTGGGCCTAATAGAATTTGGTCCTACTCAGCAGCGTACTTAACCAATGAAGCAAGCTACACCACCTGTTTACCTAAGTAGTATTTTTTAACGGCATTTGGTCCAGGAAATCCTTTTGGGCCTAGTAGCAATTTTTGCTACTCAGCAGAGTACCCCACCCTTGAAGCAAGCTACATCGCCTTCTTTTTTTCTCAATCTAACCCCTCGGCTCTGGGGTGTCCACTCTCCCTCCAGCTCTCTCCTTCTCGCAGGTGGACTACCGCGTGTTTTCACACTGTGGCAAATCTTTTGGGCCCAGGCATAAGAAGTTGTCAAGGTAATGGATAATATGTGCCGCCTTAGAAACGTCCATGACGACACATTCGAGGAAGCAACTAAACACCTCAAATAGTGAACAGGATATGGAGCACCCCATGGGCAAACAACGATCTATGTAGTATGCTCCTTCACAGAAGCAGCCCAATGGGAGGACACTATTCGGAGGCACAGGTAGTAACCGGAATGTCCCCTCAATGTCTGTTTTGGCCATTAGGGTGCCCCTTACCAACTTCTTGACCCACCTGATTGCCTCGTCAAAGGAGGTACAGTACATAGTACTGTACTTGGTTCCGCGTCGATGTTGTCGTTTACTGACAACAGTAAACTTGGATATGACAAATGGTGGATTAGTCTGAATGTATTGGGTTCATTTTTTGGCACAACTCCCAACGGGGGTACCACTACGTCTTCTAAGGAAAGTGTTCTGAATGGACCCGCCGCCATTCTACCTAAAGATATATATATTTTTTTTTTGTTAAGACGTCTGGGTGTTGGAAGAGTGAGTTTAGATTACTCCAGCCTTTCCTGATTTTAGAAGGGCATGACATGCCTATATCCGTGTCTCCTCCTCCTTTTACTCCTCCACCTCTTTTCTTTTCGCATTACTATATGTAGTTGTGACTTTTCTATGTGTTTGTTGTGTCTTCTGAGCAGTTTGTCAGCTTTTAGACACCTTTTAACCCCTTAGCGACCGCCGATACGCCTTTTAACGGCGGCCGCTAAGGGTACTTAAACCACAGCGCCGTTAATTAACGGCACTGTGGAAAAAGTACATAGCGCCCCCCAGAGGCCGATTTTCTCCGGGGTCTCGGCTGCCGGGGGTAGCCAAGACCCCAGAGAACATGATTCGGGGGTTTTTTAACCCACCCCGCATTTGCGATCGCCGGTAATTAACTGTTTACCGGCGATCGCAAAAAAAAAACAAAAAAACGCGATCTCTTTTTAATTTCTCTGTCCTCCGATGTGATCGCACATCGGAGGACAGAGAAAAGGGGTCCCAGGTGGCCCCCCAATACTCACCTAGCTCCCCCGATGCTCCTCGTGTCTCCCGGTGGGCGCCGCCATCTTCAAAATGGCGGGCGCATGCGCAGTGCGCCCGCCGGCCGGCAACGGGAGAGTCTTTGGGGTCTCGGCTGCCGGGGGTAGCCGAGACCCTAAAGAGCATGATCGGGGTCGGTTTTACCGACCCCTGTTTTGCGATCGCCGGTAATTAACTGTTTACCGGCGACCGCAAAAAAAAAAAAAAAAAAAAGTAAAGTGTAATTCTCTGTCCTCTGATGTGATCCCACATCAGAGGACAGAGAAATAGGGGGATTCGGGGACCCTACAATACTCACCTGTGTCCCTGGATCCTCTTGCTGCTCCTCCTGGCCGCCGGCAGAAGAAAATGGCGGGCGCATGCCCAGTGCGCCCGCCATCTGTCTCCATCTGCCGGCCGGCAGGAGAACAGCAGTTGGGGCTAAAATTAGGGTTAGGGGTAGGGTTAGGGGTAGGGTTAGGGTTAGGGTTAGGGGTAGGGTTAGGGGTAGGGTTAGGTTAGGGGTAGGGTTAGGGCTAGGGTTAGGGCTAGGGTTGGGGCTAAATTTAGGGTTAGGGTTGGGGCTAAATTTAGTGTTAGGGTTGGGGCTAAATTTAGGGTTAGGCTTCTTTCACACTTACGTCGGTACGGGGCCGTCGCAATGCGTCGGCCCGACATACCGACGCACGTTGTGAAAATTGTGCACAACATGGGCAGCAGCTGTAGTTTTTCAACGCATCCGCTGCCCAATCTATGTCCTGGGGAGGAGGGGGCGGAGTTACGGCCACGCATGCGCGGTCAGAAATGGCGGATGCGACGTACAAAAAAACGTTTCATTGAATGTTTTTTTGTGCCGACGCTCCGCCAAAACACAACTGATCCAGTGCACGACGGACGCGACGTGTAGCCATCTGTCACGATCCGTCGGCAATACAAGTCTATGGGCAAAAAACGCATCCTGCGGGCACATTTGCAGGATCCGTTTCTTGTCCAAAACGACGGATTGCGACGGAATGCCAAACGACGCAAGTGTGAAAGTAGCCTTAGGGCTAGGGTTAGGGTTGGGGCTAAAGTTAGGGCTAGGGTTGGGGCTAAAGTTAGGGTTAGAGCTGGGATTAGGGTTAGGGTTTGGATTAGGGTTGGTATTAGGGTTAGGGTTGGCATTAGGGTTACGCTTGGGATTAGGGTTAGGTTTGGGATTAGGGTTAAGGTTAGGGTTGTGATTAGGGGTGTATTGGGATTAGGGTTAGGTTTGAGGTTAGGGTTGAGATTAGGATTAGTGGTGTGTTGGATTTAGGGTTTTGATTAGGGTTATGGTTAGGGTTGACATTAGGGTTGTTTTGGGGTAAGGGTTGTGATTATGGTTAGGGTTAGTGATTAGGATTATGGATCAGGTTGGGATTAGGGTTAGGGGTGTGTTGGGGTTAGGGTTGGAGCTAGAATTGGGGGGTTTCCACTGTTTAGGTACATCAGGGGGTCTCCAAACACGACAGCCAATGTTGCGCTCAAAAAGTCAAATGGTGCTCCCTCCCTTCTGAGCTCTGCCGTGCGCCCAAACAGTGGGTTACCCCCACATATGGGGCATCAGCGTACTCGGGATAAATTGGACAACAACTTCTGGGGTCCAATTTCTCTTGTTACCCTTGTGAAAATAAAAACTTGGGGGCTACAATATCTTTTTTGTGAAAAAAAATATTTTTTATTTTCACGACTCTGCATTCTAAACTTCTGTGAAGCACTTGGGCATTCAAAGTTCTCACCACACATCTAGATAAGTTCCTTGGGGGGTCTAGTTTCCAAAATGGGGTCACTTGTGGGGGGTTACTACAGTTTGGGTATATCAGGGGCTCTGCAATCGCAACATAATGCCCACAGACCATTCTATCAAAGTCTGCATTCCAAAAAGGCGCTCCTTTCCTTCCGAGCTCTGCCGTGCACCCAAACAGTGGTTTACCCCCACATATGGTGCATCAGCGTACTCGGGATAAATTGGACAACAACTATTGCAGTCCAATTTCTCCTGTTACCCTTGTGAAAATAAAAACTTGGGGGCTACAATATCTTTTTTGTGGAAAAAAAATATTTTTTATTTTCACGACTCTGCATTCTAAACTTCTGTGAAGCACTTGGGCATTCAAAGTTCTCACCACACATCTAGATAAGTTCCTTGGGGGGTCTAGTTTCCAAAATGGGGTCACTTGTGGGGGGTTACTACAGTTTAGGTACATCAGGGGCTCTGCAATCGCAACATAATGCCCACAGACCATTCTATCAAAGTCTGCATTCCAAAAAGGCGCTCCTTCCCTTCCGAGCTCTGCCGTGCGCCCAAACAGTGGTTTACCCCCACATATGGTGCATCAGCGTACTCTGGATAAATTGGACAACAACTATTGCAGTCCAATTTCTCCTGTTACCCTTGTGAAAATAAAAACTTGGGGGCTACAATATCTTTTTTGTGGAAAAAAAAAATATTTTTTATTTTCACGACTCTGCATTCTAAACTTCTGTGAAGCACTTGGGCATTCAAAGTTCTCACCACACATCTAGATAAGTTCCTTGGGGGGTCTAGTTTCCAAAATGGGGTCACTTGTGGAGGGTTTCTACTGGTTAGGTACATCAGGGGCTCTGCAAACGCAACATAATACCCGCAGACCATTCTATCAATGTCTGCATTCCAAAACGGCGCTCCTTCCTTCCGAGCTCTGCCGTGCGCCCAAACAGTGGTTTACCCCCACATATGAGGTACCAGCATACTCAGGACAAATTGGACAACAACTTTTGGGGTCCAATTTCTCTTGTTACCCTTGTGAAAATAAAAACTTGGGGGCTAAAAAATCTTTTTTGTGGAAAAAAAAATATTTTTTATTTTCACGGCTCTGCATTATAAACTTCTGTGAAGCACTTGGGCATTCAAGGTTCTCACCACACATCTAGATAAGTTCCATGGGGGGTCTAGTTTCCAAAATGGGGTCACTTGTGGGGGATTTCTACTGTTTAGGCACATCAGGGGCTCTCCAAACGCGACATGGCGTCCGATCTCAATTCCAGACAATTCTACATTGAAAAAGTAAAACGGCACTCATTCTCTTCCAAGGTCTGCGGTGCGCCCAAACAGTGGTTTACCCCCGCATATTGGGTATCGACGTACTCAGGAGAAATTGCACAACAACTGTAGTGGTCTAATTTCTCCTGTTACCCTTGTGAAAATAAAAATTTGTGGGCAAAAAGATCATTTTTGTAGAAAAAATGCAATTTTTTTTTTCACGGCTCTACGTTATAAACTTCTGTGAAGCACATGGGGGTTCAAAGTGCTCGCCACACATCTAGATAAGTTCCTTAAGGGGTCTAGTTTCCAAAATGGTGTCACTTGTGGGGGGTTTCCACTGTTTAGGCACATCAGGGGCTCTCCAAACGCGACATGGCGTCCAATCTCAATTCCAGCCAATTCTACATTGAAAAAGTAAAACGGCACTCCTTCTCTTCCAAGCTCTGCGGTGCGCCCTAACAGTGGTTTACCCCCACATATTGGGTATCAGCGTACTCATGAGAAATTGCACAACAACTTTTGTGGTCTAATTTCTCCTGTTACCCTTGTGAAAATAAAAATTTGTGGGCAAAAAGATCATTTTTGTAGAAAAAATGTGATTTTTTTTTCCACGGCTCTACATTATAAACTTCTGTGAAGCACATGGGGGTTCAAAGTGCTCACCACACATCTAGATATGTTCCTTAAGGGGTCTAGTTTCCAAAATGGGGTCACTTGTGGGGGGTTTCCGCTGTTTAGGCACATCAGAGGCTCTCCAAACGCGACATGGTGTCCAATCTCAATTCCAGCCAATTCTACATTGAAAAAGTAAAACGGCGCTCCTTCACTTCCAAGCTCTGCGGTGCGCCCAAACAGTGGTTTACCCTCACATATGAGGTATCGACGTATTAAGGAGAAATTGCACAACAACTTTTGTGGTCTAATTTCTCCTGTTATTCTTGTGAAAATAAGAATTTGTGGGCGAAAATATCATTTTTGTGTAAACAAAAGCGATTTTTTATTTTCACGGCTCTACGTTATAAACTTCTGTGAAGCACTTGGGGGTTCAAAGTGCTCACCACACATCTAGATAAGTTCCTTAAGGGGTCTAGTTTCCAAAATGGTGTCAGTTGTGGGGAGTTTCCACTGTTTAGGCACATCAGGGGCTCTCTAAACGTGACATGGCGTCCGATCTCAATTCCAGCCAATTCTGCATTGAAAAAGTCAAACGGCGCTCCTTCACTTCTAAGTTCTGCGGTGCGCCCAAAAAGTGGTTTACCCCCACATATGGGGTATTGGCGTATTCAGGAGAAATTGCATAACAAAATTTATGGTTACATTTCTGTTTTTACACTTGTGAAAATAAAAAAAATGGTTCTGAATTAAGATGTTTGCAAAAAAAAGTTAAATGTTCATTTTTTCCTTCCACATTGTTTCAGTTCCTGTGAAGCACGTAAAGGGTTAATAAACTTCTTGAATGTGGTTTTGAGAACCTTGAGGGGTTTAGTTTTTAGAATGGTGTCACACTTCATTATTTTCTATAATATAGACCCCTCAAAATGACTTCAAATGTGATGTGGTCCCTAAAAAAAAATGGTGTTGTAAAAATGAGAAATTGCTGGTCAACTTTTAACCCTTATAACTCCCTAACAAAAAAAAATTTTGTTTCCAAAATTGTGCTGATGTAAAGTAGACATGTGGGAAATGTTATTTATTAACTATTTTTCGTGACATATCTCTCTGATTTAAGGGCATAAAAATACAAAGTTTGAAAATTGCAAAATTTTAAAAATTTTCGCCATATTTCCGTTTTTTTCATAAATAATTGCAAGTAATATCGAAGAAATGTTACCACTAACATGAAGTACAATATGTCATGAAAAAACAATCTCAGAATCAGCGGGATCCGTTGAAGCGTTCCAGAGTTATAACCTCATAAAGTGACAGTGGTCAGAATTGCAAAAATTGGCCTGGTCATTAAGTACCAAATTGGCACTGTCACTAAGGGGTTAAGGTGTTTTCTATGTGTTTTCCATGTGTTTGTATGTGTTTGTGTTTGCCTGTCATTAGGTTCAATGGGGTTCGACGGCTTTTGTCGAACGTTCGACGAACAGTTCGTCGAACATGTCCCTGGTCGACGAACTGAACCGAACCCGAACACTAGGGAGGTGGCTCAACACTACTCATCATAATGCACCATTCCATCTGTTTTAGAGGTGGTAGTGCCCCCTTACCTTTTGATCCCTTGTGTGGGAACCAGGGCCAGCGTTAGGGGATTGAAATTGGGCAATTGCCCAGGGTCTCACACCCTTGGGGCTTCCAGCCTCTACAGCAGGAGCTACACTAATAATAGTATTAAAACAATTTAATAAAATTCATATGTTTGTTATCACTGCGTTCATAAATATCAGATAACTCAAAATATAAAGTAATAATAATAATAATAATATTCATTTATATAGCTCCAACATATTCCGCAGGGCTTTACAGTTTAACAATTTCAAACACAACAGTCATAAGTAGAGTTGAGCGACCTTGACCTTTTTAGAGTCGAGCCGGGTTTCGCAAAACCCGACTATCTCAAAAGTCGAGTCGAGTGGAATCGGCCGATTATCGCGAAAAGTCGGGGATCGACCGAAACACGAAACCCAATGCAAGTCAATGGGGGAGCATAGTCGGCATTGAGTAGAGGCCAGGAAAACATGTACAGAGCCCATTGTATTGGCAAAAACATCCATTCTTGCTACTGAAGCTTATCAATCGTAATTTAGCTTATAATAATTGTAAGGCATTTGAAATTGGGGGTCATTTGGCTAAAGTTGTGGGGGGTACGGCTGGTTCAAGCAATTAGTGGGCCAAGGACATCTGGACCACGTCACGGCAGTGGAGCAGGGAGAGGTAAGTATTTCAACTTTGCAAGTGCTGTGATCCTGAGCAAGCAGGGGGGGCCCACTCGTTGGCATTGGCACTGGCACAGGGCCCCTCAAAGTACGGCGGTGTGTTTGCACGGCGGGGGCGCCTCCCACCGGCAGCGACACTTTTGCATACTATGAGGGGCCCTGTGCCAGTGACGTCGCCAACGAGTATTCCTCCCCCCACCTGATGAAGGAACCTGCACCTTCATCTGCACCTTCCTCTTTGTCCCCGTGTAATGTGGTATGGTATGCGGGAAGGGGGACCTGACTTTCAGCAGGGTCACAATCTTGCAGTGTAGCGTGCACGGGGAATGTTGCATTATGGGTCAATGTACCAGCAGACTCATCTATCACTGGCTGGGCAATGGGCAGGATGAGGGGGAAACAGATATGGGCCCAAAGAATAAAGTGGTCTAAATGCAGTTCAAAATTGGTAAAAGGACTAACCAGGGGGCATTGCTTTGTTCAGTGGAGGACAACTGGAATGAGAGGCTGACACAGAGAGTAGGCCCAAATCAGTAAGTATTCTAAATGCAGTTCAAAATTGGCAACAGTAGTAAACCGGCGGCACAGCTTTGTTCACTGTAGGAGAACAGCAAGGAGCGGCAGACACAGATAGAAGGCCCCAACCCAACTAGTAGGCCTAATGCAGTGTTGTTTTCAACAACTACTAAACGAGAGTCAGAAGATCGAAGCAATGGAGAGGAAACCTGGGGAACACCTTGGAGTGGAAAACACCGTCTCTACACCCCATACCCAATTTGTAGGCCTAATGCAGTGTAGCTTTCAACAACTACTAAACGAGAGTCGGAAGATCGAAGCAATGGAAAGGAAACCTGGGGAACACCTTGGAGTGGAACACACCGTCTCTACACCCCATACCCAATTTGTAGGCCTAATGCAGTGTAGTTTTCAACAACTACTAAACGAGAGTCGGAAGATCGAAGCAATGGAGAGGAAACCTGGGGAACACCTTGGAGTGGAACACACCGTCTCTACACCCCATACCCAATTTGTAGGCCTAATGCAGTGTAGTTTTCAACAACTACTAAACGAGAGTCGGAGGATCGAAGCAATGGAGACGAAACCTGGGGAACACCTTGGAGTGGAACACACCGTCTCTACACCCCATACCCAATTTGTAGGCCAAATGCAGTGTAGTTTTCACCAACTACTAAACGAGAGTCGGAAGATCGAAGCAATGTGGACGAAACCTGGGGAACACCTTGGAGTGGAACACACCGTCTCTACACCCCATACCCAATTTGTAGGCCTAATGCAGTGTAGTTTTCAACAACTACTAAACGAGAGTCGGAGGATCGAAGCAATGGAGAGGAAACCTGGGGAACACCTTGGAGTGGAACACACCGTCTCTACACCCCATACCCAATTTGTAGGCCTAATGCAGTGTAGTTTTCAACAACTACTAAACGAGAGTCGGAAGATCGAAGCAATGGAGAGGAAACCTGGGGAACACCTTGGAGTGGAACACACCGTCTCTACACCCCATACCCAATTTGTAGGCCTAATGCAGTGTAGTTTTCAACAACTACTAAACGAGAGTCGGAAGATCGAAGCAATGTGGACGAAACCTGGGGAATACCTTGGAGTGGAACACACCGTCTCTACACCCCATACCCAATTTGTAGGCCTAATGCAGTGTAGTTTTCAACAACTACTAAACGAGAGTCGGAAGATCGAAGCAATGTGGACGAAACCTGGGGAACAACTTGTAGTGGAACACACCGTCTCTACACCCCATACCCAATTTGTAGGCCTAATGCAGTGTAGTTTTCAACAACTACTAAACGAGAGTCGGAAGACCGAAGCAATGGAGAGGAAACCTGGGGAACACCTTGGAGCGGCAGACACCGTTAGTAGGCCCTACCGAAGTAGTAGCCCCAATGCAGTTTTCAAATTCCTAGAGGCTGAAAACAAGACTATTGACGCTCTGCTTTTTTCAAAGGAGGACAGCTGTATTGAGTGGCTCAGACAGACACAGGTAGTAGGCCTTAAACCAAAAATGTGGCTCAATGCAGTTTAAAAAAGGTTACAGGGGTACACAGGCAGCATTGCTCTGGTCAGTGGAGGACAATTTCAATAGTGGACCGCAGACAGACTTTGTACGCCTACTATTAAAAAAAGGATGCTCTATGCAATTAAAAATAGGTTCCAGGGGTCCACGGGCAGCAGTGGTGTGGTCAGTGGAGGAGTATTGGAAGGAGGGACCGCAGACAGGCGTAGTAGGCCTAACATAACAAAATTAGGCTGTAGGCACTTTAAAATTGGTTCCAGGAGAACACGGGCAGCAGTGGTGTGGTCAGCGGAGGACAATTTGAATTAGGGACTGCAGACAGACTTTGTAGGCTGTCCCCTGTGGACCATGCATCCAACACATTAACCCAGTGCGCCGTAATGGACACGTAACGTTTTGTGGACATGCCTACTGGTCCATGCGTCTCTTGTCAGGTGCACCTTTCTACTGTTTGATTGCCTGAGTGCTATGACAATGCAGACTTTTTCATGCCGGTGTAGGGCTGGGATGGCTTTTCTCGCAAAAGAAATGTCGACTGGGTAGCTTGAACCGTGGTACAGCGTAGTTCATCTGGGCTTTCTAAATATAAAACAAAGAAAAAAAGTAGGCTCCATGCACTTTCACCTGGGTTCCAGGGGTACACGGCCAGCATTGGTCTAATCAGTGGAGAACTATTGGAAGGAGGGACCGCAGACAGGCTTAGAAGGCCTAACATAATAAAATTGGGCTGTAGGCACTTTAAAATTGGTTCCAGGGGTACACGGGCAGCAGTAGACAGGTCAGTGGAGGCCTAGTGGAAGGAGGGACCGCAGACAGGCTTCGAAGGCCTAACATAATAAAATTGGGCTGTAGGCACTTTAAAATTGGTTCCAGGGGTACACGGGCAGCAGTAGACAGGTCACTGGAGGCCTAGTGGAAGGAGGGACCGCAGACAGGCTTCGAAGGCCTAACATAATAAAATTGGGCTGTAGGCACTTTATAATTGGTTCCAGGGGTACACGGGCAGCAGTAGACAGGTCACTGGAGGCCTAGTGGAAGGAGGGACCGCAGACAGGCTTCGAAGGCCTAACATAATAAAATTGGGCTGTAGACACTTTCTAATTGGTTCCAGGGGTACACGGGCAGCAGTAGACAGGTCAGTGGAGGCCAAGTGGAAGGAGGGACCGCAGACAGGCTTCGAAGGCCTAACATAATAAAATTGGGCTATAGGCACTTTAAAATTGGTTCCAGGGGTACACGGGCAGCAGTAGACAGGTCAGTGGAGGCCTAGTGGAAGGAGGGACCGCAGACAGGCTTCGAAGGCCTAACATAATAAAATATGGCTGTAGGCACTTTAAAATTGGTTCCAGGGGTACACGGGCAGCAGTAGACAGGTCACTGGAGGCCTAGTGGAAGGAGGGACCACAGACAGGTGTAGTAGGCCTAACATAATAAAATTGGGCTGTAGACACTTGGAATTCTCTTGCAGGGGTACACAGGCAGCATTGGTGTTGTCAGCGGAGGCCGATTGTAATGAGTGTCTGCCAGTTAGTAGTCCCAAACAATAAATACATGTTAATGTCTCGCATTACAACAAAACGAAAACACAAAAGGGTGCAATCATTAGGTACAGGGGTGGGCTCCTCTGCGTAGTTTCAGACCTAGTAATTTGGCGCAAAGTATTTACTTGGGTAAAAATACGACACTGCCCCTCACTATGTTAAGTACCATCATACATGTCAACACAATGGTATTGTCAGTGGCAGGAATTTAAGGATGTCAGCGCATAGACTAAACATTGGTGGAACTGTGAGAGATAATTGTGCAAGTGGTAGAGCAATGTTTGAGCTGGGGGTGGGGGAACTCTCTTGTGGCCGGCGGTACAGGCCCAGGGCCCCTCATGTTACAACAGTGTGTCTGACGTTGGGTGCGCACCACCACCGTCAGAGACACTTTATTGTACTATGAGGGACCTAGTGGCAGTGCCGTCGACCAAAAGCGGGCACACCCACCTCTTCAGACAAACAGCACTCTCACGGGTGCTTGTGCCAAGTGGCGATACCACAACCCCGTGTGGGGAGTTTGGCCATTTAGGGAGGTGTAAATATGTCGTATGCTGGACAATCAGCTGCTGCAAATTACGAGATTGGTAAAGTCATTCAGAGTAGTCCACAGGCAATACCTTTTCATAGGAAAGCTAGGTGTCGGCCGGGCAAGGTGGGGCAAAAGAATTCAAAATCCAGTTGTGGTTCATTTTAATGAAGGTTAGATCATCAACATTTTGGGTAGCCAGATGAGTCCTTTTTTCGGTTAATATTGAACCTGCAGCACTGAATACTCTTTCTGATAGGACACTAGCTGCCGGGCAAGCAAGCTCCTGCAATGCATATTCTGCCAATTCTGGCCAGGTGTCTAATTTGGATGCCCAGTAATCAAATGGGAATGACGGTTGAGGTAGAACATCGATAAGGGATGAAAAATAGTTAGTAACCATACTGGACAAATGTTGTCTCCTGTCACTTTGAATTGATGCAGCAGTACCTGTCCTGTCTGCGGTCATAGCAAAATCACTCCACAACCTGGTCAGAAAACCCCTCTGTCCAATGCCACTTCTGATTTCTGCACCTCTAACACTTTTGGTCTGCTGCCCCCTGCAGCTCGTGTGAGAACGATCACGGGCGCTGTGTGCTGGGAATGCCTGAAGCAAACGGTCAACAAGAGTTGATTGTTTGGTTGCTAATATTAGTTCCAAGTTCTCATGTGGCATAATATTTTGCAATTTGCCTTTATAGTGAGGATCAAGGAGGCAGGCCAACCAGTAATCGTCATCGTTCATCATTTTCGTAATGCGTGTGTCCCTTTTGAGGATACGTAAGGCATAATCCGCCACGTGTGCCAACGTTCCAGTTGTCAAATCTGCGGTTGTGCTTGGTTGAGGGGCAGTTTCAGGCAAATCTACGTCACTTGTGTCCCTCAAAAAACCAGAACCCGGCCTTGCCACGCCACCAATTTCCAGTGGCCCCGGAGAAGCTTCCTCATTAAAAAAATACTCATCCCCATCATCCTCCTCGTCCTCCTCCTCCTGTTCGCCCGCTACCTCGTCCTGTACACTGCCCTGACCAGACAATGGCTGACTGTCATCAAGGCTTTCCTCTTCCTCGGCTGCAGATGCCTGCTCCTTTATGTGCGTCAAACTTTGCATCAGCAGATGCATTAGGGGATGTTCATGCTTCTTATGGCGTTGTCTTTACTAACCAGCCGTGTGCATCCCTCAAAACACTGAAGGACTTGATACATGTCTTGTATCTTCGACCACTGCACACCTGACAACTCCATGTCTGCCATCCTACTGCCTGCCCATGTATGTGTATCCTCCCACAAAAACATAACAGCCCGCCTCTGTTCGCACAGTCTCTGAAGCATGTGCAGTGTTGAGTTCCACCTTGTTGCAACGTCTATGATTAGGCGATGCTGGGGAAGGTTCAAAGACCGCTGATAGGTCTGCATACGGCTGGAGTGTACGGGCGAACGGCGGATATGTGAGCAAAGTCCGCGCACTTTGAGGAGCAGGTCGGATAACCCCGGATAACTTTTCAGGAAGCACTGAACCACCAGGTTTAAGGTGTGAGCCAGGCAAGGAATGTGTTTCAGTTGGGAAAGGGAGATGGCAGCCATTAAATTCCTTCCGTTATCACTCACTACCTTGCCTGCCTCAAGATCTACTGTGCCCAGCCACGACTGTGTTTCTCTCTGCAAGAACTCGGACAGAACTTCCGCGGTGTGTCTGTTGTTCGCCAAACACTTCATAGCCAATACAGCCTGCTGACGCTTGCCAGTAGCTGGCCCATAATGGGACAACTGGTGTGCAACAGTGGCAGCTGCGGATGGAGTGGTTGGGCGACTGCGGTCTGTGGACGAGCTCTCGCTTCTGCAGAAGGACGAGGAGGAGGAGGAGGGGGTGCGAACACCTACATCCAACTGTTTCCTAGACCGTGGGCTAGGCAGAACTGTCCCGAAATTGATGTCCCCTGTGGACCCTGCATCCACCACATTCACCCAGTGTGCCGTGATGGACACGTAATGTCCCTGGCCATGCCTACTGGTCCATGCATCTGTTGTCAGGTGCACCTTTGTACTCACAGATTGCCTGAGTGCATGGACGATGTGCTCTTTAACATGCTGGTGGAGGGCTGGGATGGCTTTTCTCGAAAAGAAGTGTCGACTGGGTAGCTCGTAGCGTGGTTCAGCGTAGTCCATCAGTGCTTTGCAAGATTCACTTTCAACTAACCGGTAGGGCATCATCTCTAACGAGATTAGTCTAACTATGTGGGCGTTCAAACCCTGTGTACGCGGATGCGAGGATAAGTACTTCCTTTTTCTAACCAGAGTCTCATGTAGGGTGAGCTGGACTGGAGAGCTGGAGATCGTGGAACTAGCGGGGGTGCCGGTGGACTTGGCAGACTGAGAGACGGTTGGAGACGGTATTGTTTCCGCCGGTGCCCTAGATGCAGTGTTTCCTACTACGAAACTGGTGATTCCCTGACCCTGACTGCTTTGGCCTGGCAAAGAAACCTGCACAGATACTGCAGGTGGTGCGGAAAATGGTGGCCTTACAGTGATGGCAGGGATGTAGCGTTGCTGACTAGCTTCATTGGCCGAGGGTGCTACAACCTTAAGGGACGTTTGGTAGTTAGTCCAGGCTTGCAAATGCATGGTGGTTAAATGTCTATGCATGCAACTTGTATTGAGACTTTTCAGATTCTGACCTCTGCTTAAGGTAGTTGAACATTTTTGACAGATGACTTTGCGTTGATCAATTGGATGTTGTTTAAAAAAATGCCAGACTGCACTCTTTCGAGCCTCGGATCCCTTTTCAGGCATTGCAGACTGAGCTTTAACCGGATGGCCACGCTGTCCTCCAAAAGGTTTTGGCTTTGCCATGCGTTTTGTCCCATCTATGGGCCCGACAGATGGAACCTGTTGCAATGTTGATGCCTGCTGCGGCCCCTCCTCCTCCGCTTCAGAACTACTGCCGCCTGCACCCTGTTCCCCCAATGGCTGCTGTCGGGATCACACTCAGTCGGAGCAGCCTTTGGAAGTGGGGAATCACCAGAAATAATACACAAGACACGTCTTGTATAGTGTATCACTGGGAAGTCTCTGAAGCACGCCTGCCTTCAAGGTGCTATCCCTTCTTAATATAGTTGTTTCAGTAGGTTTAGTGGTTATACAAGTTTTGCATGTTTAAACAAAGAGACAAAACAGGAAAGAAAGAAAAGAAAAGAAAACAGTTTCGTGGGCGGCAGTTTCACAACAAACAGTACAAAGGCAATTCCACAGACAAGAAAAACAGGATTTCATACGATAGCTAAAATGTCCTTGAATGGACAGGTCAATATTTATCACAAATTCTTTTTTTTTATTTTTGTTCATTGAGGTAATCATTTTTGTTCTGCTCTTCACAATCCCCCCTTTGACATATTCCATTCAAAACCTTGTCGATCATTTTAGTCATTCTTTTTGTGATATTACAAAAAAAAACAACTTTATATTCTCGCATCCATTACACAAAATTTATTTGTGCATACCGAGATACCCTTGAGTACAACCTTGAATAATACATATATAATTACAATAACCATAACTGTATGTATTAGGCTTTGCATAATCCCGGTAACCCACCCACCGATCCCTCTGAACCAATTGGCCGGGTTAAGAAAACAAAAGGTATCTGACCACCAGCTATCCTTATTTTGGTCATTGTCTTTGTCATACTGATCCCTGAGTCGTTGTACGTCTTTTAATTTAAATCTCATACTCATAGTACTATTCGGGTCTATATAATGACAGCAGGTGGGTCCGATGATTTGACACATACCCCCTTGTGAGGCAGATAGGTAATCCAATACCAGGGTATGTTGGTTAGTGACTATTATAAGCTGATTCTGTACAGCTATACTAGTATTTAATATGTCCAATATATCCCAAATCTGATCATCTAGATAATCCGTGGCTCTAACTAATTTATCCCACATCTGTGTTAACATAGGATAAATAAAAATGGTACTAGCAATTTTGTTGGGAATTCCCATTTGTACTATATGCGGCCTCCCCGAGGGACGTGGTGAGTTATCTGCAGCTCTTTTATACAGTGTGTGCTTGGGCACGGCTTGCATATTCACTTGTTTATTTGAAATTATGAAAGTAGCCGGGGTTAGGCGTCCTAATGTACAAGTACCCTTTATACCTACGGGAAGCCATTTATATGCTCCTTCTCCGCATATCCAAAATGTACCCTCAGGCAGATCCCACAAAGCTGAGTGCTGCAATACCAATCTGTGAGCCAAATTCACAAAACTAGATACATTCTGAAGCATACACCAAGAGGGTTTTTGTCCCAAGGGGCTACAGTACCCGGCTGCGGGATTCCCACATACATGCATTCCGTTGACATACTCATTGGATTCATTACAAACCAGGTTCCCCGGCTTACTTGTACAACTGTCTGCATCACCTTGGGGGAACAACTCAGAATGTTCCCATTTTCTATTATGTATGTATCTTTCCAATACTGTAGGTTTGAAAGCATCAGAGGAAGGGGTGGTTGTACTGAAACTGAGCTGTAGATTTTCAGTGGGGACCTGTCCTAAATCAGTTAATCCAGTCTTATTCCTAGGTACCCATTTTCCTCCCTTGAATGCTAAATATTGTAAGTTGTCTATTTTTCCTGTAAGATTGCCCTGCCACCAAGGAAATTCTACCCATCCCACAATTGGTATGGCGATTGTAGTATTCCATAGTCTAGTATTGCCAGGTTGGTTGTTGGCCAGGTTGTCTGAACAATTAGGCCAAGCGAATATTTCTTCAGCTGACACGGGAACTGCTAGAAAAGGTATACTTGTGGCTGATACTGGTGAATGGGTACAGATCCAACAATCTGCCAGGGGTTGCGTATTATTTAACAAGTCATGCACTAATTTTCTATGATGTTGTACGAATCTATTGTTCAAAGGGGCTAGAGAATTCAGTCTTTCCCATGCCTCCGATGAGGTTAACATTGTTAACATCAATATAAATATGTTTAGGTTGGACCTGGTTAAGAATGCCATGTACATCATGAGTGGTCTGAACTAGAAGTGGGTGATCAAGAACAATCTCAGAAGCTTTATCTAATAACAGTGAAATTGCGGCTACTATTCTTACACAAGAAGGTGCGGCTCTAGCTACAGGGTCCAGATGAGCTGATATGTATGCCACAGGTCTCTGTTTGTTTCCATGTTTTTGTGTGAGCACCCCTGTAGCATGTGAGGATATCTCAGCTGCCATCAATTGAAAAGGTTTAGTGTAGTCTGGGAGTCCCAAAGCCGGAGCTGATACCAGTGCTGTTTTCAAAGAGGAAAATGACTGTTTAGCCTCTTCACTGAGTGAATATGGTGTGTTGGCAATACAGTCATATAAAGGCTGCATGAGTTGACTTGCATGTATGATCCACTGTCTACAGTGTGAAACAATACCTAGGAAAGCACGCAGCTGTTTGTGATTCCTGGGTTCAAGCATGTTACGTATGGCTTCCGTACGTTGAGGTGTGAGGTGTCTGATGCCCTGTGATATGCAGTGACCTAAAAACACGACTGTTTGTTGACAAGCCTGGAGTTTCTGTCTATTTACTTTACAGCCTTCTTGCGCTAGGAAAATTAAGAAATTAACAGTTGAGGTAACTGCCGTCTGTTCATCAGGGCAACAAATAAGTAAGTCATCTACATACTGTAGAATGACTACTCCTGGTTCTGGGATGAAATTTTTTTAGCACGGTCTGCATTGCTTCAGAGTACAAAGTTGGTGAGTGTACCATACCTTGTGGCAATCTTGTCCATGCTAATTGTTTACCCTTAAATGTAAAGGCAAACAAATGCCAACAGTTCTTATGTAGTGGCACAGAAAAAAATGCGTTTGATAAGTCAATTACCGTAAAATATGCAGCAGTGCTGGGAATTTGAGACAGTAAGGTATGAGGATTCGGTACCACAGGGGTGACCGGTGCCAAAACCTTATTGATTTCCCGTAAGTCGTGCACCATGCGATATTTCACCATAGTTTCTTTGGAGGACACTTTCTTTTTAACAGGATATAAGGGTGTATTGGCGGGTGACCTGATTTCTACCAAAACACCTTGTAACACATAATCCTGAATTTGTTGAGAAATCGCCTGTTCTTGCTGGGCGCTGATGGGGTATTGCCTAAGCTGAGGTAATATGGTTCCCGGGGCAGTTTCTAACAGTATAGGAGCTACTGATAAAAATCCTACATCAGTGTCTCCTTTTGCCCATAGGCTGTCAGGAACCCGAGACAAGTCAATTTTTGCTTGTTGAGTGTAAATTTCGGGAAAATCCTCCATTGCCTGTATTCTAACATATGGTTCCAGAGTTTCTGCATCTTCAGGGATGGTCAGCATAACTGTGCCATCTTCTCTAAAATGGATGTTTGCATGCATTTTACTTAAGACATCAGTACCCAACAAGCAGGTAGGTGCACCTTTAGCAAATAAAAATTTGGATACAAAAGTTTTAGGGCCAAAGCTCACATTTAAAGGTTTTGTAAAGGGCAACGCCTGAATTTTACCATCATACCCTTCTGCATATGTAACCTTTGAGGATATATTGTCAGGATATGGTAAAAAGTCCTGATTTAAAATGGAGGATGTTGCTCCCGTATCTATCAGAAAAGGTACATTTTTACCCTCAACTTCAACTTGTATTATTGGTCTTCTAGAAGGAAGAGAGACCTGCATAACTTTCAGTCATTCTGAGCTGTCTGTTTGATCAGGCACTGGGTTATTTATCCTATTTTTGGGTACAAAGGTTCCTGAATCTATATCTGTTTTTCTCTTCCTACATTCCCTTTGGAAATGTCCTGGCTTCTTACAGTAATGACAAGTAAACTTTTGATTAGCAGAGCCAGTATTAGCCTGTGCAATTCTTACTGGCTTAGAATTTTCTCTTAAGTCCATTTCTATCCCTACAGCTTTCTGTCTAGCCAGGTGTGGGTCTTCCAAGGTTCTCCAATCAGGGGTTGCGGCCTTAAAGGGAACCTGTCACCCCGTTTTTTGAGATTGAGCTATAAATACTGTTAAATAGGGCCTGCGCTGTGTGTTCCTATAGTGTATGTAGTGTACCCCGATTCCCCATGTATGCTGAGAAATAACTTACCAAAGTCGCCGTTTTCGCCTGTCAATCAGGCTGGTCAGGTCGGGAGGGCGTGGTGACATCGCTGGTTCTTCCTCAGCTTTACATTGGTGGCGTAGTGGCGTAGTGGTGAACAAGCAGTGCGCGATCTGCGCTGTAATCCCTTGCATCGGTGGGGGCGGCCATCTTCCTGGGGCCGCGCGTGCGCAGATCGAGTGCTCTGCTGCACGGGGCTTCAGGAAAATGGCCGCGGGATGCCGCGCGTGCGCATTAGAGATCGCGGCGGCCATTTTCCCAAAGCCGAGTTTGCATCTCGGCTTTGGGAAAATGGCCGCCGCGATCTCTAATGCGCACGCGCGGCATCCCGCGGCCATTTTCCTGAAGCCCCGTGCAGCAGAGCACTCGATCTGCGCACGCGCGGCCCCAGGAAGATGGCCGCCCCCACCGATGCAAGGGATTACAGCGCAGATCGCGCGCTGCTTGTTCACCACTACGCCACTACGCCACCAACGTAAAGCTGAGGAAGAACCACCGATGTCACCACGCCCTCCCGACCTGACCAGCCTGATTGACAGGCGAAAACGGCGACTTTGGTAAGTTATTTCTCAGCATACATGGGGAATCGGGGTACACTACATACACTATAGGAACACACAGCGCAGGCCCTATTTAACAGTATTTATAGCTCAATCTCAAAAAACGGGGTGACAGGTTCCCTTTAAGCTTTTCCTTCACTTTTGGAGACAATCCATCTATAAAGATTTTTGTAACTAACCTCATCATTCCTGGAGCGGTTAGATCCATGCCTTCATCTCTGAAATTATTTTCTACACTTAGATAATATTCGTCTACTGATTGTCCAGATTTCTGAGCCACCACTCCCGTTGTTCCTCTCTGCCTCTGTCTCTCCCTCATGAAAACCATTAAGTGATCTACAAATTGTGTACCTGATTCTATCGTTTGTAAGGCACCATCTCCTGCTTGGGGCCTATGTACCTGTAGATTTGCTAATAGCTCCTGGAAGAGTCCAGGAGTCATTTTCATTCTACATAATTCTTCTCCATCTGCCCAAACTCCAGCGTGAGTCTGCATAATTTGCTGTATATATTGTGCAAATCTAACTGGACACTGGGTGGGATCTGGTGCGTTATGCAAGAGAGACATGCCTTCAGCGGGGGACCAAGGGAAATATTGTCGAGTTTGGTGATATCTAGTTCCCATTACTCCGTCAGCACCAGGTTCCCTAAAGGGTCTTGGTACTACCCTAACAGGGGCAAGTACAGCGCCATGTCTAGGTGTACCACAGGCTAGGCAATCATTTCTCCAGTCTGGATTTTGTTGTCCACAGTGCGGACATTCCCATCCTCCTGGTCCGGCTAAACTTTGAGGTGGTGTTTGGAGAAAAGATGGGGCATGTGGGTTAAGGTATGGGGGTGGGGTATTTTTAGATTCCACATTTTGTTTTTCTCCACAGCCTGTGGGTCTAATACACCACTTTTTACTCTGTTGATTATATGTCCATCCCTCATTTTCTGCTACCCTAGAGACATCAATCAATGCTTGGATCTGATCTATCCATTTCTTGTCTCTGATTATGCCTTTTTTCCTTTCCTGAATTCCGTCCCATAGTTTCCTACTAAAAGCTTCTGCCCTAGTAACTCCAAACTTACTAAAAATCTTTTTCAGCCCCTTAGTGGCATCTTCACCACTTCTCTCCTTTATGATAGTATAGATATCTAATTCTTCTGGTTCCGACTTTGTTTGCTTGTTCCCCATTTTCTTATCCTGAGCTTTCTTGCCCTAGGTGGCGTTTGGGTATGAGAATACCTCGTTACCTTCTTCCTAAGGAGCTAGGATGTCTTTTTCTTGCCCTAGGTGGCGTTTGGGTATGAGAATACCTCGTTACCTTCTTCCTAAGGAGCTAGGATGTCTTTTTCTGTGTTGATGTAAGAAAATCCTGATTCCTACACCTATAGCAAACAACACAAATGCAACCAGACAGAAAAAGAAAAAGAACATACAACGTATCTTGTCCCAGGCTAATTTATCTGTCCTGGGCTTATACTATCACATACAACGTATTCTTGTCCCAGGCTAATTTATCTGTCCTGGGCTCATACTATCATACACTTATCCGTCACCAGGTTTTTGTCAAAGACAGGATCAGAGATTGAACATAGGCGCGGAGGTCTCCCCGAAAGGACGCAACCACGTTGCCCAGTGGGACAGTCACTTCTTCTGTTTCCACCCCCATGGGCGGCTTATAGGGCTATTCCCAACTTCCACACACCTTCTATTCACATTCACTCTCATTCAATGCCGTACTCCGTGAGGTGATCAATTCCTAAATAGTTCAAGAACCCGAGCTATAGGTATCCTCCTCTACTAGAACTACCCGCTAAAGAACACGACACAGAAAATCTTACGGACAGTGCAGGGCAGATATAAGAGATCTAACAGTGTCTCTTACCTGGCCAGGTTTTTGTTCATCTGCCGTCCATTATCCCAGATTCTCTTTTCGTTCGTATTCTGCCGGTGTTCTTGAAGGAATACACAGACCTCGGGTCCCTGTTCGGGCGCCAGGAAATGTCGGGATCACACTCAGTCGGAGCAGCCTTTGGAAGTGGGGAATCACCAGAAATAATACACAAGACATGTCTTGTATAGTGTATCACTGGGAAGTCTCTGAAGCACGCCTGCCTTCAAGGTGCTATCCCTTCTTTATATAGTTGTTTCAGTAGGTTTAGTGGTTATACAAGTTTTGCATGTTTAAACAAAGAGACAAAACAGGAAAGAAAGAAAAGAAAAGAAAACAGTTTCGTGGGCGGCAGTTTCACAACAAACAGTACAAAGGCAATTCCACAGACAAGAAAAACAGGATTTCATACTATAGCTAAAATGTCCTTGAATGGACAGGTCAATATTTATCACAAATTCTTTTTTTTTAATTTTTGTTCATTGAGGTAATCATTTTTGTTCTGCTCTTCACAGCTGCCAATCGGTGTCAACAACTGGGTCATCTATAACCTCCTCTTCTAGCTCGTGCGCAACTTCGTCTGTGTCACCGTGTAAATCGGTGGTAGAGCGTTCGTGACGGGGCAACATAGTCTCATCAGGGTCTGATTCTGGATCAGTACCCTGCGAGGGCAATGTTGTGGTCTGAGTCAAAGGACCAGCATAGTAGTCTGGCTGTGGCTGTGCATCAGTGCACTCCATGTCAGATTCAACTTGTAATGGGCATGGCATGTTAACTGTTTCACTTTCTAAGCCAGGGACGATATGTGTAAAGAGCTCCATGGAGTAACCCGTTGTGTCGCCTGCTGCATCCTTCTCTGTTGTTGTTTTTGCTGAAGAGGACAAGGAAGCGACTTGTCCCTGACCGTGAACATCCACTAACAACGCGCTGCTTTTACATTTACCAGTTTCAAAAGAGGAGGCAAAAGAGCTAGAGGCTGAGTCAGCAAGGTAAGCCAAAACTTGCTCTTGCTGCTTAGGCTTTAAAAGCGGTTGTCCTACTCCCAGAAAAGGGAGCGTTAGAGGCCTTCTGTAGCCAGACGACGAACCTGGCTCCACAGCTCCAGACTTAGGTGCAATATTTTTTTTCCCACGACCACCTGATGCTCCACTACCACTACCATCATTACCAGCTGACAATGAACGCACACGGCCACGACCTCTTCCACCAGACTTCCTCATTGTTTTAAAAACGTAACCAAAGTAACGGTATTTGTTGCTGTCAAACAACTTACACGGTGAGCTATAACTTCAGTATGATTTAGATATCCCTTTACATGTGGGTGAGACCGCAAGGAAAATCAGGCACAATGTCACACACTCTGTTTTCGGTGGCACCAAATGAGAGAGATGCCACACACGCAGGACTGTCACTCAAGCACAAATGTCAATATTAATCTCCCACTTTTTTTTTTATTTTTTCAGGGATAATTTAGAAACCAAATAAAAAAAAAAAAAAAAATAGGCTTTCTATGGCCCACTATTTGAGAGAGAGAGATGGCACACCCAGGAGTCAGGACTGGCACACAAGCAGAAAGGCCAATATTAATCTCCCACTGATTTTTTTTTATTTTTTCAGGGAGAATTTAGAAACCAAATTAAAAAAAATGATTTTTTTCAGGGAGAATTTAGAAACCAAATAAAAAAAAAATAAAAAAAAGGCTTTCTATGGCCCACTATTTGAGAGAGAGAGATGGCACACCCAGGAGTCAGGAGTGGCACACAAGCAGAAAGGCCAATATTAATCTCCCACTGTTTTTTTTTTTTTTTCAGGGAGAATTTAGAAACCAAATAAAAAAAATTGATTTTTTCAGGGAGAATTTAGAAACCAAATTAAAAAAAAAAAAAAAAAAGGCTATCTATGGCCCACTATTTGAGAGAGAGAGATGGCATACCCAGGAGTCAGGAGTGGCACACAAGCAGAAAGGCCAATATTAATCTCCCACTGTTTTTTTTTATTTTTTCAGGGAGAATTTAGAAACCAAATAAAAAAAAAATAGGCTTTCTATGGCCCACTATTTGAGAGAGAGAGAGAGATGGCACACCCAGGAGTCAGGACTGGCACACAAGCAGAAAGGCCAATATTAATCTCCCACTGATTTTTTTTTTATTTTTTCAGGGAGAATGTAGAAACCAAATTTAAAAAATGATTTTTTCAGGGAGAATTTAGAAACCAAATAAAAAAATTGATTTTTTCAGGGAGAATTTAGAAACCAAATAAAAAAAAAGAATAGGGTTTCTATGGCCCACTATTTGAGAGAGAGAGAGATGCCACACCCAGGATTCAGGACTGGCACACAAGCTGAAAGGCCAATATTAATCTCCCACTGATTCTTTTTTATTTTTTCAGTGAGAATTTAGAAAACAAATAAAAAAAAATAGGCTTTCTATGGCCCACTATTTGAGAGAGAGAGATGGCACACCCAAGAGTCAAGACTGGCACACAAGCAGAAAGGCCAATATTAATCTCCCACTGATTTTTTTAAATTTTTTCAGGGAGAATTTAGAAACCAAATAAAAAAAAATGATTTTTTCAGGGAGAATTTAGAAACTAAATAAAAAAAAAATAGGGTTTCGATGGCCCACTATTTCAGAGAGAGAGATGGCACACCCAGGAGTCAGGACTGGCACACAAGCTGAAAGGCCAATATTAATCTCCCACTGATTCTTTTTTATTTTTTCAGTGAGAATTTAGAAAACAAATAAAAAAAAATAGGTTTTCTATGGCCCACTATTTGAGAGAGAGAGATGGCACACCCAAGAGTCAAGACTGGCACACAAGCAGAAAGGCCAATATTAATCTCCCACTGATTTTTTTTTTTATTTTTTCAGGGAGAATTTAGAAACCAAATTAAAAAAAAATGATTTTTTCAGGGAGAATTTAGAAACCAAATTAAAAAAATTGATTTTTTCAGGGAGAATTTAGAAACCAAATAAAAAAAAAATAGGCTTTCTATGGCCCGCTATTTGAGAGAGAGAGAGATGGCGCACCCAGGAGTCAGGACTGGCACACAAACTGAAAGGCCAATATTAATCTCCCACTGATTTTTTTTTATTTTTTCAGTGAGAATTTAGAAAACAAATAAAAAAAAAAAGGCTTTCTATGGCCCACTATTTGAGAGACAGAGATGGCACACCCAGGAGTCAGGACTGGCACACAAGCTGAAAGGCCAATATTAATCTCCCACTGATTTTTTTTATTTTTTCAGGGAGAATTTAGAAAACAAATTAAAAAAAAAATAGGCTTTCTATGGCCCACTATTTGAGAGAGAGAGATGGCACACCCAGGAGTCAGGACTGGCACACAAGCTGAAAGGCCAATATTAATCTCCCACTGATTTTTTTTTATTTTTTCAGGGAGAATTTAGAAAACAAATAAAAAAAAAAAAATAGGCTTTCTATGGCCCACTATTTGAGAGAGAGAGATGGCACACCCAGGAGTCAGGACTGGCACACAAGCAGAAAGGCCAATATTAATCTCCCACAGTTTTTTGTTATTTTTTCAGGGAGAATTTAGAAACCAAATTTAAAAAAATAAAAATAAATAGGCTTTCTATGGCCCACTATTTGAGAGAGAGATGGCACACTCAGGACTGGCACACAAGCCCAAAGGCCAATATTAATCTCCCACTGTTTTTTTCAGGGAGAATTTATAAACCCCCCCCAAAAAAAGCAGAAAAATAAAAAGGCTTTCTATGGCCCACTATGTGAGAGAGATGGCACACACAGGGATGGCACTCTAGCAGAAATGCCAATCTTAATCTCCCACAACTTATTTTTTTGGGGAGAGTTAAAAAAAAAAAAATAAACAGGGACTGTCCTACAATTACTATCTCCCTGCAGTAATCTCAGCCACGTATGGCAGGCAGCAATAAGGAGTGGACTGATGCACAAATTAAATCAAAAGTGTGGACAAACAAACAAGATAGCTGTGCAGAAAGGAAGGAACAACAGGATTTGTGCTTTGAAAAATGCAGTTGGTTTGCACAGCGGCGTACACACAGCAATGCAGCTATCAGGGAGCCTTCTAGGGCAGCCCAATGAGCTACAGCGCTGAGGAAAAAAAAATGTAGCTTCCACTGTCCCTGCAAAAAAAAAGGTGGTGTTGGACAGTGGAAATCGCTACAGCACAAGCGGTTTGGTGGTTAATGGACCCTGCCTAACGCTATCCCTGCTTCTGACGAAGCGGCAGCAACCTCTCCCTAGGCTCAGATCAGCAGCAGTAAGATGGCGGTCGGCGGGAACGCCTCTTTATAGCCCCTGTGACGCCGCAGACAGCAAGCCAATCACTGCAATGCCCTTCTCTAAGATGGTGGGAACCAGGACCAATGTCATCACGCTGCCCACACTCTGCGTACACCTTCATTGGCTGAGAAATGGCGCTTTTCGCGTCATTGAAACGCGACTTTGGCGCGAAAGTCGCGTACCGCATGGCCGACCCCACACAGGGGTCGGGTTTCACGAAACCCGACTTTGCCAAAAGTCGGCGACTTTTGAAAATGAACGATCCGTTTCGCTCAACCCTTGTCATAAGTAACAATGTTAACAATACAATGATTAAAGCAAAATAAGACGACCCTACTCATGAGAGCTTACAATCTACAATGAGGTGGGGGAGATACAAAATACAGGTGTGTATTTACAATGATGTATTTACAAGGATGATCCATCTTCAGGGGGTGGGGGATAGATGGAAGTAGTGACTGGGCTACACACACAAAATGACTGATTAGTGAACGTGATAGGCCGCTCTGAACAAATGTGTTTTAAAGGAGCGCCTAAAACTATGCAAATTGCAGAAGGTCCTCTATAGTAAATTAATCCGATTGGTAAACGGCGTAAGGAGGGAAAAAAAAATCAAAACACGAGAATTATGTTTTTTTGGGGCTGCCGCAACATTGCAGTAAAGTGTAATAAGAGGAGATCAATAAAAATGTCAGTTCAGAGCACACAAAAAAAACACTTACCCAGCCCCATATGCCGAAAAATGAAAATATTTCTGTCAAAGGCGGTAAAAGCTACATTTTTTATTTTTATAGATTTCAGAATTGTTTTTCACCTCTTAAATAAAAAACTATATATGTTGATCTGATCTGGAGAATCGCATTGCCGATTCAGTTTTACCACATAATGAACATGATAAATACAAGACTAAAAAAAACAATTGTGGAATTGCACTTTTTTTTTTGCAATTTCAATGCACTTGAATTTTTTTCCTGCCCTCCAGTACATAATGTAGTAGATTGAATCGTGTCATTCAAAAGTACAACGACTGGAGGAAAGACTAATGCGTATGTAGAAAGTGCACACCTGAGGTACAGAAAATATGAAAATACCTCATACCTTTCTAACCGCACATTCAGCGTCTCCCACTCCCACACTACCTCCTCAACCCACCTGCTATGTGTTGGGAGTCCCCCAAGGCTCTGTTCTAGGAACCTTACTCTTTTCAATCTATACACTTAGACTAGGACAACTCATAAAGTCCCATGTATTACAGTACCTCCTTTATGCTGATGACACTCAGATCTACCTCTCTGGCCCAGATGTCACCTCTCTAATGTCCAGAATCCCAGAGTGCCTATCAGCCATATCTTCCTTCTTCTCCTCTTGCTTCCTCAAACTCAATGTGGACAAATCTGAACTCATCATCTTTCTTCCATCTCATAGATCTTCCTTACTCAAACCTATCTATTGCAATTAATGACATCACGCTTTCCCCCGTACCGGAAGTCAGCTTCCTCGGAGTGACCCTTGACTCTGCCCTGTCCTTCAAACTGCACATCCAAGCTCTTTCCACCTCCTGTCGCCTCCAGCTCAAAAATATTTCCAGAATCCGTCCTTTCCTCAACACTCAATCTACTAAAATGCTTGTGCATGCCCCTATCATCTCCCGCCTCGACTACTGCAACATCCTTTTCTGTGCCCTCCCTGCTAACACCCTTGCACCTCTCCAGTCCATCTTTAACTCTGCTGTCTGACTAATTAATCTCTCTCCTCGCTACTCCTCCGCTTCTCCCCCCTGCAAATCTCTTCACTGGCTCCCATTCCCTCAGCGTATCCAGTTCAGTTTACTAATACTGACCTACAAGGCCATCTATAACCTGTCTCCTTCATACATCTCTGGACTAATCTCCCGATATCTTCCCTCACATAATCTCCGGTCCTCCCAAAACCTCCTTCTCTCCTCCACACTTATTTGCTCCTCACCCAACCGCCTCCAATACTTCTCCTGAATATCCCCCATCCTCTGGAATTCTTAGCCCCAAAACGTCCAACTATCAACCACATTCGGATCCTTCAGACGGAATCTGAAAACCCACCTCTTCAGGAAAGCTTACAGCCTGCACTGACCCCGCTGTCTCCTCGCCAACACCGGAGCTGCTGCAACCCCCTAACCTACTGTCTCCTTCCCCACCATCCTGTAGAATGTAAGCCTGCAAAGGGCAGGGTCCTCTCCCCTCTCTATCAGTCTGCTATGGTTAGTTTGTTTACTGTAAGTGATATCTGTAATTTGTATGTAACCCCTTCTCATGTACAGCACCATGGAATCAATGGTGCTATATAAATAATAATAATAATATGTGTGTCTCAGCAGAGGATCTGAATACTTATGACCATGTTATATTTCAGTTTTTGTTTTTTTAATAAATTTACAAAAATTTCTACATTTCAGTTTTTTTTCAGTCCAGATGGGGTGCAGAGTGTAAATTAATGAAAAAAAATGAACTTTTTTGAATTTACCAAATGGCCGCAATGAAACAAAGAGTGAAAAATTTAAAAGGGTCTGAATACTTTCCGTATCCACTGTAACTCCTTAAAATATACTATAAGACAGGAAAATCAAAAAGTCTTAGCTTTCCCTTTCCAACATTTTATAACTAATAAATACATTAAAAGCATAATTAGTATTTGTCTCTTAAGTTACTCAACTATTGATGTTTAATATTTAATTAAGATTTTATTTTACTCATCATACAGTAGTATATTGAATCATTAGCAGTACTATACATTGCCTAAATAAATGTACGCTTATTTCTATTATTGTTTTCTTATAATTATTGAAATCTAGTAAATATTTGAATGATCGTTAAAATTATTTTATATAATCTTTCAACAGGAATCAATGCACAAGCTCGAAGACTACAAAAAAGTCGTTCTCGTGCAGCTTCTGGTGGTAATGCCCCATTAAGAGAGCGAGAAGACAGCGCTTCCCTTCGTCGCAGTATAAGTGATATCAATTTAAACACCAAGAAACGTAGAGAACGCAAAAGCATTAAGAGTATGGTGGCTAATGATCCAGACCCTGGTCAAGATGGAGGGCTAAACCCAAAAGATGGAAACATGCAAAACTCAACAGAATGCAGTAGCAGTGTCGATGGTTCAGAGAATGCTACTGATCAGATTGGTTTAGATTTTGAACACCTCTCTCAGTACTTAATTCAACCACCTACAGAGCATCCATATTTCCTCCTTTTGCAAGGTTACAACAAAGATGTGGTAATTACTTTTGTACAACTTAATAACATTATGGTCAATAACATTTAGTTATTCTTATTTCTTGTGCTATCTCATTTTCCCCTTGTTGGCCCTCTCCTGGTATAATGTCCCTGTAACGCTCGCGCCCTGACTGGTTGGCCCAAGCGTGGGGAGCGTTGCCCCACTGTGCCACAAACCAGAATTCCCTGGAAGGGGCATGACTAAGCAGCTTCCTTGGTGTTCACTGGAGCCTCTCATGGTGAAGTCAGGCTTGTGCGGCAGGTAGCTGCCAGGCACCACTCCACGGTGGAGTCTGGCTGCGGCTGCTGATCCCACTGGGGAACGGAACACTGACAAGCAGGGGGGCACGGCTGAGACACTGGTAGACAGGCCGGGGGTGCATGACTGAGACACTGGCAAGCGGGCACAGCTATCAGGACTGGAACCAATACGGTTAAGACAGGAACATAGACAGGTATGCATAGTATATGGAGACAGGTAGGGATCTGTTCACACTGGAGGAGAAGGGACAGATTCAGAGAGGACAGGAACACGGACAAGTTTGAGAGTTATATGAGAACAGGTAGGGACCTGTTCAGACTGCAGAACAAAGACCCGCGAGGTGCGGAACGAGAGCGGAGTAGAACCGCATGGAGTGGAGCAGGGCAGAACCGCAAGGAGCGGAGCAAGGCAGAACTGCAAGGCGCGGAGCAAGAGCAGAACAGAATCACAGAGTGCGAAGCAAGAGCAGGACAGAACCGCAGAGCCTGGAGCTAGAGCAGGATGGAATCGCAGAGCATGAAGCAAGAACAGGATAGAACCACAGAGCGCGGAGAGAGAACAAGACAATACTGCATAGTGTGGAGCGAAAGCGGGACGGAACCGTAGAGTGCGGAGTGTGAGCAAGACGAAACCGCAAGTGAGCAGAGCCGGGTGTAGAGTGGACCTGAGAGCAGAACAGAGCTGCAAGGAGTGGAACTGAGAGCAGAGCAAAGCCGCAGGGTGCAGCGAGCAGAGCAGAAGTAAACACAGAAAGCAGAGCAGAAGGATACACCCATCAGGGTAGGGAAGGCTACAGACGAGGTTATAAGAAGACACAGGTATAGGACTGAATTCAGACTTGATCAGGTACAGGATAAGATACAAGAGTAGGACACAGTACAGACAAGAATGGACACGGGAACAGATACTGGACATGGACACAGGCCTGAGTCTGCAGCCCTCAGGGAGGCAGAAACAAAACATACAAAGCACAGTAACAGGTCTGGGTATGCAGCCCCCAGAGAAGGCAGAAACAGAACATACAAGCACAGAAACAGGTCTGGGTATGCAGCCCCCAGAGAAGGCAGAGACAGGACAGGACCTGGCAACTCATCAACAAAGTACAGACAGACAGAGTACATTGCTCAGGCCCCAGCCTAGGGGTGGAGATGTCTTAAGTACCCGATGCTTCATGGCAATTGGCTGGGGACACCTTAGGAAGGTGCACACATCTCCATAAAACTTAGGAAGTGCCGGCAGCGATGCCCTATGCACGCAGCCAATAAGTATGCAAAGAGCAGACAGGAGACATGAGATACCCAACATGTAGCTGGCAGCAGATAGAACTCACAGCATGGCCTGGAGCAGTGAGTAAGTGTAAGGCAGGTGTGGAATGGGAGGCCATGCAGTGATGCCAGTAGGGTTGTTATATCCCCATTTTGGTATAATGTCCACCATCCTGGTATAATGTCTAAATTCTGGTATAATATCCCTAATTCTGGAAAAATGTTCCTCACACAGGTCTCCTTTTTCCCTTCTCCAGCAAATATTAAAATAGAAGCAAACACTTCTACTCGCCTCCACACCGTGCAGTAATGAGGCAGTGACCCAGGAAACTTCAAAGCAAACGTGTTTAATGTCCACAAACTCACACAAAACGAAAAGCACACGGTATCCTCCGGATCACAGCCGGGCATCAAAACAGTCCATATCCGAGACCGGTTGCCGTGAGTGACTGCACCATCGTGTCACGCTGACGGGTGCCAGGCTTTGCTTCTCTTGTCTCTGTGTTACCTCACACAATCCAGCACTTGTAAAACCTGGCTTGGAGGGAGCAAACTGCCCCACTACCACTGCTCCAAAAATAAAAGCCCATACCGGGTTTTCTTAAATCTGCCTTGGGCAAATACCTTGTCCAAGACCAAACTTACTTTCATTTTGCACTGCAATCACAAATATATCTGTGTCTGCAATGCAATGGGGTCTTAATACACTTCGCTTTTATGCGCATCCGGGGGGACACATAGCGACCCTCACATTTAACACCGGTCACTGCCTCACATCTGCAATACATATGATTGCACTGAAAAAGTCTGGTCCATAAAAATGAAAAAAAAATGATTTTCCTGTACAATAAAGAGAAGTAAAAAACACAATTCTGTTTTTTTTCATCATTACACTTCCCTAAAAAATGTAATAAAATTAACAAAATGTTGTGTGTACCCCAAATTGATGTAAATAAAACATCAACTTACCAAGAAAAAAAAAATCAGCATTCACTTGTCTCTATCAAAGGGAAATTAAAAACATTACTTATATTGCAAAATGGTGACACAAACTAAATTGTTTTAGTTAATCTACTGAATTGATTTTTTTTCACTTATTACCGTAAATAAAAAATACATGTAAGTCTGGTATTGCTGTAATCATACTGTTTACAAGTCCAAAAACAATTGAGGAATTGCATTTTTTCCCTAATTCATCCCACATGAAGTATTGTTCCCAATTTTAATTGTAAGGTAAAACAGATGGTGTCATTCAAAACCATAACATAACATTCAAAAGTGGCCATTTTTTTCTCTCACTTTATTGATGTTGCTCCCTTGAGAATTCTGTATTTTTTGTATTTTTTTTAAAATTTGCAATATGATTCCAAAGAAATTGACCACAGGCCCACCATGAAGCATGAGAAGCTCATTAATTAAAAATTGAAAATATAGATTAAACCACAACCAAAATCCTGCTGACAGGTTCATTTTAAAGAAAAAATTGAAATAATCAATGGAGCAGTGGAAATAAAATAAGAGCAAAAACTGACCACTTTTGACTTGGTGATAGGTCTTTTTAAGTACTGTATAACTTTTTTTTCAAGAAACAGTGCTATTCTTGTCCGTAGGCTGTATTTGAAATTGAAGCTAGGTTCTGTTCACTTGTATACAAGCTGTAATGTAGATACAGTACATAGACAATAGCTGCACTGTGTGGTTAAGAAATCAGACTAGTTTAAACTGAACCTACCCTCCTAGGATTAGCCCTCCTTAAAAATTTGAATAAAATACCTTGATATCTGCAATCCAATTTCTTATTTCAGAGAAACCACATTTTTCTTATATACAAATGAGCCATTAAGATCCATGGGCTGAACACAGATCTCCATGATAATCTGCCTCCAGGGCTTATTTTAAATGAAAGAGGGTTTTACCACTGTGAACCTCAAAAACATTTGGAGCAACACTTTTCCTCTTATAATACTGTCATTTCCACTGCAGAGTTGTGCCTAACTATAAGTAACATGGTACAACAGAGTTGAACTTTGTATTATTACAAACACAACACGAACATTTTCAGTTGTGTTCTCACAGAGCTGTGAGCTCTGCTGTACTGCCCTCAAACCAACCTGGCTGCCTGTGATAAAGCCAAAGCACTGTGAGTGAGGGGGCTACAGCTGCAAATGGATTTCCAATGAGACAAACTTTACACTTCTGTGTATACTTCTTAGCTCTGGTGTTCTATGTTAGTTCTGATCTCACTGCAGAGTGTGATTATGAGAACAAAGTGTCAGTCATTACTTCTCTCACAATAGTAGCACCCTCTTTCATTTAAAATAAGCTCTGGAGGCAGATTCTCAGGGAGATCTCTGCCCGGCCCATATATTTTAACAGCTCATTTACTTATAAGAAAAATGTGGATTCCTCTGGAATAAGACATCAGATTGCAGATATTAAGGTATCACTGAATCCCATTTTTTATTACCTGCATGCCCACATAGATGATTTAGGAAGGTTGATCCTACTGACAAATTCCTTTTAAGGATAACGCATTTAATTTATAATTTGTATGTCTTTGAAAAAGAGGAAGCTTTTAAGAAATCTATAAAAATAAGTATAAGCTTTAATGATAACTGTTAATAATAATAAATACCGTATATACACGAGTATAAGCCGAGATCTTCAGCCCCTTTTTTGGGCTGAAAGTCCCCCTCTCAGCTTATACTCGAGTCATACCCAGGGGTTGGCAGGGGAGGGGGAGCGGGGTCTGTCTAATGAAACTCACCTGCTCCTGGTGCGGTCCATGTCCGGCGCCGGCAGCTTCTTCCTGTACTGAGCAGTCACATGGTACCGCTCATTACAGTAATGAATATGTGGCTCCACCTCCCATAGAGGTGGAGCCGCATATTCATTACTGTAATGAGCGGTAACGGTGACCGCTCAGTACAGCAAGAAGCTGCCGGTGCCAGGGAACAGACGTGCAGGGACCGCACCAGGAGCAGGTGAGTATAACAGGGAGGGGAGAGCTGCGCGATATTCACCTGCTCCTCGTTCCGGCACCGCTCCGTCATCTGCAGTGACGCTCAGGTCAGAGGGCGTGGTGACGAGGTTAGTGCGCGCCCTCTGCCTGACGTCAGTGCAGGAGACGCTGAAGATGGAGCGGCGCCGGAACGAGGAGCAGGTGAATATTGAAAGTGCCAGGGGCCTAAGCGACAGAGAGGTGAGTATGTGATTTTTTAATTTTTTTATCGCATCAACAGCAAATGGGGCAAGTGTCTGTATGGAGCATCTATGGGGCCATAACGTTTGTGCAGCATTATATGGGGCCATAACGTTTGTGCAGCACTGTATGGGGCCATAACGTTTGTGCAGCTCTGTATGGGGCCATAACCTTTCCGCAGCACTATATGGGGCAAGTGTCTGTATGGGGCTATAACGTTTGTGCAGCACTTTATGGGGCAAGTGTCTGTAAGGGGCCATAATGTTTTTGCAGCACTATATGGGGCAAGTGTCTGTATGGGGCCATAATGTTTGTGCAGCATTATATTGAGCCATAATGTTTGTGCAGCACTATATGGGGCCATAACTTTTGTGCAGCTCTGTATGGGGCCATAACATTTGTGCAGCACTATATGGGGCAAGTGTCTGTATGGGGCCATAACGTTTGTGCAGCACTATATGGGGCAAATATCTTTATGGAGCATCTTATGGGGCCATAATCAACATTTGTCCAGAATTATATTGGGCAAATGGGTCTATGGAGCATCCTATGGGGCCATTATTAACCTTTATGCAGGATTATATGGGGCATATTTTAATATGGAGCTTCTTATGGGGCCCATCATAAACTTTATGGAGCATTATATGGGGCTCCTGATTCAATATGGATATTCAAAAACACTTAACCTACTGATGTCTCAATTAATTTTACTTTTATTGGTATCTATTTTTACTTTTGACATTTACTGGTAGATGCTGCATTTTCCGCTCTAGGCTTATACTCGAGTCATTAAGTTTTCCCATTTTTTTGTGGCAAAATTAGGGGGGTCGGCTTATACTCGGGTCGGCTTATACTCGAGTATTTACGGTATATCTATAATGTAGCTATAGTAATATAATACTATAGCTATAGTAATAGTATTAATAATTATAATCTAAGCTACAGTAATTTGCTTTTTAATAATGTTTAATAAATTGCTTAATACACATTACAAGTTTTATAAATGCATTTCTTTTGTGTTAGGATTTTGTTATATATGTGATGACACGGAAGAAGCATCTATTTGGAAGAACTGAAAAAGCTTCAAGAGACAAGGGTCCTTATGTTGATACTTTTTTGTCTGCTCCAGATATACTTCCTCGCCACTGCTGTGTATGGAGATTGGATTCTTCAACTCAGAAGAATATAGTCCGTGTAAGACCATACCGAGGGGCACTTGTTTCGCACAATGGGGGAGTCCTCCAAAGAGAAGCCGAACTACATACTGGGGATTTATTAGGGCTAGGAGAGTATTTTCTGTTCATGTACAAAGATCCTAGAGTAGCTCAGACACGTCCTGCCTGGCTTCCACAGTTCTGGTCTACCTCTGGGTTAAGTGGGGCATTTTCATGCCAGATGTGTGGCAGATCACTTCAGGAGCGTCAAGAGGCTGTTCAGGCCTACATAGAAAGTAAAGATTTAATCTTACAATATCGCTCTCAAGAAGAAGATGCTGTGTTAAAGGAGATTATTGAGAAATCTGGTAACTCGAAAGCTGAATTTAAACTGGCTCCAGCATACCTCTTTAGTCTATGTATTGAACATTCGACTCGAGCTTTGGACCCTGGACACTTTCCCAAACTTGTAATGAAGATTGCCACCATGATAAAGGAAGTTGTTTGGGTAAGACATTTACAAAATATATCAGCCTTTTGTTTCAATATGCTGTGGAAATGGTCATGATGATTGGTGCGTAATCTGGCATATTTCCTTGTGATCTCTTTCCATTTTCATAAGTTCTTTAGTAATTTCCTTATGAAAATGAAAGAGAATATTAATCTTCATAGATCTGTTAAAAGTCTAATGGTCCATTTGTCATTGAGCTGAACTGTTCATTCACATTTTGTTCATATAAAAAAATGCTTGCAAAATCATAAAGCTATTTCAATTAACACAGAGTGATAATAACTAGTGATAAGCGAGTACTAAAATGCTCGGGTGATCGTTGCTCGGGTCGAGCAAATTGGAATACTGGGGTACTTGACCGGAGCAACGAGCCCAATGTAAGTGTATGGGAAGCCCGAGTATTTTTACCGCGATCCCACCCGGGGGTCCTTTTAAGGTCTAAAAATGTCTGAAAGTGATGGAAACACTGCTCAAATGACACAGGAACATCATGAAGATTGCCCCTGGAGGCATTTCAGACTCCCAGGTCACAGCTGTAAGCAATGTTGTCAGAGTTTCACACCATTTTTACTGGTGCACACAAAACCAAAACCAAAATGGATTTTGCTGGGAAATATGTTAAGGTACATCCTTTCCAGGCTAATGACTTGTATATAAGGCAAACTAATTTACCCTAGACCAAAATGTTCCTCCACCACTTGGGCTATGTTCACACGCAGCGTTTTTTATGTGTTTTTCAACTTTAACATTGCTTTCAACCAATACAAATGCATTCACTTGGAAAAATGTGTCATTGAATGCAAGGCTTGCCCTGCTATCAAGTCATATGCACCCCAATTAGCCTTTGAACCCAGATACTGGATGGCCACAGGAAAACTCACTTCACAGTCTTCAGTTGGTCCTGCCATACAGGTTCCTTATGCATTCAATGCAAGGGCCGCCTTAACCCAAATTTGCACCCCAATCCCCCCTTGGAAAAAACATGGAGGAGAGTCTCCTAAACAAAACTGTCCCATTACCAAGGAACATGTCTCCTAGACTCGTACTGTCCATATACAAAGTGTATGGGCTGGTCAACATTTTCCCATGAGGGGTAAATTCATTTCTTTAAAAATTCATGACAAAATAGTGTTTACTGTTTTGAGCAAGGGTAGCACACAGCAATAAAAGGATGGAATCTTAACCCCTTAACGACCACCGATACGCCTTTTAAAGGCGGCAGTTAAGGGTACTTAAACCAAAGCGCTGTTAATTAACGTCGCTGTGGAAAAAGTGAATAGCGCCCCCCAGAGTCAGATTTTCTCTAGGGTCTCGGCTGCCGGGGGTAGCCGAGACCCCAGAGAATATGATTCGGGGGATTTTTTACCGACCCCCGAGTTGCGATCGCCGGTAATTAACCGTTTGCCGGCGATCGCAAAAAAACCCCCCGCGATTTCCCTTTTAATTTCTCTGTCCTCCGATGTGATCGCACATCAGAACACAGAGAAATGGGGTCCCAGATAGCCCCCCGATACCTGTCTCCCTCGATGCTCCTTGTGGCTCCCGATGTGCGCCGCCATCTTTTTCCAGCAAAAAAATGGCGGGCGCATGCGCAGTATGCCCGCCGGCCGGCACCGGGAGGATCTTTGGGGTCTCGGCTGCCGGGGGTAGCCAAGACCCCAAAGAACATGATCGGGGTTGGTTTTACTGGCGATCGCAAAAAAAAAAAAGCGATGTATAATTCTCTGTCCTCTGATGTGATCGGGGACCCAATTATACTTGCCGGTGTTCCTGGGTCCTCCTGTGTCCTCTCCTGCCCTCCGGCGTCTTCATCTAGAAAGAAAATGGCGGGTGCATGTGCAGTGCGCCCGCCATCTGCCGGCCGGCAGGAGAAGAGCAGTTGGGGCTAAAATTAGGGTTAGGGTTGGGGCTAAATTTAGGGTTAGGGTTGGGGCTAAATTTAGGGTTAGGGTTGGGGCTAAATTTAGGGTTAGGGTTGAGGCTAAATTTAGGGTTGGGGTTGGGGCTAAATTTAGGGTTAGGCTTCTTTCACATTTGCGTCAGTACGGGGCCATCGCAATGCGTCGGCCCGACATACCGACGCATGTTGTGAAAATTGTGCACAATGTGGGCAGCGGATGCAGTTTTTTAACGCATCCGCTGCCCAGTCTATGTCCTGTGGAGGAGGGGGCGGAGTTACGGCCACGCATGCACGTTCGGAAATGGCGGACACGATGTACAAAAAATCGTTATATTGAACGCTTTTTTGTGCAGATGGTCTGCCAAAACACAACTGACCCAGTGCACGACGGACGCGACGTGTGGCCATCCGTCGCGATCCATTGGCAATACAAGTCTATGGGCAAAAAACCCATCCTGCGGGCACATTTGCAAGATCCATTTTTTGTCCAAAACGACGGATTGCAACGGATGCCAAACAACGCAAGTGTGAAAGTAGCCTTAGGGCTAGGGTTACGGTTGGGGCTAAAGTTAGGGCTACGGTTAGGGTTGGAGCTAAAGTTAGGGCTAGGGCTAGGGTTAGGGTTGGGGCTAAATTTAGGGTTAGGGTTAGTGTTGGGGCTAAAGTTAGGGCTAGGGTTGCGTCTAAAGTTAGGGTTAGAGTTGGTATTAGGGTTAGGGTTTGGATTAGGGTTGGCATAAGGGTTACGCTTGGGATTAGGGTTAGATTTAGGATTAGGGCTAAGGTTAGGGTTGGGATTAGGGGTGTATTGGGATTAGGGTTAGGATTGAGGTTAGGGTTGAGATTAGGATTAGGGGTGTGTTGGATTTAGGGTTTTGATTAGGGTTATGGTTAGGATTGACATTAGGGTTGTTTTGGGGTTAGGGTTGTGATTATCGTTGGGGTTGTGATTAGGATAATGGATCTGGTTGGGATTAAGGTTAGGGGTGTGTTGGGGTTTGGAGTTAGAATTGGGGGTTTCCACTGTTTAGGTACATCAGGGGGTCTCCAAACACAACAGCCAATTTTGCGCTCAAAAAGTCAAATGGTGCTCCCTCTTTTCTAAGCTCTGCCGTGCGCCCAAACAGTGGGTTACCCCCACATATGAGGCATCAGCGTACTCGGGATAAATTGGACAACAACTTTTGGGGTCCAAGTTCTCCTGTTACCCTTGTGAAAATAAAAACTTGGGGGCTAAAAAATCTTTTTTGTGGAAAAAAATATATTTTTTATTTTCACGACTCTGCATTATAAACTTCTGTGAAGCACTTGGGCATTCAAAGTTCTCACCACACATCTATATAAGCTCCTTGGGGGGTCTAGTTTCCAAAATGGGGTCACTTGTGGGGGGTTTCTACTGTTTAGGAACATCAGGGGCTCTGCAAATGCAACATAACGCCCACAGACCATTCTATCAAAGTCTGCATTCCAAAACGGCGCTCCTTCCCTTCCAAGCTCTGCCGTGCGCCCAAACAGTAGTTTACCCCCACATATGGGGTACCAGCATACTCAGGACAAGTTGACAACAACTTTTGGTTTCCAAATTCTCTTGTTACCCTTGTGAAAATAAAAACTTGGGGGCTAAAAAATCTTTTTTGCGGAAAAAAAAATATTTTTTATTTTCACGACTCTGCATTATAAACTTCTGTGAAGCACTTGGGCATTCAAAGTTCTCACCACACATTTAGATAAGTTCCTTTTGGGGTCTAGTTTCCAAAATGGGGTCACTTGTTGGGGGTTTCTAGAGTTTAGGTACATCAGGAGCTCTGCAAATGCAACATGTCGCCTGCAGACCCATCCATCAAAGTTTTCATTCCAAATGGCGCTCCTTCCCTTTCCGAGCTCTGCCATGTGCCCAAACGGTGGTTCCCCCCACACATGGGGTATCAGCGTACTCAGGATCATTGCACAACAACTTTTGGGGGTCAAATTCCCCTTGGAAAAATACAAAACTGGGGGCTAAAAAATAATTTTTGTAGAAAAAAAAATAATTTTTATTTTCACGCCTCTGTTTCATAAACTGTAGTGAAACACTTGGGGGTTCAAAGCTCTCACAACACATCTAGATAAGATCCTTAGGAGGTCTACTTTCCAAAATGGTGTCACTTGTGGGGGATTTCAATGTTTAGCACATCAGGGGCTCTCCAAACGCAACATGGCGTACCATCTCAATTCCAGCCAATTTTGCATTGAAAAGTCAAATGGTGCTCTGTTGTGAATTCTGCTCTTGGGTTCCCTCCAGTGGTTGTAGGTGGGAATGCAGTTGTCTCTGAGTCACAGCACTGGCCAGGTGTATCAGCTAATTGCTGTTCTGACTGGGCTATTTAAGTGTGCAGGATTCATTAGCCCTTTCCAGTTGTCAATGTTTCTTTGGAAGTATTGGATCTCTGCCAGGCCTCACCTGCTTAGCTGCCAGTTCAGCAAAGATAAGTGTCTGTTCCTTTTTCTGAAGCACACTTGCTGTGTGCTTATTTTCAGTGCTGATCTTTTGTTTCTATTTGTCCAGCTTAGACTGTGTCAGCTGTTTTTCTCAGTCTGGTTGGATTCTCTGGAGTTGCAGTTGTACTCTCCACGTCTTTAGTTAGATGGTGGAGTTTTTGTATTTTCTGCTGTGGATATTTTGGAAGGGTTTTATTACTGACCGCACAGAACTCTGTGCTGTTCTTTTCTATTTAGCTAGAAGTGGCCTCCTTTGCTAAGCCTGTTTTCTGCCTGCGTGTGTCTTTTCCTCTCCAACTCACAGTCAATATTTGTGGGGGGCTGCCTATCCTTTGGGGGTCTACTTTGAGGCAAGATAGTTTTCCTATTTCCATCTATAGGGGTATTTAGTCCTCAGGCTGTGTCGAGGTGTCTAGGTTTTGTTAGGTACACCCCACGGCTACTTCTAGTTGCAGTGATAGGATCAGGGTTTGCGGTCAGTATAAGTTACCACTTACTCCAGAGAAGGTTTTCATGCTGCTCCAAGGCCACCTGATCATAACAGTGCAACTGGCCCACAATGCATCTCAGAAGAAGGGAGGAAAGGTCTTGAGCCATTTTTTTTTCTTCACTCTGTTTTGTCTTCTCCTCCTTCTTTATCTCTGGGTGGCTGAAGAGCCTTGTGCTAGTATGAATGTTCAGGAATTAGCTTCTCGTGTAGACCAGCTTGCTGCTAGGATACATGGTATTTCTGATTATATTGTTCAAACTCCTGCTTTAGAACCGAAGATTCCTACTCCTGATTTGTTTTTTGGTGACAGGTCCAAATTTTTGAGTTTTAAAAAACAACTGTAAACTGTTTTTTGCATTGAAACATCGATCCTCTGGTGATTCCATTCAACAAGTTAAAATCATCATCTCCCTGCTGCGTGGTGATCCACAGGATTGGGCATTTTCCCTGGAATCTGGGGATCCTGCTTTGCTTAATGTAGACTCCTTCTTTCAGGCATTAGGATTATTATATGATGAACCTAATTCTGTGGATCAAGCTGAGAAGACCTTGTTGGCCCTGTCTCAGGGGCAAGAGGTGGCTGAATTATATTGTCAGAAATTCAGAAAATGGTCTGTGTTGACTACATGGAATAATGATGCTCTGGCGGCAATTTTCAGAAAGGGTCTTTCTGAATCCGATAAAGATGTTATGGTGGGTTTTCCCACACCCTCCAATCTGAGTGATTCTATGTCTCTGGCCATTCAGATTGACCGGCGCTTGCGGGAGCGCAGAACTGTGCGCGCTATGGCGTTATCCTCAGAGCAAATTTCTGAGCTTATGTAGTGTGATAGGATTCTGTCTAAAACAGAACGACAAGGTTTCAGACGTCTCAATAGGTTGTGTTATTATTGTGGCGACACTTCCCATGTCATTTCGTATAAAGAGGATCGCCAGTTCATTTACCATCAGTACTGTACAACCTAAATTTCTGTTATATGTGTCCTTGATCTGCTCATTGTCATCATTTTCTGTCATGGCGTTTGTGGATTCAGGCGCTGCCTTGAACTTAATGGACTTTGACTTTGCTAGGCGTTGTGGTTTTCCCTTGCAGCCTTTGCAGAACCCTATTCCTTTAAGGGGCATTGATGCTACACCCTTGGCTAAAAATAAGCCCCAGTATTGGACACAGGTGACCATGTGCACGGCGCCAGCCCATCAGGAAGATTGTCGATTTCTGGTGTTGCATAATTTGCATGATGCTATCGTGCTGGGTTTTCCCTGGTTAAAGGTACATAATCCTGTGTTGGATTGGAAGTTCATGTCTGTGACTAGTTGGGGTTGTCAGGGGGTTCATAATGATGTGCCTCTGATGTCTATCGCCCCTTCTTCCGTTTCTGAAATTCCAGAGTTTTTGTCTGATTTTCAGGATGTATTCGATGAGCCCAAGTCCAATTTCCTTCCACCGCACAGGGACTGCGATTGTGCTATTGACTTGATTCCAGGCTGTTAGTGTCCTAAGGGCCGACTTTTCAATCTGTCTGTACCTGAACATGCCGCCATGCGGAGCTATATTAAGGAGTCTTTGGAGAAAGGGCATATTCGGCCATCTTCTTCACCGATGGGAGCGGGGTTCTTTTTTGTTGCTAAAAAAGATGGTTCCTTAAGACCCTGTATTGATTATCGCCTCTTGAATAAGATCACGGTCAAGTTTCAATATCCTTTACCTTTGCTTTCTGATTTGTTTGCTAGGATTAAGGGAGCTAGTTGGTTTACTAAGATTGACCTTCGGGGGGCTTATAATCTTGTTCGTATTAAACAGGGTGATGAATGGAAAACTGCGTTTAACACGCCCGAAGGCCATTTTGAATACCTTGTGATGCCATTCGGACTCTCTAATTCTCCATCTGTTTTTCAGTCCTTCATGCATGATATCTTCCGGGATTATCTTGATAAATTCTTGATTGTATATTTGGACGATATTTTGATTTTTTCCGATGATTGGGAGTCTCATGTGCAGCATGTCAGGATGGTATTTCAGATCCTTCGTGACAATGCCTTGTTTGTGAAAGGGTCTAAGTGTCTTTTTGGGATGCAGAAGGTTTCCTTTTTGGGCTTTATTTTTTCTCCCTCGTCTATAGAGATGGATCTGGTTAAGGTTCAGGCCGTTCATGATTGGATTCAGCCCACATCCGTGAAGAGCCTTCAGAAATTTTTGGGTTTTGCTAATTTTTATCGCCGTTTCATTGCTAATTTTTCCAGCGTGGTTAAACCCTTGACTGATTTGACGAAGAAGGGCGCTGATGTGGCGAATTGGTCCCCTGCGGCTGTCTCTGCCTTTCAGGAACTTAAACGTCGTTTTACTTCTGCTCCAGTGTTGCGTCAACCGGATGTTTCTCTTCCGTTTCAGGTTGAGGTTGACGCTTCTGAGATTGGGGCAGGGGCTGTTTTGTCTCAGAGGGATCCTGTTGGTTCCTTAATGAAACCGTGTGACTTCTTTTCCCGTAAGTTTTCGCCTGCTGAATGCAATTATGATGTCGGCAATCATGAGTTGTTGGCTATGAAGTGGGCATTTGAGGAGTGGCGACATTGGCTTGAGGGAGCTAAGCACCGTATTGTGGTCCTGACCGATCATAAGAATCTGATTTACCTCGAGTCTGCCAAACGGTTGAATCCTAGACAGGCTCGATGGTCCTTGTTTTTTTATCGTTTTGATTTCATGGTCTCGTACCTTCCGTGTTCTAAGAATATTAAGGCTGATGCCTTCTCTAGGAGTTTTTTGCCTGATTCTTCTGAGGTCTTAGAGCCGGTTGGTATTCTGAAAGAGGGGGTGGTCCTTTCTGCCATTTACCCTGATTTACGACGGGCTCTTCAGAAATTTCAGGCTTACAAACCTGACCGCTGTCCTGTGGGGAAACTGTTTGTTCCTGACAGATGGACTAGTAGAGTGATTTCTGAGGTTAACTGTTCCGTGTTGGCTGGTCATCCTGGCATTTTTGGTACCAGAGATTTGGTTGGTAGGTCCTTTTGGTGGCCTTCATTGTCGCGTGATGTGCGTTCTTTTGTGCAGTCCTGTGGGACTTGTGCGCGGGCCAAGCCTTGTTGCTCCCGTGCTAGTGGGTTGCTTTTGCCATTGCCGATCCCTGAGAGGCCTTGGACGCATATTTCTATGGATTTTATTTCCGATCTTCCTGTTTCCCAGAGAATGTCGGTTATCTGGGTTGATTGTGACCGATTTTCTAAGATGGTTCATTTGGTGCCTTTGCCTAAATTGCCTTCTTCTTCTGATTTGGTTCCATTGTTCTTTCAGCATGTGGTTCGTTTGCATGGTATTCCGGAGAATATTGTGTCCGACAGAGGTTCCCAGTTTGTTTCTAGGTTTTGGCGGGCCTTTTGTGCCAAGCTGGGCATTGATTTGTCTTTTTCCTCTGCATTTCATCCTCAGACAAACGGCCAGACCGAGCGTACTAATCAGACCTTGGAGATTTATTTGAGATGCTTTGTGTCTGCTGATCAGGATGATTGGGTGGCTTTTTTGCCATTGGCCGAGTTTGCCCTTAATAATCGGGCTAGTTCGGCTACTTTGGTTTCGCCTTTCTTTTGTAATTTTGGTTTTCATCCTCGTTTTTTTTCTGGGCAGGTTGAGCCTTCTGACTGTCCTGGTGTGGATTCTGTGGTGGACAGGTTGCAGCAGATTTGGGCTCATGTGGTGGACAATTTGGTGTTGTCTCAGGAGGAGGCTCAGCGCTTTGCTAACCGTCGTCGGTGTGTTGGTTCCCGGCTTCGGGTTGGGGATCTGGTCTTTTTGTCTTCCCGTCATGTTCCTATGAAGGTTTCTTCTCCTAAGTTTAAGCCTCAGTTTATTGGTCCTTATAGGATTTCTGAGATTATTAATCCGGTGTCTTTTCGACTGGCGCTTCCGGCCTCTTTTGCTATCCATAATGTCTTCCATAGATCTTTATTGCGGAAATATGTGGAGCCCGTTGTTCCCTCTGTTGATCCTCCGGCCCCTGTGTTGGTTGATGGGGAGTTGGAATATGTTGTTGAGAAGATTTTGGATTCCCGTTTTTTGAGGCAGAAGCTTCAGTACCTTGTCAAATGGAAGGGTTATGGCCAGGAGGATAATTCTTGGGTTTTTGCCTCTGATGTCCATGCTGCTGATTTGGTCTGTGCCTTTCATCTGGCTCATCTTGATCGTCCTGGAGGTCCTGGTGAGGGGTCGGTGACCCCTCTTCAAGGGGGGGTACTGTTGTGAATTCTGCTCTTGGGTTCCCTCCAGTGGTTGTAGGTGGGAATGCAGTTGTCTCTGAGTCACAGCACTGGCTAGGTGTATCAGCTAATTGCTGTTCTGACTGGGATATTTAAGTGTGCAGGATTCATTAGCCCTTGCCAGTTGTCAATGTTTCTTTGGAAGTATTGGATCTCTGCCTGGCCTCACCTGCTTAGCTGCCAGTTCAGCAAAGATAAGTGTCTGTTTCTTTTTCTGAAGCACACTTGCTGTGTGCTTATGTTCAGTGCTGATCTTTTGTTTCTATTTGTCCAGCTTAGACTGTGTCAGCTGTTTTTCTCAGTCTGGTTGGATTCTCTGGAGTTGCAGTTGTACTCTCCACGTCTTTAGTTAGATGGTGGAGTTTTTGTATTTTCTGCTGTGGATATTTTGGAAGGGTTTTATTACTGACTGCACAGAACTCTGTCCTGTCCTTATCTATTTAGCTAGAAGTGGCCTCCTTTGCTAAGCCTGTTTTCTGCCTGCGTGTGTCTTTTCCTCTCCAACTCACAGTCAATATTTGTGGGGGGCTGCCTATCCTTTGGGGGTCTACTTTCCAAAATCGTGTCACTTGTGGGGGTTTCAATGTTTAGTCACATCAGGGGCTCCCCAATGCAGCATGGCGTCCCATCTCAATTCCAGCCAATTTTGCATTGAAAAGTCAAACAGCGCTCCTTCCCTTCCGAGCTCTGCCATGCACCCAAACAGTGGTTTACCCCCACATAAGGTGTATCAGCGTACTCAGGACAAATTGAACAACAATGTTTGGGGTACAATTTCTTCTGGTAACCTTGGGAAAATAAAAAATTGAGGGCGAAAAGTTTATTTTTACGGCTCTACATTATAAACTTCTGTGAAGCAGTTGGTGGGTCAAAGTGCTCACCACACAGCTAGATAAGTTCCTTAGGGGGTATACTTATCAAAATGGTGTCACTTGTGGGGGGCTTCAATGTTTAGGCACATTAGTGGCTTTCCAAATGCAACATGGCGTCACATCTCAATTCCAGCTAATTTTGCATTGAAAAGTCAAATGACGCTCATTCCCTTCCGAGCTCTGCCATGCGCCCAAACAGTGGTTTACCCCCACATATGGGGTATTGGGGTACTCAGAACAAATTGTTCAACAACTTTTGCGGTCCATTTTCACCTGTTACCCTTGGTAAAATAAAACAAATTAGAGCTGAATTACATTTTTTGTGAAAAAAAATTAAATGTTCATTTTTTTAAACATTCCCAAAATTCCTGTGAAGCACCAGTAGGGTTAATAAACTTCTTGAATGTAGTTTTGAGCACCTTGAGGGGTGAAGTTTTTAGAATGCTGTCACATTTGGTTATTTTCTATCATATAGACCCCTCAAAATGACTTCAAATGTGATGTGGTCCCTAAAAAAAGTGATGTTGTAAAAATGAGAAATTGCTGGTCAACTTTTAACCCTTATAACTCCCTAACAAAAAAAAAAAATTTGTTTCCAAAATTATGCTGATGTAAAGTAGACAAGTGGGAAATGTTACTTATTAAGTATTTTGTGTGACATATCTCTGTAATTTAAGGGCATAAAAATTCAAAGTTGGAAAATTGCGAAATTTTCAAAATTTTTGCCAAACTTCCATTTTTTTCACAAATAAACGCAGATAATATAAAATAAATTTTACCACTATCATGATGTACAATATGTCTCGAGAAAACATTGTCAGAATCACTAGGATTCATGGAAGCGTTCCAGAGTTATAACCTCATAAAGGGACACTGGTCAGAATTGTAAAAATTGGCCCGGTCATTAACGTGCAAACCACCCCCAGGGTTTAAGGGGTTAAAATTGTAAAAACCACAAAATACTGTATACACCAAGGGTAGCAGTCTAGCTGACCCAAAAATGCAATGTTTGCCTGCAAAGGAAAGATTTGGACACCACAGATACACCGTGGGTCTGACAGAGATAGCAGAGTGATCAAAAGGTGTTCTTGTTTTTTTTTGGCCCACCAAAAATGTGTCCAAAAGAAGGCTATGACAATAAAATAAAACATTTAGAGTACTAAAATTGTCCAAACATTTCCCCATGGGGGTACATTTTTAAAATTCTTTTTATGGGCATCATAAACACCCTTGGCAAAAATTGGACTGGCTGTATCAGCACAAAACCAGTTAACCTTGGTGATGGAGAATGAGATGACATAAGATAAACCATACTGAAATGAAAGAAATAAATAAAAAATGTGGCTCCACCTATGAAAGAAAATAACAAAAGGGAGGGGCGAACACAGGTTCATAAATATAAAGCCAGAATGTGTTCAGCGAGATATGTTTGTCCCTATCAACAGCTCAGAGACAGGGCTATAAATAAAAATATAATATAAAAGTCTTTAAATAATTTTATATTGTAGAGGTATACACTAACTCATTAGAGGACTGTCCAGGGCTATGAAAATTGGAAAATATAATAATAAAATGGGAAGAAGATACATACATCTCATTTTTACAAAATTTTCCCCTTGGGGAGTAACATTTCTTTTGGTTTCAAATTGGTAAGGGCCATCATATAGACACTTTTGCCAAAAATTGCACTGGTGTATCAGCACAGAACACGTTAAACCTGGTGAACTAGTGGTGGAGAATGAGAAAACATTGATGAAGGCCTGAAGGCCTTATTTAAAAGTTGGCCCAATGTAAAGGAGCGTGTCTCCTAGACTAGTAAAGCCCATATATGAAGTGCATGGGCAGTCAAACATTTCCTCATCGGGGTTACAGTTTTAAAAAATTATTTATGGGTAACAGACACCCTTGCTCAAAAATTGAATGGCTGTAGCAGCATGCAACATGTTCACCATGGTGATCTAGTGGTGGAGAATGAGGAAACATTGTTGAAGGCCTCTTTAAAAACTAGGCTGTTATGATCTGGTGGCCTAGGAGCAGCATGAGACGGACTCTGAAGAAGGTGGTCCCTGTACTGACCGCATGTTAGGACTGGCGGAACGCACCAAGTAAGATGATATAGATGCGTTCGCAGTCCGGGGTCCACCGTGCAGGCGAAACCCGCTGCTAGTGAATGACAGACTATATGGCGGTATTAAAAGTATAAACACGTGGGTTAAACCTCACCCAACGTGAAGAAAGCGATCCTGTTAAGTCACAGGACCGCGGTACCGCACATAGAGCGCGAGCAAGTAGTCAGCGAACTTAACCCCGAAAGGGATTGAAGTCCGATTAGACCCTTGCTGGCACAACACCGCAACTGGGTGTGTAATGAACCTTATTAATAATAAATGAGCACAAGAGTGCGTGCGATGCCGCACTGACGGACGCCACTAACCACCCAGGCTTGGGTATGGAAAGCGCAAGGCAAGCGCACGGCGCCGTACTGGCAGGCACAGCTATAGGACGCTGTGATGTGTGTAACATACAGATGGATAGTCGGGCGCTAGAGAGCTACCATCATCCGTGAGCAATCAACAACTCTAGGGAGGGATACTTAGGAGCTTTCATCCATCGACATACATCCATCTACACACACACATAATAATTGTACACTAGCGCATGGCCACGCGGTCATGCGCAGTTTATATAGTTGCAGGACAGGAAGTGGCCACAGAAACTTTGCCCTTCCAAGACCTGCCAAGAGGACCAATGGAATGCGCTGCAGAGCCTGAGCACATGACCCTCAATCTCCAACGGGAGATCTTGCCCTGGGCATGCTCAGTGTGCGCAAATAAGGACTTCGTCCCAGAGAAATCCGCTCGTTGCTGACCAGCACTGACTTTAATGGCAGGAGCTGAAGAAGCAGCAGTAACTCTCTGTACATAGCGAGACCGAGCAAGACGCTGGGACCGACGTCCCTGCTGAGCAGACTCCACTGCGGCTGGATAGGAATGGGAGACCGCAGCGGAGACGGCCCGAGATTCCCCCTGTGCAGAAGTGGGAACTCGAGACCTAACATTACCCCCCCTCCTAGGGCCCCCCCCTCCTTGGGCCTCGCTACGCTCGAAGGCAGCAATGAGCTGTGGGGCCCGAATGTTTTCAGCAGGTTCCCATGACCTGTCCTCTGGGCCATAACCCTTCCAATCCACCAAATAGAACTTTTTGCCGCGTACCACCTTGCACCCCAAAATAGCGTTCACCTCATAATCGTCCGTAGACGAACCCGATGTCCCGGCAGATGACTCGGAAAACCGGGACATGTATACGGGTTTCAAGAGGGACACGTGAAAGGTGTTGGTGATACCCAAGCGTGGAGGAAGAGCCAGACGGTAGACCATGGGATTAACCTGTTCGAGAACCTTGAAGGGACCCAAGTAGCGAGGAGCAAACTTAGTGAACTCAACTCGCAGCCTGATGTTACAGGCGGAGAGCCACACCAAGTCGCCAGGGGCAAAGGTCGGAGCGGGGCGCCGATGAACATCGGCGGAGGACCTCATTCTCTCCTTGGAGGCCCGAATGGCATCCCAAATGTCCCGTGCCTCCACAGCCCAGTCTGCCACCCTGGAGTCAGCGGAAGACACAGGCATGGGCACAGGAACACGCGGATGCTGGCCGTAATTTAAGAGGAATGGAGTCTGACCGGTGGAGTCGGCTACGGCATTGTTAAGTGCAAACTCCGCCCACGGTAGCAAGGATGCCCAGTCATCCTGCCTGGCAGAAACAAAATGACGCAGATATGTGACCAAGGTCTGGTTGGCCCTTTTAACCAACCCATTCGACTCCGGGTTATATGCCGAAGAGAGATTTAACTCAATACTGAGTAGACGACAAAGCTCTCTCCAGAATCGAGACGCAAACTGGGGACCCCGGTCACTAACAATTTTGTCTGGCATACCGTGTAGGCGAAAGATATGCTTGATAAACAAGACAGCCAACGCCCGTGCAGATGGTAGCCGTGGAAGAGGCACCAAATGCACCATTTTGGAAAAATGGTCGGTGATCACCCAGATAATGGTGCAGTTACGAGACTTGGGCAAGCCCACAACAAAGTCCATCCCGACCATCTCCCAGGGCCTGTTCGCCATGGGCAGAGAATAAAGCAAACCAGCTGGCCGTTGCCGAGGAGTCTTGTTCCTGGCGCAAGAGACACATGCCCGAACATACTCCGCGACATCACGGGCCATATGCGGCCACCAGTATGTCCTCGCCAGTAACTCAGATGTCCTTTTATTACCAAAATGTCCACCCACCCTGGACGAGTGCGCCCAAGAAAGAACCTCCGGTCGCAAATTGGATGGAACAAAAGTCTTGCCCGGGGGCACAGACTCCAGCGAAATCGGAGCCACAGTTCTCAAGCTCTCGGTGGGGACAATAAGCCGAGGCTCCTCCTCCTCCTCCGCAGATGACATAACAGAGCGAGAGAGAGCGTCGTCCCGAATGTTCTTCTCCCCAGAAAGGAAATGGAGGGTGAAATGAAACCGGGAGAAGAACAAGGACCATCTGGCCTGGCGAGAATTCAACCGCTGAGCTGTCTGCAGGTACATCAAATTTTTATGGTCTGTGAAGACTTGGAAGGGAAAACGTGCTCCCTCCAAGAGATGTCTCCACTCCGAGAAAGCCAACTTCATGGCTAGCAACTCCCTGTCCCCGATGGAATAATTCCTCTCTGCTGGTGCGAAGGTCTTGGAGAAAAAGAAGCATGGATGCTTCCGACCTTGAGCATCCTTTTGGAAGAGGACTGCTCCAGCACCAACAGAAGAGGCATTCACCTCCATGATAAATGGCTTATCAACATCGGGGCGATGTAGAATGGGAGCGCTAGCGAAGTGTGACTTTATAGAGATAAAGGCCTTGGAGACCTCCTCAGACCACAATTTGGGATTCGCCCCCTTTTTGGTGAGGGCAACCAAGGGAGCTACCAAAGTTGAGAAGTGCGGGATGAACTGGCGATAATAATTGATGAATCCCATAAAGCGCTGCACCGCTTTAAGAGAATGGGGTTCCTGCCAGTCCATCACAGCTTGTAGTTTGGCAGGATCCATAGCCAATCCCTGGGCTGAGATGATGTAGCCAAGGAAAGGTAAGGACTCCTGCTCAAACATACACTTCTTCAACTTGGCATAGAGGGAGTTTGCCCGGAGGAGGTCGAAGACTTTGCTAACATCTCTCCGGTGGGAGTCAATATCTGGAGAGTAGATGAGAATATCATCCAGATAGACTACGACCGAGGTGGAAAGCATATCCTGGAAGATATCGTTCACAAAGTCTTGGAAAACGGCTGGGGCATTACAGAGCCCGAAGGGCATCACCAGAAATTCATAGTGCCCATCCCTGGTGTTAAAAGCCGTCTTCCATTCGTCCCCCTCACGGATGCGAATCAGGTTGTAAGCACCCCGCAGGTCTAATTTAGTAAATACCCTTGCTCCCCGAAGCCTATCGAATAGCTCGGATATCAGGGGTAACGGGTACTTATTCTTAACGGTGATGGCGTTAAGACCCCTGTAGTCTATGCATGGACGCAATTCCCCATTCTTCTTCTGCACGAAGAAGAATCCTGCCCCAGCAGGTGACACTGACTTCCTGATGAACCCTCTTTCCAGATTTTCCTGGATGTACTGTGACATTGCCTCCGTTTCCGGGAGAGATAGCGGATAGACTCTACCCCGGGGAGGCTCAGCACCAGGCAAGAGGTCAATAGGACACTCATAGGGGCGATGGGGCGGAAGGGTCTCCGCCGCCTTTTTGGAGAACACGTCTGCATAAGACCAATACTGCTTGGGGAGAGAGGAAAGATCTGCGGGTACCTCTGTAGTAGCAACCTGAACGCACTCCCTCTGACACCTACCCCCACAAGATTCACCCCATCCCAGAATTCTGCCTGAGGACCACTCGATATGAGGAGAGTGGTACCGTAGCCAAGGTATTCCCAACAAGACTTCATCAATTCCCTCTGGAATGACGAGCAGAGAAATAATCTCCTGATGAGATGGCGACATGGACAGAGTAAAAGGGATGGTCTGGTGTGTTATCTGTGAGGGCAGTGTCGACCCATTCACCACTCGTACCGTTACAGGTTGAGCTAGCATAACCAGGGGTATTGCGTGACGTTGGGCGAAGGCAGAAGACATAAAATTGCCCTCCGCCCCAGAATCCACGCAGAGCTCTACTGAGTGGGAGAATGAGCCAATAGTAATTGTCCCCTTAAAGGACAATTTAGAGGCAAACGTCGCCGTGTCTAGTGTACCTCCACCTACGACCACTAGACGCTGACGTTTCCTCGACCGCTGAGGACATCTGGTGGCTAGGTGTCCTGACTGTTGGCAAACATGACAGACCCTGAGTGCACAAGCGGTCCGGGACTTAGATCCCGCTTGTGACACTTCTCTGGCCTCATGTGACTCAGGAACCAGGACCGGAGATTCCAGAGGTTTGGCGAAAGTAGGAGCCAGCCGAAACCTCTGCCTACACTGGGCTCGCTCTAACCTCCGCTCGTAAAAACGGAGATCAATTCGAGTGGAGACTGTTATTAACTCCTCCAGTGTGGTAGGAATCTCCCTAGTGGCCAGAGCGTCCTTTACGTGGTCAGCCAAGCCCCTCCAAAATATGGGGATAAGAGCTTTATTCGACCATTCCAGCTCAGATGCTAAAGTGCGGAATTGGACGGCAAAATGACTGACCAAGGACTCACCCTGAGTTAATGCCAGCAGTTGGAGCGCAGTATCATGGGTGACTTGAGGTCCTAAAAAGACCTGTTTCAGAGTGCTCAAAAACAACGGAGCACTCTGCACCACATGATCGCCACGCTCCCACAGCGGCGTAGCCCATTCCAACGCCCTGTCCGACAATAGAGATACAATAAATCCCACCTTAGCCCGCTCTGTGGGGAAGCGTGCAGCCAGGAGCTCAAGATGAATAGAGCACTGACTCACAAATCCCCTACAAAATTTGCTATCACCAGAAAATTTTTCTGGCAGCGGGAGGCGAGAAAATGTCGGAACAGGGGTGGCAATGGACAAAGTTGCTGCAGCCACGCTGGCAGCCTGTACAGCAACTGCGGTAACATCCACAGCTGAGGTTGCGCTCTCGAGAGCCGCCAACCTACCCTCCAGCTGCTGGATATACCGGAAGGATTGCTGTTTGTCTGTCATCACTAGCCAGACCCTGGCGCTAGTGTAATGTTAGGACTGGCGGAACGCACCAAGTAAGATGATATAGATGCGTTCGCAGTCCGGGGTCCACCGTGCAGGCGAAACCCGCTGCTAGTGAATGACAGACTACATGGCGGTACTAAAAGTATAAACACGTGGGTTAAACCTCACCCAACGTGAAGAAAGCGATCCTGTTAAGTCACAGGACCGCGGTACCGCACATAGAGCGCGAGCAAGTAGTCAGCGAACTTAACCCCGAAAGGGATTGAAGTCTGATTAGACCCTTGCTGGCACAACACCGCAACTGGGTGTGTAATGAACCTTATTAATAATAAATGAGCACAAGAGTGCGTGCGATGCCGCACTGACGGACGCCACTAACCACCCAGGCTTGGGTATGGAAAGCGCAAGGCAAGCGCACGGCGCCGTACTGGCAGGCACAGCTATAGGACGCTGTGATGTGTGTAACATACAGATGGATAGTCGGGCGCTAGAGAGCTACGATCATCCGCGAGGAATCAACAACTCTAGGGAGGGATACTTAGGAGCTTTCATCCATCGACATACATCCATCTACACACACACATAATAATTGTACACTAGCGCATGGCCGTGCGGTCATGCGCAGTTTATATAGTTGCAGGACAGGAAGTGGCCACAGAAACTTTGCCCTTCCAAGACCTGCCAAGAGGACCAATGGAATGCGCTGCAGAGCCTGAGCACATGACCCTCGATCTCCAACGGGAGATCTTGCCCTGGGCATGCTCAGTGTGCGCAAATAAGGACTTCGTCCCAGAGAAGTCCGCTCGTTGCTGACCAGCACTGACTTTAATGGCAGGAGCTGAAGAAGCAGCAGTAACTCTCTGTACATAGCGAGACCGAGCAAGACGCTGGGACCGACGTCCCTGCTGAGCAGACTCCACTGCGGCTGGATAGGAATGGGAGACCGCAGCGGAGACGGCCCGAGATTCCCCCTGTGCAGAAGTGGGAACTCGAGACCTAACACCGCAAACCCTGAACCTAGCAGCGCAACTGAAAATAGCCGTGGGGGGTACCTGACACTCCCTAGACCCCTCGGCACAGCCTAAGATCTAATTTCCCCTAAAGACAGAAACAGGAAACCTATCTTGCCTCAGAGAAAATCCCCAAAGGATAGATAGCCCCCCACAAATATTGACGGTGAGAGGAGAGGGAAATAACATACGCAGAAATTAAATCAGATTTTAGCATAGGAGGCCATACTAGCTAAAAAGAAAGAATAGAACAGAATACTATGCGGTCAGTATAAAAGCACTAGAAAATATCCACCACAGAAAATACGAATCACCACATCTGACTAAAGACATGGGGGGTATATCTGCATCGCCAGAGACACAGCTTAGCTGCAAAAAATCCTTCACAGACAAAGCTGAACAAGACAAAAACATGAATATGCACAAAACGTTAAGGTCCACAGCAGTTGGACAGCAAAAACAAAGCCAGGACTTATCTTTGGAGAAAAGCACAGCAAACTGGAGAGACCAACAGGGAAGTGAATCCTTCAAAAACAATGGACAACTGGCAGGGACTAGAGTTGAGCGACCTTGACCTTTTTAGAGTCGAGCAGGGTTTCGCGAAACCCGACTATCTCAAAAGTCGAGTCGAGTGGAATCGGCCGATTGTCGCGAAAAGTCGGGGATCGACCGAAACACGAAACCCAATGCAAGTCAATGGGGGAGCATAGTCGGCAGTGAGTAGAGGCCAGGAAAACATGTACAGAGCCCATTGTATTGGCAAAAACATCCATTCTTGCTACTGAAGCTTGTCAATCGTAATTTAGCTTATAATAATTGTAAGGCATTTGAAATTGGGGGTCATTTGGCTAAAGTTGTGGGGGGTAGGGCTGGTTCAAGCAATTAGTGGGCCAAGGACATCTGGACCATGTCACGGCAGTGGAGCAGGGAGAGGTAAGTATTTCAACTTTGCAAGTGCTGTGATCCTGAGCAAGCAGGGGGGCCCACTCGTTGGCATTGGCACAGGCACTGGCACAGGGCCCCTCAAAGTACAGCGGTGTGTTTGCACGGCGGGGGCGCCTCCCACCGGCAGCAACACTTTTGCGTACTATGAGAGGCCCTGTGCCAGTGACGTCGCCAATGAGTATTCCTCCCCCCACCTGATGAAGGAACCTGCACCTTCATCTGCACCTTCCTCTTTGTCCCCGTGTAATGTGGTATGGTATGCGGGAAGGGGGACCTGACTTTCAGCAGGGTCACAATCTTGCAGTGTAGCGTGCACGGGGAATGTTGCGTTATGGGTCAATGTACCAGCAGACTCATCTATCACTGGCTGGGCAATGGGCAGGATGAGGGGGAAACAGATATGGGCCCAAAGAATAAAGTGGGCTAAATGCAGTTCAAAATTGGTAACAGGACTAACCAGGGGGCATTGCTTTGTTCAGTGGAGGACAACTGTAATGAGAGGCTGACACAGAGAGTAGGCCCAAATCAGTAAGTATTCTAAATGCAGTTCAAAATTGGCAACAGTAGTAAACCGGCGGCACAGCTTTGTTCACTGTAGGAAAAAAGCAAGGAGCGGCAGACACAGATAGAAGGCCCCAACCCAACTAGTAGGCCTAATGCAGTGTTGTTTTCAACAACTACTTAAGAAGAGCCAGAAGATCGAAGCAATGGAGACGAAACCTGGGGAACACCTTGGAGTGGAACACACCGTCTCTACACCCCATACCCAATTAGTAGGCCTAATGCAGTGTTGTTTTCAACAACTACTAAAGTAGAGCTAGAAGATCGAAGAAATGAAGACTGGAGAGGAAACCTGGGGAACACCTTGTAGTGGAACACACCGTCTCTACACCCCATACCCAATTTGTAGGCCTAATGCAGTGTAGTTTTCAACAACTACTAAACGAGAGTCAGAAGATCGAAGCAATGTAGACGAAACCTGGGGAACACCTTGGAGTGGAACACACCGTCTCTACACCCCATACCCAATTTGTAGGCCTAATGCAGTGTAGTTTTCAGCAACTACTAAACGAGAGTCAGAAGATCGAAGCAATGTAGACGAAACCTAGGGAACACCTTGGAGTGGAACACACCGTCTCTACACCCCATACCCAATTTGTAGGCCTAATGCAGTGTAGTTTTCCACAACTACTAAATGAGAGTCAGAAGATCGAAGCAATGGAGAGGAAACCTGGGGAACACCTTGCAGTGGATCACACCGTCTCTACACCCCATACCCAATTTGTAGGCCTAATGCAGTGTAGTTTTCAACAACTACTAAACGAGAGTCAGAAGATCGAAGCAATGGAGAGGAAACCTGGGGAACACCTTGGAGTGGAACACACCGTACCTACACCCCATACCCAATTTGTAGGCCTAATGCAGTGTAGTTTTCAACAACTACTAAACGAGAGTCAGAAGATCGAAGCAATGGAGAGGAAACCTGGGGAACACCTTGGAGTGGAACACACCGTCTCTACACCCCATACCCAATTTGTAGGCCTAATGCAGTGTAGTTTTCAACAACTACTAAACGAGAGTCAGAAGATCGAAGCAATGTAGACGAAACCTGGGGAACACCTTGGAGTGGAACACACCGTCTCTACACCCCATACCCAATTTGTAGGCCTAATGCAGTGTAGTTTTCAACAACTACTAAACGAGAGTCAGAAGATCGAAACAATGGAGAGGAAACCTGGGGAACACCTTGGAGTGGAACACACCGTCTCTACACCCCATACCCAATTTGTAGGCCTAATGCAGTATAGTTTTCAACAACTACTAAACGAGAGTCAGAAGATCGAAGCAATGGAGAGAAAACCTGGGTAACACCTTGGAGTGGAACACACCGTCTCTACACCCCATACCCAATTTGTAGGCATAATGCAATGTAGTTTTCAACAACTACTAAACGAGAGTCAGAAGATCGAAGCAATGGAGAGGAAACCTGGGGAACACCTTGGAGTGGAACACACCGTCTCTACACCCCATACCCAATTTGTAGGCCTAATGCAGTGTAGTTTTCAACAACTACTAAACGAGAGTCATAAGATCGAAGCAATGGAGAGGAAACCTGGGGAACACCTTGGAGTGGATCACACCGTCTCTACACCCCATACCCAATTTGTAGGCCTAATGCAGTGTAGTTTTCAACAACTACTAAACGAGAGTCAGAAGATTGAAGCAATGGAGAGGAAACCTGGGGAACACCTTGGAGTGGAACACACCGTCTCTACACCCCATACCCAATTTGTAGGCCTAATGCAGTGTAGTTTTCAACAACTACTAAATGAGAGTCAGAAGATCGAAGCAATGGAGAGGAAACCTGGGGAACACCTTGGAGTGGAACACACCGTCTCTACACCCCATACCCAATTTGTAGGCCTAATGCAGTGTAGTTTTCAACAACTACTAAACGAGAGTCAGAAGATTGAAGCAATGGCGAGGAAACTTGGGGAACACCTTGGAGCGGCAGACACCGTTAGTAGGCCCTACCGAAGTAGTAGCCCCAATGCAGTTTTCAAATTCCTAGAGGCTGAAAACCAGACTATTGACGCTCTGCTTTTTTCAAAGGAGGACAGCTGTATTGAGTGGCGCAGACAGACACAGGTAGTAGGCCTTAAACCAAAAATGTGGCTCAATGCAGTTTAAAAAAAGGTTACAGGGGTACACAGGCAGCATTGGTCTGGTCAGTGGAGGACATTTTCAATTATGGACCGCAGACAGACTTTGTACGCCTACTATTAAAAAAAGGATGCTCTATGCAATTAAAAATAGGTTCCAGGGGTCCACGGGCAGCAGTGGTGTGGTCAGTGGGGGAGTATTGGAAGGAGGGACCGCAGACAGGCGTAGTAGGCCTAACATAACAAAATTAGGCTGTAGGCACTTTAAAATTGGTTCCAGGAGAACACGGGCAGCAGTGGTGTGGTCAGCAGAGGACAATTTGAATTAGGGACTGCAGACAGACTTTATAGGCTGTCCCCTGTGGACCATGCATCCAACACATTAACCCAGTGAGCCGTAATGGACACGTAACTTTTTGTGGACATGCCTACTGGTCCATGCGTCTCTTGTCAGGTGCACCTTTCTACTGTTTGATTGCCTGAGTGCTATGACAATGCAGACTTTTTCATGCCGGTGGAGGGCTGGGATGGCTTTTCTCGCAAAAGAAGTGTCGACTGGGTAGCTTGAACCGTGGTACAGCGTAGTTCATCTCGGCTTTATAAATATAAAACAAAGAAAAAAGTAGGCTCCATGCACTTTCAGCTGGGTTCTAGGGGTACACTGGTCAGTGGAGAACTATTGGAAGGAGGGACCGCAGACAGGCTTAGAAGGCCTAACATAATAAAATTGGGCTTTAGGCACTTTATAATTGGTTCCAGGGGTACACGGGCAGCAGTGGTCTGGTCAGTGGAGGCCTAGTGGAAGGAGGGACCGCAGACAGGCGTAGTAGGCCTAACATAATAAAATATGGCTGTAGGCACTTTAAAATTGGTTCCAGGGGTACACAGGCAGCAGTGGTCTGGTCAGTGGAGGACTAGTGGAAGGAGGAACCGCAGACAGGCTTCGAAGGCCTAACATAATAAAATTGGGCTGTAGGCACTTTAAAATTGGTTCCAGGGGTACACGGGCAGCAGTAGACAGGTCACTGGAGGCCTAGTGGAAGGAGGGACCGCAGACAGGCTTCGAAGGCCTAACATAATAAAATTGGGCTGTAGGCACTTTAAAATTGGTTCCAGGGGTACACGGGCAGCAGTGGTCTGGTCAGTGGAGGACAAGTGTAAGGAGGGACCGCAGACAGGCTTCGAAGGCCTAACATAATAAAATTGGGCTGTAGGCACTTTAAAATTTGTTCCAGGGGTACACGGGCAGCAGTAGACAGGTCACTGGAGGCCTAGTGGAAGGAGGGACCGCAGACAGGCTTCGAAGGCCTAACATAATAAAATTGGGCTGTAGGCACTTTAAAATTGGTTCCAGGGGTACACGGGCAGCAGTGGTCTGGTCAGTGGAGGCCTAGTGGAAGGAGGGCCCGCAGACAGGCTTCGAAGGCCTAACATAATAAAATTGGGCTGTAGGCACTTTAAAATTGGTTCCAGGGGTACACGGGCAGCAGTGGTCTGGTCAGTGGAGGACAAGTGTAAGGAGGGACTGCAGACAGGCGTAGTAGGCCTAACATAATAAAATATTGCTGTAGGCACTTTAAAATTGGTTCCAGGGGTACACGGACAGCAGTGGTCTGGTCAGTGGAGGACTAGTGGAAGGAGGGACCGCAGACAGGCTAAGTAGGCCTAACATAATAAAATATGGCTGTAGGCGCTTTAAAATTGGTTCCAGGGGTACACGGGCAGCAGTGGTCTGGTCAGTGGAGGACTAGTGGAAGGAGGGACCGCAGACAGGCTTCGAAGGCCTAACATAATAAAATTGGGCTGTAGGCACTTTAAAATTGGTTCCAGGGGTACACGGGCAGCAGTGGTCTGGTCAGTGGAAGACAAGTGTAAGGAGGGACTGAAGACAGGCGTAGTAGGCCTAACATAATAAAATATGGCTGTAGGCACTTTAACCCCTTTACCCCCAAGGGTGGTTTGCACGTTATGGACCGGGCCAATTTTTACAATTCTGACCACTGTCCCTTTATGAGGTTATAACTCTGGAACGCTTCAACGGATCCCGGTGATTCTGACATTGTTTTCTCGTGACATATTGTACTTCATGATAGTGGTAAAATTTCTTTGATATTACTTGCGATTATTTGTGAAAAAAACGGAAATATGGCGAAAATTTTGAAAATTTTGCAATTTTCCAAATTTGAATTTTTATGCAATTAAATCACAGAGATATGTCACACAAAATACTTAATAAGTAACATTTCCCACATGTCTACTTTACATCAGCACAATTTTGGAACCAAAATTTTTTTTTGTTAGGGAGTTATAAGGGTTAAAAATTGACCAGCAATTTCTCATTTTTACAACACCATTTTATTTTAGGGGCCACATCTCATTTGAAGTCATTTTGAGGGGTCTATATGATAGAAAATACCCAAGTGTGACACCATTCTAAAAACTGCACCCCTCAAGGTTCTCAAAACCACATTCAAGAAGTTTATTAACCCTTCAGGTGTTTCACAGGAATTTTTGGAATGTTTAAATAAAAATTAACATTTTACTTTTTTCACAAATAATTTACTTCAGCTCCAATTTGTTTTATTTTGCTAAGAGTTACAGGAGAAAATGGACCCCAAACCTTGTTGTACAATTTGTCCTGAGTACGCTGATACCACATAAGTGGAGGTAAACCACTGTTTGGGCGCATGACAGAGCTTGGAAGCGAAGGAGCGCCATTTGACTTTTTAATGCAAAATTGACTGGAATTGAGATGGGACGCCATGTTGCGTTTGGAGAGCCACTGATGTGCCTAAACATTGAAACCCCCCACAAGTGACACCATTTTGGAAAGTAGACCCCCTAAGGAACTTATCTAGAGGTATGGTGAGCACTTTGACCCACCAAGTGCTTCACAGAAGTTTATAATGCAGAACCGTAAAAATAAAAAATATTTTTTGTAAAAGAAATGATCTTTTTGCCCCCAATTTTTTATTTTCCCAATGGTAAGAGAAGAATTTGGAACCAAAAAGTTGTTGCACAATTTGTCCTGAGTACTCTGATACCCCATATGTGGGGGTAAACCACTGTTTGGGCGCATGGGAGACCTCGGAAGGGAAGGAGTGCCGTTTGACCTTTCAATGCAAAATTGACAGGAATTGAGATGGGACGCCATGTTGCGTTTGAAAAGCCACTGATGTGCCTAAACATTGAAACCCCCCACAAGTGACACCATTTTGGAAAGTAGACCCCCTAAGGAACTTATCTAGAGGTATGGTGAGCACTTTGACCCACCAAGTGCTTCACAGAAGTTTATAATGCAGAACCGTAAAAATAAAAAATCATTTTTGTGAAAAAAAAAATGATCTTTTCGCCCCCAATTTTTTAATTTCCCAATGGTAAGAGAAGAAATTGGAACCAAAAAGTTGTTGTACAATTTGTCCTCAGTACGTTGATACCCCATATGTGGGGGTAAACCACTGTTTGGGCGCATGGGAGAGCTCGGAAGGGAAGGAGCGCCGTTTGACTTTTCAATGCAAAATTCACAGGAATTGAGATGAGACGCCATGTTGCGTTTGGAGAGCCACTGATGTGCCTAAACATTGAAACCCCCCACAAGTGACACCATTTTGGAAAGTAGACCCCCTAAGGAACTTATCTAGATGTGTTGTGAGCACTTTGACCCACCAAGAGCTTCACAGAAGTTTATAATGCAGAGCCGTAAAAATAAAACAAATTTTTTTTCCCACAAATATTATTTTTTAGCCCCCAGTTTTGTATTTTCCCGAGGGGAACAGGAGAAATTGGACCCCAAAATTTGTTGTGCAATTTGTCCTGAGTGCGCTGATACCCCATATGTGGGGGGGAACCACTGTTTGGGCGCATGGGAAGGCTCGGAAGGGAAGGAGCGCCATTTGAAATACAGACTTAGATGGAATGGTCTGCAGGCATCACATTGCGTTTGCAGGGCCCCTAATGTACCTAAACAATAGAAACCCCCCACAAGTGACCCCATATTGGAAACTAGACCCCCCAAGGAACTTATCTAGATGTGTTGTGAGAACTTTGAGCCCCCAAGTGTTTCACTACAGTTTCTAACGCAGAGCCATGAAAATAAAAAGAAAAATTCCCCCCAAAATTATTTTTTAGCCCCCAGTTTTGTATTTTCTCGAGGGTAACAGGAGAAATTGGACCCCAAAATTTGTTGTCCAATTTGTCCTGAGTGCGCTGATGCCCCATATGTGGAGGGGAACCACCGTTTGGGCGCATGGGAGGGCTCGGAAGGGAAGAAGCGCCATTTGGAATGCAGACTTAGATGGAATGGTCTGCAGGCGTCACATTGCGTTTGCAGAGCCCCTGATGTACCTAAACAGTAGAAACCCCCAACAAGTGACCCCATATTGGAAACTAGACCCCCCCATGAACTTATCTAGATGTGTTGTGAGAACTTTGAGCCCACACGTATTTCACTACAGTTTATAACGCAGAGCCGTGAAAATTAAAAAAAATCTTTTTTTTCCCACAAAACTTATCTTTTAGCCCCCAGTTTTGTATTTTCCCAAGGGTAACAGGAGAAATTGGACCCTAAAAGTTGTTGTCCTATTTGTCCTGAGTACGCTGATACCCCATATATTGGGGTAAACTCCTGTTTGGGCACACGGGAGAGCTCGGAAGGGAAGGAGCACTGTTTTACTTTTTCAACGCAGAATTGGCTGGAATTGAGATCGGACGCCATGTTGCGTTTGGACAGCCCCTGATGTGTCTAAACAGTGGAAACCCCCCAATTATAACTGAAACCCTAATCCAAACACACCCCTAACTCTAATTCCAACAGTAACCCTAACCACACCTCTAACCCTGACACACCCCTAACCCTAATCCCAACCCTATTCCCAACCACAAATGTAATCCAAACCCTAACCCTAACTGTAGCCTTAACCCTAGCCCTAACCATAACCCTAGCCCTAACCATAGCCCTAACCCTAGCCCTAACCCTAGCCCTAACCCTAGCCCTAACCCTAACCCTAGCCCTATCCCTAGCCCTAACCCTAGCCCTAACCCTAACCCTAGCCCTAACCCTAACCCTAGCCCTAACCTCAGCCCTAACCCTAGCCCTAACCCTAATGGGAAAATGGAAATAAATACATTTTTTAAATTTTTTTTACTTTTCCCCAACTAAGGGGGTAATGAAGGGGGGTTTGATTTACTTTTATAGCAGGTTTTTTAGCGGATTTTTATGATTGGCAGCCGTCACTCACTGAAAGACGCTTTCTATTGCAAAAAATATTTTTTGCGTTACCACATTTTGAGAGCTATAATTTTTCCATATTTGAGTCCACAGAGTCATGTGAGGTCTTGTTTTTTGCGGGACGAGTTGACGTTTTTATTGGTAACACTTTCGGGCACGTGACATTTTTTGATCGCCTTTTATTCCGATTTTTGTGAGGCAGAATTACCAAAAACCAGCTATTCATGAATTTCTTTTGGGGGAGGCGTTTATACCGTTCCGCGTTTGGTAAAATTGATAAAGCAGTTTTATTCTTCGGGACAATACGATTACAGCGTCACCTCATTTATATCATTTTTTTATGTTTTGGCGCTTTTATACGATAAAAACTATTTTATAGAAAAAATAATTATTTTTGCATTGCTTTATTCTGAGGACTATAACTTTTTTATTTTTTCGCTGATGATGCTGTATGGTGGCTCATTTTTTGCGGGACAAGATGTCGCTTTCAGCGGTACCCTGGTTATTTATATCTGTCTTTTTGATCGCGTGTTATTCCACTTTTTGTTCGGCGGTATGATAATAAAGCGTTGTTTTTTGCCTCGTTTTTTTTTTTTTTTTCTTACGGTGTTTACTGAAGGGGTTAACTAGTGGGCCAGTTTTATAGGTCGGGTCGTTACGGACGCGGCGATACTAAATATGTGTACTTTTATTGGTTTTTTTTTATTATTTAGATAAAGAAATGTATTTATGGGAATAATATTTTTTTTTTTTTTTTACACACTTGTAAAAAATTTTTTTTTTACTTTTTTACTTTGTCCCAGGGGGGGACAATACAGATCGGTGATCTGCCAGTTTGCACAGCACTCTGACAGATCACCGATCTGTCTGAGAGCAGTGCAGCGTTACCAAGTGCCTGCTCTGAGCAGGCACTTGGTAAGCCACCTCCCTCCCTGCAGGACCCGGATCCGCGGCCATATTGGATCCGGGACTTGATGCAGGGAGGGAGGTGGGAGACCCCCGGAGCAACGCGATCACATCGCATTGCTGCGGGGGGCTCAGGGAAGCCCGCAGGGAGCCCCCTCCCTGCGCGATGCTTCCCTGCACCGCCGGCACATCGCAATCATGTTTGATCGCGGTGTGCCGGGGGTTAATGTGTCGGGGGCGGTCCGAGACCGCTCCTGGCACATAGTGCCGGATGTCAGCTGCGATAAGCAGCTGACACCCGTCCGCGATCGGCCGCGCTCCCCCCGTGAGCGCGGCTGATCGGCTATGACGTACTATTCCGTCCTTGGGAAGTAAAGCCCACCCCACATGGACGGAATAGTACGTCTAATGGCAGAAAGGGGTTAAAATTGGCTCCAGGGGTACACAGGCAGCAGTGGGACCGCAGACAGGCGTAGTAGGCCTAACATAATAAAATATGGCTGTAGGCACTTTAAAATTGGTTCCAGGGGTACATGGGCAGCAGTGGTCTGGTCAGTGGAGGCCTAGTGGAAGGAGGGACCGCAGACAGGCGTAGTAGGCCTAACATAATAAAATATGGCTGTAGGCACTTTAAAATTGGTTCCAGGGGTACACGGGCAGCAGTGGTCTGGTCAGTGGAGGACAAGTGTAAGGAGGGACCGCAGACAGGCGTAGTAGGCCTAACATAATAAAATTGGGCTGTAGACACTTGGAATTCTCTTGCAGGGGTACACAGGCAGCATTGGTGTTGTCAGCGGAGGCCGATTGTAATGGGTGTCTGCCAGTTAGTAGTCCCAAACAATAAATACATGTTAATGTCTCGCATTACAACAAAACGAAAACACAAAAGGGTGCAATCATTAGGTACAGGGGTGGGCTCCTCTGCATAGTTTCAGACCTAGTAACTTGGTGCAAAGTATTTACTTGGGTAAATATAGGACACTGCCCCTGACTATGTTAAGTACCATCATACATGTCAACACAATGGTATTGTCAGTGGCAGGAATTTAAGGATGTCAGCGCATAGACTAAACATTGGTGGAACTGTGAGAGATAATTGTGCAAGTGGTAGAGCAATGTTTGAGCTGGGGGTGGGGGAACTCTCTTGTGGCCGGCGGTACAGGCCCAGGGCCCCTCATGTTACAACAGTGTGTCTGACGTTGGGTGCGCACCACCACCGCCAGAGACACTTTATTGTACTATTAGGGACCCAGTGGCAGTGCTGTCGACCAAAAGAGGGCACACCCACCTCTTCAGACAAACAGCACTCTCACGGGTGCTTGCGCCAAGTGGCGATACCACGGCCCCGTGTGGGGAGTTTGGCCATTTAGGGAGGTGTAAACATGTCGTATGCTGGACAATCAGCTGCTGCAAATTACGAGATTGGTAAAGTCATTCAGAGTAGTCCACAGGCAATACCTTTTCATAGGAAAGCTAGGTGTCGGCCGGGCAAGGTGGGGCAAAAGAATTCGAAATCCAGTTGTGGTTCATTTTAATGAAGGTTAGATCATCAACATTTTGGGTAGCCAGATGAGTCCTTTTTTCGGTTAATATTGAACCTGCAGCACTGAATACTCTTTCTGATAGGACACTAGCTGCCGGGCAAGCAAGCTCCTGCAATGCATATTCTGCCAATTCTGGCCAGGTGTCTAATTTGGATGCCCAGTAATCAAATGGGAATGACGTTTGAGGGAGAACATCGATAAGGGATGAAAAATAGTTAGTAACCATACTGGACAAATGTTGTCTCCTGTCACTTTGAATTGATGCAGCAGTACCTGTCCTGTCTGCGGTCATAGCAAAATCACTCCACAACCTGGTCAGAAAACCCCTCTGTCCAACGCCACTTCTGATTTCTGCACCTCTAACACCTCTGGTCTGCTGCCCCCTGCAGCTCGTGTGAGAACGATCATGGGCGCTGTGTGCTGGGAATGCCTGAAGCAAACGGTCAACAAGAGTTGATTGTTTGGTTGCTAATATTAGTTCCAAGTTCTCATGTGGCATAATATTTTGCAATTTGCCTTTATAGCGAGGATCAAGGAGGCAGGCCAACCAGTAATCGTCATCGTTCATCATTTTAGTAATGCGTGTGTCTCTTTTGAGGATACGTAAGGCATAATCCGCCATGTGGGCCAAAGTTCCAGTTGTCAAATCTGCGGTTGTGCTTGGTTGAGGGGCAGTTTCAGGCAAATCTACGTCACTTGTGTCCCTCAAAAAACCAGAACCCGGCCTCGCCACGCCACCAATTTCCAGTGGCCCCGGAAAAGCTTCCTCATTAAAAATATACTCATCCCCATCATCCTCCTCGTCCTCCACCTCCTCTTCGCACGCTACCTCGTCCTGTACACTGCCCTGACCAGACAATGGCTGACTGTCATCAAGGCTTTCCTCTTCCTCTGCTGCAGACGCCTGATCCTTTATGTGCGTCAAACTTTGCATCAGCAGACGCATTAGGGGGATGCTCATGCTTATTATGGCGTTGTCTGCACTAACCAGCCGTGTGCATTCCTCAAAACACTGAAGGACTTGACACATGTATTGTATCTTCGACCACTGCACACCTGACAACTCCATGTCTGCCATCCTACTGCCTGCCCGTGTATGTGTATCCTCCCACAAAAACATAACAGCCCGCCTCTGTTCGCACAGTCTCTGAAGCATGTGCAGTGTTGAGTTCCACCTTGTTGCAACGTCTATGATTAGGCGATGCTGGGGAAGGTTCAAAGACCGCTGATAGGTCTGCATACGGCTGGAGTGTACGGGCGAACGGCGGATATGTGAACAAAGTCCGCACACTTTGAGGAGCAGGTCGGATAACCCCGGATAACTTTTCAGGAAGCACTGCACCACCAGGTTTAAGGTGTGAGCCAGGCAAGGAATGTGTTTCAGTTGGGAAAGGGAGATGGCAGCCATGAAATTCCTTCCGTTATCACTCACTACCTTGCCTGCCTCAAGATCTACTGTGCCCAGCCACGACTGCGATTCTTTCTGCAAGAACTCGGACAGAACTTCCGCGGTGTGTCTGTTGTCGCCCAAACACTTCATAGCCAATACAGCCTGCTGACGCTTGCCAGTAGCTGCCCCATAATGGGACAACTGGTGTGCAACAGTGGCAGCTGCGGATGGAGTGGTTGGGCGACTACAGTCTGTGGACGAGCTCTCGCTTCTGCAGCAGGGCGAGGAGGAGGAGGGGGTGCGAACGCCTACAGCCAACTGTTTCCTAGACCGTGGGCTAGGCAGAACTGTCCCGAAATTGATGTCCCCTGTGGACCCTGCATCCACCACATTCACCCAGTGTGCCGTGATGGACACGTAACGTCCCTGGCCATGCCTACTGGTCCATGCATCTGTTGTCAGGTGCACCTTTGTACTCACAGATTGCCTGAGTGCATGGACGATGCGCTCTTTAACATGCTGGTGGAGGGCTGGGATGGCTTTTCTCGAAAAGAAGTGTCGACTGGGTAGCTCGTAGCGTGGTTCAGCGTAGTCCATCAGGGCTTTGAAAGCTTCGCTTTCAACTAACCGGTAGGGCATCATCTCTAACGAGATTAGTCTAGCTATGTGGGCGTTCAAACCCTGTGTACACGGATGCGAGGATAAGTACTTCCTTTTTCTAACGAGAGTCTCATGTAGGGTGAGCTGGACTGGAGAGCTGGAGATCGTGGAACTAGCGGGTGTGCCGGTGGACATGGCAGACTGAGAGACGGTTGGAGACGGTATTGTTTCCGCCGGTGCCCTAGATGCAGTGTTTCCTACTACGAAACTGGTGATTCCCTGACCCTGACTGCTTTGGCCTGGCAAAGAAACCTGCACAGATACTGCAGGTGGTGCGGAAAATGGTGGCCTTACAGTGATGGCAGGGATGTATCTGCACAATAGCTGTTCTACCCTGTATGCACACATGGATTTTTCCTCTCTGAACCCTGTTCACACAGGTTATATACAGATGATCAGGTTTTTAAATACATCAGATAGGGATTGCATACATTAGTTAGGACTGCTCTGATAAGGGTATACCGTGAAGATTGGTAGAGCAGCTTAGTATACATTTTTTGCAAAAAACGTATCAACCAAATACCCTGTTTTTTACATCTTTTACTAGCACTTGCGGATTACTGCAACATTTTTTCAAACTGAGTGTTTTTGGTTTTACTATTCTCTTTTGTGTCTTCAGGTTTCTTGGTGGTGTGTGAACATGATCATACAGACTTGTTCACTGTGCAAGTAGCCCATGTGTTCCTGTTTCCAAAAAAGAAACCTGCACAGATACTGCAGGTGGTTCGGAAAATGGTGGCCTTATAGTGACGGAAGGGATGTAGCGTTGATGACTAGCTTCATTGGCCGAGGGTGCTACAACCTTAAGGGACGTTTGGTAGTTAGTCCAGGCTTGCAAATGCATGGTGGTTAAATGTCTATGCATGCAACTTGTATTGAAACTTTTCAGATTCTGACCTCTGCTTAAGGTAGTTGAACATTTTTGACAGATGACTTTGCGCTGATCAATTGGATGTTGTTTAAAAAAATGCCAGACTGCACTCTTTCGAGCATCAGATCCCTTTTCAGGCATTGCAGACTGAGCTTTAACCGGATGGCCACGCTGTCCTCCAACAGGTTTTGGCTTTGCCACGCGTTTTGTGCCATCTACGGGCTCGGCAGATGGAACCTGTTGCGATGTTGATGCCTGCTGCTGCCCCTCCTCCTCCGCTTTAGAACTACTGCCGCCTGCACCCTGTTCCCCCAATGGCTGCCAATCGGGGTCAACAACTGGGTCATCTATAACCTCCTCTTCTAGCTCATCTGCAACTTCGTCTGTGTCACCGTGTAAGTCGGTGGTATAGCGTTCGTGACGGGGCAACATATTCTCATCAGGGTCTGATTCTGGATCAGTACCCTGCGAGGGCAATGTTGTGGTCTGAGTCAAAGGACCAGCATAGTAGTCTGGCTGTGGCTGTGCATCAGTGCACTCCATGTCAGATTCAACTTGTAATGGGCATGGCCTGTTAACTGCTTCACTTTCTAAGCCAGGGACGGTATGTGTAAAGAGCTCCATAGAGTAACCCGTTGTGTCGCCTGCTGCATCCTTCTCTGTTGTTGTTTTTGCTGAAGAGGACAAGGAAGCGACTTGTCCGTGACCGTGAACATCCACTAACGACGCGCTGCTTTTACATTTACCAGTTTCAAAAGAGGAGGCCAAAGAGCTAGAGGCTGAGTCAGCAAGGTAAGCCAAAACTTGCTCTTGCTGCTCCGGCTTTAAAAGCGGTTTTCTTACTCCCAGAAAAGGGATCGTTCGAGGCCTTGTGTAGCCAGACGACGAACCTGGCTCCACAGCTCCAGACTTAGGTGTTATATTTTTTTTCCCACGACCACCTGATGCTCCACTACCACTACCATCATTACCAGCTGACAATGAACGCCCACGGCCACGACCTCTTCCACCAGACTTCCTCATTGTTTTAAAAACGTAACCAAAGTAACGGTATTTGTTGCTGTCAAACAACTTACACGGTGAGCTATAACTTCAGTATGATTTAGATATCCCTTTACAGGTGGGTGAGACCGCAAGGAAAATCAGGCACAATGTTACACACTCTGTTTTCGGTGGCACCAAATGAGAGAGATGCCACACACGCAGGACTGTCACTCAAGCACAAATGTCAATATTAATCTCCCACTGTTTTTTTTTATTTTTTCAGGGAGAATTTAGAAACCAAATAAAAAAAAAATAAATAGGCTATCTATGGCCCACTATTTGAGAGAGAGATGGCACACTCAGGAGTCAGGACTGGCACACAAGCAGAAAGGCCAATATTAATCTCCCACTGATTTTTTTGATTTTTTCAGGGAGAATTTAGAAACCAAATATAAAAAAAAAATAAGCTTTCTATTGTTAGGAGTCGAGTTTCCTCTGCTGCACAGGGGGAATCTCGGTCCGTGTCTGCTGCGGTCTCCCATTCGGTATCGGCCGCAGTGGGCTCTGCTCAGCGGAGACGTCGCTTCCAGCGTCTCGCTGGGGCTGATTCGGTGCATAGGGTCACTACTGCCTTTTCTGGCTTTCCTATGGTACCCTGCACTGATCTGCGGCGAGCGAGCCTCTCTGGGACTAAGTCCTTGTTTACTCACACTGACCATGCCCAGGGCAGGGTCTCCCATTGGAGGTCGAGGGCCACATGTTCGGTCACATGCTCAGGTGCTGCAGTAGATTCCATTGGTCCTTCTGGAAGGTCCTGAAAGGGCAAAACATGCTCAGGTACTGCAGCACTTTCCATTTGTCCTTCTGGAAGGTCCTGAAAGGGCAAAAACTTCAGTAGCAGCTTCCTGTGCTGCAACTATATAAACTGCGCATGACTGCACGGCTATGCGCTAGTATCGTCTTTTGCTATATGCTTTGCGCCAATGTGGTCATGTGTTTGTATGTGTTCAGGGACCCGGCTGAACTAAGCCCCTAGAATGCTGGCACCTCCGGCGAGGAGATTATTTATAAGTGTGTTCAGGGACCCGACTGAAATAAGCCCCTAGAATGCTGGCTCCTCCGGCGAGGAGATTGAGTATGCATGCATGACCACTCACTGCTCACATCTGGGTAGTTGGCCTGTGCCTCTGTGAAAGTCTAACAGGGCACAGAGCTCACCTCTCGTGGTTACTCTGTGAAGCTAACAGAGTTAGTATATACCGCCATATAGAGCCGCCATTATCTAGCAGCAGGTACTTTCCTGCACGGTGGATCCCGGGTTGCGAACGCACCAATTCCTTTTAATAAACAATATATTTGGTGCGTTCCGCCAACCCTAACAGTATACTAGCGCCAGGATCTGGCTAAGTAATGGCGGATGAACAGCGATTGCAGGGGTACATCCAGCTGCTGGAGGGCCGGTTGGCGTCTCTTGAGCGTGCAACCTCGGCGGTGGATGTTACCGCAATAGCTGTTCAGGCTGCTAGCGTGGCTGCAGCAGCTTTACCCACTGCCACCTCTGTTCCGACCCTATCTCACCTTCCTTTGCCTGAGAGATACTCTGGGGACAGTAAGTCCTGTAGGGGTTTCGTGAGCCAATGTGGTATACACCTCGAGCTCCTGGCTGCTCGTTTCCCTACTGAGCGGGCAAAGGTGGGATTCATAATCTCCCTCTTGTCGGACAGAGCGTTGGAGTGGGCTACGCCGCTGTGGGAGCGCAACGATCATGTGGTGCGGAGTGTTTCTCGGTTTCTGGACTCTCTGAAACAGGTCTTTTTAGGACCTCAAGTCACCCATGATACAGCGCTCCAACTGCTGGCTTTGACTCAGGGTTCAACCATGGTCAGCCATTTTGCGGTTCTCTTCCGGACTTTAGCGTCTGAGTTGGAATGGCCAGATAAAACCCTCATTCCCATATTTTGGAGGGGGCTGGCTGACCATGTGAAGGACGCTTTGGCCACTAGGGAGATTCCCGCCACACTGGAGGAGCTCATAGCCATATCTACTCGCATAGACCTTCGTTTTCATGAGCGAAGGTTGGAGCGAGCCCAGTGTAGGCAGAGGTTTCGGCTGGCTCCCACCTTCGCCAAACCTTTGGAATCCCCAGTCCTGGCGTCCGAGTCACATGAGGCCTTAGAGGTGACACGAGCGGGATCCAAGTCTCAGTCCGCCCGTGCACATAAGGTCCGTCATGTTTGCCGGCAGTCAGGACATCTTGCCTTCAAGGGTCCTCAGTGGTCGGGGAAACGTCAGCGTCTAGTGGCAGTTGGAGGAGGTACACTAGACACGGCGACGTTTGCCTCAAAGTTGTCCTTCAAGGGGACGATTACCATAGGCCCATCCACTCTTATGGTCGAGCTATGCGTGGATTCTGGGGCAGAGGGTAATTTTATGTCTTCCTCTTTTGCCCAGCATCACGCAATACCCTTGGTGATGCTCGCCAAGCCTGTAACCGTTCGAGTGGTAAATGGGTCAACACTACCCTCACAGATTACCCACCAAACCATTCCTTTCACGCTTTCTGTGTCTCCATCACATCAGGAGATAATCTCCCTATTAGTCATTCCTGAGGGAATTGATGAGGTCCTGTTGGGGATACCATGGCTTCGCTACCATTCTCCTCATATTGAGTGGTCCTCTGGGAGAATTTTGGGATGGAGTAAATCCTGCGAGGGTAGATGTCAGAGGGAGTGCGTTCAGGTTGCTACTACACAGGTACCCGCAGATCTTTCCTCTCTCCCCAAGCACTATTGGCCCTATGCAGACGTGTTCTCCAAATGAGCTGCGGAGACCCTTCCGCCTCACCGCCCCTATGACTGTCCTATTGACCTCTTGCCTGGTGCTGAGCCTCCCCGGGGTCGAGTCTATCCGTTATCTCTCCCGGAGACGGAGGCAATGTCTCAGTACATCCAAGAGAATCTGGCAAGAGGATTCATTAGGAAGTCAGTGTCACCGGCAGGGGCTGGGTTCTTCTTCGTTCAGAAGAAGACTGGAGACTTACGTCCATGCATAGACTACAGGGGTCTTAACGCCATCACCGTTAAGAACAAGTACCCGTTACCCCTGATATCTGAGCTGTTTGATAGGCTACGGGGAGCGAGGGTATTTACGAAGTTAGATCTGTGGGGTGCTTACAACCTGATTCGCATCCGTGAGGGGGATGAATGGAAGACGGCTTTTAACACCAGGGATGGGCACTATGAATATCTGGTGATGCCCTTCGGGCTCTGTAATGCCCCAGCCGTTTTCCAAGACTTTGTGAACGACATCTTCCGGGATATGCTCACCACCTCGGTCGTAGTCTATCTGGATGATATTCTCATCTTCTCTCCAGATATTGACTCCCATCGGAGAGATGTTCGCAAAGTCTTCGACCTCTTACGGGCAAACTCCCTCTACGCCAAGTTGGAGAAGTGTGTGTTTGAGCAGGAGTCCTTGCCTTTCCTTGGTTATATCATCTCTGCCCAGGGTTTGGCTATGGATCCTGCCAAGCTACAGGCTGTAATGGACTGGCAGGAACCCCATTCTCTTAAAGCGGTGCAGCGCTTTATGGGGTTCATTAATTACTATCGCCAGTTCATTCCACACTTCTCAACTTTGGTAGCTCCCTTGGTTGCCCTCACCAAGAAGGGAGCAAATCCCAAGTTGTGGTCAGAGGAGGTCTCCAAAGCTTTTCTCTCGATCAAGTCACACTTGGCTAGCGCTCCCATCCTACATCGCCCCGATGTTGATAAACCATTTATCTTGGAGGTGGATGCCTCATCCGTTGGTGCTGGAGCAGTCCTTTTCCAAAAGGATGCTCAAGGTCGGAAGCATCCTTGCTTCTTCTTCTCCAAGACCTTCACACAAGTGGAGAGGAATTAATCCATCGGGGACAGGGAGTTGCTAGCCATGAAGTTGGCTTTTTCAGAGTGGAGACATCTCTTGGAGGGAGCTCGCTTTCCCTTCCAAGTCTTCACTGACCACAAGAACTTGCTATATCTACAAACGGCCCAGCGGCTGAATTCTCGCCAGGCTAGATGGTCTCTGTTCTTCTCCCGCTTCCATTTTACTCTTCATTTCCTCTCCGGGGAGAAGAACGTTCGTGCTGACGCTCTCTCCCGCTCCGTAGTGTCATCGGAGGAGGAGGAGGAGCCTAGGCTTATTGTCCCATCTGAGAGCCTGAGAACTGTAGCTCCGGTTTCGCTAGAGTCTGTGCCCCCGGGCAAGACTTTCGTACCAGCTAACTTGCGACCGGAGGTTCTCTCTTGGGCTCACTCCTCCAGAGTGGGTGGGCATTTTGGGACCAGGAGGACATCTGAGCTTTTGGCGAGAACATACTGGTGGCCGCATATGTCCCGAGATGTCAGGGACTATATTCAGGCGTGCGTTTCTTGCACCCAGAATCGGTCTCCTCGGCAACGGCCTGCTGGGTTGCTTTACCCTCTACCGGTGGCAGACAGGCCCTAGGAGATGGTGGGGATAGACTTTGTAGTGGGTCTACCCAAGTCGCGTGGCTGCTCCATTATTTGGGTTGTCACCGACCATTTCTCCAAGATGGTGCATTTGGTGCCGCTTCCTCGGTTACCCTCAGCACGGGCCTTGGCGGTGTTGTTCATTAAACACGTTTTCCGATTGCATGGTATGCCTGATAAGATTGTCAGCGATCGGGGTCCCCAGTTTGCATCTCGGTTTTGGAGAGAGCTCTGCCGTTTACTCAGCATAGAGTTAAACCTCTCCTCTGCATACCATCCCGAGACGAATGGGTTGGTGGAGAGAACCAACCAGACTCTGGTGACATATTTGCAACATTTCGTCTCTGCTAGGCAGGATGACTGGGCATCTTTGCTACCTTGGGCATAATTTGCCCTGAACAACGCCGTAGCCGATTCCACTGGTCAAACTCCTTTTCTCCTTACTTACGGCCAGCATCCGCGTGTCCCTGTGCCCATGCCCGTGTCATCCACCGATTCTAGGGTGGCAGACTGGGCGGTGGAGGCACGTGACATCTGGGACCACACACAGGATGCCATCTGGGCCTCCAAGGAGAGAATGAGGGTTTCGGCTGATACACACCGGCGCCCCGCTCCGGTCTTTGCTCCTGGCGACTTAGTGTGGCTCTCCGCCCGTAACATCAGGCTGCGAGTTGAGTCGACTAAGTTTGCTCCTCGCCACATTGGCCTGTTTAAGGTTCTGGAACAGGTCAACCCTGTGGTCTACCGTTTGGCTATTCCTCCACGCCTTGGTATCACCGATACTTTCCACGTTTCCCTCTTAAAGCCCGTTCATTTGTCCCGGTTTTCCGAGTCATCTGCTGGGACATCGGGTTCATCCACGGATGAGTTTGACGTGAATTCTATTGTGGGGTGTGTTGTGAATTCTGTGGCTGAATTCACTCCTGTGGTCACAAGTGGTACTGCAGCTTCTGAGCTTCCTCCCTCAGGTGTTCTGGTGAGCTCGTTAATTGCTTCATTACTTAACTCCGCCTGATGCTGCTATCCTTGCTCCTTGTCAATGTTTCAGTGTTGGATCTGAGCTTCTCCTGATTGTTCCTGTGACCTGCTGCTCTGTATAGCTAAGTGCTTTTTGTTTTTTTGTTGCTTTTTTTCTGTCCAGCTTGTCTTTTGTTTTGCTGGAAGCTCTGAGACGCAAAGGGTGTACCGCCGTGCCGTTAGTTCGGCACGGTGGGGTTTTTTTGTCCCCTTTGCGTGGTTTTGCTTTAGGGTTTTTTGTAGACTGCAAAGTTCGCTTTACTGTCCTCGCTCTGTCCTAGAATATCGGGCCCCACTTTGCTGAATCTATTTCATCCCTACGTTTTGTCTTTCCATCTTACTCACAGTCATTATATGTGGGGGGCTGCCTTTTCCTTTGGGGAATTTCTCTGGGGCAAGTCAGGCCTATTTTTCTATCTTCAGGCTAGCTAGTTTCTTAGGCTGTACCGAGTTGCCTAGGTAGTTGTTAGGCGCAATCCACAGCCGCTTTTAGTTGTGTTTAGGATAGGATCAGGTGTGCAGTCTACAGAGTTTCCACGTCTCAGAGCTCGTTCTTGTATTTTTGGGTATTTGTCAGATCACTGTGTGCGCTCTGATCGCTAAGCACACTGTGTTTCTGGATTGCCTTCATAACACCTGTCATTAGCAAACATAACAGGGGTGCAAGGTGGTACGTGGCAATAAATTTTATCTGGTGGACTGGAAGGGTCACGGCCAAGAGGATAGAATCTGGGAGCGTGTGGAGCACATTCGGGCTCCGCTGCTTATCTCAGCTTTTGAGCGTAGTGAGGCTCAAGGAGGGGGGGGCCCTAGGAGGGGGGGGTAATGTTAGGAGTCGAGTTTCCTCTGCTGCACAGGGGGAATCTCGGTCCGTGTCTGCTGCAGTCTCCCATTCGGTATCGGCCGCAGTGGGCTCTGCTCAGCGGAGACGTCGCTCCCAGCGTCTCGCTGGGGCTGATTCGGTGCATAGGGTCACTACTGCCTTTTCTGGCTTTCCTATGGTACCCTGCACTGATCTGCAGCGAGCGAGCCTCTCTGGGACTAAGTCCTTGTTTACTCACACTGAGCATGCCCAGGGCAGGGTCTCCCATTGGAGGTCGAGGGCCACATGTTCGGTCACATGCTCAGGTGCTGCAGTACATTCCATTGGTCCTTCTGGAAGGTCCTGAAAGGGCAAAACATGCTCAGGTACTGCAGCACTTTCCATTGGTCCTTCTGGAAGGTCCTGAAAGGGCAAAAACTTCCGCCAACCCTAACATCTATGGCCCACTATTTGAGAGAGAGAGATGGCACACTCAGGAGTCAGGACTGGAACACAAGCAGAAAGGCCAATATTAATCTCCCACTGTTTTTTTTTATTTTTTCAGGGAGAATTTAGAAACCAAATAAAAAAAAAATAAATAGACTTTCTATGGCCCACTATTTGAGAGAGAGATGGCACACTCAGGAGTCAGGACTGAAACACAAGCAGAAAGGCCAATATTATTCTCCCACTGTTTTTTTTATTTTTTCAGGGAGAATTTAGAAACCAAATAAAAAAATAAATAAATAGGCTTTCTATGGTCCACTATTTGTGAGAGAGAGATGGCACACTCAGGAGTCAGGACTGGCACACAAGCAGAAAGGCCAATATTAATCTCCCACTGTTTTTTTTTATTTTTTCAGGGAGAATTTAGAAACCAAATAAAAAAATAAATAGGCTTTCTATGGTCCACTATTTGAGAGAGAGAGATGGAACACTCAGGAGTCAGGACTGGCACACAAGCAGAAAGGCCAATATTAATCTCCCACTGTTTTTTTTATTTTTTCAGGGAGAATTTAGAAACCAAATAAAAAAAAATAAATAGGTTTTCTATGGCCCACTATTTGAGAGAGAGAGATGGCACACTCAGGAGTCAGGACTGGCACACAAGCAGAAAGGCCAATATTAATCTCCCACTGTTTTTTTTTTTATTTTTTCAGGGAGAATTTAGAAACCAAATATATAAAAAAAATAGGCTTTCTATGGCCCACTATTTGAGAGAGAGATGGCACACTCAGGAGTCAGGACTGGCACACAAGCAGAAAGGCCAATATTAATCTCCCACTGATTTTTTTGATTTTTTCAGGGAGAATTTAGAAACCAAATATAAAAAAAAATAAGCTTTCTATTGTTAGGAGTCGAGTTTCCTCTGCTGCACAGGGGGAATCCCGGTCCGTGTCTGCTGCGGTCTCCCATTCGGTATCGGCCGCAGTGGGCTCTGCTCAGCGGAGATGTCGCTCCCAGCGTCTCGCTGGGGCTGATTCGGTGCATAGGGTCACTACTGCCTTTTCTGGCTTTCCTATGGTACCCTGCACTGATCTGCGGCGAGCGAGCCTCTCTGGGACTAAGTCCTTGTTTACTCACATTGAGTATGCCCAGGGCAGGGTCTCCCATTGGAGGTCGAGGGCCACATGTTCGGTCACATGCTCAGGTGCTGCAGTACATTCCATTGGTCCTTCTGGAAGGTCCTGAAAGGGCAAAACATGCTCAGGTACTGCAGCACTTTCCATTGGTCCTTCTGGAAGGTCCTGAAAGGGCAAAAACTTCAGTAGCAGCTTCCTGTGCTGCAACTATATAAACTGCGCATGACCGCACGGCCATGCGCTAGTATCGTCTTTTGCTATATGCTTTGCGCCAATGTGGTCATGTGTTTGTATGTGTTCAGGGACCCGGCTGAAATAAGCCCCTAGAATGCTGGCACCTCCGGCGAGGAGATTGTGTATAAGTGTGTTCAGGGACCCGGCTGAAATAAGCCCCTAGAATGCTGGCTCCTCCGGCGAGGAGATTGAGTATGCATGCATGACCACTCACTGCTCACATCTGGGTAGTTGGCCTGTGCCTCTGTGAAAGTCTAACATGGCACAGAGCTCACCTCTCGCAGTTACTCTGTGAAGCTAACAGAGTTAGTATATACCGCCATACAGAGCCGCCATTATCTAGCAGCAGGTACTTTCCTGCACGGTGGATCCCGGGTTGCGAACGCACCAATTCCTTTTAATAAACAATATATTTGGCGCGTTCCTCCAACCCTAACATCTATGGCCCACTATTTGAGAGAGAGAGATGGCACACTCAGGAGTCAGGACTGGAACACAAGCAGAAAGGCCAATATTAATCTCCCACTGTTTTTTTTTATTTTTTCAGGGAGAATTTAGAAACCAAATAAAAAATAAATAAATAGACTTTCTATGGCCCACTATTTGAGAGAGAGATGGCACACTCAGGAGTCAGGACTGGAACACAAGCAGAAAGGCCAATATTATTCTCCCACTGTTTTTTTTATTTTTTCAGGGAGAATTTAGAAACCAAATAAAAAAATAAATAAATAGGCTTTCTATGGTCCACTATTTGTGAGAGAGAGATGGCACACTCAGGAGTCAGGACTGGCACACAAGCAGAAAGGCCAATATTAATCTCCCACTGTTTTTTTTTATTTTTTCAGGGAGAATTTAGAAACCAAATAAAAAAATAAAAAGGCTTTCTATGGTCCACTATTTGAGAGAGAGAGATGGCACACTCAGGAGTCAGGACTGGCACACAAGCAGAAAGGCCAATATTAATCTCCCACTGTTTTTTTTATTTTTTCAGGGAGAATTTAGAAACCAAATAAAAAAAAATAAATAGGCTTTCTATGGCCCACTATTTGAGAGAGAGATGGCACACTCAGGAGTCAGGACTGGCACACAAGCAGAAAGGCCAATATTAATCTCCCACTGTTTTTTTTATTTTTTCAGGGAGAATTTAGAAACCAAATTAAAAAAAAAATAGGCTTTCTATGGCCCACTATTTGAGAGAGAGAGATGGCACACTCAGGAGTCAGGACTGGCACACAAGCAGAAAGGCCAATATTAATCTCCCACTGTTTTTTTTATTTTTCAGGGAGAATTTAGAAACCAAATATAAAAAAAAATAGGCTTTCTATGGCCCACTATTTGAGAGAGAGAGATGGCACACTCAGGAGTCAGGACTGGCACACAAGCAGAAAGGCCAATATTAATCTCCCACTGTTTTTTTTTTATTTTTTCAGGGAGAATTTAGAAACCAAATATATATAAAAAAATAGGCTTTCTATGGCCCACTATTTGAGAGAGAGAGATGGCACACTCAGGAGTCAGGACTGGCACACAAGCAGAAAGGCCAATATTAATCTCCCACGGTTTTTTGTTATTTTTTCAGGGAGAATTTAGAAACCAAATTTAAAAAAAATAAATAAATAGGTTTTCTATGGCCCACTATTTGAGAGAGATATGGCAGACTCAGGACTGGCACACAAGCCCAAAGGCCAATATTAATCTCCCACTGTTTTTTTTTTTTTTCAGGGAGAATTTATAAACCCCCCCTCCCCCAAGAAAAACAGAAAAATAAAAAGGCTTTCTATGGCCCACTATGTGAGAGAGATGGCACACACAGGGATGGCACTCTAGCAGAAATGCCAATCTTAATCTCCCACAACTTATTTTTTTAGGGAGAAAAAAAAAAAAAAAAAAGGGACTGTCCTACAATTACTATCTCCCTGCAGTAATCTCAGCCAGGTATGGCAGGCAGCAATAAGGAGTGGACTGATGCACAAATTAAATAAAAAGTGTGGACAAACAAAAAAGATAGCTGTGCAGAAAGTAAGGAACAACAGGATTTGTGCTTTGAAAAAAGCAGTTGGTTTGCACAGCGGCGTACACACCGCAATGCAGCTATCAGGGAGCCTTCCAGGGCAGCCCAATGAGCTACAGCGCTGAGGAAAAAAAAATGTAGCTTCCACTGTCCCTGCAAACAAAAGGTGGTGTTGGACAGTGGAAATCTCTACAGCACAAGCGGTTTGGTGGTTAATGGACCCTGCCTAACGCTATCCCTGCTTCTGACGAAGCGGCAGCAACCTATCCCTAGGCTCAGATCAGCAGCAGTAAGATGGAGGTCGGCGGGAACGCCTCTTTATAGCCCCTGTGACGCCGCAGACAGCAAGCCAATCACTGCAATGCCCTTCTCTAAGATGGTGGGGACCAGGACCTATGTCATCACGCTGCCCACACTCTGCGTCCACCTTCATTGGCTGAGAAATGGCGCTTTTCGCGTCATTGAAACACGACTTTGGCGCGAAAGTCGCTTACCGCATGGCCGACCCCACACAGGGGTCGGGTTTCATGAAACCCGACTTTGCCAAAAGTCGGCGACTTTTGAAAATGAACGATCCGTTTCGCTCAACCCTAGCAGGAACTAAAGAGTCCAGCAAGGCTATATACCCCAGTCAGTTTTGCAATTAGTAGAAACACCAGTCCAATCCTGCAGTCCAGTCACAACTGCATTACCCTCTACAACCACCGGAGGGAGCCCAAAAGCTGAATTCACAACAGTACCCCCCCCCCTTGAGGAGGGGTCACCGAACCCTCACCAGAGCCTCCAGGCCGATCAGGATGAGCCCGATGAAAGGTACGGACCAAATCAGCGGCATGGACATCAGAGGCAGAAACCCAAGAATTATCCTCCTGGCCATAACCCTTCCATTTGACAAGGTACTGAAGCTTCCGCCTCGAAAAACGAGAATCCAAAATCTTCTCAACCACATATTCCAACTCCCCGTCGACCAACACAGGGGCCGGAGGATCAACAGAGGGAACAACGGGCTCCACATACTTCCGCAACAAAGATCTATGGAAGACATTATGAATAGCAAAAGAGGCCGGAAGCGCCAGGCGAAAGGACACCGGATTAATAATCTCAGAAATCCTATAAGGACCAATAAATCGAGGCTTAAACTTAGGGGAAGAAAGCTTCATAGGCACATGACGGGAGGATAACCAAACCAGATCACCAACCCGAAGCCGGGAACCAACACACCGACGACGGTTAGCAAAACGTTGAGCCTCCTCCTGAGACAACACCAAATTGTCCACCACATGAGCCCAAATCTGCTGCAACCTGTCGACCACAGAATCCACACCAGGAAGGTCAGAAGGCTCAACCTGCCCAGAAGGAAAACAAGGATGAAAACCAAAATTACAAAAAAACGGCGAAACCAAAGTAGCCGAACTAGCCCGATTATTAAGGGCAAACTCGGCCAATGGCAAAAAATCCACCCAATCATCCTGATCAGCAGACACAAAGCATCTCAAATAGGTCTCCAAGGTCTGATTAGTTCGCTCAGTCTGGCCATTTGTCTGAGGATGAAATGCAGAAGAAAAAGACAAATCAATGCCCAGCTTGGCACAAAAGGCCCGCCAAAACCTAGAGACAAACTGGGAACCTCTGTCGGACACAATATTCTCCGGAATACCATGCAAACGAACCACATGCTGAAAAAACAACGGAACCAAATCAGAAGAAGAAGGCAATTTAGGCAAAGGCACCAAATGAACCATCTTAGAAAATCGGTCACAGACAACCCAGATAACCGACATTCTTTGGGAAACCAGAAGATCGGAAATAAAATCCATAGAAATATGTGTCCAGGGCCTCTTAGGGACCGGTAATGGCAAAAGCAACCCACTAGCGCGGGAACAGCAAGGCTTAGCCCGCGCACAAATCCCACAGGACTGCACAAAAGAACGCACATCCCGCGACAAAGAAGGCCACCAAAAGGACCTACCAACCAAATCTCTGGTACCAAAAATCCCAGGATGGCCAGCCAACACAGAACAATGAACCTCAGAAATCACTTTACTAGTCCATCTATCAGGAACAAACAGTTTCCCCACAGGACAGCGGTCAGGTTTATTAGCCTGAAATTCCTGAAGAACCCGTCGTAAATCAGGGGAAATGGCAGAAAGAATCACCCCTTCCTTCAAAATGCCGACCGGCTCAAGAACCCCAGGGGAATCAGGAAAAAAAAAACTCCTAGAGAGGGCATCCGCCTTAACATTCTTAGTACCAGGAATGTACGAGACCACAAAATCAAAAGGGGAGAAAAACAGGGACCATCGAGCCTGTCTAGGATTCAGCCGCTTGGCCGACTCGAGGTAAATCAGATTCTTATGATCGGTCAGGACCACAATACGGTGCTTGGCCCCCTCAAGCCAATGTCGCCACTCCTCAAATGCCCACTTCATAGCCAACAACTCCCGATTGCCGACATCATAATTGCGTTCCGCAGGCGAAAACTTCCGAGAAAAGAAGGCATCAAGTTCATCAAGGAACCATCAGAATTCCCCAGAGACAAAACGGCCCCTGCCCCAATCTCAGACGCGTCAACCTCAACCTGAAATGGAAGAGAAATATCTGGCTGACGCAACACAGGGGCAGGAGTAAATCGGCGTTTAAGCTCCTGAAAGGCAGAGACAGCCGCGGAGGACCAATTCGTCACATCAGCGACTTTCTTGGTCAAATCGGTCAGAGGTTTAACCACACTGGAGAAGTTGGCAATGAAACGACGATAAAAATTAGCAAAGCCCAAGAATTTCTGAAGGCTCTTCACAGATGTGGGCTGAATCCAATCATGAATGGCCTAAACCTTAACCGAATCCATTTCTATAGATGAGGGAGAAAAAATGAAACCCAAAAAAGAAACCTTCTGTACTCCAAAGAGGCACTTTGACCCCTTCACAAATAAAGCATTATTACGGAGGATCTGAAATACCATCCTGACCTGTTTCACATGAGACTCCCAATCATTGGAAAAAAATCAAAATATCATCCAAATATACAACCATGAATTTATCAAGATAACTCCGAAAGATATCATGCATGAAGGATTGGAACACAGATGGGGCATTAGAGAGTCCGAATGGCATCACAAGGTATTCAAAATGGCCTTCGGGCGTATTAAATGCAGTTTTCCATTCGTCACCCTGCTTAATACAAATAAGATTATATGCCCCTCGAATGTCAATCTTAGTAAACCAGCTAGCCCCCTTAATCCTAGCAAACAAATCAGTAAGCAAAGGCAAAGGATATTGAAATTTGACCGTGATCTTATTCAAGAGGCGATAATCAATACAGGGTCTCAAGGAGCCATCCTTCTTGGCAACAAAAAAGAACCCCGCTCCCAACGGTGAAGAAGATGGCCGAATATGCCCTTTCTCCAAAGACTCCTTAATATAGCTCCGCATGGCGGCATGTTCAGGCACAGACAGGTTGAAAAGTTGGCCCTTAGGGAATTTACAACCTGGAATCAAGTCAATAGCACAATCACGGTCCCTATGCGGTGGAAGGGAACTGGATTTGGGCTCATCGAATACATCCTGGAAGTCTGACAAAAACTCAGGAATTTCAGAAGAGGGGGAAGAGGAAATTGACATCAAAGGAATCTAATCATGAACCCCCTGACAACCCCAACTAGTCACAGACATGGATTTCAAATCTAACACCGGATTATGTAGCTACAACCATGGAAAATCCAGCACAACATCATCATGCAAATTATGCAACACCAGAAAACAACAATCTTCCTGATGGGCTGGCGCCATGCGCATGGTCAGCTGTGTCCAAAACTGGGGCTTATTTTTAGCCAACGGTGTAGCATCAATGCCCCTCAAAGGAATAGGGTTCTGCAAAGGCTGCAAGGGAAAACCACAACTTCTGGCAAATTCTAAGTCCATTAAGTTCAGAGCGGCGCCTGAATCCACAAATGCCATGACAGAAAATGATGACAATGAGCAGATCAAGGTCACAAATAACAGAAATTTAAGTTGTACAGTGCTGATGGTAACAGAACTAGCGATTCTCTTTATACGCTTAGGGCAATCAGAAATAACATGAGCAGAATCGCCGCAGTAAAAACACAACCTATTCTGACGCCTAAATGTTTGACGTTCAGCTCTAGACAAAGTCCTATCACACTGCATAGGCTCAGGGCTCCGCTCAGAGGACAACGCCATAGAGTGCACAACTCTGCGCTCGCGCAAGCGCCGATCAATCTGAATGGCCAGAGACATAGAATCACTCAGACCAGTAGGCGTGGGGAACCCCACCATAACATCTTTAATGGATTCAGAAAGAGCCTTTCTGAAAATCGCCGCCAAGGCATCCTCATTCCATTTAGTCAGTACAGACCATTTTCTAAATTTCTGGCAATACGATTCTGCCGCTTCTTGACCCTGACACAGGGCCAACAAGATTTTGTCAGCCTGATCCACAGAATTAGGCTCATCATATAACAATCCCAATGCCTGAAAGAACGAATCAACATTAAGCAAAGCAGGATTGCCAGTTTCCAGGGAAAATGCCCAATGCTGTGGGTCACCACGCAGCAGAGATATGATGATTTTAACCTGCTGAATAGGATCACCAGAAGACCGGGGTCTTAATGCAAAAAACAGTTTACAGTTATTTTTGAAACTCAAAAATTTGGATCTGTCACCAAAGAATAAATCAGGAGTAGGAATCTTAGGTTCTAAGGCAGGAGTCTGAACAATATATTCTGAAATACCCTGTACCCTAGCAGCAAGCTGATCCACACGAGAAACTAACTCCTGAACACTCATGTTATTACTAGGTTCCGCAGCCACCCAGAGGTAAAGAGGGAGGAACAGGCTAAGGAAAAAAAATGGCTCAAAAGCTTCTCTCCCTTCTTCTGAGATGCAATTAACTCATTGTTGGCCAGTTGCACTGTTATGATCTGGTGGCCTAGGAGCAGCATGAGACGGACTCTGGAGAAGGTGGTCCCTGTACTGACCGCAAACCCTGAACCTAGCAGCGCAACTAAAAGTAGCCGTGGGGGGTACCTGACACTCCCTAGACCCCTCGGCACAGCCTAAGATCTAACTTCCCCTAAAGACAGAAACAGGAAACCTATCTTGCCTCAGAGAAAATCCCCAAAGGATAGATAGCCCCCCACAAATATTGACGGTGAGAGGAGAGGGAAATAACATACGCAGAAATGAAATCAGATTTTAGCATAGGAGGCCATACTAGCTAAAAAGAAAGAATAGAACAGAATACTATGCGGTCAGTATAAAAGCACTAGAAAATATCCACCACAGAAAATACGAATCACCACATCTGACTAAAGACATGGGGGGTATATCTGCATCTCCAGAGACACAGCTTGGCTGCAAAAAAACCTTCACAGACAAAGCTGAACAAGACAAAAACATGAATATGCACAAAACTTTAAGGTCCACAGCAGGTGGACAGCAAAAACAAAGCCAGGACTTATCTTTGGAGAAAAGCACAGCAAACTGGAGAGACCAGCAGGGAAGTGAATCCTTCAAAAACAATGGACAACTGGCAGGGACTAAAGAGTCCAGCAAGGCTATATACCCCAGTCAGTTTTGCAATTAGTAGAAACACCTGTCCAATCCTGCAGTCCAGTCACAACTGCATTACCCTCTACAACCACCGGAGGGAGTCCAAAAGCTGAATTCACAACACTAGGCACAATACACACTAGTGCGTGGTATGTGTACGAAGTAAAAGATGAGCTGACAAGCAAGATCCTGGCCCCACGGCCGAGCTCGTGTGCAGGAGCAGGCCCCACAAAAACCACCTGGACAGGTACAGCAGCCCCAAGGACCCTGGCCAGCAGTAAGAATTCAGCAGCCAGTGCCTGAGCCTTTGCTCGTCGGAAGAGGGAGCCAGAGAGGTCCACCGGCAGCAAAAGCAGAAAGACCATCGCCCTAGGTTCTGCAGGTGTCAGCCGGACTTGCAGAAGTGTCCATCAGGGAACAGGGCGGCCGTAGGCATGACTTCCATGACATTGGGGTGGACACCCAGCAGACTATCGAACACATCGAAAAATTTAAAACTGGCACCTCTTGAACCAAGATTGCTCTTGTGACCAACCACATCAAGCTGGTGTCCCAACCACAGTGGGCCCTGTACAGTGTCACGTTAACTTCAACCCTGCCATGGAGTCCAAGCTTTTGCGGTATGGCCTCCTGTACCAGCATGAAGAAACCATCGGGAAGGCTCAGGCGTTTGATGGAACCGTGTTGTTTTTACCAAAAGACTGGATAAGGTCACCAAGGTGTTCAGCCAAACTCGAAATGGAGAGAACGTGCGGATAACAATCACCCTGACCAACGAACTTCCACCGACATCGCCCACCTGCTTCCATTTCTATAACATCATTTTCCGAAGACTCCTGAAGATAACAGATATGAAGCAGATAGGACTCAAGTATTACAACCCGAGCAACGCCACCGAAGTCAGAGCTCACCGCCTCGCCATCTGCTCAGGGTTTTCCACCTTCATCCTCTAGTACGAGTCCAGCATCATGTTGAGCATTGATGTCAGCAATAAAGTCCTCAGAAATGAGACTGTGCACTACATCATGAGCAGCCTCTACTCCTCTTGTGGCCCTCAGAGGTTTCAGGACACCAGCTGCAAGGAGCTGATGGGACAGATCGTCCTCACCATGTACAACACTAAAACCTACCGTATAGACGAGATCGCCTGGAACACCTTCAAGAAGGCAGACTGAGGCAAGATCAGAAAATATTAGATAGTACCCCCAAAAAAGGACAGATTTTAAGGCTCACTCACATCTGATGCCTGCCCCCCCCCCAAAAAAAAAATAGGTAAAAAATTATATTTTCATGCTCTTGTTGTTAGGGCTAGCGGAACGCACCAAATTATAAGAGAGATGGTATAAGGTGCGTTTGCAGCCCGGGGTCCACTGTGCAGAGATGGAACCTGCTGCTGAGTAATGATGGCCAAAAGTATTGACACCCCTGCAATTCTGTCAGATAATACTCATTTTCTTCCTGAAAATGATTGCAAACACAAATTGTTATTATTATCTTCATTTAATTTGTCTTAAATGAAAAAACACAAAAGAATTGTCCTAAAGCCAAACTGGATATAATTCCACACCAAACATAAAAAAGGGGGTGGACAAAAGTATTGGCACTGTTCGAAAAATCATGTGATGCTTCTCTAAATTGTGTAATTAACAGCACCTGTAACTTACCTGTGGCACCTAACAGGTGTTGGCAATAACTAAATCACACTTGCAGCCAGTTGACATGGATTAAAGTTGATTCAACCTCTGTCCTGTGTCATTGTGTGTACCACATTGAGCATGGAGAAAAGAAAGAAGACCAAAGAACTGTCTGAGGACTTGAGAAACCAAATTGTGAGGAAGCATGAGCAATCTCAAGGCTACAAGTCCATCTCCAAAGACCTGAATGTTCCTGTGTCTACCTCGACTAACAAGTTCAAGCTGCCCTGCTGTCCGAGGGTACAACAGTGTCAACCCGTACTAGGAGACCCAGGAAGATCCCACTTCTTACCCCGAGACATAAAAAAGCCAGGCTGGAGTTTGCCAAATCTTACCTGAAAAAGCCTAAAATGTTTGGAAGAATGTTCTCTGGTCAGATGAGACAAAAGTAGAGCTTTTTGGGCAAAGGCATCAACATAGAGTTTAGAGGAGAAAAAAAGAGGCATTCGAAGAAAAGAACACGGTCCCTACAGTCAAACATGGCGGCGGTTCCCTGATGTTTTGGGGTTGCTTTGCTGCCTCTGGCACTGGACTGCTTGACCGTGTGCATGGCATTATGAAGTCTGAAGAATACCAACAAATTTTGCAGCATAATTTAGGGCCCAGTGTGAGAAAGCTGGGTCTCCCTCGGAGGTGATGGGTCTTCCAGCAGGACAATGACCCAAAACACACTTCAAAAAGCACTAGAAAATGGTTTGAGAGAAAGCACTGAAGACTTCTAAGGTGGCCAGCAATGAGTCCAGACCTGAATCCCATAGAACACCAGTGGAAAGATCTAAAAATGGCAGTTTGGAGAAGGCACTAGTGCTGAGCGATACCTTCCGATATTTGAAAGTATCGGTATCGGATGGGATCGGCCGATATCCAAAAAATATCGGATATCACCTATACCCAATACCAATGCAAGTCAATGGGACACAAATATTGGAAGTGATCCTGGATGGTTCCCAGGGTCTGAAGGAGAGGAAACACTCCTTCAGGCCCTGTGATCCATATTCATGTAAAAAATAGGGTTCGTCGGAGGGGTGAGTATATCGATATTTATATTCTTTATTTTTTACATGAATATGGATCCCAGGGCCTGAAGGAGAGTCTCCTCTCCTCCAGACCCTGGGAACCATTTGCACCGCACACGCTGAAGATGACTGGGAGCTTACAGGAACATCCGATTCCGATTTCCAATATCGCAAAAATATCGGAACTCGGTATCGGATTTCCGATACAGCAAATATCGGCCAATACCTGATATTTGCAGTATCGGAATGCTCAACACTAGAAGGCACCCTTCAAATATCAGGGACCTGGAGCAGTTTGCCAAAGAAGAATGGTCTAAAATTCCAGCAGAGCATTGTAAGAAACTCATTGATAGTTACCAGAAGCGGTTGGTCGCAGTTATTTTGGCTAAAGGTTGTGCAACCAAGTATTAGGCTGAGGGTGCCAATACTTTTGTCTGGCCCATTTTTGGAGTTTTGTGTGAAATGATCAATGTTTTGCTTTTTGTGTCATTCTCTATTGTGTTTTTCCATTTAAGACAAATTAAATGAACTTAACAATACCAAATAATTTGTGTTTGCAATCATTTTCAGGAAGAAAATAAGAATTATCTGACAGAATTGCAGGGGTGTCAATACTTTTGGCCATGACTGTATATGGCGGTACAATGTGGATACACACACGGGTTAACTTCACCCTGTGAGAATGAAGCAAACCCTGTGTGAAGGAAGCAAACCCTGTTGCGTCACAGGGCCGTGGTACCGCACCAAGAGCTCAAGCAAGGAGTCTCAGGAATCTATCCCAAGACACAGGCTTAGAGTACGTACAGACCACTTGCGCTCGACACCGCAAATGGGGTGTCAAAGTAACAGAAAATATTATAAAGCACAACATGAGTGCGTGCTGTGCCACTTTGGCGGACACCACTAACCACCCAGACTTGGGATGGGAAAGCACTCTATAAGCGCACGGCGCCGCACTGGCGGTTACAGCAATAAACGTGTGTCTTTATGTAGACAGCTTAGTCGGGCGCTAGACAGCAAGCATCCACCTTTTGCGAACAGTCATACACAAGGGAGGGGATTTTAAAGAATGACTTGCACTCATCAACACACACACGATTCCAAATGTCCACTAGCGCATGGCCTTGCGGCCATGCGTACCTTTTATAGCTGCAGCAAGAACAGAACCTTCCCAGAAGGACAAATGGGAGTCAGCCACAGAAGAAGAACACCTTCAGGACCTTCCTAAAGGACCAATGGGATTTGCTGCAGTATCTAAGCATGTGACCCTTGATCTCCAATGAGAGATCTTGCCCTGGGCATGCTCAGAAAGGGAAGAGCAAGACTTAGTCCCAAACACGTCTGCTTGCCGCTGCCCTGTACTGGCTACAATGGCAGAAGCTGGAAAGGCAGCAGTAGCCAGTCGTCCAGTATCAGCCTGAGCTAGATGCTGGGACCGACGTCTCCACTGCGGCTGGAGAAGAATGGGAGACCACAGCTTAGATGGTTCGGGATTCCCCCTGTGCAGAGGTGGGATCTCAACACCTAACACTTGTATTGCAATGACCTGGCTGTAGTCTTCAGCGTGACTAAGCAAATAAGTGTCGAAAAAAGGGGGCTATGGATTGCTTTATAATAAAATGAGCAGGTATAACCTTAAAAATAAAAAAAAATTGCCACGGATAACTGCAGCTAGGTAAAACATAAAACATAGAAGAAAAAAACCCATTGCATATTTAATATGCCAAAAGTGGGGATACTAAGTAGCATCAACCCACATTTCACAATATTTTATTGACTCCGTAATGTAACTATATAAATAGGAGAAAAACTGGAGTAACCAATAAATAAGTAAGAAAGTACAAAATTTATTTTAAAAAAATCAAAGAAAAACATATAATAAAATTGTCAATCAGGACAAGGACACAGAAGTACATACAGTAGTGAGGTGCACATGGGAGTTCAGAGGTAGTACATCTATCTGATTTACATTTGAATGTTTGTCCATGTGCTAGGTAAGTAGAGCCAAAAATAAGGCACAATAAATAAAGCCCAAGTATTGTATAACAATGCGGGGATCCACAGAAGCAGCGGGAGCTCTATAGCAAGGTTTAAAGCCAAAAGTAAGGTAAAAAAAAAAAGGTCAGGGTAAATCAACATAGATCAAGCCCAGCTGGAGATCTGCAGAGTAAAGGGACTGTATCATAAATTAACCCCTTCATGACCCAGCCTATTTTGACCTTAAAGACCTTGCCGTTTTTTGCAATTCTGACCAGTGTCCCTTTATGAGGTAATAACTCAGGAACGCTTCAACGGATCCTAGCGGTTCTGAGATTGTTTTTTCGTGACATATTGGGCTTCATGTTAGTGGTAAATTTAGGTCAATAAATTCTGCGTTTATTTGTGATAAAAACGGAAATTTGGCGAAAATTTTGAAAATTTCGCAATTTTCACATTTTGAATTTTTATTCTGTTAAACCAGAGAGATATGTGACACAAAATAGTTAATAAAAAACATTTCCCACATGTTTACTTTACATCAGCACAATTTTGGAAACAAAATTTTTTTTTGTTAGGAAGTTATAAGGGTTAAAATTTGACCAGCGATTTGTCATTTTTACAACGAAATTTACAAAACCATTTTTTTTAGGGACCACCTCACATTTGAAGTCAGTTTGAGGGGTCTATATGGCTGAAAATACCCAAAAGTGACACCATTCTAAAAACTGCACCCCTCAAGGTACTCAAAACCACATTCAAGAAGTTTATTAACCCTTCAGGTGCTTCACAGCAGCAGAAGCAACATGGAAGGAAAAAATGAACATTTAACTTTTTAGTCACAAAAATTATTTTTAGCAACAATTTTTTTATTTTCCCAATGGTAAAAGGAGAAACTGAACCACGAAAGTTGTTGTCCAATTTGTCCTGAGTACGCTGATACCTCATATGTGGGGGTAAACCACTGTTTGGGCGCACGGCAGGGCTTGGAAGGGAAGGAGCGCCATTTGACTTTTTGAATCAAAAATTGGCTCCACTCTTTAGCGGACACCATGTCACGTTTGGAGAGCCCCCGTGTGCCTAAAAATTGGAGCTCCCCCACAAGTGACCCCATTTTGGAAACTAGACGCCCCAAGGAACTTATCTAGATGCATAGTGAGCACTTTGAACCCCCAGGTGCTTCACAAATTAATCCGTAAAAATGAAAAAGTACTTTTTTTTCACAAAAAAATTCTTTTAGCCTCAATTTTTTCATTTTCACATGGGCAACAGGATAAAATGGATCATAAAATGTGTTGGGCAATTTCTCCTGAGTACACCAATACCTCACATGTGGGGGTAAACCACTGTTTGGGCACATGGTAAGGCTCGGAAGGGAAGGAGCGCCATTTGACTTTTTGAATGAAAAATTATTTCCATCGTTAGCGGATACCATGTCGCGTTTGGATAGCTCCTGTGTGCCTAAACATTGGCGCTCCCCCACAAGTGACCCCATTTTGGAAACTAGACCCCCCAAGGAACTTATTTAGATGCCTAGTGAGCACTTTAAACCCTCAGGTGCTTCACAAATTGATCTGTAAAAATGAAAAAGTACTTTTTTTTCACAAAAAAATTCTTTTCGCCTCAATTTTTTCATTTTCACATGGGCAGTAGGGTAAAATAGATCATAAAATTTGTTGGGCAATTTCTCCCGAGTACGCCGATACCTTATATGTGGGGGTAAACCACTGTTTGGGCACTCGGCAGGGCTCGGAAGGGAAGGCGCGCCATTTGACTTTTTGAATGGAAAATTAGCTCCAATTGTTAGCGGACACCATGTCGCGTTTGGAGAGCCCCTGTGTGCCTAAACATTGGAGCTCCCCCACAAGTGACCCCATTTTGGAAACTAGACCCCCCAAGGAACTTATCTAGATGCATATTGAGCACTTTAAACCCCCAGGTGCTTCACAGAAGTTTATAACGCAGAGCCATGAAAATAAAAAATAATTTTTCTTTCCTCAAAAATGATTTTTTAGCCTGGAATTTCCTTTTTTGCCAAGGATAATAGGAGAAATTGGACCCCAAATATTGTTGTCCTGTTTGTCCTGAAAACGCAGATACCCAATATGTGGGGGTAAACCACTGTTTGGGCGCACGGCAGGGCTCGGAAGGGATGGCACGCCATTTGGCTTTTTAAATGGAAAATTAGCTCCAATCATTAGCTGACACCATGTCACGTTTGGAGAGCCCCTGTGTGCCTAAACATTGGAGATCCCCCAGAAATGACACCATTTTGGAAACTAGACCCCCAAAGGAACTAATCTAGATGTGTGGTGAGGACTTTAAACCCCCAAGTGCTTCACAGAAGTTTATAACGCAGAGCCATGAAAAAAAAAAAAAAATTATTTTCTCAAAAATGATCTTTTAGCCTGCAATTTTTTATTTTCCCAAGGGTAACAGGAGAAATTTGACCCCAAAAGTTGTTGTCCAGTTTCTCCTGAGTACGCTGATACCCCATATGTGGGGGTAAATCACTGTTTGGGCACATGCCGGGGCTCGGAAGTGAAGTAGTGACGTTTTGAAATGCAGACTTTGATGGAATGCTCTGTGGGCGTCACGTTGCGTTTGCAGAGCCCCTGATGTGGCTTAACAGTAGAAACCCCCCACAAGTGACCCCATTTTGGAAACTAGACCCCCAAAGGAACTTATCTAGATGTGTGGTGAGCACTTTGAACCCCCAAGTGCTTCATAGAAGTTTATAATGCAGAGCCGTGAAAATAATAAATACGTTTTCTTTCCTCAAAAATAATTATTTAGCCCAGAATTTTTTATTTTCCCAAGGGTTACAGGAGAAATTGGACCCCAAAAGTTGTTGTCCAGTTTCTCCTGAGTACGCTGATACCCCATGAGTGGGGGTAAACCACTGTTTGGGCACACATCGGGGCTCAGAAGGGAAGTAGTGACTTTTGAAATGCAGACTTTGATGGAATGGTCTGCGGGTGTCACGTTGCGTTTGCAGAGCCCCTGGTGTGCCTAAACAGTAGAAACCCCCACAAGTGACCCCATTTTAGAAATTAGACCCCCCAAGGAACTTATCTAGATATGTGGTGAGCACTTTGAACCCCCAAGTGCTTCACAGACGTTTACAACGCAGAGCCGTGAAAATAAAAAATCATTTTTCTTTCCTCAAAAATTATGTTTTAGCAAGCATTTTTTTTTGATTCACAAGGGTAACAGGAGAAATTGGACCCCAGTAATTGTTGCGCAGTTTGTCCTGAGTATGCTGGTACCCCATATGTGGGGGTAAACCACTGTTTGGGCACACGTCAGGGCTCGGAAGTGAGGGAGCACCATTTGACTTTTTGAATACGAGATTGGCTGGAATCAATGGTGGCGCCATGTTGCGTTTGGAGACCCCTGATGTGCCTAAACAGTGGTAACCCCTCAATTCTAACTCCAACACTAACCCCCCCACACCCGTAACCCTTATCCCAACTGTAGCCGTAACCCTAATCACAACCCTAACCGCAACACACCCCTAACCACAACCCTAACCCCAACACACCCCTAACCATAACCACAACCCTAATTCCAACCCTAACCCTAAGGCTATGTGCCCACGTTGCGGATTCGTGTGAGATATTTTCGCACCATTTTTGAAAAATCCGCGGGTAAAAGGCACTGCGTTTTACCTGCGGATTTTCTGCGGATTTCCAGTGTTTTTTGTGCGGATTTCACCTGCGGATTCCTATTGAGGAACAGGTGTAAAACGCTGCGGAATCCGCACAAAGAATTGACATGCTGCGGAAAATACAACGCAGCGTTTCCGCGTGGTATTTTCTGCACCATGGGCACAGCGGATTTGGTTTCCATATGTTTACATGGTACTGTAAACCTGATGGAACACTGCTGCGAATCCGCAGCCAAATCCGCACCGTGTGCACATAGCCTAATTCTAAAGGTATGTGCACACGCTGCGGAAAACGCTGCGGATCCGCAGCAGTTTCCCATGAGTTTACAGTTCAATGTAGACCTATGGGAAACAAAAATCGCTGTACACATGCACTACTTTGTGCGGATTCCGCAGCGGTTTTACAACTGCTCAAATAGAAAATCGCAGTAGTAAAACCGCAGTGAAATGCGCAGAAAAACCGCGGTAAATCCGCCATAAATCCGCAGCGGTTTAGCACTGCGGATTTATCAAATCCGCAGCGGAAAAATCCGCAGAGGACCAGAATACGTGTGCACATACCGAAACCCTAACCCTAGCCCTAACCCTAACCCTACCCCTAGCCCTAACCCTAACCCTAACCCTACCCCTACCCCTAGCCCTAACCCTAGCCCTAACCCTACCCCTAACCCTACCCCTAACCCTACCCCTAACCCTAACCCTACCCCTACCCCTAACCCTAACCCTACCCCTACCCCTACCCCTAGCCCTAACCCTAACCCTACCCCTAGCCCTAACCCTAGCCCTAACCCTACCCCTAACCCTAACCCTACCCCTAACCCTACCCCTAACCCTAACCCTAACCCTATTCTAACATTAGTGGAAAAAAAAAATTTCTTTATTTTTTTATTGTCCCTACCTATGGGGGTGACAAAGGGGGGGGTCATTTATTATTTTTTTTATTTTGATCACTGAGATAGATTATATCTCAGTGATCAAAATGCACTTTGGAACGAATCTGCCGGCCGGCAGATTCGGCGGGCGCACTGCGCATGCGCCCGCCATTTTGGAAGATGGCGGCGCCCAGGGAGAAGACGGACGGGACCCCGGCTGGATCGGTAAGTATGATGGGGTGGGGGGGGACCACGGGGGGGGGGATCGGAGCACGGGGGGGGGGAATCGGAGTGCGGGAGGGGTGGAACGGAGCACGGGGGCGTGGAACGGAGCACGGGGGGGCTGGAATGGAGCACGGGGGGGTGGAACGGAGCACCGGGGGGGGGTGGATCGGAGTGCAGGGGGGGTGATTGGAGCACGGGGGGGTGATTGGAGCACGGGGGGAGCGGAGAAGAGCACGGGGGGGAGCGGAGCACTGGACGGAGGGGAGCCGGAGCAGTGTACCGGCCAGATCGGAGGGCTGGGGGGGCGATCGGAGGGGTGGGGTGGGGGCACACTAGTATTTCCAGCCATGGCCGATGATATTTCAGCATCGGCCATGGCTGGATTGTAATATTTCACCCGTTATAATGGGTGAAATATTACAAATCGCTCTGATTGGCAGTTTCACTTTCAACAGCCAATCAGAGCGATCGTAGCCACGAGGGGGTGAAGCCACCCCCCCTGGGCTAAACTACCACTCCCCCTGTCCCTGCAGATTGGGTGAAATGGGAGTTAACCCTTTCACCCGATCTGCAGGGACGCGATCTTTCCATGACGCCGCATAGGCGTCATGGGTCGGAATGGCACCGACTTTCATGACGCCTACGTGGCGTCAAAGGTCGGGAAGGGGTTAAGGGCAAAACTTACCAGGCCCAGTGCACAACACTACTCAGATGGTAATGAGCCCCAAATGATGGCGGGTGACCCCGACGTACGTTTCGTGTCTATACCAGACACTTCCTCAGGGGGTGTGATGTAAGTGTGAATAGAAGGACCTTATATTGCCATGACAATGGGTCACAGGGTGTATCACATGGTTGTGATCACCCCATGAGAAGCGGCGCTGTCGGCGTGTATTCAGTGTGTCCCCACAGGTCCTAGCATCCAGACAGAGCGTCAGTAAGGACGCCCGACTGAATGCCGGAAGTGGGGGACAACAGCGCGCACGCGCACGGCCGCATATAAACAAAGGGGAGGTGTCTGAACTTAAAAAATGTGCCAGAATATCAAATCATGTTGGTACACATAAAATCCATACATATTATCAATATAATAAGGTGGCATACAAATTCTGATATAAAGAGAGGACAGTATACTATATAAATATAATAGAATGATGGCACAATATATTTCTCCGCTTGTTTTTCAGTGATGGGTTGCACGGCAGAATGTTCATGATAGGGTCCAAAAAAGAGACGAATAACTACATAAAAATATAACTAAAAATAAAGAGAATACATGGAAAGAGTTAAAACAATAAAAATAAAACCACACACAAAAGAACCATCAATGGGTGAATATATGAGCATGAATCAGGAAAAGAAAAGAGACTAATTATTCATAGAAATGAAGCAAAGTCCAAAGACTCATTAAGGCCCTTGGGGGCCACAGTATCCAGCTTAACAATCCACTTTGCCTCTCTTTGGGCCAGGATTTTCTTGTAATTACCCCCTCTAATACCTAGATGAATAATGTCTATCCCCCTGATTTTCAACGTTTTGGCATCACAATTGTGATATGCCCTAAAGTGGCGGGGGATAGTTTTTAATTGGAGGGGGTCGACCACTGTCTTGGCCGCGCAAATGTCCCGCACGTGCTCACGTACGCGGATGCATAATTCTCTGGAGGTCAAACCTATATATATTTTAGAACATCCGCAAGTAGCGTAGTATATAACATTACTGCTACCGCAGGATATTCGGTGTCTTATCTGAAATTGTTGTGACCCATCTGAAGAATGAAAAGAAGAGCAGCGCAGGACATTTGCACAGGCAAGACAGTCGCCACAGAGAAAGCAGCCCGGAATAGGGCCCTTAGTACCAAAAGGATTAGCCATTTTGGGTACATAATGGCTATTAACGAGGAGATCATTCAAATTTTTAGATCTCCTTGATGTCATCAGTGGGAAGTCGCCAATGGCGGGACCCAGGGAGGACTCAGCACCAAGAAAGGCCCAATGTTTGGCTAGAATGTCTCTCATTTTATACCATTCGTGGTTAAATGTAGAGATAAAACAAATTTTCTGACAGTCACTGCCGGTTAATGTTTCCTTTTTACATGGATATAACAAATCACCACGGGGGGTCTTCCTTGCTCTGTCGTATCCTTTCTTTATACACCTGTTACTGTACCCTCTATCTTGAAAGCGAGTTATCAAGTCGAGGGCTTGTTTCTCAAATCGGTCATTGGTGGAGCAGATCCGCCTCATCCTCAGAAACTGTCCGACCGGGACAGCCCGAATAGTAGCAGGGTTATGTGATTAGTCGGCATGTATAAGAGAGTTTACTGATGTTGGCTTTCTGTAGACATCTGTCTGAACCGATCGATTGGTATCGATCAGTAGAGAGATGTCCAGAAAGTGAATAGTAGCCGAACTATATTTATAACTTAATTTAATATTAAGTGTATTGTTGTTCAAAGATGTCATATATTCCTCGAGCTGATCCACCGTCCCGCCCCACAACAACAGTACATCATCTATGAATCGTAGCCAGCACAGCACATGGGAGGCGGCCTGTGCGCCTTCGCCGCCAAATAAAGATCTCTCCCAGGCTCCCAGGAAGAGATTAGAATACAAAGGCGCACAGGCCGCGCCCATGGCTGTGCCACGCCTCTGCAGATAGTAGTTGTCCTTAAATACGAAGAAGTTGTGGGTAAGGACAAAGTGCATCAGCTCAAGGATCAAGTTGCACATTGGGCCGTCCAGGTCGGAGGTCCCGAGGAAAAGGCGGACCGCATCCAGACCATGCTTGTGATCAATACAGGTGTACAAGCACTCGACGTCTGCAGTGACTAGAAGAACATTATCGTCCACAAGGACGCCGTCAACCCGTGCCAGGACGTCCGTTGTGTCACGGATATATGATGGTAAGGACTCAACTAATGGTTTCAGGTAGAAGTCAATAAACTTACAGATTGGATCACAGAGACCCTCTATTCCGGACACAATGGGACGTCCGGGTGGATTGAGGGCGTCCTTGTGGACTTTCGGCAAAAGATAGAAGGTAGGTATTTTTGGTGATCTGACTTAATGAGTCTTTGAGCTTTGCTTCATTTCTATGAATAATTAGTCTCTTTTCTTTTCCTGATTTATGCTCATATATTCACCCATTGATGGTTCTTTTGTGTGTGGTTTTATTTTTATTGTTTTAACTCTTTCTATGTATTCTCTTTATTTTTAGTTATATTTTTATGTGGTTATTCGTCTCTTTTTTGGACCCTATCATGAACATTCTGCCGTGCAACCCATCACTGAAAAACAAGCGGAGAAATATATTGTGCCATCATTCTATTATATTTATATAGTATACTGTCCTCTCTTTATATCAGAATTTGTATGCCACCTTATTATATTGATAATATGTATGGATTTTATGTGTACCAACATGATTTGATATTCTGGCACATTTTGTAAGTTGAGACACCTCCCCTTTGTTTATATGCGGCTGTGCGCGTGCGCGCTGTTGTCCCCCGCTTCCGGCATTCAGTCGGGCGTCCTTACTGACGCTCTGTCTGGATGCTAGGACCTGTGGGGACACACTGCACACGCGCCGACAGCGCAGCTTCTCATAGGGTGATCACAACCATGTGATACACCCTGTGACCCATTGTCATGGCAATATAAGGTCCTTCTATTCACACTTACATCACACCCCCTGAGGAAGTGTCTGGTATAGACACGAAACGTACGTCGGGGTCACCCGCCATCATTTGGGGCTCATTACCATCTGAGTAGTGTTGTGCACTGGGCCTGGTAAGTTTTGCCCTTAATTTATGATACAGTCCCTTAACTCTGCAGATCTCCAGCTGGGCTTGATCTATGTTGATTTACCCTGACCTTTTTTTTTTTTTTTTTTACCTTACTTTTGGCTTTAAACCTTGCTATAGAGCTCCCGCTGCTTCTGTGGATCCCCGCATTGTTATACAATACTTGGGCTTTATTTATTGTGCCTTATTTTTGGCTCTACTTACCTAGCACATGGACAAACATTCAAATGTAAATCAGATAGATGTACTACCTCTGAACTCCCATGTGCACCTCACTACTGTATGTACTTCTGTGTCCTTGTCCTGATTGACAATTTTATTATATGTGTTTTTCTTTGATTTTTTTAAAATAAATTTTGTACTTTCTTACTTATTTATTGGTTACTCCAGTTTTTCTCCTATTTATGGGGTGCATTAAAAGAGGTCTGGATACACATGATGAGAGCATTATACTGCCTCTGTACAAATCGCTAGTTAGACCGCACATGGAGTACTGTGTCCAGTTTTGGGCACCGGTGCTCAGGAAGGATATAATGGAACTAGAGAGAGTACAAAGGAGGGCAACAAAATTAATAAAGGGGATGGGAGAACTACAATACCCAGATAGATTAGCGAAATTAGGATTATTTAGTCTAGAAAAAAGACAACTGAGGGGCGATCTAATAACCATGTATAAGTATATAAGGGGACAATACAAATATCTCGCTGAGGATCTGTTTATACCAAGGAAGGTGACGGGCACAAGGGGGCATTCTTTGCGTCTGGAGGAGAGAAGGTTTTTCCACCAACATAGAAGAGGATTCTTTACTGTTTAGGGCAGTGAGTGTTATGATAGGCAATTCAGTAACACAATGTACATAGCGATCAGAGCACATACAGTGATCTGACAATAACCCAAAATAATAGAACGAGCTCTGAGACGTGGAAACTCTGTAGACCGCAATTCCTGATCCTCTCCAAACACAACTAGAGGCAGCTGTGGATTGCGCCTAACGCTCCCTATGCAACTCGGCACAGCCTGAGAAACTAACTAGCCTGAAGATAGAAAAATAAGCCTACCTTGCCTCAGAGAAATACCCCAAAGGAAAAGGCAGCCCCCCACATATAATGACTGTGAGTAAGATGAAAAGACAAACGTAGGGATGAAATAGATTCAGCAAAGTGAGGCCCGATATTCTAGACAGAACGAGGATAGGAAAGATAACATTGCGGTCTACACAAAACCCTAAAGAAAACCACGCAAAGGGGGCAAAAAGACCCTCCGTACCGAACTAACGGCACGGAGGTACACCCTTTGCGTCCCAGAGCTTCCAGCAAAACAAATAGACAAGCTGGACAGAAAAAATAGCAACAAATAGCAAAGAAGCACTTAGCTATGCAGAGCAGCAGGCCACATGAATGATCCAGAGAAACACAAGTCCAACACTGGAACATTGACAGGAAGCATGGATCAAAGCATCAGGTGGAGTTAAGTAGAGAAGCAGCTAACGACCTCACCAGATCACCTGAGGGAGGAAACTCAGAAGCTGCAGTACCACTTTCCTCCACAAACGGAAGCTCCCAGAGAGAATCAGCCGAAGTACCACTTGTGACCACAGGAGTGAACTCTGCCACAGAATTCACAACAGTACCCCCCCCTTGAGGAGGGGTCACCGAACCCTCACCAGAGCCCCCAGGCCGACCAGGATGAGCCACATGAAAGGCACGAACAAGATCGGGAGCATATGGACATCAGAGGCAAAAACCCAGGAATTATCTTCCTGAGCATAACCCTTCCATTTAACCAGATACTGGAGTTTCCGTCTTGAAACACGAGAATCCAAAATCTTCTCCACAATATACTCCAATTCCCCCTCCACCAAAACCGGGGCAGGAGGCTCAACAGATGGGACCATAGGTGCCACGTATCTCCGCAACAATGACCTATGGAATACGTTATGTATGGAAAAAGAATCTGGAAGGGTCAGACGAAAAGACACAGGATTAAGAACCTCAGAAATCCTATACGGACCAATAAAACGAGGTTTAAACTTAGGAGAGGAAACCTTCATAGGAATATGACGAGAAGATAACCAAACCAGATCCCCAACACGAAGTCGGGGACCCACACGGCGTCTGCGATTAGCGAAAAGTTGAGCCTTCTCCTGGGACAAGGTCAAATTGTCCACTACCTGAGTCCAAATCTGCTGCAACCTGTCCACCACAGTATCCACACCAGGACAGTCCGAAGACTCAACTTGTCCTGAAGAGAAACGAGGATGGAACCCAGAATTGCAGAAAAACGGCGAAACCAAGGTAGCCGAGCTGGCCCGATTATTAAGGGCGAACTCAGCCAAAGGCAAAAAGGACACCCAGTCATCCTGATCAGCAGAAACAAAGCATCTCAGATATGTTTCCAAGGTCTGATTGGTTCGTTCGGTCTGGCCATTAGTCTGAGGATGGAAAGCCGAGGAAAAAGACAAGTCAATGCCCATCCTACCACAAAAGGCTCGCCAAAACCTCGAAACAAACTGGGAACCTCTGTCAGAAACAATATTCTCTGGAATGCCATGCAAACGAAACACATGCTGGAAGAACAAAGGCACCAAATCAGAAGAGGAAGGCAATTTAGACAAGGATACCAGATGGACCATCTTAGAAAAGCGATCACAGACTACCCAAATGACTGACATCTTTTGAGAAACGGGAAGGTCAGAAATAAAATCCATAGAGATATGTGTCAAAGGCCTCTTAGGGACCGGCAAGGGCAAAAGCAACCCACTGGCACGAGAACAGCAGGGCTTAGCCCGAGCACAAATCCCACAGGACTGCACAAAAGTACGCACATCCCGCGACAGAGAGGGCCACCAAAAGGATCTAGCCACTAACTCTCTGGTACCAAAGATTCCAGGATGACCAGCCAACACCGAACAATGAAGTTCAGAGATAACTCTATTCGTCCACCTATCAGGGACAAACAGTTTCTCCGCTGGGCAACGATCAGGTTTATTAGCCTGAAATTTTTGCAGCACCCACCGCAAATCAGGGGAGATGGCAGACACAATTACTCCTTCCTTGAGGATACCTGCCGGCTCAGATAAACCCGGAGAGTCGGGCACAAAACTCCTAGACAGAGCATCCGCCTTCACATTTTTAGAGCCCGGAAGGTACGAAATCACAAAGTCAAAACGGGCAAAAAACAACGACCAACGAGCTTGTCTAGGATTCAAGTGGTTGGCAGACTCGAGATAAGTCAAGTTCTTAAGATCAGTCAATACCACCACGCGATGCTTAGCTCCTTCAAGCCAATGACGCCACTCCTCGAATGCCCACTTCATGGCCAGCAACTCTCGGTTGCCCACATCATAATTTCGCTCAGCAGGCGAAAACTTCCTGGAAAAGAAAGCGCATGGTTTCATCACTGAGCAACCAGAACCTCTCTGTGACAAAACAGCCCCTGCTCCAATCTCAGAAGCATCAACCTCGACCTGGAACGGAAGAGAAACATCTGGTTGACACAACACAGGGGCAGAAGAAAAACGACGCTTCAACTCTTGAAAAGCTTCCACAGCAGCAGAAGACCAATTGACCAAATCAGCACCCTTCTTGGTCAAATCGGTCAATGGTTTGGCAACACTAGAAAAATTGCAGATGAAGCGACGATAAAAATTAGCAAAGCCCAGGAACTTTTGCAGACTTTTCGGAGATGTCGGCTGAGTCCAATCATGGATGGCTTGGACCTTAACCGGATCCATCTCGATAGTAGAAGGGGAAAAGATGAACCCCAAAAATGAAACCTTCTGCACACCAAAGAGACACTTTGATCCCTTCACAAACAAAGAATTAGCACGCAGGACCTGAAAAACCGTTCTGACCTGCTTCACATGAGACTCCCAATCATCCGAGAAGATTAAAATGTCATCCAAGTACACAATCAGGAATTTATCCAGGTACTCACGGAAGATGTCATGCATAAAGGATTGAAACACTGATGGAGCATTGGCAAGTCCGAACGGCATCACTAGATACTCAAAATGACCCTCGGGCGTATTAAATGCAGTTTTCCATTCATCGCCTTGCCTGATTCTCACCAGATTATACGCACCACGAAGATCTATCTTAGTGAACCAACTAGCCCCCTTAATCCGAGCAAACAAATCAGATAACAATGGCAAGGGGTACTGAAATTTAACAGTGATCTTATTAAGAAGGCGGTAATCTATACACGGTCTCAGCGAACCATCCTTCTTGGCCACAAAAAAGAACCCTGCTCCCAATGGCGACGACGACGGGCGAATAAGCCCCTTCTCCAGGGATTCCTTCACATAACTGCGCATAGCGGTGTGCTCAGGCACGGATAAATTAAACAGTCGACCTTTTGGGAATTTACTACCAGGAATCAAATTGATAGCACAATCACAATCCCTATGCGGAGGCAGGGCATCGGACTTGGGCTCATCAAATACATCCCGGTAATCAGACAAGAACTCTGGAACCTCAGAAGGGGTGGATGACGAAATTGACAGAAATGGAACATCACCATGTACCCCCTGACAACCCCAGCTGGACACCAACATGAAATTCCTATCCAATACTGGATTATGGGCTTGTAGCCATGGCAACCCCAACACGACCACATCATGCAGATTATGCAACACCAGAAAGCGAATAACCTCCTGATGTGCAGGAGCCATGCACATGGTCAGCTGGGTCCAGTATTGAGGCTTATTCTTGGCCAAAGGTGTAGCATCAATTCCTCTCAATGGAATAGGACACTGCAAGGGCTCCAATAAAAACCCACAACTATTAGCATAATCCAAGTCAATCAAATTCAGGGCAGCGCCTGAATCCACAAACGCCATGACAGAATACGACGACAAGGAGCATATCAAGGTAACGGACAGAAGAAATTTTGACTGTACAGTACCAATGGCGGCAGACCTAGCGAACCGCTTAGTGCGCTTAGGACAATCAGAGATAGCATGAGTGGAATCACCACAGTAGAAACACAGCCCATTCAGACGTCTGTGTTCTTGCCGTTCAACTCTGGTCATAGTCCTATCGCACTGCATAGGCTCAGGTTTAATCTCAGGTAATACCGCCAAATGGTACACAGATTTACGCTCACGCAAGCGTCGACCGATCTGAATGGCCAAAGACATAGACTCATTCAAACCAGCGGGCATAGGAAATCCCACCATGACATCCTTAATGGCTTCAGAGAGACCCTTTCTGAAAATGGCTGCAAGCGCAGATTCATTCCATTGAGTGAGCACGGACCATTTTCTAAATTTCTGGCAATATAGCTCTATCTCATCCTGAGCCTGACAAAGAGCCAGCAAATTTTTTTCTGCCTGATCTACTGAATTAGGCTCATCGTACAGCAATCCAAGCGCCAGGAAAAACGCATCGATATCACTCAATGCAGGATCTCCTGTCGCAAGAGAAAATGCCCAGTCCTGAGGGTTGCCACGCAAAAAAGAAATGACGATCCTAACCTGTTGCGCTGGGTCACCAGAGGAACGAGGTTTCAAAGCCAGAAACAGTTTACAATTATTCTTGAAACTCAGAAATTTAGTTCTATCTCCAAAAAACAAATCTGGAATAGGAATTCTCGGTTCTAACAAAGAATTCTGAACCACAAAATTTTGAATATCTTGAACTCTTGCCGTGAGCTGATCTACACATGAAGACAGACCTTTAATGTCCATTGTAACACCTGTGTCCTGAACCACCCAAATGTCTAGGGGAAAAAAAAGACAAATCACAGTGCAAAGGAAAAAAAATGGTCTCAGAACTTCTTTTTTCCCTCTATTGAGAATCATTAGTACTTTTGGCTTCCTGTACTGTTATGATAGGCAATTCAGTAACACAATGTACATAGCGATCAGAGCACATACAGTGATCTGACAATAACCCAAAATAATAGAACGAGCTCTGAGACGTGGAAACTCTGTAGACCGCAATTCCTGATCCTCTCCAAACACAACTAGAGGCAGCTGTGGATTGCGCCTAACGCTCCCTATGCAACTCGGCACAGCCTGAGAAACTAACTAGCCTGAAGATAGAAAAATAAGCCTACCTTGCCTCAGAGAAATACCCCAAAGGAAAAGGCAGCCCCCCACATATAATGACTGTGAGTAAGATGAAAAGACAAACGTAGGGATGAAATAGATTCAGCAAAGTGAGGCCCGATATTCTAGACAGAACGAGGATAGGAAAGATAACTTTGCGGTCTACACAAAACCCTAAAGAAAACCACGCAAAGGGGGCAAAAAGACCCTCCGTACCGAACTAACGGCACGGAGGTACACCCTTTGCGTCCCAGAGCTTCCAGCAAAACAAATAGACAAGCTGGACAGAAAAAATAGCAACAAATAGCAAAGAAGCACTTAGCTATGCAGAGCAGCAGGCCACATGAATGATCCAGAGAAACACAAGTCCAACACTGGAACATTGACAGGAAGCATGGATCAAAGCATCAGGTGGAGTTAAGTAGAGAAGCAGCTAACGACCTCACCAGATCACCTGAGGGAGGAAACTCAGAAGCTGCAGTACCACTTTCCTCCACAAACGGAAGCTCCCAGAGAGAATCAGCCGAAGTACCACTTGTGACCACAGGAGTGAACTCTGCCACAGAATTCACAACAAGTGAGAATCTGGAATTGCTTGCCTGAGGAGGTGGCGATGGCGAACTCAGTCGAGGGGTTCAAGAGAGGCCTGGATGTCTTCCTGGAGCAGAACAATATTGTATCATACAATTATTAGGTTCTGTAGAAGGACGTAGATCTGGGGATTTATTATGATGGAATATAGGCTGAACTGGATGGACAAATGTCTTTTTTCGGCCTTACTAACTATGTTACTATGTTACTATGTTACTATATAAAAACATAAAACATGCAGCAGCAGACAGTAATGGAGCATTTTGATGCATGCAGGGAGATCTATAGACTCACATACAGTGCCTGCAAGCCTTGCAGTTATGTGGATATGTGTACATAGACTCCCCTGCCCAACTAGCACAATTAAAAACTGGGCCCAATGATAGGGAGCGGGTCTATTACACTTGTAACGCCGAAACACAAAGTGCATGGGCTGAGACACATTTCCCCATGGGGGGTACCTTTTTTAAAAATCTATTATGGACATCATAGACAGACTTGGCAAAAATTGGAATGCTTGTAGCAGCACAGAACACGTTAAGCGTGGTGATCTAGTGGCGGAGAATGAGGAGACATTGCTGAAGGCCTCATTAAAAACTAGGCCCAATGTAAAGGAGTGTGTCTCCTATACTTGTAATGCCCATACATGCAGTGCATGGGCTGACAAACATTTCTCCAAGGGGGATAGATTTTTAAAAAATATACTATGGGCATCATAGACACCCTTGCCAAAATTTGGACTGCCTGTAGCAGAACAGAAGACGTTAAGCCTGGTGATCTAGTGGTTGAGAATGAGGAGACAAAGATAAATCATACTGAAATTTAAAAAAAGGATGTGAATCCACCGATGAAAGTAAATAACAAAAAGGAGAGGCGAACACAGGTTCATATATATGATGCCAAATTGTGCCCAACGAGATATGTATGTCCCTAGCAACAGCCCAGAGACAGGGATATAAAAAAATATATAATAGTATTTCAATATTTTCATATTGTAGAGGTATACACTGGGTTATAAAAGGATGGTGCAGAGATATTAAAACTGGAATATATAAGAATAAATGGGAAAAATATACATACATCTTATTTTGATGACATTTCCCCCTGGGGGGGGGTTAGTTTGGTTTCTAATTAGTAACGGGCATCAGAAAAGCACCCTTGCAAAAAAATTGAGTGACTTTTGCATATCGGAATACTTTCACCATGGTGTTGTACTGGTTGTGGATGATGAGCATGACAATAAGGAGGAGGATAACACCAAACAGACAAAATCAGGAAGGGGATAGCCAAGTGTGGTTGGGGAGAGGTGCATGACAATACACCTCCACAAAAAAAAACCAATGTATTAGAGGTTATGTTTCACTGTTTTCACTTGGTGGTTTACAGAAATCTTGCCCAATCAAGCCCTTGTTCATTTTTATATGAGTCAGCCTGTCAGCATTTTCAGTTAACAGGCGGATGCGCTTATCTGTTATAATACCTCCAGTGGCACTAAAAACCAGCTCTGACAGAACGCTAGCAGCAGGGCAGGCCAGGATCCAAGGCGTAGAGAGCCAGTTCATGCCACGTGTCCAGCTTGGATACCCAATAATTAAAAGGCACAGAGGAATCACGGAGGACGTTTGTACGATCTGCACGGTACTCCCTCAGCATCTTCCCAAACATTGCACTTCTTGTGACAGCACCCATTGCCTCTGTACCAGCACGATGGGAGGGTCTGAGAAAACTGTCCCAGAACTTGGCCATTGTTCCCTTGCCTGAGCTGGATTGTACTTCTGTCTCTCCCGCTTGGACTCCTTGGTTGTACAACAAACTCTGATGTCTGCTGCCAGCGTTCTCACATGGGAACTTTCTAAGTGATTCCCCTACAAGGGCCCTCTGCTACTGCAACATTTTAGTGCACCTCTCTGCCTCTGGCAGAAGAAATTGAAAGTTCCCCTTGTAGCATGGGTCTAGAAGTATCACCAACCAGTAATGAGTGTTACCAAAAAATTTTATAATGTGAGGGTCACGTGAAACGCAGCGCAACATAAGGTCAGCCATGCGTGCTAGACTGCTAACAGGCATGACTTCCGTGTCCTCACCAACAGGATGACTGACCATGCTGTCCTACTCCTCCTTATCCTCATCCTCCTCCTCCCTATCCTCCTCCTCCTCCTCCTCCCTGTCCTCAGGCCATCACCACTCAACAGATGGTATGACAACTATGCTTGCAGTACCGTCTATAGTGCATGAAAGTAGCTCCTGTTCTTCCTCCTCCTCATTGCTACATATATCCACTTTGAGAAGACATGAGGCTGGGCTGAGTGTAATCCTCCTGTATAGTTCCTTCCTCCATGGCCTTGTGCTCTGCATGCAATGCATCCTCTTTAATTGTGAGCAAAGAGGTTTTCAAAATGCTGAGAAGCGTGATGGTGAGGTTAATTATGGCATCATCGTCGTTCACCAACTTGGTGCAGTCCTCAAAGTTTTGTAGGATGGTACATATGTCTGACATCCATGTCCACTCCTGAATAGAGTTGAGCGACTTTTACTTTTTAAGGATCGTTTTGCGTTTTGCGAAACCCGACTTTCTCAAAAGTCGGGTCGGGTGAAATCGGCTGATTATTGCGAAAAGGCGGGGGTCGGCCGAAACACGAAACCCAATGCAAGTCAATGGGGAATCAAAGTCGGCAGTGAGTGGAGGACAGGAAAACACCTACAGTGTCCATTTTAATGCCAAAAACATCCATTCTTATTACTGAAGCTTGTCAATCTTAATTTAGTTTATAATAATAGTTAGGCATTGAAAACAGGGGCTCATTTGGCTAAAGTTGTGGGGGGTAGGGCTGGTTCAAGATTTTCGTGGGCCCGGGAAACGCGGAATACGTCATGGCGGTGGAGCAGGGAGAGGTAAGTATTTCAACTTTGCAAGTGCTGCGATCCTGAGCAAGCAGGGGGAGCCCATTAGTTGGCACTGGCACAGGGCCCCTCATAGTACAATGGTGTGTTTGATGGCGGGCGGCGCTTCCCACTGCCAGAGACACTTTTGCGTACTATGAGGGGCCCTGTGCCAGTGCCAACGAGTATGCCCCCCTACCTGATGAAGGAACCTGCACTTTCATCTGCACCTTCCTCTGCACCTTCCTCTTTGTCCCCGTGTAAGGTGGTATAGTATGCGGGAAGGGGAACCTGACTTTCAGCAGGGTCAGATTCTGGCTGTGTAGAGTGCAAAGGGAATGTAGTGGTCTGGGTCAATGTACTAGCAGACTCATCTAGCAGTGGCTGGGCAATGGGCAGGATGAGGAGGAAACACAGATATAGGCCCAAAATAAAAAAGTAGGCTAAAAGCAGTTCAAAATTGGTAACAGGACTAAAAGGCGGCATAGCTTTGTTCAGTGGAAGACAACTGTAATGACTGGCAGACACAATTAGTAGGCCCAAGTAATAAAGTGGGCCAAATGCAGTTCAAAATTGTTAACAGTAGTAAACAGGCGGCTCAGCTTTGTTCAGTGGAGGAGAAAAGCAAGGAGCGGCAGACACCGTTAGTAGGCCCAACCAAACAAGTAGGCCAAATGCAGTTTAATATCCGAAACAGGATGAAAATTGAGGCTCAGCTTTGTACAGTGGAGGAGAACAACAAGCAGTGGCAGACACCGTTAGTAGGCCCAACCAAACAAGTAGGTCAAATGCAGTTTAATATCCGAAACAGGATGAAAATTGAGGCTCAGCTTTGTACAGTGGAGGAGAACAACAAGCAGCGGCAGACACCATTAGTAGGCCAACCAAACAAGTAGGCCAAATGCAGTTTAATATCCAAAACAGGATGAAAATTGAGGCTCAGCTTTGTTCAGTGGAGGAGAAAAGCAAGTAGCGGAAGACACCGTTAGTAGGCCCAACCAAATAAGTAGGCCAAATGCAGTTTAATATCCGAAACAGGATGAAAATTGAGGCTCAGCTTTGTACAGTGGAGGAGAAAAGCAAGGAGCGGCAGACATCATTAGTATGCCCAACCAAACAAGTAGGCCAAATGCAGTTTAATATGTGAAACAGGATGAAAATTGAGGCTCAGCTTTGTTCAGTGGAGGAGAAAAGCAAGGAGCGGCAGACACAGTTAGTAGGCCCAACCAAACAAGTAGGCCAAATGCAGTTTAATATGTGAAACAGGATGAAAATTGAGGCTCAGCTTTGTACAGTGGAGGAGAACAACAAGCAGTGGCAGACACCGTTAGTAGACCCAACCAAACAAGTAGGCCAAATGCAGTTTAATATCCGTAACAGGATGAAAATTGAGGCTCAGCTTTGTACAGTGGAGAACAACAAGCAGCGTCAGACACTGTTAGTAGGCCCAACCAAACAAGTAGGGCAAATGCAGTTTAATATCCAAAACAGGATGAAAATTGAGGCTCAGCTTTGTACAGTGGAGGAGAACAACAAGCAGCGGCAGACATCGTTAGTAGACCCAACCAAACAAGTAGGCCAAATGCAGTTTAATATCCGAAACAGGATGAAAATTGAGGCTCAACTTTGTTCAGTGGAGGAGAAAAGCAAGGAGCGGCAGACACCGTTATTAGGCCCAACCAAACAAGTAGGCCAAATGCAGTTTAATATCCGAAACAGGATGAAAATTGAGGCTCAGCTTTGTTCAGTGGAGGAGAAAAGCAAGGAGCTACATACACCGTTAGTATGCCCAACCAAACAAGTAGGCCAAATGCAGTTTAATATGTGAAACAGGATGAAAATTGAGGCTCAGCTTTGTTCAGTGGAGGAGAAAAGCAAGGAGCGGCAGACACCGTTAGTAAGCCCAACCAAACAAGTAGGCCAAATGCCTACTTGTTTAACAGGAGTAAACAGGCGGCTTAGCTTTGTTCAATGGAGGACAGCTGTAATGAGTGGCGCAGACAGACTTAGTAGGCCTAAAATAAAAAAGTAGGCTAAAACCAGTTCAAAATTGGTAACAGGACTAAACAGGCGGCATAGCTAGGTACTGGGGTGGGCTCCTCTGCTGAGTAGCAGACAGTGGTAGTAGGCGCAAAGAATTAACTGGTCTAAATGGAGGCCATGGCCCCTGTATATTTTAACTATCATCTATCATTTCAACAAATTTCTATTGGCAGTGCCATTGAAGGATTTAACAGCACAGACTACATAGTAGTGGAGCAGGGAGAGGTAAGTATTGCAAGTGGTAGAGCACTGTTCGAGCTGGGGGGGAACACTCTCTCATGAGCGGCGGTACTGGCACAGGGCCCCTTATATTACGACGGTGTGTCTGACTTTGGGTGTGCACCACCACCGTCAGAGACACTTCATTGTACTATGAGGGACCCTGTGCCATTGCGGTCGCCCAAAAGTGGGCACACCCACCTGTCCAGGCAAACGGCACTCGCACGGGTGCTTGTGCCAAGTGGTGACCACGGCCCTGTGGGGGGAGTCAGACCATTTAGGGAGGTATAAAAATAGCCTATGGTGGACATTCAGCAGCTGCAAATGGAGGAATTGGAGCAGTCAGTAAGAGGAGGCCAAAAGCAAGACATTTTTCAAGCAAGCTACGTGTCAGCAGGGGAAGGTGGGGCAAAGTAATTTAAAATCCATGATTGTTTCATTTTAATGAAGGTTAGATCATCAACATTTTGGGTAGCCAGACGAGTCCTTTTTCGGTCAGTATTGAACCAGCAGCACTGAAGACTATTTCTGATAGCACACTAGCAGCTGGGCAAGCGAGCTCCTGTAATGCATATTCTGCCAATTCAGGCCAGGTGTCTATTTTTGATGCCCAGTAATCAAAGGGGAATGACCTGTGAGGGAGAACATCGATAAGGGAGGAAAAATAGTTTGTAACCATACTGGACAAATGCTGTCTCCTGTCACTTTGAATCGATGCAGCAGTACCTGTAGTGTCTGCGGTCATTGCGAAATCACTCCACAACCTGGTCATAAAACCCCTCTGTCCAACGCCACTTCGGATTTGTGCACCTCTAACACCTCTGCCATGTTGCCCCCTACAGCTCGTGTGAGAACCATCACTACCGCTGTGTGCTGGGAATGCCTGAACCAAACGGTCTACAAGAGTTGCTTGTTTGGTAGCCAATATTTGCTCAAGGTTCTCATGTGGCATGATATTTTGTAATTTCCCTTTATATCATGGATCCAGGAGGCAGGCCAACCAGTAATCGTCATCGGTCATCATTTTTATTTTGCGGGGGTCCTTTTTTAGGATACGCAAGGCATAATCAGCCACGTGGGCCAATGTTCCAGGTGTCAATTCACTGCTTGTGCTGGGTTGAGGAGCACTTTCTTGCAAATCAACATCACTTGTCTCCCGCAAAAACCTTGTACCTGACCTTGCAATGCCACCAGTTTCTATTGCCCCCTGAGAAGCAACCTCCTCCCATAAATACTCATCCCCATCATCCTCCTCCTTCTCCTATTTGTCTGCCACCTCGTCCAGAAGAGTTCCCTGAGCAGACAATGGCTGACTGTCATCAAGGCTTCCCTCCTCCTTGGCCGCAGACGCCTGCTCCTTAATGTGCATCAAACTTTGCATCAGCAGACGCATTAGTGGGATGCTCATGCTTATGATGGCATTGGCTGCACTTACCAGCCATGTGCATTCCTCAAAACACTGAAGGACTTGACAGAGGTCTTGGAGCTTCGACCACTGCACACCAGACAACTCCATGTCTGCCATCCAACTGCCTGCCCGTGTATGTGTATCCTACCACAAATACATTACAGCACGCCTCTGTTCGCACAGCCTCTGAAGCATGTGCAGTGTGGAGTTCCACCTTGTTGCCACGTCGATTATTAGGCGGTGCTCGGGAAGATTCAGCGATCGCTGATGGTTCAGCATACGGCTGGAGTGTACGGGCGACCGGCGGATGTGTGAGCAAAGTCTTCGCACCTTCAGGAGCAGGGCTGATAACCCCGGATAATTTTTCAAGAAGCACTGCACCACCAGGTTCAAGGTGTGAGCCAGGCAAGGTATGTGTTTCAGTTCTGAAATGGCTATGGCAGCCATAAAATTCCTTCCGTTATCACTGACTACCTTGCCTGCCTCAAGATGTACACTGCCCAGCCATGACTGAGTTTCTTGCCGCAAGTACTCGGCCAGTACTTCCGCGGTGTGTCTGTTGTCGCCCAAACACTTCATTTCCAACACAGCCTGCTGACGCTTACCACTAGCTGTTCCATAATGTGACACCTCGTGTGCAATACTGGAAGCTGTGGATGGAGTGGTCGGGCAACTGCGCTCTGTGAATGAGCTTTTGCTTCTGGAGGAGGATGAGGAGTGTCGAACGCCTACTGCCAACTGCTTCCCTGACCGAGGGCTAGGCAGAACTGTCCCACTATAGCTATCCCCTGTGGACCCTGCATCCACCACATTAACCCAGTGCGCCGTGATGGACACGTAACGTCACTGGCCATAGTCTCATCAGGGTCAGATTCTGGCTCAGTACACTGCGAGGGCAATGTAGGGATCTGAGTCAATGGAACAGCATATCAATCTAGTTGTGGCTGTGCATCTGTGCACTCCATGTCCGATTCATCTTGTAATGGGCTGTTAACTATTTCCCTTTCTAACCCTGGCACGGTATGTGTAAAGAGCTCCATGGAGTAACCTGTAGTGTCACCTGCCGCTTCCTTCACTTTTGCTTTGGGTGAAGGACACAAGGAACCGACTTGTTCCTGACCGGGAGCATCCACTGATGACTCGCTGCTTTTATATTTCGAACTTTCTGAAGAGGAGGCGAAAGAGCTAGAGGCTGAGTCAGCAAGAAAAGCCAAAACTTTTTCTTGCTGCTCTGGCCTTAAAAGTGGTTTTTCCTACTCCCAGATAAGGGAGCCTTCGAGGCCTTGTGTAGCCAGACGATGACGCTGGCTCAACACCTCCAGCCGTAGGTGCTATTTTGCTTTTCCCACTACCACCAGATGCTCCACCACCACCATCAGTACCAGCTGGCAACAACCGCCCACGGCCTCTTCCACCAGACTTCCTCATTTTTTGGGGAAAATCTAACCAAGATAACAACCGTTATATGGTACTGTTAAACAAGGTAGAAGGTGTATATAAACTTTTTGGCAATTTAAATCTCCCTTTTTGGGGGGGAGACTGCAGCAAAAAACAGGCCCTGTGTATTACACTACGCAATGTAAGTGGCACAACGTGGCTGGCAGATATACGACAAACAGAACTGACGTATAGAAACTTGTTGGCAATTTAAATCTCCCTTTTATTTGGGGGAGACTGCAACAAAACTCAGGCCCAGTGTATTACACTGCACAATGTAAGTGGCAGAACGTGGCTGGAAGATGTACGACAAACTAACAGAACTGTGACGTAGATCCACTTTATGCAAATTTAAATCTCCCTTTTATTTGGGGGAGACTGCAAAAAACTCAGGCCCTGTGTATTACACTACACAATGTAAGTGGCAGAACGTGGCTGGCAGATATATGACAAACAGAACTGACGTATAGAAACTTGTTGGCAATTTAAATCTCCCTTTTTTTTTGGGGGGGGGGGGGTTCTGCAGCAAAAAACAGGCCCTGTGTATTACACTGCACAATGTAAGTGGCAGAATGTGGCTGGCAGATATACGACAAAGTGAACTTACGAATAGAAACTTGTTAGCAATTTAAATCTCCCTTTTTTGGGGGGAGACTACAACAAACAACAAGCCCTGTGTATTACACTACACAATGTAAGTGGCAGAACGTGACTGGCAGATATACAACAAACAGAACTGACGTATAGAAACTTGTTGGCAATTTAAATCTCCCTTTTTTGGGGGGACACTACAACAAACAACAGGCCCTGTGTATTACACTACACAATGTAAGTGGCACAACGTGGCTGGCAGATATACGACAAACAGAACTGACGTAGAGAAACTTGTTGGCAATTTAAATCTCCCTTTTATTTGGGGGAGACTGCAGCAAAAAACAGGCCCTGTGTATTACACTACACAATGTAAGTGGCAGAACGTGGCTGGCAGATATACGACAAACAGAACTGACGTATAAAATCCTGTTGGCAACTTAAATCTCCCCTTTTTGGGGGAATACTGCAGCAAAAAACAGGCCCTGTGTATTACACTACACAATGTAAGTGGCAGAATGTGGCTGGCAGATATACGACAAACAGAACTGACGTATAGAGACTTGATGACAATTTAAATCTCCCTTTTTTGGGGGGGAGACTGCAGCAAAAAAAGGCCCTGTGTATTACACTACACAATGTAAGTGGCACAACGTGGCTGGCAGATATACGACAAACAGAACTGACGTAGAGAAACTTGTTGGCAATTTAAATCTCCCTTTTTTGGGGGGAAACTGCAGCAAAAAACAGGCCCTGTGTATTACACTACACAATGTAAGTGGCACAACGTGGCTGGCAGATATACGACAAACAGAACTGACGTAGAGAAACTTGTTGGCAATTTAAATCTCCCTTTTTTGGGGGGGGAAACTGCAGCAAAAAACAGGCCCTGTGTATTACACTACACAATGTAAGTGGCACAACGTGGCTGGCAGATATACGACAAACAGAACTGACGTATAGAAACTTGTTGGCAATTTAAATCTCCCTTTTTGGTGGGGGGGTGACTGCAGCAAAACACAGGCCCTGTGTATTACACTACACAATGTAAGTGGGAGAACGTGGCTGGCAGATATATAAAAAAATACAAGAGCTGTAGTACAATTTCAATGTCCCTACAATGATCAAAGGACAAGTATGGCAGCAATAAAAGGAATGCTGCACACAAAAGTGTGGACAAAGAAACAAGAGAACTGTGCAGAAAGGAGCAACAGGATTTTTGCTTTTAAAAAAGCAGTTGGTTTGCACAGCGGCGTACAAACAGCAATGCAGCTATCAGGGACCCTTATAAGGCAGCCTAATAAGCGCTGATGCACAAAAAAAAAAAAAACTCCACTGTCCCTGCAAAGAAAAGGTGGTGTCGGACAGTGGACAGTGGAAATCGCTACAGCACAAGCAGTTTCGGGGTTAATCTTCCCTCCCTAACTATATCACTTCTTCTGATGAAGCTGCAGCAACCTCTCCCTATGCTAAGATCAGCAGAAGTAAGATTGCGGTCAGCATGCACGCCCCTTTATAGCCCCTGTGATGCCGCAGAAAGCAAACCAATCACTGTAATGCCCTTCTCTAAGATGGTGGGGACCAAGACCTATGTCATCACGCTGCCCACACTCTGCGTCCTCCTTCATTGGATGAGAAATGGCGCTGAAAGCGTCATATGAAACACGGCTTTGGTGCGAAGATCGCCGACCTCATGGCCGATCCCACACTAGGATCGGATCGGGTTTCACAAAAACCGACTTTGCCAAAAGTTGGTGATTTTTGAAATTGTCCGATCCGTTTCGCTCAACCCTACTCTTGAAGTCTTATGTCTGGAGTCTGAACTGAATATATACAGCCTTGTTGGTAGTCAACAACTGCCCTCTTCTGCTCACAAATCCTTTCCAACATATGCAGTGTAGAGCTCCAAAGAGTGGGGACATCACACAGCAGCCGGAAGCTGCAAACGCTGCTGAAGCATGGCAGGGGCGGCTAAAGCTGTAGCTGACTATCTAAGATTGTTAGACAGACAGCGTAATTTCACTAGCAGATCTGACAGCTCCTGGTAGCTTTTCAGAAAACGTTGAACCACGAGGTTAAGCACATGGGCCAGGCAAAGTAACTGTGTGACCTCACCTTGCCTCAGAGCAGCCATCAGGTTCCAGCCATTGTTACACATGACCATGCCTGGCTGTAGGTTCAGCGGTGTCATCCAAATATCTGACTGCTCTTTCAGCACTGTCCACAACTTTTCTGCATTGTGCGGTTTGTCACCTGTGCAGATTAGCTTCAGGACAGCCTGTTGCCACTTGGCTGAGGCAGTGCAGCAGTGCTTCCAGCTTCTGACTGATGTGTTGATTTCAGAGATGGAGGCTGAAGAGGAGGAAAATGTGCAGGAGCTGTAGACTGTGGGGGCAATCCTGATTGACTTATGGCCTGCAATCCTTGGTGTGGGGAGGAGGGGCTCCATCCCAAGATCCAACTGGGACCCGGCTTCCACTATGTTAACCCAGTGTTCCGTCAGTGAGTTGTACCGTCCCTGCCCACAAGCACTTGTCCACGTGTCCGTTGTTAGGTGGACTTTCCCATTAATTAGCATTGTTGAGTGCAGGGATAATGTTGTGGGACACATGCTGGTGTAATGCCGGTAATGCCGGTATGGCACACTGGGAGAAATAGGGGCGACTGGGGACCAAATACCTGGGGTTCGGCCGCTGCCATCAGGTTGCAGAAAGCTTCCGTCTCAATGAGCCAAAAAGGCAACAATTCAAGCACAAGCCGAAGAGAAATGTTAGAATTTAGTACTGTGGCCTGTGTGGCATTAGCTGGGTATTTCCTCTTGCAGTCCAATAACTGGGAAATAGACAAATAAAGACTGTGCTGGGACAAGGATGTGGACGGGCTTGATGATGGTGCTGCTTGACTGTGGGTAACAACAGGTGCAGGGCTGGAGGCATCTTCACATGCACGGTGGACTGGGGATTGGCTTCTACACAAACCAGTGGTAGAAGCAGTGGTGTCACCTGCAGACAGTGTTCCTGGAGCCTGGGGTTCAGAGAGGTGAGGATTTTCCTTTTCAACTGATAGTTGCTTGCCCATCACCTCTTCCTGCTCCATTTTGTTCCTTGGATCTTGCAACTTCGATAACAGTTTGTCTGTTATCATCACCAGCCTCCCTCTATCGCAGTAATCCACCCTCCCTTGGCACTCGCCTGTGTGACGACAGTCTTGAACGTAAAAACAATGTTATCCCTTCCGCAGCCTCCTCTGCTTTCTCCTCTTCTTGTGGGACCACCATATCCTACCGCAGGCTATTCAAAGTCTGCTCCAGCATAAAAATGACAGGAATAGTGATGCTGATGAGTGCATCATCAGTGCTAACTATCTTAGTAGCCATTTCAAAACTGTGCGGAAGTCCTTAATCTGTGCCCACTCTGTAAACGTGATATGCGCCACCTCCATACTGCATTGGCCAGGCTATACAACATGATGTACTGCATCAGGGCTCGTTGCTGCTGCCACAGTCACTGCAACATGTGCAGAGTGGAATTCCACCGTGTCGGCACATTGCATATCAACCTGTTAATTGGCAATTACAAAGACCTCTGTATCAATGTAAGTCAATGACCAGAGGGGTGCGAACGGCGGAAATGAGCACACAGCTTACGTGCTTTCTGGAGCAGGTCACACAGGCCAGGATAGTGGCTGAGAAAACACCGTACCTCCAGGTTGAGGATGTGAGCCATGCAAGGCACGTGTGCAAGATTGCCTCGAGGTAGGGCCACCAACAGGTTTGCACTGTAATCGGACATGGCCTTCCCTGGATGCACGTTCAGCGGAGACAGTCATTAATCAAATTCAGCCTGGAGAGTTATCCACAACTCTTCAGCTGTATGACTGTGATCTCGAAGCATATCAATTTTAAGACTGCCTGATTGCAGTGAGCCCTGGCTGCGCAGTACGGAGGTGGTGAGGGATCGCTGTACACTGTTGAAATGCATTTCTCATGAAGGCTCAAGTTAGGTGTAGGTCCTAGAAGAGATAGAGGAGGCAGAAGCAGTGGAGGAATTGTTTAATATAGAGGTTTGGCCTGCAAGCCTTGGGGATTCCAAGACTTGTGGTGCAGCACCTATTCACCCAGCCACCAAAGGCACCCAGTGCACAGTCAGTGAGATGTAACACCATGTTTACTTAGCCAAGTGTCTGTGGTGAAATGCACTTTTGCAGACAGAGATTTAGGGTACCATCACACTATACGATTTACCTACGATCACAACCAGCGATACGACCTGGCCGTGATCGTAGGTAAATCGTAGTGTGGTCGCTGGGGAGCTGTCACACAGACAGCTCTCCAGCGACCAACGATGCCGAAGTCCCCGGGTAACCAGGGTAAACATCGGGTTACTAAGCGCAGGACCACGCTTAGTAACCCGATGTTTACCCTGGTTACCAGCGTAAAAAAAAACAAACAGCACATACTTACATTCCGGTGTCTGTCCCTTGCCGTCTGCTTCCCGCACTCACTGACTGCCGGCCGTAAAGTGAAAGCACAGCACAGCGGTGCTTTCACTTTACGGCCGGCAGTCAGTGAGTGCGGGAAGCAGACGGCAAGGGACCTGACGGATACCGGAATGTAAGTATGTGCTGTTTTTTTTTTTTTACATTTACGCTGGTAACCAGGGTAAACATCGGGTTACTAAGCGCGGCCCTGCGCTTAGTAACCCGATGTTTACCCTGGTTACAAGCGAACGCATCGCTGGATTGCATCGCTAGATCGGTGTCACACACACCGATCCAGCGATGACAGCGGGAGATCCAGCGACAAAACAAAGTTCCAAACGATCTGCTATGACGTACGATTCTCAGCAGGATCCCTGATCGCTGCTGCGTGTCAGACACAGCGATATCGTAACGATATCGCTGGAACGTCACGAATCGTACCGTCGTAGCGATCGAAATGGCACTGTGTGACGGTACCCTTAGTCAAGGAATGGGTGATGTTGTCTGCTACATGCTGGTGTAGCGCAGGTACAGCTTTCTTATAAAAGTAATGGTGACTGGGTAATTGGTACTGGGGACTGCGATGGCCATCAGCTTTCAGGAACCATTGGTATCCACCAGGTGGAAAGCATTTCCGTGGCCAACAAATTGGACCTCTTTGTTTTGTCATGCATAGGAGGAAACAATCTTTTCTGTGACCACAACTGTGGAACTGTGGGCTGGCTGCAGTGCTGTGAGACGGCTGAGTATGGTGAACAGGACAAACTGGACCATGAGAGGTGCAGACAGAGATGTTACTGTGGATTGAAAAACTTGTGGTGTGATCGTTCTCTGAGATCGATCAAAAACTGCGGGCATGTCTGCTTCCATTACAGCTGAAGGCGGCCTCAGTCAGCGTGACTCGATTTGGTAAAGAACCCAAGGTTCTGCAGTCAAAGACCTGCATCTCAATAGTTGGCACGGTAACAGAGGAGGGGGAAGAAGCAGCAGATGTGATTGATGGGGTGGCGGATAATGGTGGTTGATGTCCACTGATCCGCATTTTTGTGCAGTGGGATTTCCACACTAAAGCATGTTGATTGCGCATGTGAAGGTTGATACACGTAGTAGTCAAATTATTGCACTTTTTACCTTGACTCAGTTTTTTTTTCAAAGTTGACAGCTTACGTGAGTTGGCCCATCCTTTGCAGTGTCAAAAAAGTCCCAGGTTAGGCAGCCCTTGCCACCCCTGTGAGCTGCAGACCCGCAGACTATGCTGGTCAGAGGCACAGTTGTGGCTGAGGATGCATCGATCATCGTGGCTGCATCACGACGTGTCTGCAATGGATGGCGTAATGTAACCTCCTCAGCTTCCTCCTCAGATAACCTACTCAGCTGTGAGCCTCTATGTTCACGCCAACTGGGATCTAACACCTCATCATCATCCTCTGTGTTATCACATTCCTCGCCATTGGAGTCACCCTCCTCTTCTTGTCCTGACAGCACAGTACAGTCCGCATGAGCCTCATATATCTGAGTCTCATCAGGATCATCTCCCCCCCACCTGCATCCAAGCTAAAAATATTTTGGGCATCGGTGCAGATTTCCTCCTCTGGACTCTTTGAAGCTTTTGCATACACTTCTGATGAACATTGCATAGAATGTGTGAATAGCTCTTCAGACTCACCCATCTGTGGTTCCATACAGTCAGTTGAACGTTTGGATAGTTGGGATGTGGGGGAAGCAAGGGAATTTGGGTGCCACATCTGTGGACTGTACTGGGTGTGATGTTGAGGTGGAGGAAGAGTAGGAGAGGCCACTTGAAGCTGCACTTGCCATCTAGTTGAGTACATGCTCTTTCTGGGCAACATCGACAAGGCATACTGCTGTGCACCTGTCAAAGAAAGGTAGTGGTGTAGCCTGTTCAGTAACATAAACTGTCAGTTGTCTTTGCATAGGATGTGAAATTGCTTCACTAGTGCCTTCACAAACATTACCACCTACCCCACGTGCACCTTGAACACCAAGTCTAATTCACCTTCCACCACGTCCTTGCTTTTTCCCCAGTTATGTTGCTCAGATAGTGTGGTAGGAGCACAACCAAAAATTATATTTTGAACTGTGCACCACCTCTGCAAACAGCTCAATTTCAGCGATAGTAAATTCAAAGTTGAAATATGATGTGCTGAATCGTGTTAGTCACAGAAGAAAGATTTTTTTTGGACAAAAGATCAGGCCTCTATAACACACTAGATGCTACAAACTATTTTTCAAGTCAGGTCCCTTACTGTATGACATTAATAACAGAAAAATTTGTTTGTGGCCTATATACCAGGCCTCTATAGCACACTAGATGCTACAAACTATTTTTAAAGTAAGGTCCCTTACTGTATGACATTAATAACAGAAAAATTTGTTTGTGGCCTATGTACCAGGCCTCTATAGCACACTAGATGCTACAAACTATTTTTAAAGTAAGGTCCCCTACTGTATGATGTTAATAACAGAGGAATTTGTTTGTAGCCTCTAGATCAAGCCTCTACAGCTTAATTTGAACCCAAACAAATGACAATGTGTGATACAGCGTGTTGTCTAACTTTTTGCAACTGAAAAATTATATATTTTTTTAATATGACTTAGGTCTGCAGATAGGTTCATATCACCGCCACAAAATGACTACGTGGATACAGCTGGCTGTTGCACATTTAGCAACAGAAAAAATATAACTTTTTTTTAATGTGCCTTAGGTCTTCAGACTTTTATTTCACCACAACAATACATGACAAGGTGGGATACAGCAGGCTGTTTAATATTTTTTCACTAGCTACATGTGAATTAGAATGCTATACTTGTGTTATGATGCGGTGGTTTAGGAGCAACATGGAACGAGCTCTGAAGGAAGTGGTATCTGTACTGACCGCAGTCCCTAAGCTCAACACCACACTAGAAGTAGCCGTGGGATGTACCTGTCACTCCCTAGACACCTCGACACAGCCTAAGAGCTAACTACCCCTAAAGAAAGAAGCAGGAAAACTATCTTGCCTCAGAGAAAATCCCCAAAGGATAGATTAGCCCCCCACAAATAATGACTGTGAGTGGAGAGGGAAAAGACATACACAGAATGAAACCAGAATGAGCACAGGAGGCCAGTCTAGCTAGATAGATAGGACAGGATGGAACACTGTGCGGTCAGTATAAAACACTACAAAAATCCACGCAGAGTTTACTAAAAACTCCACACCTGACTAAAGGTGTGGAGGGTAAATCTGCTTCCCAGAGCTTCCAGCAAGACAGAATTAATTCATACTGATAAGCTGGACAAACATAGAAAACACAGAACGGATAAGTCCACAATCTGTGGACAGAAAAGCGCAAGCAAGAACTTAGCTTAGCTGAACTGGTCAGGATAACAGGGAACTCCAAAGAGATGTGAATCCAACCAGAAACCATTTACAAGTGGCACAAGCTGAAGGGAAAGCGAGACTTAAATAGCTGAGCAGAAACGACGATCAGGTGGAAGCAGCTGAAGACAGCTAACTCCAAGGAGCAGCCATACCACTAGAAACCACAAGAGGGAGACCAAGAGCAGAACTCACAAAAGTGCCACTTACAACCACCGGAAGTAGCCCAAGAGCGGAATTCACAACAGTACCCCCCCCTTGAGGAGGGGTCACCGAACCCTCACCAGAGCCCCCAGGCCGATCAGGATGAGCCAAGTGAAAAGCACGAACCAAATCGGTGGCATGGACATCGGAGGCAACAACCCAAGAATTATCCTCCTGGCCATAACCCTTCCACTTGACAAGATACTGAAGCCTCCGCCTCGAAAAACGAGAATCCAAAATCTTCTCAACCTCATATTCCAACTCTCCCTCAACCAACACCGGGGCAGGAGGGTCAACCGAGGGAACAACGGGCACCACATATCTCCGCAACAAAGATCTATGGAAAACATTATGAATGGAAAAAGAGGCAGGAAGAGCCAAACGAAAAGACACCGGATTAATAATTTCAGAAATTTTATAAGGACCAATAAACCGAGGCTTAAATTTAGGATAAGAAACCTTCATAGGAACATGACGAGAAGACAACCAAACCAAATCCCCCACACGAAGCCAGGGACCAACACACCGACGGCGGTTAGCAAGACGTTGAGCCCTTTCCTGAGACAACGTCAAATTGTCCACCACATGAGTCCAAATCTGCTGCAGCCTGTCCACCACAGAATCAACACCAGGACAATCAGAAGGCTCAACCTGCCCAGATGAAAAACGAGGATGAAAACCAAAATTACAAAAGAAAGGTGAAACCAAAGTAGCCGGACTAGCCCTATTATTAAGGGCAAACTCGGCCAACGGCAAGAAAGACACCCAATCATCCTGATCAGCAGACACAAAGCATCTCAAATAGGTCTCCAAGGTCTGATTAGTTCGCTCAGTTTGGCCATTAGTCTGTGGATGAAACGCCGAAGAAAAAGACAAATCAATGCCCATCCTAGCACAAAAGGCCCGCCAAAATCTAGAGACAAACTGAGAACCTCTGTCAGACACAATATTCTCCGGAATGCCATGCAAACGAACCACATGCTGAAAAAATAATGGAACCAGATCTGAGGAGGAAGGCAACTTAGGCAGAGGTACCAGATGGACCATTTTAGAGAACCGGTCACAAACAACCCAGATAACAGACATCTTCTGGGAAACAGGAAGATCCGAAATAAAATCCATGGAAATATGCGTCCAGGGCCTCTCAGGGACCGGCAAAGGCAAAAGCAACCCACTAGCGTGGGAACAGCAAAGCTTGGCCCGGGCACAAGTCCCACAGGACTGCACAAAAGCACGCACATCGCGCGACAAGGAAGGCCACCAAAAGGACCTAGCAACCAAATCTCTGGTACCAAAAATCCCAGGATGACCAGCCAACACTGAACAATGAACCTCAGAAATTACCTTACTTGTCCATCTATCAGGAACAAACAGCTTCCCTACTGGACAGCGGTCAGGCCTATCAGCCTGAAATTCCTGAAGCACCCGCCGCAAATCAGGGGAGATAGCAGAAAGAATCACCCCCTCCTTAAGAATGCCAACCGGCTCACGGACTCCAGGAGAATCAGGCGAAAAACTCCTAGAGAGGGCATCAGCCTTAACATTCTTAGATCCCGGAAGATACGAGACCACGAAATCAAAACGGGAGAAAAACAGGGACCATCGAGCCTGTCTAGGATTCAGCTGCTTGGCCGACTCGAGGTAAATCAGATTCTTATGATCGGTCAGGACCACAACACGGTGTTTAGCTCCCTCAAGCCAATGTCAACACTCCTCAAACACCCACTTCATAGCCAACAACTCCCGATTGCCGACATCATAATTGCGTTCCGCAGGTGAAAACTTTCTGGAAAAAAAAGCACATGGTTTCATCAAAGAACCATCAGACTCCCTCTGAGACAAAACGGCCCCTGCCCCAATCTCAGAAGCGTCGACCTCTGTTGTGAATTCTGTTGTCGGGCTCCCTCCTGTGGTCATGAATGGTACTTCGGCTGGTTCTGTCCGTGGACTTCCTCTGGTTTGTGTTTCTGAGTTTCTTTCCACGGGTGACGAGGTTGGTTCGTTGGCTGGCTGCTCTATTTGGCTCCACTTGGATCTTTGCTCCATGCCACCTGTCAATGTTCCGGTATTGGTCTAGTTCGCTCCTGGATCGTTCTTGTGGCCTGTCTTCCCAGCAGAAGTTGAGTTCCTGCTTGTTTTTCTTTGGTTTGCTGTTTTTCTGTCCAGCTTGCTGTTTTTATTGTTGTCTTGCTTGCTGGAGGCTCTGGGACGCAGAGGGAGCGCCTCCGCACCGTGGGTCGGTGCGGAGGGTATTTTTGCACCCTCTGCGTGGTGTTTTTGTAGGTTTTTGTGCTGGCCGCGGAGCAACCTTTCCTATCCTCGGTCTGTTCGGTGGGTCGGGCCTCACTTTGCTAAATCTATTTCATCTCTGTGTTTGTATTTTCATCTTACTCACAGTCATTATATGTGGGGGGCTGCCTTTTCCTTTGGGGAATTTCTCTGAGGCAAGGTAGGCTTTATTTTTCTATCTTCAGGGCTAGCTAGTTCCTTAGGCTGTGCCGAGTTGCATAGGGAGCGTTAGGAGCAATCCACGGCTATTTCTAGTGTGTGTGATAGGATTAAGGATTGCGGTCAGCAGAGTTCCCACGTCCCAGAGCTCGTCCTTATTATCAGTAACTATCAGGTCATTCCGTGTGCTCTTAACCACCAGGTCCATTATTGTCCTGACCACCAGGTCATAACAGACGTCAACCTGAAAAGGAAGAGAAACATCCGGTTGACGCAACACAGGGGCAGAAGTAAATTGGCGCTTAAGCTCCTGAAAGGCCTCAACAGCCTCAGAGGACCAATTCGTCACATCAGCGCCTTTCTTCGTCAAATCAGTAAGGGGCTTAACCACACTGGAAAAGTTGGCAATGAAACGGCAATAGAAATTAGCAAAGCCCAAAAATTTTTTAAGACCCTTCACAGATGTGGGTTGGATCCAGTCATGAATAGCCTGGACCTTAACAGGATCCATTTCTATAGACGAGGGAGAAAAAATAAAACCCCAAAAAGAGACCTTCTGAACTCCGAATAGGCACTTAGACCCCTTCACAAATAAAGCATTATCACGAAGGATCTGGAACACCATCCTGACCTGCTTCACATGAGACTCCTAATCATCGGAAAAAATCAAAATATCATCCAAATATACGACCATGAATTTATCAAGATAATTGCGGTAAATATCATGCATGAAAGACTGGAACACAGATGGAGCATTAGAGAGCCCAAATGGCATCACAAGGCATTCAAAATGGCCTTCGGGCGTATTAAATGCAGTTTTCCATTCGTCACCCTGTTTAATACGAACAAGATTATATGCCCCTCGGAGGTCAATCTTAGTAAGCCAACTAGCCCCCTTAATCTGAGCAAACAAATCAGTAAGCAGAGGCAAGGGGTATTGGAATTTAACCGTGATCTTATTAAGAAGACGATAATCAATACAGGGTCTCAAGGAGCCATCCTTCTTAGCAACAAAAAAGAAATCCGCTCCCAATGGTGACTAAGAGGGCCGAATATGCCCATTCTCCAAAGATTCCTTAACATAGCTCCGCATGGCGGCATGCTCTGGCACAGACAGATTGAAAAGTCGGCCCTTAGGGAACTTACAACCAGGAATCAAGTTAATAGCACAATCACAGTCCCTATGTGGAGGAAGGGAACTGGACTTGGGCTCATCAAATACATCCTGGAAATCCGACAAAAACTCAGGGACCTCAAAAGAGGGGGAAGAGGAAATTGACATCAAAGGAACATCACTATGTACTCCTCGACAACCCCAACTAGTCACCGACATAGTTTTCCAATCCAGCACCGGATTATGTTCCTGTAACCATGGAAATCCCAGCACAACAACATCATGCAGGTTATGCAACACCAGAAAACGGCAATCTTCCTGATGTGCAGGAGCCATGTACATAGTCATCTGTGTCCAGTACTGAGGTTTATCCTTGTCCAAGGGTGTAGCATCAATACCCCTCAAAGGAATAGGGCTCTGCAAAGGCTGCAAGGAAAAACCACAGCGCCTGGCGAATTCTAAGTCCATTAAGTTCAGGGCAGCGCCTGAATCCACAAATGCCATGACAGAAAAGGAAGACAATGAGCAAATCAGGGTCACAGATAAGAGAAATTTAGGCTGTATAGTACTAATGGTAACAGACCTAGTGACTCTCTTAGTACGCTTAGTAACATGAGCCGAATCACCACAGTAAAAACACAGCCTATTCTGACATCTGAATTCCTGCTGTTCTATTCTATTCAAAATCCTATCACATTGCATAGGTTCAGGACTATGCTCAGAGGATACTGCCATATGGTGCACAGCTTTGCGCTCGCGCAGACGCCGATCAATCTGAATGGCTAGAGACATAGATTCGCTCAAACCGGCAGGCGTAGGAAAGCCCACCATAACATCTTTAAGGGTTTCAGAAAGACCTTTTCTGAAAATAGCAGCCAGAGCCTCTTCATTCCATTTAGTGAGCACAGACCATTTTCTAAATTTCTGGCAGAATAACTCTGCCGCTTCCTGACCTTGACACAAGGCCAACAGGGTTTTTTCTGCATGATCCACAGAATTAGGTTCGTCATACAATAATCCGAGCGCTTGAAAAAATGCATCTACATTCAAGAATGCCTGATCCCCTGTTTCAAGAGAAAAAGCCCAGTCTTGAGGATCACCACGCAGCAAGGATATGATGATTTTCACCTGCTGAATGGGATCACCATAAGAACGGGGTTTCAAAGCAAAAAACAATTTGCAGTTATTTTTAAATTTTTTCAAAAACTTGGATCTGTCTCTAAAAAACAGATCAGGAGTAGGAATTCTGGGCTCTAAAGCCGGAGTCTGGACAACATAGTCCTGGATATTCTGTACTCTTGCAGCAAGTTGATCCACACGAGAAAACAAACCCTGAACATCCATGCCAAAACATATATCCTGAACCACCCAGATATCAAGAGGAAAAAAAAAAGACAAACCAAAGCACAGAAAAAAAATGGTTCAGAACTTTCTTTTCCTTCTTTTGAGATACATTTAATTAATTTTTGACCACTTGTACTGTTATGATCTGGTGGTTTAGGAACAACATGAGACAAGCTCTGAAGGAGGTGGTATCTGTGCTGACCGCAAACCCTGAACCTAGCAGCGCAACTAAAAATAGCCGTGGGGGGTACCTGACGCTCCCTAGACCCCTCGGCACAGCCTAAGATCTAACTTCCCCTAAAGATGGAAACAGGAAACCTATCTTGCCTCAGAGAAAATCCCCAAAGGAAAGATAGACCCCCACAAATATTGACGGTGAGAGGAGGGGAAAATAACATACGCAGAAATGAAATCAGATTTTAGCATAGGAGGCCAGTCTAGCTTGAGAGATAGGACAGGAAAGGATACTGTGCGGTCAGTATAAAAACTACAAAACAATCCACACCTGACTAAAGGTGTGGAGGGTAAATCTGCTTCCCAGAGCTTCCAGCTAACAGAAAAAATCCATACTGACAAGCTGGACAAATATAGAATGCACAGAACAATAAGTCCACAACATGTGGACTAAAATGAGCAAAGCCAGAAATTATCTTTGCAGAACTGGTCAGGAAACCAGGAGAATCCAAGCAGAGATGTGAATCCAGGCAGGAACAATGACAAGTGGCACAGGCTGAAGTAAGAGCCAGACTTAAATAGTGGACAATAAGTGGAGGCAGCTGATGACAGCTAACTCCAAGGAGCAGCCATACCACTAGAAACCACAAGAGGGAGCCCAAGAGCAGAACTCACAAAAGTGCCACTTACAACCACCGGAGGGAGCCCAAGAGCGGAATTTACAACAACCCAGTGTGTAATACTGGGTCAGATTTCTTTTAAATTCTCCCTGAAAAAAAATAGTGGGAGATTAAGATTGGCATTTCAGCTTCAGTGCCACTCAAGTGTGTGCCACCTGTCTCAAATTGTGTGCCACATTAAACCTAGTGTGTAATACTGGGTCAGATTTCTTTTAAATTCTCCCTGAAAAAAAAAAATAGTGGGAGATTAAGATTGGCATTTCCGCTTCAGTGCCACTCCAGTGTGTGCCACTTGTCTCAAATTGTGTGCCACGTTAAACCCAGTGTGTAATACTGGGTCAGATTTCTTTTAAATTCTCCCTGAAAAAAAATAGTGGGAGATTAAGATTGGCATTTCAGCTTCAGTGCCACTCCAGTGTGTGCCACCTGTCTCAAATTGTGTGCCACGTTAAACCTAGTGTGTAATACTGGGTCAGATTTCTTTTAAATTCTCCCTGAAAAAAAAAAAATAGTGGGAGATTAAGATTGGCATTTCCGCTTCAGTGCCACTCCTGTGTGTGCCACCTGTCTCAAATTGTGTGCCACATTAAACCCAGTGTGTAATACTGGGTCAGATTTCTTTTAAATTCTCCCTGAAAAAAAAAATAGTGGGAGATTAAGATTGGCATTTCAGCTTCAGTGCCACTCCTGTGTGTGCCACCTGTCTCAAATTGTGTGCCACATTAAACCTAGTGTGTAATTCTGGGTCAGATTTCTTTTAAATTCTCCCTGAAAAAAAAAATAGTGGGAGATTAAGATTGGCATTTCCGCTTCAGTGCCACTCCTGTGTGTGCCACCTGTCTCAAATTGTGTGCCACATTAAACCCAGTGTGTAATACTGGGTCAGATTTCTTTTAAATTCTCCCTGAAAAAAAAAATAGTGGGAGATTAAGATTGGCATTTCCGCTTCAGTGCCACTCCTGTGTGTGCCACCTGTCTCAAATTGTGTGCCACATTAAACCTAGTGTGTAATACTGGGTCAGATTTCTTTTAAATTCTCCCTGAGAAAAAAAATAGTGGGAGATTAAGATTGGCATTTCAGCTTTAGTGCCACTCCAGTGTGTGCCACCTGTCTCAAATTGTGTGCCACATTAAACTTAGTGTGTAATACTGGGTCAGATTTCTTTGAAATTCTCCCTGAAAAAAAAATAGTGGGAGATTAAGATTGGCATTTCAGCTTCAGTGCCACTCCTGTGTGTGCGCCACCTGTCTCAAATTTTGTGCCACAGAACATATACTGTATGAGAGTGGGCCACATTTCTATAATATTCTCCCAGAAAAAATAAAAAGGGGGAGATTTGAATTGTTAGTGTCTGCATCTGCGTCAGTCCTGTTAGTGGCATATCTGTCTGCCACTGAAGCTGTGTACTGTTATACATTGGGCCTGGTTTTCCCTGCAGTCTGACCCACCTATAAAGGGATATATAAATCCAACAGAAGTTAGAGTTCACCTTGTAACTGGTTTTACAGTAGCAAATACAGTTAGTTTGCTCACGTTTTTCAAACAATGAGGAAGTCTGGTGGAAGAGGTCGTGGCCGTGGGCGGTCATTGCCAGCTGGTAATGATGGTAGTGGTGGGGGAGCATCAGGTGGTCGTGGGAAAAGCAATATAGCACCTAAGTCTCGAGTTGTTGAGCCAGGTTCGTCGTCTGGCTACACAAGGCCTCGAACGCTCCCTTTTCTGGGAGTAGGAAAACCGCTTTTAAAGCCGGAGCAGCAAGAACAAGTTTTGGCTTTCCTTGCTGACTCAGCCTCTAGCTCTTTCGCCTCCTCTTCTGAAACTGCTAAATGTAAAAGCAGCGCGTCGGTAGTGGATGTTCACGGTCAGGGACAAGTCACTTCCTTGTCTTCTTCACCAAGAACCACAGAGAAGGATGCGTCAGGCAACACAACGGGTTACTCCATGGAGCTCTTTACACATACCGTTCCTGGGTTAGAAAGTGAAACAGTTAACAGGCCATGCCCATTACAAGTTGAATCGGACATGGAGTGCACAGATGCACAGCCACAGCCAGATTACTATGCTGTTCCTTTGACTCAGACCACAACATTGCCCTCGCAGTGTACTGATCCAGAATCAGACACTGATGAGATGGCTTACACGGTGACACAGACGAAGTTGCACACGAGATAGAAGAGGAGGTCATAGATGACCCAGTTGTTGACCCCGATTGGCAGCCATTGGGGGAACAGGGTGCAGGCGGCAGTAGCTCTGAAGCGGAGGAGGAGGAACCGCAGACGGCATCAACATCGCAACAGGTTCCATCTGCCACGCCCGTATCTGGCCAAAAACGCGTTGCAAAACCAGTTGTAGGACAGCGTGGACATACGTTTAAAGAAGCTCAGTCTGCAATGCCTGAAAAGGTATCCGATAGTAGAAAGAGTGCAGTCTGGCATTTTTTTAAACAACATCCAAATGATCAGCGCAAAGTCATCTGTCAAAAATGTTCAACTACCTTAGCAGAGGTCAGAATCTTAAAAGTCTAAATACAAGTTGCATGCGTAGATATTTAACTACCATGCATTTGCAAGCCTGGACTAACTACCAAACGTCCCTTAAGGTTGTAGCACCCTCGGCCAATGAAGCTAGTCAGTAACGCTACATCCCTTCCCTCACTGTAAGCCCACCATTTCCCGCACCACCTGCAGCAAATGTGCAGATTTCGTCGCCAGGCCAAAGCTGTCAGGGAATCACCAGTTTCGTAGTAGGAAACACTGCATGTAGGGCACCAGCAAGAATACCATCTCCAACCCTCTCTCAGTCTGCCATGTCCACCGGCACCCCCGCTAGTTCCACGATCTGCAGCTCTCCAGTCCAGCTCACCCTACATGAGACTCTCGTTAGGAAAAGGAAGTACTCATCCTCGCATCCACGTACACAGGGTTTGAACGCCCACATTGCTAGACTAATCTCATTAGAGATGATGCCCTACCGGTTAGTTGAAAGCAAAGCTTTCAAAGCCCTGATGGACTATGCTGAACCACGCTACGAGCTACCCAGTCGACACTTCTTTTCGAGAAAAGCCATCCCAGCTCTCCACCAGCATGTTAAAGACCGCATCGTCCATGCACTCAGGCAATCTGTGAGTACAAAGGTGCACCTGACAACAGATGCATGGACCAGTAGGCATGGCCAGGGACGTTACGTGTCCATCACGGCTCACTGGGTTAATGTGGTGGATGCAGGGTCCACAGGGGACAGCAATATTGGGACAGTTCTGCCTAGCCCACGGTCTAGGAAACAGTTGGCTGTAGGCGTTTGCCCCCCCTCTTCCTCCTCCTCATCCTCCTGCAGAAGCGAGAGCTCGTCCACAGACCGCAGTTGCACGACCACTCCATCCGCAGCTGCCACTGTTGCACACGAGGTGTGCCATTATGGGACACCTAGTGGCAAGCGTCAGCAGGCTGTATTGGCAATGAAGTGTTTGGGCGACAACAGACACACCGCGGAAGTTCTGTCCGAGTTCTTGCAGAAAGAGACTCAGTCATGGCAGGACACTGTACATCTTGAGGTAGGCAAGGTAGTGAGTGATAATGGAAGGAATTTTATGGCTGCCATAGCCCTTTCACAACTGAAACACATTCCTTGCCTGGCTCACACCTTAAACCTGGTGGTGCAGTGCTTCCTGAAAAGTTATCCGGGGTTACCCGACCTGCTCCTCCAAGTGCGCAGACTTTGCTCGCATATCCGCCGTTCGCCCATGCACTCCAGCCGTATGCAGAACCATCAGCGGTCTTTGAACCTTCCCCAGCATCGCCTAATCATCGATGTTGCAACAAGGTGGAACTCCACACTGCACATGCTTCAGAGACTGTGCGAACAGAGGCGTGCTGTTATGTATTTGTGGGAGGATACACATACACAGGCAGGCAGTCGGATGGCAGACATGGAGTTGTCAGGTGTGCAGTGGTCGAAGCTACAAGACCTGTGTCAAGTCCTTCAGTGTTTTGAGGAATGGTTAGTGCAGACAACGCCATAATAAGCATGAGCATCCCCCTAATGCGTCTGCTGATGCAAAGTTTGACACACATAAAGGAGCAGGCGTCTGCAGCCGAGGAAGAGGGAAGCCTTGATGACAGTCAGCCATTGTCTGGTCAGGGCAGTCTACAGGACGAGGTAGCGGGCGAAGAGGAGGAGGACGAGGGGGATGATGGGGATGAGTATTTTTTGAATGAGGAAGCTTCTCCGGGGCCAATAGCAACTGGTGGCGTTGCAAGGCCGGGTTCTGTTTTTTTAGGGAGACAAGTGACGTAGATTTGCCTGAAACTGCCCCTCAACCCACCACAACCGCAGATTTGACAACTGGAACTTTGGCCCACATGGCGGATTATGCCTTACGTATCCTCAAAAGGGACCCACGCATTATTAAAATGATGAGCGATGACGATTACTGGTTGGCCTGCCTCCTTGATCTTCGCTATAAAGGCAAATTGCAAAATATCATGCCACATGAGAACCTCGAACAAATATTAGCAACCAAACAAGCAACTCTTGTAGACCGTTTGATTCAGGCATTCCCAGCACACAGCGCCGGTGATGGTTCTCACACGAGATGCAGGGGGCAACAGGGCAGAGGTGTTAGAGTTGCACAAATCAGAAGTGGCGTTGGACAGAGGGGTTTTCTGACCAGGTTGTGGAGTGATTTCGCAATGACCGCAGACAGGACAGGTACTTCAGCATCAATTCAGAGTGACAGGAGACAACATTTGTCCAGCATGGTTACTAACTATTTTTCATCCCTTATCGATGTTCTTCCTCAACCGTGATTCCCATTTGATTACTGGGCATCCAAAATAGACACCTGGCCTGAATTGGCAGAATATGCATTGCAGGAGCTTGCTTGCCCAGCAGCTAGTGTGCTATCAGAAAGAGTATTCAGTGCTGCTGGTTCAATATTGACCGAAAAAAGGACTCGTCTGGCTACCCAAAATGTTGATGATCTAACCTTCATTGAAATGAACCACTCATGGATTTCGAATTATTTTGCCCCACCTTTCCCGGCTGACACCTAGCTTTCCTATAAAGAGGTCTTGCTTGTGGACTCGTCTTACTGACTGTTCCTATCTCTTAATTTGCAGCAGCTGTTTGTCCAGCATACAACATGTTGACACCTCCCTAAATGGGCTAACTCCCCCCACGGGGCCGTGGTCATGCCACTTGGCGCAAGCACCCGTGGGAGTGCCATTTGTCTGAAGAGGTGGGTGTGCCCGCTTTTGGTTGATGGCACTGCAACTGGGTCCCTCATAGTACAATAAAGTGTCTCTGGCGGTGGTGGTGCGCACCCAATGTCAGACACACCGTTGTAATATGAGGGGCCCTGGGCCTGTACCGCCGGCCACAAGAGAGTTCCCCCCCAGCTCAAACAGTGCTCTACCACTTGCAAAATTATCTCTCACAGCTCCAGCAATGTTTAGTCTATGCGCTGACATCCTTCAATGCATGGCACTGACAATACCAATTTGTTGACATGTATGATGCTCGTTAAAATAGTCAGGGTCAGTGTCCTATATTGACACCAGTAAATACTTAGCGCCAAATTACTATGTTTGAAACTCAGCAGAGGAGCCCACCCCTGTACCTAAGTATGCCACCCTTTTGTTTTTTGGTTTTGTTGTTTTGCGAGACATTAACATCTATTTATTTTTTGGGAGTACTGTGTCAGACACTCCTTCCAATCGTCCTCCGCTGACCACACCAATGCTGCCTGTGTACCTCTGCAAGATAATTCAAACAGCTTTGAGCCTAATTTTTTTTTATTTTAGGCCTACTAAGTCTGTCTGCGGTTCCTCCTTCCAATTGTCCTCCGCTGAACACACCAATGCTGCCTGTGTACCTCTGCAAGATAATTCAAACTGCTTTGAGCCTAATTTTTTTATTTTAGGCCTACTAAGTCTGTCTGCGGTCCCTCCTTCCATTTGTCCTCCGCTGAGCACACCAATGCCGACCATGTACCCATATAACTTTTTGTCATCCTGCAGTGAGCCAACTTTGTGGTGTAAGGCCTACTAGCCGTGTCTGTCTGCGCCACTTAATACAGCTGTCCTCCTCTAAAAAAAAAAAAAAAAAAAAGGCAGATTTTCAGCTTGTCAGAATTATAAAACTGCATCGGGGCCACAAGTTTCGTTGTGGTCTACAAACTGAGTCTTGCGCTCCAAGGTGTTCTCTCTGTTGCCTCTCCCTTGCTTCTAGCTTGAAGCTCTTGTTAAGTAGTTGTTGAAACAACACTGCATTAGGCCTACAAGTTTGGTCTGGGTTGTAGAGACGGTGTCTGCCGCTCCAAGGTGTTCTCTTGGTTGCCTTTCCTGAGCTTCAATCTTCAGGCTCGTCTTAAATAGTTTTTTAATCGAACAACTGCAGTGGGGCTACTAGTTTGGTTGGGGCCTACTAAGATTGTCTGTCGCTCCAAGGTGTTCTCCTGGTTTACTTTCCTGAGCTTCAATCTTCAGGCTCGTCTTAAATAGTTTTTTAATCGAACAACTGCAGTGGGGCTACTAGTTTGGTTGGGGCCTACTAAGATGGTCTGTCGCTCCAAGGTGTTCTCCTGGTTTACTTTCCTGAGCTTCAATCTTCAGGGTCGTCTTAAATAGTATTTTAATCGAACAACTGCAGTGGGGCTACTAGTTTGGTTGGGGCCTACTAAGATTGTCTGTCGCTCCAAGGTGTTCTCCTGGTTTACTTTCCTGAGCTTCAATCTTCAGGCTCGTCTTAAATAGTTTTTTAATCGAACAACTGCAGTGGGGCTACTAGTTTGGTTGGGGCCTACTAAGATGGTCTGTCGCTCCAAGGTGTTCTCCTGGTTTACTTTCCTGAGCTTCAATCTTCAGGGTCGTCTTAAATAGTATTTTAATCGAACAACTGCAGTGGGGCTACTAGTTTGGTTGGGGCCTACTAAGATTGTCTGTCGCTCCAAGGTGTTCTCCTGGTTTACTTTCCTGAGCTTCAATCTTCAGGCTCGTCTTAAATAGTTTTTTAATCGAACAACTGCAGTGGGGCTACTAGTTTGGTTGGGGCCTACTAAGATTGTCTGTCGCTCCAAGGTGTTCTCCTGGATTACTTTCCTAAGCTTCAATCTTCAGGCTCGTCTTAATTAGTTTTTTAATCGAACAACTGCAGTGGGGCTACTAGTTTGGTTGGGGCCTACTAAGGTTGTCTGCCGCTACAAGGTGTTCTCCAGGTTGCCTCTCCATAGCTTCAATCTTCATGCTCTCGTTAAGTAGTTGTTGAAACAACACAGCATTAGGCCTACAAGTTGGGTCTGGGTCGTAGAGACGGTGTCTGCCGCTCCAAGGTGTTATCCAGGTTGCCTCTCCATAGCTTCAATCTTCATGCTCTTGTTAAGTAGTTGTTGAAACTACACTGCATTAGGCCTACAAGTTGGGTCTGGGTCGTAGAGACGGTGTCTGCTGCTCCAAGGTGTTCTCCAGGTTGCCACATAATCGAAGCTGCATAGAGCCTATTTTGTTATTTTAGGCCTACTAAGTCTTTCTGCGGTCCCTCCTTCCAATTGTCCTCCACTGAGCACACCAATGCAGACCGTGTACCCATGTAACCTTGTTTAACCCTGCGTCGAGCCAACTTTGTGGTGTAAGGCCTACTTGTAGTGTCTGTCTGCGGCACTCAATACAGCTGTCCTCTTTACAAAAAATGACCTGCAATTATCAGGTTTTCAGCCTATCGGAATTTTAAAACTGCAGTGGGCCTACTAGTTTGGTTGGGGCCTACTAACAGTGTCTGCCACTCCAAGGTGTTCTCCTGGTTGCCTTTCCTGAGCTTCTATCTTCAGGCTCTTGTTAAATAGTTGTTAAATGGAACAACTGCATTTGGCCTACTAGTTGGGTTGGGGCCTACTAACAGTGTCTGCCGCTCCTTGCTGTTCTCCTGGTTTCCTGTCCTGAACTTCCATTTTCAGGCTCTCGTTAAGTTGTTCTTAATGTTAGACTGCATTTGGCCTACTAGTTGGGTTGGGGCCTACTATTGGTGTCTGCCGCTCCTTGCTGTTCTCCTCCACTGAACAAAGCTGTGCCGCCTGTTTACTACTGTTGCCAATTTTGAACTGCATTTAGACTACTTACTGATTTGGGCCTACTCTCTGTGTCAGCCTCTCATTACAGTTGTCCTCCACTGAACAAAGCAATGCCCCCTGGTTAGTCCTGTTACCAATTTTGAACTGCATTTAGCCCACTTTATTCTTTGGGCCTATATCTGTGTTTCCTCCTCATCCTGCCCATTGCCCAGCCAGTGATAGATGAGTCTGCTGGTACATTGACCCATAACGCAACATTCCCCGTGCACGCTACACAGCAAGATTGTGACCCTGCTGAAAGTCAGGTTACCCTTCCCGCATACCATAACACCTTACACGGGGACAAAGAGGAAGTTACAGATGAAAGTGCAGGTTCCTTCATCAGGTGTGTGGGGGGGGGAAACTCATTGGCGACGTCACTGGCACAGGGCCCCTCATAGTACGCAAAAGTGTCGCTGCCGGTGGGAGGCGCCCCCGCCGTGCAAACACACCGCCATACTTTGAGGGGCCCTGTGCCAGTGCCAATGCCAACGAGTGGGCCCCCCTGCTTGCTCAGGATCACAGCACTTGCAAAGTTGAAATACTTACCTCTCCCTGCTCCACTGCCGTGACGTGGTCCAGATTTCCTGGGCCCACTAAATACTTGAACCAGCCCTACCCCCCACAACTTTAGTCAAATGACCCCCAATTTCCAATGCCTTACTATTATAAGGTAAATTTAGATTGACAAGCTTCAGTAACAAGAATGTATGTTTTTTGCCATTAAAATGGGCACTGTACATGTTTTCCTGGCCTCCACTCACTGCCGACTATGCTCCCCCATTGACTTGCATTGGGTTTCGTGTTTCGGTCGATCCCCGACTTTTCGCAATAATCGGCCGATTCCACTCGACTCGACTTTTGAGATAGTCGGGTTTCACGAAACCCGACTCGACCCTAAAAAACTAAAAGTCGCTCAACCATACTCAGGACAAATTGGGCAACATTTGGGGTCCAATTTCTTTACTTACCCTTGGAAAAATAAAAAATTGGGGGCAAAAAGATGATTTTTGTGAAAAAATATGATTTTTTTTTACGGTTCTGCATTATAAACTTCTGTGAAGCACTTGGTGGGTCAAAGTGCTCACCACACCTATAGATAAGTTCCTTAGGGGGTCTACTTTCCAAAATGGTGTCACTTGCAATTCTGCATTGAAAAAGTAAAACAGTGCTCCTTCCCTTCTGAGCTCTCCCATACGACTAAACAGGTGTCTACCCCAACATATGGGGTATCAGCGTACTCAGGACAAATTGCGCAACAACTTTTGGGGTCCAATTTCTCCTGATACCCTTGGGAAAATACAAAACTGGGGGCTAAAAAATTATTTTTGTGGAAAAGTTTTTATATTCACGGCTCTGCGCTATAAACTGTAGTGAAACACTTGGAGGATCAAAGTTCTCACAATACATCTATTCCAAAATGGTGGCACTTGTCAGGGGTTTCCACTGTTTTGGCACATCAGGAGCTCTCCAAACGCGATATGGTGTCCTATCTCAATTCCAGTCAATTTTGCATTGAATTCTTCCTTCCTTCCTTCCTTTCTGAGCTCTGCCACGTGCCCAAACAGTGGTTTACCTGCACATATGGGGTATCAGCGTACTCAGGACAAACTGCACAACAATGATTGTTGTCCAATTCCTCCTGTTACCCCTGGGAAAATAAAAAATTGGGGGCGAAAAGATCATTTTTGTGAAAAAATATGTTTTTTTTTATTTTTACGGCTCTATATTATAAACTTATGTGAAGCACTTGGGGGTTCAAAGTGCTCACTACACAGCTCTGCCATGCACCCAAACAGTGGTTCTCCCCCACATATGGGGTATCTGCGTACTCAGGACAAATTGTACAACAACTTTTGGGGTCCAATTTGCTACCCTTGGTAAAATAATTTTTTTGTGAAGTGAAAAAAAGTTAAATGTAAATTTTTTTTAAAACATTCCAAAAATTCCTGTGAAATACCTGAAGGGTTAATAAACTTCTTGAATGTGATTTTGAGCTCCTTGAGGTTCAGTTTTTAGAATGGTGTCACACTTGGGTATTTTCCATCATATAGACCCCTCTCAGGCTATGTGCCCACGTTGCAGATTAGCCTAGGGAATTTTTTGTGTGGATTCTGCATCTCTTGGCAGAAAACGCAGGTGTGGATTTGTCGCATTTTTTGTGCGGATTTGCTGTGGATTTTGTGCAGATTTCTTGCGTTTTTTTACCCCTCTGGATTTCTATAATGGAATGGGTACAAAAACGCTGCAGAACCACAAAAAAGAAGTGACATGCTACTCCTTTTAATTCGCAGCGTTTCCGCATGGAATTTTCCGCACCATTAGCACAGCGTTTTTTTTTCTCATTGATTTACATTGTATTGTAAATCACTTGCGGATCTGCAGCATTTCTGCATGGTAAAAAATGCTGCAGATCCGCAGGAAATCCGCAACGTGTGCACATACCCAAAGTGACTTCAAATGTGATGTGGTCCCTAAAAAAAAAAATGGTGTTGTAAAAATGAGACATTGCTGGTCAACTTTTATAATTCCCTAACAAAAAAATGATGGTTCCAAAATTGTGCTGATGTAAAGTAGATATGTGGAAAATGTTACTTATTAAGTATTTTGTGTAACATATCTCTGTGATTTAAGGGCACGAAAATTCAAAGTTGGAAAATTGCAAAATTTTCAACACTTTTGCCAAATTTCCATTTTTTTCACAAATAAACGCAAGTAATGTCAAGGAAATTTTACAACTAACATGAAGTACAAAATGTTACGAGAAAACAATATCAGAATCACCGGGATCCATTGAAGCGTTCCAGAGTTATAACCTCATAAAGGGACAGTGGTCAGAATTGTAAAAATTGGCTCGGTCATTAACATGCAAACCACCCTTGGGGGTTAAGGGGTTAAAACCCTTTTAATATGTCACACATATTATGTAACATCTGTGCAGGTTTCTACTTTAGCCATTAGGCAGTGCTGTGCCTTTATTGCAGGTGATGCTTGACAGCATCAATCCTATTTAATTCATATACTGTAAATCAATTGCGGCACAGAATCTGCAACGTGTGCACATAGCCTAAAGGTTGAGGGCCCAGGCAAACCCTGGGTTCTGGATAACGGACTAGTCAGTACAAAGTCTGTTCATGGCAGTCATTTTGGAGCTATCGGGTGACCACAAACAGAGCACGTGTGAGGATTTTACGGGGGTACTCTGAGGTTTATATTGCAACAACATACACACAAAAAGTTGCACTATATGGTGCCAAAACACGTCAAATAGTCAAATATGAAATACATGAAATATGAATAGCAAAATGGCTTTTTGAACATTAGGAAAAAATTTTTTTTAGACGCTTAGCACAGAATTTAGCCAAATAGTGTGAGCCCATCAACCATCGTCAAGGTGGTCTCATTAAACTGATGGGTACCTGACCTCCCTGTCCAAATGTGAACACTTACCGAAGGCTAATGTGTGTACGCTTGGGTGAATGTGGACACCTCTGCCAGCAAAACCTACATATGGGTTGGCCGGAACCAAGTGTGATTAGATGTATTTAAAAACCAGATGGTGAAGGGAGGAGTGCGCAGTCAGTAAGCTAACATAGAAATGACTGAAAAACGACAGGCACATCCAAACTAGTGTGAATAGGTGCATACCAGGAGCAGCTACCTCCATATATAATATACAAAAAAAGGTTGCACTCTTTGGTGCCAAAACACGTCAAATATATATTTTTGTATATTATATATGGAGGTAGCTGCTCCTGGTATGCGCCTATTCACACTAGTTTGGATGTGCCAGTCGTTTTTATGTCATATATTGCAACAACAGTCACGTTGACAAAGAATGTTCCTACAGAGGGTAGTGCCATATTAGGCAGGTTCACACGTTCTCTACACTGAGGATTTAGGGGGGTACTCTGAGATTTATATTGTCTGAAGAAGGTCCATGTAGTGACCAAAACGTTACAAATGAATATAAACCGTTAACATGTTAGAGCATGTTAGGTTAGGCTATGGGTTGAACTAGATGGACTTAGTCTTCCTTCAACCTTAATAACTATTAGAAAAAAGTAGTACTAATGGAGCATAAAAGTAGTGCAAAATTTAATATTTTAATAATTTAACAAGCTTAGAGTGCATAATAAATAGGTACATAGTACAAAAGGATGGTTAAAGGGAAAGTGAGTATCCACTGGTGCAAACTGCCATATATCTATATATCACATGCGTTATATCAAAGTGGAAAAGCAACCATAAGTGCGCATTAAAGATCAGCCTGTGGGTAAAGAGTATCCCACAGCCACATATAATGATCAAAAGCGGCGCTTACCAAAACAATGTAGCAGGACAGTGTGCACCCGGTAGGATTCAGCCAGGAAATGTCCCCGACTCGCGTTTCGCCTACGCGGGGATCAGCTTTTTCAAGGGGAAGTAATTCAGAGCAAAAGAGGACCCTTCAAATAGGGCAGACTATGCAGCATGTGACATGTCACATGGTGCGTCCCAGCCAGTCACAGCCATGTTGATGGCGGATACCCAGCCCCGCGTCAGAGACGGCGTCAGGCGTCGCCCAGCCTATATGGGTAAAGAGACCCACATCGCATGCGTGAGACTCTAATGACGCCGCTCCGACGGGGAGCAAAGAGAACCACACGCAGCGCATGCGCACCATGGCTGCACCTGAGGTAGTATGGTATTTTAGAGATAATAACTTAATAACTATGTTACTATGTTTAGATTACTTCACTGTAAATAAATAATCTATTTTTTGCTGAAATGGAAGTGCCAGAATTTTTCTATATCATTAGTACTGTATACTGCATCTCCATTGGGCAGTCTGTATAGTATAATGCACCCAAATTAGGCAGCCTGTATAGTATAATGCACCCCCATTAGGCAGTCTGTATAGTATATTGCACCCCATATGCAGCCTTTATAGTATATTGCACTTCATATGCAGCCTGTATAGTATAATGCAACCCCAAAGGCAGCCAGTACAGCATAATGCTCCCCCATTAGGCATCCAGTACTGTATGAATGCACCCCCATTAGGCAATCTGTATAGTATAAAGCACCCCCATTAGGCAGCCTGTATAGTATAATGCACCCCCATTAGGCAGCCAGTACTGTATAATGCACCCCTATTAAGCAGCCATTATAGTATAATGCATCCCCATTAGGCAGCCTGTATAGTATAATGCACCCCCATTAGGCAGTCTTTACAGTATACTGCACCCCATATGTAGCCTGTATGGTATATTGCACCCCCATTGGGCAGCCAGTACAGTATAATGCACCCCCATATGCAGTCTGTATAGTATATTGCACCCCATATGCAGTCAATATAGTATATTGCACCTCCATATGCAGCCTGTATAGTATATTGCACCCTGTATGCAGCCTGTATAGTATATTGCACCCCATATTCAGCATTGTATAGTATATTGCACCCCCATTAGGGAGCCTATATAGTATAATGCACCCCTATTAGGCAGCCTGTATAGTATAATGCACCCCCATTAGGCAGCCTGTATATTATAATGCACTCCCATTAGGCAGCCTGTATAGTATAATGCACCCGATTAAAACAAAAACAAAAAACAATACTCACCTTTCTTCCTCCTTGTTCCCGCGGTGCTCTGAGCACCCGCTCATCTCCTGATAGCGGTCGCCGGGTACTGATGTCATTGCTACCCCCTGTCAGTGTCGGCGTTGGTGACGTCAGACGCTGCCAGGGGGATGATGGGAGAAGGAGCGTAACGCACCTTCTCTCATCAAGCTGACCCTGCGATGATGGGCGCGGGGTTACTGCTGGAACAGGGGCCGCCACCACCACCTCCTCAGGGGCTGCACAGGGGCCGGGCGGCAGAGCAGGGAGATCGTGTCTCCCTGCTCTGCCGCAGAATGTAATTGTATCGGCACGCTGTTACAGTAGTTACGCTTCGGGTGGACCCCCTCAGAGTGCGGGGCCCTGGGCCACCACCCCCTCGGTAGCTACGCTACTGCTTTGGAGAGCAGGTGTGTGTTGCTGTGCGGGAGGAACCTCCTGCACGACAACACATTTTGGCGTGCATCTGACCCACCGGGCATCTGATCCGCCGGGCCAGGTCCCAGTGGTGACAGCGGTAATTACGCCCCTGTATATTATATTCATTATGTAAACTAGGGGCAGGTCATTGAGGGAGCAGTGACCTGTCAGAACAAAGCCATGCAGATGAATACCTAATCAGAGCACCACATGCACCACATGCAGACTCCCACAGGCCACCTCGGAGCATGAGCATGTCATTAACTCAAAACTGAAAATAAAAATTAAACTACAACCACAAGATGGATTTCATCAACCAAGGTATCATTGTAATCAGTATAACGGCACCGATCTGACACTTTGTGTAGGTTACTCAGCACAACAGGTTCCCTGTAATTATGCTGTTTACATCACACAGGACATGCTGGTGTCGATGTGTATCCACTGTATGGGACACACCGGGGCCAATATGTGTCCACTGCATGGGACACACCGGGGCCAACGATTATCCACCACATGGGACGCGCTGGGCCGACAAGTATCCACCACAAGGGGTACGCTGGGACTGATATATATACATCAACTGAAAAGCAAAAAGAAGTCCGCACCATCTGCCTGCATGAACCACTAGCACATTCAGTATAACACAGCAGGTATTCTGTTGCCAAGAGCCATTACGGAATCCAGGTGCTCATTCGGGAACAAAAATTCTGTCCAAGCCAGTGAAAAAGGAATTGGAGAAGAACACTCACCATCCGTAAAACATCCAGTCTTTATTAGGACATCAAGTCAGCAGCAGGACAAATAGGGAGAACGTGTGTTTCCAACAGACGACGACCGTTTTGCGCTACCGCGCTTCCATGGGTCTTGATTAATATGTATCCACTGCATGGGACACGCCGGGGCAATGATTATCCACCACATGGGATGCGCCAGGGCCGACAAGTATCCACCACAAGGGGTACGCTGGGACTGATATATATACATTACATATGTGATATTTGAAAGTGAAATTATGGGCTGTCCACACACACACATATAAATATATGAAAACACACATGCACGCTCACACACACTGGAGAAGACACAAACATGCATGCTCACACACATAGGAAAACACACACATGCAAGCTCCCATGTAGGATGCTAGCAAGTCTGTAGGATGCAGCGACATACAGGAGGCAGAACAAGGGTAAACAAGTTCTTTATGTATTAGAACAGTAGGGGAATGAGGAATGTGAATGGAGGATAGGGGGAAAGTCAAATGAAATAGAATGTAATAGGTTAACTTATCAGTCTCTGTATGCTGGAGGAAGGCGACTAGAAGATCCCATGGCGGCGCCTCAGGTGGCGCGAGATGTCTCCGATCCGGTCCCGCAGATGAGCGATGCATTTTCTCCTTGCGATGACTAATCCTCCAGGTTCTTCGGCACGTGATCTCCTGATGGTAGGCGGCACAGAAGAAGAAGTAGAGAGTTCAGTGTGCAAGGCCGCAGTAGGAGCACGCTGCCCAGCAGTCACAGCCACAGGCTGTTCCTCAACAGGCACCACAAGGATGGGAATAAGCGGTGCTTCCGTGGTGGTGAGCAGAGTGAAGACCTGTACTTTATCCTGTACTGTGGCTAGGAAGCGTCGGCAGTCTGGCTAGCTGGGGGTATATGCACAGCTAGCGGGCGTGGGTTTGTGAAGAAGGAGTTAACCGCCTTACTACTCACAAGCTCGGTCCCCAACAAGTGTCCTGTCTTCTCACTCAAACTGTCATTTAAATCCGACCCGCCCCATCAGTCAGGTGCCCTGTACTGCTTCGGTCAGTAATCTCTTCCCCCTGCAACACTGGTGACAGCCCCGATGGTTCTGGCCCAGATATGCAGGAGAGACCATCAACTTGGTTCTCCTCCCTACACACACACACACACAATAAATCACACATACACGCTCACACACTTGAGAAAACACACATGCATGCTCACACACAAAGGAAAACACACACGCATGCTCACACACATAGGAAAACACACACGCATGCATGCTCACACACATATAGGAAAACACACATGCCCAGGAAAACAGATATACTCTAACCTGCCATTTCTAATTCATCATTTGCCAAATGCCCCTTCCCCCTACTTATCTCAGCACAGCAAAAGGCTGAGATAGGCAGCTGGTTATCTGGAGTGTGCTGGACAATGGGCACACAGGGCAGTTATCTCACCATGTCCTGTTGTCCTGTGCTGCTGCTCTGCACACTGATGCTCCTCCCCCTCCTGGTCCTGGCTGATAGGACATCTGAGGCAGATCTTCACAAAGAAGAGGAGAGAAGGATGCTGCGTGCGATCACTATGTAAGTAACACACCCTCCTCTTCTTTTAGTTGTGCGTCAGGAGCTGCCCCCTCTCACCACTTCGTGCACATTGCTGAAGCCGGTCATGGCTCCAGCCACATGTGCACGCTATGCGTCCCGCCTCCTGTGATGCTGCACCACCAGGGGCCTGAAAAATTAAAGGCGCCAGCAGCCAGAAAATGGGCTGGTGTCCCCCAGAGGAGGCACAGTGCGGCCCACTGGGCAAATGCCCAAAAGGGCTCATTAGCAATCTGGGCCTGGTTATACCCATTACATCCTAATTCTTTTTCAACAATATGAATTCTATTTCCACACTAAATATGCAATTTGCCTCTTCGGAGAGGAAGAGGACTAGAACTCTAATGCCACCTCTTGGAAGTAGCAATGCTAAAAGTCAATATCGACCCTTTAACGAGCCTTGCAATATGACTTTGGATAAAAGCCAAATCAAAATCTCAACGTGCAAACACAGTGTTTCAGGGTATTTGCCCTTACCCGTGCAAAGTATGAGATCTGATTTGGCTAGGTGAGAGGCTTAAAACTGGGCTCTAAGGAGTAATGTTTCCCCTTGTGGAGCGTGACAAGCCAGGACTAGCATGTTAGAGGGTTAAAGGGTCGATATTAAATTTTAGCAATGCTACTTCTTCCAATAGGTGTCACTAGAGTTCTAGTCATTTTCCTCTCTGAAGAGGCAATTTGCATATTTAATTTCCCAGAGGAGCATGCATGGCATATACGGTAGGAGTCTCCTCACTCTGACATGCCAGATCTGGCTTTTCACTCTCCACAATGAGAAATGTTAACCCTTTTTCCACACTAGTAATTTCACATCAGTAATTCAGACAAGTAAGAACATATGGTCTGGAAAATTCCTTCAATCCCTTTCTGCCATAGTTATTTTGTTTTTGTTTTCTTTTGTCCTTTTGACTGTCTTTTTATTTCTTTGCTGGCATAACCATATGAGGACTTGACTTTTGCATATCAAATGCATATCAAATATAGTTTTCAATGGCATTATTTAATTCACCTTAGGAAAAATAATCATTGTGGATTGAAATGTTTTAAAAAAATAAAATTTCACTATGACTTACGAGTTACTACTTCAATAGCTTTTTTATTACATTTAGTTAGGGGAGACACCAATTCTTTTATAAACCCTGATGACATCACATGGCTAGCCAATCACAGTAATGCCACAACCAAGATGGCTACGGCATTATAGTGATGCACAGGCAATTCCTGAATGCTTATTGGCTGTGTAACAAGTGGCAAACATGCAGGGCAGGGATTAGAGTATGAAATCAAGCACCTCCCAATGGTCGCCAAGTAATGAGCACATTTGAGCACCCAGATGTGATATCCGAGTATGATTCAGCACGTTCTTTCATCCCTATTAATTATTTTTTCACAAGGGGGTGCCATTGTAGCTCGGTGGTTAGCATCCACATTAATTTTGTATATTCTCCCCATGTTTTGGTGGGCTCCTTTTGGGTATACTGGTTTTCTTTTCCACCCTGAAAACATACTGATTAGTTAATTGTGTGTATGTGTGTATCTAAGATAAGGATTGTAGAGTTGGCCCTAAATAAGCAAAGTAGGAAATGCATAACACATGCATTTTTTTGTTTTTACAGGAGAAGATTAAAGAGATTGGAGACAAACAACCAGAAAAGTAAGTTTTGATCATTGACTGTGACAATTTAATGTCTTCAGAATGACCTATACACTAAATTAGTGCACACTAATATAGTAATTAAAAAATTAATTTTTATATTGTAACATGACAAAACAATCACAAATGTTAAAAGGAGAGTTCAAGTACAGAAAAATGGAAATGGTGGGGGCGTGGCCTAGGCAGCGATGGTGTAAGGTGTGTGGTGCCTAAGCTCCTGAGTGACATCGTCTGAAATCAACTCAAACCATGGAAAAAGGACATCTTTCGGTAAAAATAATTGAGGGTACATTCCCAGTACCTCACAAGGGTAACAGAGAGCCTAAATTTGTGACTAATTTGACTCTTTTGGGAGAAATCTCTGTCAGCATTTTGAGGCCTGTCAATCTCTGACATGAACCCTCAGCCTTTTTCCTGCCAGTTTCTTCCCTGATAAACGACTGTGACTCCCCAGCTTACCTACCCAGTACTGTGTTAATCCAACTGACAACAGAAGAGCCCCGGAATTATCGAGTTACAGCGTCTATTACCCTCACCCCGACACCAGCGAATTAGTGTTGCACCGACTCTCCGGGCGCCATCTTGGATAGCCGTCATCTGACACAATAGAGGGATATACCGCCCTGCCCATTTCCATACGACACCAAGCCTCCCCGGACTGAAAGGCGGAGGCAGAGAGAACGAATAAGGATCGGTGTGGTAGATTCAGGGAGGATCCGGTGAAGTGACAGACAGCGCCTCACGCTGCCTCCGACACACCCCCGGACCTAGCATGACAAAAGAAAGCAGAAGAAGCCGCCATTTTATTGGTGGCCGACGGCGGACCAGGCGACGTGTGCGATCGGCTCCTGTCGACGACCAGAAGCAGACGTTCTGCGCCGGTCAACACAGGAAAACAGACTCCAGACCCGAACAGTTTCAGCTTCAATTGGTGGTAAGTTCCAGCTTCTGGCTGGGAACGTTCCTGCACCGGAAGACGACAGCACGGCAGCACAAGAAGAAGACACAGATCGCCGGCCGGACTACATTGACGCCATCTTCTGGAGGTGGTGAGTTCCAGCCCACTGCTGGTAGCTGCATCGCACCGACGGACAGGGGGTGTAGAGAACAACGGAGTCCGATGGTCCGAAATGTCGGTGGCTTTGAAGACCCAGACATATCTACAAGAAAAGAGGAGACTGCAGCATAGTTCACACTGCCGGCGACTAGTTAGGAGCCCAGAGGGCTTTTAACGCAAAAGAGCTATAACCTAACTTATCCTCAGACAAAATATAAACCATTCTCTATAACTCCAACTTTGTTGGGAGACATAGTGTGTGGACAACCCTCTTGCCCTATCCTGATACTGTATCAGCTGCCACTCTCTGAACTCTAGACCACTGATCGGGGATAACTATGAGTAAAACCTCAGCCAAACCCCAATTTTCAAACATGGCCTCATCCAATTCTCAAAAAGACCCAAAATTTAAAGGGGCAGGGCAAAACACATCAAAAGACCTGATAATCAAAACAAGTCCCAATAGGTCCAGGTCCCCACTAAAAGATAATGAGGAATCGGACTATGACAAACTCTCCAATCACAATGGAGTTAAAAAGATCCCCACTACTATTGAAGGGATGGATTCATCTACTTCTTTAAAGAGGAAAATTCCAGGGGCAACAGGAGAAAAATATACTACTCTACATTAGAGTTGAGCGACCTTGACCTTTTTAGAGTCGAGCCGGGTTTCGCGAAACCCGACTATCTCAAAAGTCGGGTCGAGTGAATTCGGCCGATTATGACGTAAAGTCGGGATCGACCGAAACACGAAACCCAATGCAAGTCAATGGGGGAGCATAGTCGGCAGTGAGTGGGGGCCAGGAAAACACCTAGAGTGCCCATTTTAATGTCAAAACCATCCATTCTTCTTAATGAAGCTTGTCAAGCGTAATTTACCTTATAATAATTGGAAGGCATTTGAAATTGGGGGTCATTTGGCTAAAGTTGTGGTGGGTAGGGCTGGATCAAGTAATTAGTGGGCCCAGGAAATCTGGACCACGTCACGGCAGTGGAGCAGGGAGAGGTAAGTATTTCAACTTTGCAAGTGCTGTGAACCTGAGCAAGCAGGGGGGGCCCACTCGTTGGCATTGGCACTGGCACAGGGCCCCTCAAAGTACAGCGGTGTGTTTGCACGGCGGGGGCGCCTCCCACCGGCAGCAACACTTTTGCGTACTATGAGAGGCCCTGTGCCAGTGACGTCGCCAACTAGTATTCCTCCCCCCCACCTGATGAAGGAACCTGCACTTTCATCTGCACCTTCCTCTTTGTCCCCGTGTAAGGTGGTATGGTATGCGGGAAGAGCAACCTGACTTTCAGCAGGATCACAATGTTGTTGTGTAGCGTGCACGGGGAATGTTGCGTTATGGGTCAATGTACCAGAAGACTCATCTATCACTGGCTGGGCAATGGGCAGGATGAGGAGGAAACACAGATATAGGCCCAAAGAATAAAGTTGGCTAAATGCAGTTCAAAATTGGTAACACAGGAATAACCAGGGGGCATTGCAGTGGAGGACAACTGGAATGAGAGGCTGACACAGAGAGTAGGCCCAAATCAGTAAGTAGTCGAAATGCAGTTCAAAATTGGCAACCGTAGTAAACAGGCGGCACAGCTTTGTTCAGTGGAGGAGAACAGCAAGGAGTGGCAGACACCGATAGTAGGCCCCAACCCAACTAGTAGGCCAAATGCAGTCTAACATTAACAACTACTTAACGAGCGCCTGAAAACGGAATTTCAGGACAGGAAACCAGGAGAACAGCAAGGAGTGGCAGACACCGATAGTAGGCCCCAAACCAACTAGTTTGCCAAATGCAGTTGTTCCGTTTAACCACAATTTAATGAGAGCCTGAAGATAGAAGTTCAGGAAAGGCAACCTGGAGAACACCTTGGAGTGGAACACACCATCTCTCTACACCCCATACCCAATTTGTAGGCCTAATGCAGTGTAGTTTCCAACAACTACTAAACGAAAGCATGAAGATCGAAGCATTGGCGAGGAAACCTGGGGAACACCTTGGAGTGGAACACACCATCTCTCTACACCCCATACCCAATTTGTAGGCCTAATGCAGTGTAGTTTCCAACAACTACGAAACGAGAGCCGGAAGATCGAAGCTCAGGAAAGGCAACCTGGGGAACACCTTGGAGTGGAACACACCATCTCTCTACACCCCATACCCAATTTGTAGGCCCAATGCAGCGTAGTTTCCAACAAGTACTAAACGAGAGCCGGAAGATCGAAGCTCAGGAAAGGCAACCTGGGGAACACCTTGGAGTGCAACAAACCCTCTCTCTACACCACGGAAGGGCTGATTCTTAGGAAGGAAGGCTGTCGGAAAGAAGCAGGGCGCGTCCGAGGGTGATTATATTCTTATTAGGTAAATACTCACCCTCGGACGCGCCCTGCTTCTTTATTTGTAATGAATGTTTATTTGCAATGTGGTTTTGACTTACTCTATTTTTTTGGTAAATAATGATTTTATTATTTTCATTGTTTTGCATCTTCTTGGCAATAATATAAAGAAGACGCGACAGGACAACACTCGGTGGATGCCATATCTGTGTTTAAAATTGAAAAAACCTTTCAGTTAACTACTTGCAGGTGAAAGTTATTGTAGCTGGTGGCCATTTTTAGTACTGTACCAGATTTTTGTTGTATGTGTTTGTTTTTAATGTTAAAATGTCTGCATTTGATATCTCTCCAGTATTTTCTTTTTTATAAGCAAAATACTTATTTTTATATTTTCTGATGTTGGTTCCAGGGGTACACGGGCAGCAGTGGTGTGGTCAGTGGAGGCCTAGTGGAAGGAGTGACCACAGACAGGCATCGAAGGCCTAAAATAATAACACATGGCTGTAGGCAATTTTAAATTGGTTCCAGGGGTACACGGGCAGCAGTGCCCTGGTCAGTGTAGTAGTAGTTGAAAGAATGGACCGCAGACAGGCATCGAAGGCCTAAAATAAAAAAATTGGGCTGGCTGTAGGCAATTTTAAATTGGTTCCAGGGGTACACGGGCAGCAGTGCCCTGGTCAGTGTAGTAGTAGTTGAAAGAATGGACCGCAGACAGGCATCGAAGGCCTAAAATAAAAAAATTGGGCTGGCTGTAGGCAATTTTAAATTGGTTCCAGGGGTACACGGGCAGCAGTGGTGTGGTCAGTGGAGGCCTAGTGGAAGGAGTGACCACAGACAGGCATCGAAGGCCTAAAATAATAACACATGGCTGTAGGCAATTTTAAATTGGTTCCAGGGGTACACGGGCAGCAGTGCCTTGGTCAGTGTAGTAGTAGTTGAAAGAATGGACTGCAGACAGGCATCGAAGGCCTAAAATAAAAAAATTGGGCTGGCTGTAGGCAATTTTAAATTGGTTCCAGGGGTACACGGGCAGCAGTGGTGTGGTCAGTGGAGGCCTAGTGGAAGGAGTGACCACAGACAGGCATCGAAGGCCTAAAATAATAACACATGGCTGTAGGCAATTTTAAATTGGTTCCAGGGGTACACGGGCAGCAGTGCCCTGGTCAGTGTAGTAGTAGTTGAAAGAATGGACCGCAGACAGGCATCGAAGGCCTAAAATAAAAAAATTGGGCTGGCTGTAGGCAATTTTAAATTGGTTCCAGGGGTACACGGGCAGCAGTGGTGTGGTCAGTGGAGGCCTAGTGGAAGGAGTGACCGCAGACAGGCATCGAAGGCCTAAAATAATAACACATGGCTGTAGGCAATTTTAAATTGGTTCCAGGGGTACACGGGCAGCAGTGGTGTGGTCAGTGGAGGCCTAGTGGAAGGAGTGACCACAGACAGGCATCGAAGGCCTAAAATAATAACACATGGCTGTAGGCAATTTTAAATTGGTTCCAGGGGTACACGGGCAGCAGTGGTGTGGTCAGTGGAGGCCTAGTGGAAGGAGTGACCACAGACAGGCATCGAAGGCCTAAAATAATAACACATGGCTGTAGGCAATTTTAAATTGGTTCCAGGGGTACACGGGCAGCAGTGGTGTGGTCAGTGGAGGCCTAGTGGAAGGAGTGACCACAGACAGGCATCGAAGGCCTAAAATAATAACACATGGCTGTAGGCAATTTTAAATTGGTTCCAGGGGTACACGGGCAGCAGTGCCCTGGTCAGTGTAGTAGTAGTTGAAAGAATGGACCGCAGACAGGCATCGAAGGCCTAAAATAAAAAAATTGGGCTGGCTGTAGGCAATTTTAAATTGGTTCCAGGGGTACACGGGCAGCAGTGGTGTGGTCAGTGGAGGCCTAGTGGAAGGAGTGACCGCAGACAGGCATCGAAGGCCTAATATAATAACACATGGCTGTAGGCAATTTTAAATTGGTTCCAGGGGTACACGGGCAGCAGTGGTGTGGTCAGTGGAGGCCTAGTGGAAGGAGTGACCACAGACAGGCATCGAAGGCCTAAAATAATAACACATGGCTGTAGGCAATTTTAAATTGGTTCCAGGGGTACACGGGCAGCAGTGCCCTGGTCAGTGTAGTAGTAGTTGAAAGAATGGACCGCAGACAGGCATCGAAGGCCTAAAATAAAAAAATTGGGCTGGCTGTAGGCAATTTTAAATTGGTTCCAGGGGTACACGGGCAGCAGTGGTGTGGTCAGTGGAGGCCTAGTGGAAGGAGTGACCGCAGACAGGCATCGAAGGCCTAAAATAATAACACATGGCTGTAGGCAATTTTAAATTGGTTCCAGGGGTACACGGGCAGCAGTGGTGTGGTCAGTGGAGGCCTAGTGGAAGGAGTGACCACAGACAGGCATCGAAGGCCTAAAATTATAACACATGGCTGTAGGCAATTTTAAATTGGTTCCAGGGGTACACGGGCAGCAGTGCCCTGGTCAGTGTAGTAGTAGTTGAAAGAATGGACCGCAGACAGGCATCGAAGGCCTAAAATAAAAAAATTGGGCTGGCTGTAGGCAATTTTAAATTGGTTCCAGGGGTACACGGGCAGCAGTGCCCTGGTCAGTGTAGTAGTAGTTGAAAGAATGGACCACAGACAGGCATCGAAGGCCTAAAATAAAAAAATTGGGCTGGCTTTAGGCAATTTTAAATTGGTTCCAGGGGTACACGGGCAGCAGTGGTGTGGTCAGTGGAGGCCTAGTGGAAGGAGTGACCACAGACAGGCATCGAAGGCCTAAAATAATAACACATGGCTGTAGGCAATTTTAAATTGGTTCCAGGGGTACACGGGCAGCAGTGCCCTGGTCAGTGTAGTAGTAGTTGAAAGAATGGACCGCAGACAGGCATCGAAGGCCTAAAATAAAAAAATTGGGCTGGCTGTAGGCAATTTTAAATTGGTTCCAGGGGTACACGGGCAGCAGTGGTGTGGTCAGTGGAGGCCTAGTGGAAGGAGTGACCGCAGACAGGCATCGAAGGCCTAAAATAATAACACATGGCTGTAGGCAATTTTAAATTGGTTCCAGGGGTACACGGGCAGCAGTGGTGTCGTCAGTGGAGGCCTAGTGGAAGGAGTGACCACAGACAGGCATCGAAGGCCTAAAATTATAACACATGGCTGTAGGCAATTTTAAATTGGTTCCAGGGGTACACGGGCAGCAGTGCCCTGGTCAGTGTAGTAGTAGTTGAAAGAATGGACCGCAGACAGGCATCGAAGGCCTAAAATAAAAAAATTGGGCTGGCTATAGGCAATTTTAAATTGGTTCCAGGGGTACACGGGCAGCAGTGCCCTGGTCAGTGTAGTAGTAGTTGAAAGAATGGACCGCAGACAGGCATCGAAGGCCTAAAATAAAAAAATTGGGCTGGCTTTAGGCAATTTTAAATTGGTTCCAGGGGTACACGGGCAGCAGTGGTGTGGTCAGTGGAGGCCTAGTGGAAGGAGTGACCACAGACAGGCATCGAAGGCCTAAAATAATAACACATGGCTGTAGGCAATTTTAAATTGGTTCCAGGGGTACACGGGCAGCAGTGCCCTGGTCAGTGTAGTAGTAGTTGAAAGAATGGACCGCAGACAGGCATCGAAGGCCTAAAATAAAAAAATTGGGCTGGCTGTAGGCAATTTTAAATTGGTTCCAGGGGTACACGGGCAGCAGTGGTGTGGTCAGTGGAGGCCTAGTGGAAGGAGTGACCACAGACAGGCATCGAAGGCCTAAAATAATAACACATGGCTGTAGGCAATTTTAAATTGGTTCCAGGGGTACACGGGCAGCAGTGGTGTGGTCAGTGGAGGCCTAGTGGAAGGAGTGACCACAGACAGGCATCGAAGGCCTAAAATAATAACACATGGCTGTAGGCAATTTTAAATTGGTTCCAGGGGTACACGGGCAGCAGTGGTGTGGTCAGTGGAGGCCTAGTGGAAGGAGTGACCGCAGACAGGCATCGAAGGCCTAAAATAATAACACATGGCTGTAGGCAATTTTAAATTGGTTCCAGGGGTACACGGGCAGCAGTGGTGTGGTCAGTGGAGGCCTAGTGGAAGGAGTGACCACAGACAGGCATCGAAGGCCTAACATAACAAAAATGTCAATACAATGGTATTGTCAGTGGCAGGCATTGAAGGATGTCAGCGCATAGACTAAACATTGGTGGAGCTGTGAGATAATTTTGAAAGTGGTAGAGCACTGTTTGAGGTGGGGTGGGGGGAAACTGTCTTGTGGCCGGCGGTACAGGCCCAGGGCCCCTCATATTACAACGGTGTGTCTGACGTTGGGTGCGCACCACCACCGCCAGAGACACTTTATTGTACTAGGAGGGACCCAGTGGCAGTGCCGTTGACCAAAAGCGGGCTCACCCACCTCTTCAGACAAACTGCACTCTCACGGGTACTGTCGCCAAGTGTCGATACCACGGCCCCGTGTGGGGAGTTTGGCCATTTAGTGAGGTGTAAACATGTCGTATGCTGGACAATCAGGTGCAGAAAATTACGAGATTGGAAAAGGCATTCAGAATAGTCCACACAGGCAAGACCTTTTCATAGGAAAGCTAGGTGTCAGCCGGGCAAGGTGGGGCAAAAGATTTCGAAATCCAGTTGTGGTTCATTTTAATGAAGGTTAGATCATCTACATTTTGGGTAGCCAGACGAGTCCTTTTTTCTGTTAGTATTGAACCTGCAGCACTGAATACTCTTTCTGATAGGACACTAGCTGCCGGGCAAGCAAGCTCCTGCAATGCATATTCTGCCAATTCTGGCCAGGTGTCTAATTTTGATGCCCAGTAATCAAATGGGAATGACGGTTGAGGGAGAACATCGATAAGGGATGAAAAATAGTTTGTAACCATACTGGACAAATGTTGTCTCCTGTCACTTTGAATTGATGCTGCAGTACCTGTCCTGTCTGCGGTCATAGCAAAATCACTCCACAACCTGGTCAGAAAACCCCTCTGGCCAACGCCACTTCTGATTTCTGCCCCTCTAACTCCTCTGGTATGCTGGCCCCTGCAGCTCGTGTGAGAACGATCACGGGCGCTGTGTGCAGGGAATGCCAGAAGCAAACGGTCAACAAGAGTTGATTGTTTGGTTGCTAATATTAGTTCCAAGTTCTCATGTGGCATTATATTTTGCAATTTGCCTTTATAGCGAGGATCAAGGAGGCAGGCCAACCAGTAATCATCATCATTCATCATTTTAGTTATGCGTGTGTCCCTTTTGAGGATACGTAAGGCATAATCCGCCATGTGGGCCAAAGTTCCAGTTCTCAAATCTGCGGTTGTGCTTGGTTGAGGGGCAGTTTCAGGCAAATCCACGTCACTTGTGTCCCTCAAAAAACCAGAACCCGGCCTTGCCGCGCCACCAATTTCCAGTGGCCCCGGAAAAGCTTCCTCATTAAAAATATAATCATCCCCATCATCCTCCTCGTCCTCCTCCTCCTCTTCGCCCGCTACCTCGTCCTGTACACTGCCCTGGCCAGACAATGGCTGACTGTCATCAAGGCTTTCCTCTTCCTCAGCTGCAGACGCCTGATCCTTTATGTGCGTCAAACTTTGCATCAGCAGACGCATTAGGGGGATGCTCATGCTTATTATGGCGTTGTCTGCACTAACCAGCCGTGTGCATTCCTCAAAACACTGAAGGACTTGACACATGTCTTGAATCTTCGACCACTGCACACCTGACAACTCCATGTCTGCCATCCTACTGCCTGCCCGTGTATGTGTATCCTCCCACAAAAACATAACAGCCCGCCTCTGTTCACACAGTCTCTGAAGCATGTGCAGTGTTGAGTTCCACCTTGTTGCAACATCTATGATTAGGCGATGCTGGGGAAGGTTCAAAGAACGCTGATAGGTCTGCATACGGCTGGAGTGTATGGGCGAACGGCGGATATGTGAGCAAAGTCCACGCACTTTGAGGAGCAGGTCGGATAACCCCGGATAACTTTTCAGGAAGCACTGCACCACCAGGTTTAAGGTGTGAGCCAGGCAAGGAATGTGTTTCAGTTGGGAAAGGGAGATGGCAGCCATGAAATTCCTTCCGTTATCACTCACTACCTTGCCTGCCTCAAGATCTACAGTGCCCAGCCACGACTGCGTTTCTTTCTGCAAGAACTCGGACAGAACTTCCGCGGTGTGTCTGTTGTCGCCCAAACACTTCATAGCCAATACAGCCTGCTGACGTTTGCCAGTAGCTGCCCCATAATGGGAGACCTGGTGTGCAACAGTGGCAGCTGCGGATGGAGTGGTTGTGCGACTGCGGTCTGTGGACGAGCTCTTGCTTCTGCAGGAGGACGAAGAGGAGGAGGAGGGGGTGCGAATGGCTACAGCCAATTGTTTCCTAGACCGTGGGCTAGGCAGAACTGTCCCAAACTTGCTGTCCCCTGTGGACCCTGCATCCACCACATTTACCCAGTGTGCCGTGATGGACACGTAACGTCCCTGGCCATGCCTACTGGTCCATGCATCTGTTGTCAGATGCACCTTTGTGCTCACAGATTGCCTGAGTGCATGGACGATGCGCTCTTTAACATGCTGGTGGAGGGCTGGGATGGCTTTTCTGGAAAAAAAGTGTCGACTGGGTAGCTCGTAGCGTGGTACAGCGTAGTCCATCAGGGCTTTGAAAGCTTCGTTTTCAACTAACCGGTAGGGCATCATCTCTAACGAGATTAGTTTAGCTATGTGTGCGTTCAAACCCTGTGTACGCGGATGCGAGGCTAAGTACTTCCTTTTTCTAACCATAGTCTCATGTAGGGTGAGCTGGACTGGAGAGCTGGAGATCGTGGAACTAGCGGGGGTGCCGGTGGACATGGCAGACTGAGAGACGGTGGGAGATGGTATTGTTGCCACCGGTGCCCTAGATGCAGTGTTTCCTACTACGAAACTGGTGATTCCCTGACCCTGACGGCTTTGGCCTGGCAAAGAAACCTGCACAGATACTGCAGGTGGTGCGGAAAATGGTGGCCCTACACTGCCGGAAGGGATGTTGCGTTGCTGACTAGCTTCATTGGCCGAGGGTGCTACAACCTTAAGGGACGTTTGGTAGTTAGTCCAGGCTTGCAAATGCATGGTGGTTAAATGTCTATGCATGCAACTTGTATTGAGACTTTTCAGATTCTGTCCTCTGCTTAAGGTAGTTGAACATTTTTGACAGATGACTTTGCGCTGATCAATTGGATGTTGTTTAAAAAAATGCCAGACTGCACTCTTTCTAGCATCGGATACCTTTTCAGGCATTGCAGACTGAGCTTTAACCGGATGGCCACGCTGTCCTCCAACAGGTTTTGGCTTTGCCACGCGTTTTGGGCAAGATACGGGCCCGGCAGATGGAACCTGTTGCGATGTTGATGCCTGCTGCGGCCCCTCCTCCTCCGCTTCAGAACTGCTGCCGCCTGCACCCTGTTCCCCCAATGGCTGCCAATCGGGGTCAAGAACTGGGTCATCTATTACCTCTTCTTGTAGCTCGTGTGCAACTTCGTCTGTGTCACCGTGTCGGTCGGTGGTATAGCGTTCGTGATGGGGCAACATAGTCTCATCAGGGTCTGATTCTTGATCAGCACCCTGCGAGGGCAATGTTGTGGTCTGAGTCAAAGGACCAGCATAGTAGTCTGGCTGTGGCTGTGCATCAGTGCACTCCATGTCAGATTCAACTTGTAATGGGCATGGACTGTTAACTGCTTCACTTTCTAAGCCAGGGACGGTATGTGTAAAGAGCTCCATGGAGTAACCCGTTGTGTCGCCTGCTGCATTCTTCTCTGTTGTTGTTTTTGCTGAAGAGGACAAGGAAGCGACTTGTCCCTGACCGTGAACATCAACTAACGACGCGCTGCTTTGACATTTACCAGTTTCACGAGAGGAGGCAAAAGAGCTAGAGGCTGAGTCAGCAAGATAAGCCAAAACTTGCTCTTGCTGCTCCGGCTTTAAAAGCGGTTTTCCTACTCCCAGAAAAGGGAGCGTTCGAGGCCTTGTGTAGCCAGACGACGAACCTGGCTCCACAGCTCCAGACTTAGGTGCAATATTTTTTTTCCCACGACCAGCTGATGCTCCACCACTACCACTACCCTCATTACCAGCTGACAATGAACGCCCCCGGCCACGACCTCTTCCACCATACTTCCTCATTGTTTTAAAAACGTAAAAAAACTAACGGTATTTGTTGCTGTCACACAAATTACACGGTGAGCTATAACTTCAGTATGATTTAGCTACCCCTTTACAGGTGAGTGAGACCACAACGAAAATCAGGCACAATGTTACACACTCTGTTGTTGGTGGCAACAAATGAGAGAGATGCCACACACGCAGGACTGTCACTGAAGCACAAATGTAAATATTAATCTCCCACTGATTTGATTTTTTTTTTTTTTCAGGGAGACTTTAGGAAAAAAAAAAAATAGAATAAAATGATTTTTTCAGGAAGAATTTAGAAACCAAAGAAAATAAAATGATTTTTTCAGGGAGAATTTAGAAAACAAATAAAACAAAAAAAGGCTTTCTATGGCCCACTGAGTGAGAGATGACGCACACAGGAGTCAGGAGTGGCACACAAGCCCAGAGGCCAATATTTATCTCCCACTGATTGATGTAGTGATTTTTTCAGGTAGATTTTGGAACCCAAATCAAGCTACAAAAAATAATAGGCTTTCTATGGCCCACAATTGGAGAGAGAGAGAGAGATGGCACACCCAGGAGTCAAGACTGGCACACAAGCAGAAAGGGCAATATTAATCTCCCACTGATTTTTTTTTTTTTTTTTTTTTTTCAGGGAGACTTTAGGAAAAAAAAAATAAAATAAAATGATTTTTTCAGGAAGAATTTAGAAACCAAATAAAATAAAATGATTTTTTCAGGGAGAATTTAGAAAACAAATAAATCAAAAAAAGGCTTTCTATGGCCCACTGAGTGAGAGATGACGCACACAGGAGTCAGGAGTGGCACACAAGCCCAGAGGCCAATATTTATCTCCCACTGATTGATGTAGTGATTTTTTCAGGTAGATTTTGGAACCCAAATCAAGCTAAAAAAATAATAGGCTTTCTATGGCCCACAATTGGAGAGAGAGAGAGAGATGGCACACCCAGGAGTCAAGACTGGCACACAAGCAGAAAGGGCAATATTAATCTCCCACTGATTTTTTTTTTTTTTTTTTTTTCAGGGAGACTTTAGGAAAAAAAAAATAGAATAAAATGATTTTTTCAGGAAGAATTTAGAAACCAAATAAAATAAAATGATTTTTTCAGGGAGAATTTAGAAAACAAATAAAACAAAAAAAAGGCTTTCTATGGCCCACTGAGTGAGAGATGACGCACACAGGAGTCAGGAGTGGCACACAAGCCCAGAGGCCAATATTTATCTCCCACTTTTTTTTTTTGTTCCAGGGAAAATTTATAAACCCAATAAAAAAAATAATAAATAGGCTTTCTATGGCCCACTATCTGAGGGACAGAGAGAGATGGCACGCTTAGGACTGGCACACAAGCCCAAAGGCCAATATTAATCTCCCTTTTTTTTTTAAGGGAGAATTTATAAAACCAAAAAAAAAAAAATAAATAGGCTTTCTATGGCCCACTATTTGTGAGAGAGATGGCACGCTCAGGACTGGCACACAAGCCCAGAGGCCAATATTAATCTCCCACTTTTTTTTTTTTTTCCAGGGAAAATTTATAAACCCAATAAAAAAAAAATAAATAGGCTTTCTATGGCCCACTATCTGAGAGAGAGAGATGGCACGCTTAGGACTGGCACACAAGCCCAAAGGCCAATATTAATCTCCCACTGATTGATTTATTGATTTTTTCAGGTAGAATTTAGAACCGAAATAAAGCAAAAAAAAAAAAAAAAGGGCTTTCTATGGCCCACTGAGTGAGTGATGATGCACACAGGAGTCAGGAGTGGCACACAAGCCCTGAGGCCAATATTTTTCTCCCACTGATTGATGTAGTGATTTTTTTCAGGTAGATTTTAGAACCAAAATCAAGCAAAAAAATAAATAGGCTTTCTATGGCCCACTGAGTGAGTGATGATGCACACAGGAGTCAAGAGTGGCACACAAGCCCTGAGGCCAATATTTTTCTCCCACTGATTGATGTAGTGATTTTTTCAGGTAGATTTTATAACCCAAATCAAGCCAAAAAATAAATAGGCTTTCTATGGCCCACTGAGTGAGAGATGACACAGACAGGGATGGCACTCTAGCAGAAATGTCAATCTTAATCTCCCACAAAAAAAAAAAAAAAAACAGGGAGTGTCCTTCAATTACTATCTCCCTGCAGTAATCTCAGCCAGGTATGGCAGGCAGCAATAAGGAGTGGACTGATGCACAAATTAAATAAAAAGTGTGTACAAACCAAAAAGATAGCTGTGCAGAAAGGAAGGAACAAGAGGATTTGTGCTTTGAAAAAAGCAGTTGGTTTGCACAGCGGCGTACACAGCAATGCAGCTATCAGGGAGCCTTCTAGGGCAGCCCAATGAGCTACAGCGCTGAGGGGGAAAAAAAAAAAATGTAGCTTCCACTGTCCCTGCACACCGAAGGTGGTGTTGGGCAGTGGAAATCGCTACAGCACAAGCGGTTTGGTGGTTAATGGACCCTGCCTAACGCTATCCCTGCTTCTGACGAAGCGGCAGCAACCTCTCCCTAAGCTCAGATCAGCAGCAGTAACATGGCGGTCGGCGGGAACTCCCCTTTATAGCCCCTGTGACGCCGCAGACAGCAAGCCAATCACTGCAATGCCCTTCTCTAAGATGGTGGGGACCCGCACAGGGGTCGGATCGGGTTTCATGAAACCCGACTTTGCCAAAAGTCGGCGACTTTTGAAAATGAACGACCCGTTTCGCTCAACCCTACTCTACATGACTCATCCGACGAGGTCTCAGAGACCTCTCCTAACTTAAGCCCAGCTAAATCCAAACAAAAAATAAATACCCCAAACCTAGACGATACCCAAGAATTTGACATGGATTCTGTGAGGAATCTTCTGTCTAAACTGATAGAAAGAAAATGGATAAATTTGAAAATAGTATGAACGGAAAATTTGATAAACAAAATAAATTGTTAGAAGACTCACTATCCCTCCTCAACAAAAGGATGGACAAATTTGAGGATAGAATTAAAAAGATAGAGGAGAGGCCAGATTCTACCTCTAAAATAAACAAAGACATCATAAAAGAGATGCACAAATTGAAGCTCAAGGTAGCGGACTTGGAAGATCGAAATCGCAGAAACAATATTAAAATTAGGGGGATTCCCGAGACTATAGGCCCAAATAAATTGGAATAATTTACCAAAAATTTATTCAGGAAAATTATCCCTACCCTAACGGAGCAAGAGTTAGAAATTGACAGAATCCATAGGTTGCGAAAACCGCCCACTATCCCTAAAGATCTATCCAGAGACACACTCATGAGAGTACACTTCTTCAAAACAAAAGAAAAAATCCAAAATTACTTTAGAGAAAATAAACACTTCCCTGAGCCATTTGAAAAACTAAAACTATATGCTGACCTCTCCAAAGAAACGATAGAAGGGAGGAAAGCTTTTCAAAGCATTACCATACCTCTCAGAGACAATGAGGTCCCTTACAAGTGGGGATTCCCACTCAAGTTAATAGTCAACTACAAAGGCAACTTTATCGTTCTTAATTCTCCAGAAGAAGGCAGGGACTTCTTACACTCCATCAGTATTCCATTATACTCACGACATAAAGATCGCCCTGACTCCGATGGTAACACATGAAGAGATTTTGATATAGCTTATTGATTATATAAATGGGAAACCATCCCGATACGAAGCCAATTCTTATCCTTGGATGTTTCTGTTACTGTTAAAATTAATCTTAAGGATTTATTACATCAAATATATGTTCATCAACTAAGAAGGTGTTGCTTGGGAGCATGTAACACGAACTTTTTCCCCCCAACAGGTGAAGCCAGGTTCACTGCAGTGGACCACTTCAAGTGGACATTTCAGTTTATTGTTTATTGTTCTTACTCTTATTTAAAGTTTATAGGTTTATTAATCCTCACAGGTTTGCTTGTACACAATGAGTTTAAAATTATTATCTTACAATGTAAGAGGTTTAAATAGTCCATACAAAAGACACACCCTTTAGAGAGAATTAATTAAAAGCCATGCCGAAATAATTTCTATACAGGAATCCAAATTTAAACACACAGACAACCCAAAATGTTCGCATAAAAACTTCCCATATATCTACAAGTCTGACAACACAAAAAAGAAAGCCGGCGTGGTCACCATCATCAAAGGAACTATCTCATTTGATTTTCTAGAGGAGATCAAAGATGCTAAAGGGAGATTTCATATTCTTGTTTGTTCTCTGAATAACCAGATTTGCACAATTGTTAATATCTACCCCCCAACGCGGGTCAAATAGGTTTCCTGAACAAAGTAAATAAGAAAGTCATGTCAGTCAAGAGAGGTGCCATGATTTGGTTAGGAGACTTTAATATGGTTCCGAACGCAAATATGGATTCCTCCAACCCAAATAGATACAGACCACACACTTTAGACAATTGGATACATCAAAATGAATTATTTGACATCTTTCGGTGCCTAAACAGCACTTCAATTGAATTCTCCCATTTCTCTGACCCTCATCAATCAGTGTCACGAATTGACTTAATCTTATCAGATATCTTTACGCTCCCCAAAATCCATAGAAGTACTATAGAAAGGAAAACCTTCTCAGACCACTCCCCAGTTTCAGCGGAAATTCAAATTGGCCACATGATTAATAAAAATCCACTATGGAAATTGTTATGAACCTGGTGGTTAGGAGCTCCCGGAATGACCTGATGGTTAAACTAACACAGGACAAGCTCTGGGAAGTGGGAGCTCTGCTGACCGCAACCCCTAATCCTATCACACACAAGAAATAGCCGTGGAGCGTACCTAACTCTCCCTTGACGCCTCTTCACAGCCTAAGAGCTAACTACCCCTAGAGATAGGAAATAAAGCCTACCTTGCCTCAGAGAAATTCCCCAAAGAAAAAGGCAGCCCCCCACAAATATTGACTGTGAGTTAAGATGAAAGTCACAAACACAGGAATGAAACAAGTTTCAGCAAAGGGAGGCCAGACTTACTAAACAGACTGAGGATAGAAAAGGTAACCTTGCGGTCAGCACAAAAAACTACAAAAAGACCACGCAGAGTGTGCAAAAAGACCCCCGCACCGACTCACGGTGCGGAGGTGCCACTCAGCATCCCAGAGCTTCCAGCTAGCAAGGCAAAATCATGATAGCAAGCTGGACAGGAAAACAAAGAACAACAAATAAACTAACAGGGACTTAGCTTCTGCTGGAGTAGACAGGACACCAGAAAGATCCAAGAGCGAACTGAACCAGTACTAGAACATTGACAGCAGGCATGGAGTAACGATCTGAGTTGAGTTAAATAGAGCAGCCAGCCAAAGAATAAACTAGGTCACCTGTGGAAGGAACCTCAGAACCAGCAGCTCCACTCACAGCCACCAGAGGGAGTGCATGGACAGAACTCGCCGAAGTACCATTCATGACCACAGGAGGGAGTTCGATAACAGAATTCACAACAGTACCCCCCCCTTGAGGAGGGGTCACCGAACCCTCACCAGAGCCCCCAGGCCGATCAGGACGAGCCAAATGAAAGGCACGAACCAGATCGGCAGCATGAACATCAGAGGCAACAACCCAGGAATTATCTTCCTGACCATAACCCTTCCACTTGACCAGGTACTGGAGTTTCCGTCTCGAAATACGAGAATCTAAAATCTTCTCCACCACATACTCCAACTCTCCCTCGACCAACACCGGGGCAGGAGGGTCAACGGAGGGAACCATAGGCGCCACGTATCTCCGCAATAATGACCTATGGAACACATTATGGATGGCAAAAGAAGCTGGAAGGGCCAAACGAAATGACACAGGATTGAGAACTTCAGAAATCTTATAAGGACCAATGAAACGAGGCTTAAACTTAGGAGAGGAAACCTTCATAGGAACATAACGAGACGACAACCAAACCAAATCCCCAACACGAAGTCGGGGACCAACACAGCGACGGCGGTTAGCGAAACGTTGAGCCTTCTCCTGGGACAATGTCAAATTGTCCACTACGTGAGTCCAAATTTGCTGCAATCTGTCCACCACAGAATCCACACCAGGACAGTCCGAAGGCTCAACCTGCCCTGAAGAAAAACGAGGATGGAAACCAGAATTACAGAAAAAAGGCGAAACCAAAGTAGCCGAGCTGGCCCGATTATTAAGGGCGAACTCAGCCAAAGGCAAGAAGGACACCCAATCATCCTGATCAGCAGAAACACAGCATCTCAGATATGTCTCCAAAGTCTGATTGGTTCGTTCGGTTTGGCCATTTGTCTGAGGATGGAAAGCCGAAGAAAAAGAAAAATCAATGCCCATCTTAGCACAAAAGGACCGCCAAAACCGCGAAACAAACTGGGAACCTCTGTCCAAGACGATGTTCTCCGGAATGCCATGCAAACGAACCACATGCTGGAAAAACAATGGCACCAAATCAGAGGAGGAAGGCAATTTAGACAAGGGTACCAAATGGACCATCTTAGAGAAGCGATCACAAACCACCCAGATGACCGACATCCTTTGAGAGACAGGGAGATCTGAAATAAAATCCATGGAAATATGCGTCCAGGGCCTCTTCGGGACCGGCAAGGGCAAAAGCAACCCACTGGCACGAGAACAGCAGGGCTTAGCCCGAGCACAAGTCCCACAGGACTGCACAAAAGAACGCACATCCCGTGACAAGGAAAGCCACCAAAAGGATCTAGCCACCAAATCTCTGGTACCAAAGATTCCAGGATGACCAGCTAACACCGAACAATGAACCTCCGAGATAACTCTACTAGTCCATATATCAGGGACAAACAGTTTCTCCGCTGGACAACGTTCAGGTCTATCAGCCTGAAATTCCTGCAGCAACCGCCGCAAATCAGGGGAGATGGCAGACAAAATCACCCCCTCTTTAAGAATACCAGCCGGCTCAGGAACACCCGGAGAGTCAGGCACAAAACTCCTTGAAAGGGCATCAGCCTTCACATTCTTAGAGCCCGGAAGGTATGAAACCACAAAATCGAAATGGGAGAAAAACAGCGACCATCGAGCCTGTCTAGGATTCAACCGTTTGGCAGACTCGAGATAAGCCAAATTCTTGTGATCCGTCAAGACCACCACGCGATGCTTGGCTCCTTCAAGCCAATGTCGCCACTCCTCGAATGCCCACTTCATAGCCAACAGCTCTCGATTCCCAACATCATAATTGCGCTCAGCAGGCGAGAACTTTCTAGAAAAGAAAGCACATGGTTTCATCACCGAGCCATCAGAACTTCTTTGAGACAAAACAGCCCCTGATCCAATCTCAGAAGCATCAACCTCGACCTGAAACAGGAACGAAACATCTGGCTGGCACAACACAGGGGCAGAAGAAAAATGATGCTTCAAGTCCTGAAAAGCCTCAACGGCCGCAGAGGACCAATTGACCACATCAGCACCTTTCTTGGTCAAATCAGTCAACGGTTTAACAACACTAGAAAAATTAGCGATGAAGCGACGGTAAAAATTAGCAAAGCCCAGGAACTTCTGCAGGCTCTTCACAGATGTAGGCTGAGTCCAATCATAAATGGCCTGAACCTTAACAGGGTCCATCTCGATAGTAGAAGGGGAAAAAATGAAACCCAAAAATGAAACCTTCTGAACTCCAAAGAGACATTTAGACCCCTTCACAAACAAGGAATTTGCACGAAGGACCTGGAACACCATTCTGACCTGCCTCACATGAGACTCCCAATCATCCGAAAAGACCAAAATATCATCCAAATATACAATCATAAATCTATCCAGGTACTTTCGGAAGATGTCATGCATAATGGACAAACACTGATGGAGCATTAGAAAGCCCGAATGGCATCACCAGGTACTCAAAATGGCCCTCGGGCGTATTAAATGTTGTTTTCCATTCATCGCCCTGTTTAATACGCACAAGATTATACGCCCCTCGAAGATCTATCTTGGTGAACCAACTAGCCCCCTTAATCCGAGCAAACAAATCAGACAGTAGCGGCATAGGGTACTGAAATTTGACCGTGATCTTATTAAGGAGGCGGTAATCAATACAAGGTCTCAAAGAACCATCCTTCTTGGCCACAAAAAAGAACCCTGCTCCCAACGGTGATGACGACGGGCGAATATGCCCTTTCTCCAAGGACTCCTTTATATAACTCCGCATAGCGGCGTGTTCTGGCACAGATAAATTGAACAGTCGGCCCTTAGGAAACTTACTACCAGGAATCAAATTAATAGCACAATCGCAATCCCTATGAGGAGGTAGGGCCCTGGATTTGGGCTCATCAAATACATCCCGGTAATCCGACAAAAACACAGGGACTTCAGAAGGATTGGAAGACGAAATTGACAGCAATGGAACATCACCATGTACCCCTTGACAACCCCAGCTGGACACAGACATTGATTTCCAATCCAACACTGGATTATGGACCTGTAGCCAAGGCAACCTCAAAACGACCACATCATGCAGATTATGCAACACCAAAAAGCGAATATCCTCCTGATGTGCAGGAGCCATGCACATGGTCAATTGAGTCCAGTACTGAGGCTTATTCTTGGCCAAAGGCGTAGCATCAATTCCTCTCAATGGAATAGGATACTGCAAGGGTTCCAAGAAAAAACCACAGCGCCTGGCAAACTCCAAGTCCATCAAATTCAGGGCAGCGCCTGAATCCACAAATGCCATAACAGAATAGGACGACAAAGAGCAAATCAGAGTAACGGACAAAAGAAATTTAGACTGTACCGTACCAATGGTGGCAGACCTAGCGAACTGCTTAGTGCGCTTAGGACAATCGGAGATAGCATGAGTGGAGTCACCACAGTAAAAACACAGCCCATTCTGACGTCTGTGTTCTTGCCGTTTAGCTCTGGTCAAAGTCCTATCACATTGCAAAGGCTCAGGCCTCTGCTCAGAGAATACTGCCAAATGGTGCACAGCTTTGCGCTCACGCAAGCGCCGATCGATCTGAATGGCCAAGGACATAGACTCATTCAGACCAGCAGGCATGGGAAATCCCACCATAACATCCTTAAGGGCTTCAGAAAGACCCTTTCTTAAAATTGCCGCCAGGGCACACTCATTCCACTGAGTAAGCACAGACCACTTTCTAAACTTCTGACAATATACCTCCGCTTCATCCTAACCCTGACACAAAGCCAGCAAGATTTTCTCTGCCTGATCCACTGAATTTGGTTCATCATAAAGCAATCCAAGCGCCAGAAAAAACGCATCTACATCACGCAATGCAGGATCTCCTGGCGCAAGGGAAAATGCCCAGTCTTGAGGGTCGCCACGCAACAAAGAAATAATGATTTTTACTTGCCGAACGGGGTGACCAGAGGAGCGGGGTTTCAAAGCAAGAAACAGTTTACAATTATTTTTGAAATTCACGAATTTAGATCTATCCCCAGAAAACAAATCAGGAATTGGAATTCTAGGCTCTAACATCGGATTCTGAACTACAAAATCTTGAATGCTTTGTACCCTTGAGTGAGATGATCCACAGAAGAGGACAGACCTTGAATGTCCATATCTACACCTGTGTCCTGAACCACCCAGAGGTTAAGGGGAAAAGAAAGACAAAACACACTGCAGAAAAAAAAAAAATGGTCTCAGAACTTCTCTTATCCCTCTATTGAGATGCATTAACACTTTGGGCCAGCTGTACTGTTATGAACCTGGTGGTTAGGAGCTCCCGTAATGACCTGATGGTTAAACTAACACAGGACAAGCTCTGGGAAGTGGGAGCTCTGCTGACCGCAACCCCTAATCCTATCACACACACTAGAAATAGCCGTGGAGCGTACCTAACTCTGCCTAGACGCCTCTTCACAGCCTAAGAGCTAACTACCCCTAGAGATAGGAAATAAAGCCTACCTTGCCTCAGAGAAATTCCCCAAAGAAAAAGGCAGCCCCCCACAAATATTGACTGTGAGTTAAGATGAAAGTCACAAACACAGGAATGAAACAAGTTTCAGCAAAGGGAGGCCAGACTTTCTAAACAGACTGAGGATAGAAAAGGTAACTTTGCGGTCAGCACAAAAAACTACAAAAAGACCACGCAGAGTGTGCAAAAAGACCCCCGCACCGACTCACGGTGCGGAGGTGCCACTCTGCATCCCAGAGCTTCCAGCTAGCAAGGCAAAATCATGATAGCAAGCTGGACAAGAAAACAAAGAACAACAAATAAACTAACAGGGACTTAGCTTCTGCTGGAGTAGACAGGACACCAGAAAGATCCAAGAGCGAACTGAACCAGTACTAGAACATTGACAGCTGGCATGGAGTAACGATCTGAGTGGAGTTAAATAGATCAGCCAGCCAAAGAATAAACTAGGTCACCTGTGGAAGGAACCTCAGAACCAGCAGCTCCACTCACAGCCACCAGAGGGAGTCCATGGACAGAACTCGCCGAAGTACCATTCATGACCACAGGAGGGAGTTCAATAACAGAATTCACAACAGGAAATGTGATGCTAACCTATTACACCACCCTGATCACAAATCAATAATAGAAAAATCATTAACAAATTATTTCACAGAAAATTCACCCACTGAAACAACCCCATTCACCCATTGGTGCGCCCATAAAGCGGTCATACGGGGCATCATGATCCAAATCTCTGCAAAAAGGCAAATAATGTTCAGGATCCAGATTGAGGATATTCAAAATAAAATAAATGATAAGGAAAGCGAACAACTAAATTCAAACCCCCCATCTACTCAAATAAAAACAGAGCTACTAAAACTCAGACAGGAGCTCAAGAAAATCTTATTTTCATCATATCACACCATGGTTAAAATTTTCAAAAGAAAACAGTATTCCTCAATTAATAAGGCAACACGATACATGACTAATAGAATGAAAAAAATAAGACAAGTAAATAGGATCACCAAAATACAAACTCAAAATGGTATCTCATCCCCAAAATATAGCCAACTCCTTTGCAGATTATTACAACAAATTGTATAATTTACATTCCCAATCTTCCACCCCACATCCCAATATTTCTGACATCGAAAAATTTCTGACCTCAATTGACCTTCCAAAATTGACCCACAACGATTTAGAAAATCTAACTTCCCCATTCTCCCAAGAAGAAATCGAAAAAACCATCTTCCAACTCAAAGACTTTAAATCGCCAGGCCCAGATGGTTTCGGAAACGAATATTATAAAACTTTCACCAACTTACTTTCCCCACATCCACAAAATCTTTTTAATATAGCTAGTTCCTGAGGTAATTTCCCAGCAGAAATGTTAGAATCGACAATTATTTTGATCCCCAAACACAATTCCGACTTAACCCTTGTTAAAAATCACAGGCCAATTTACCTAATTAATACAGACCTGAAGATTTACTCCAAGCTTATAGCAAATAGGCTCAAATCCTATTTGCCGTCATTGATTCATAGGGACCAGATGGGTTTTATTACGGGTCGTCAAGCGCCAGATGGCACTAGAAGACTTATTAACTCAATCAAATTGATTCATTCCTCTAAAGTGCCAACGGTAATTATAACTCTAGACGCCGAAAAGGCTTTTGACCGACTAAACTGGCTTTATTTAATATCAGTGTTACGGAAATTCGGGTGTAACGAAAATATATCAACAGCGTCATGGCACTCTATTCAAGGCCAAAAGCTAAAATTTATGCACACAATTTTTCCTCTACACCATTTGATATTTCAAATGGTACAAGACAAGGTTGCCCCTTATCTCCGCTTCTTTTCATTTTATCAATGGAACCACTGGCGCAATCAATTAGGCAAAATAATAACATAAAAGGTTTACAAACGCGAACACGTCATTACAAGATTGGGCTTTTTGCCGACAACCTGGTGTTTACCCTGACGGACCCTTATGAATCAATTTCTGAGCTACAAAAAACCCTTCAAATTTTTTTCAAATATTACCTTTTTTAAGATAAATGAAAATAAATCAAAAATATTGCCCTTTTACCTGACGGAATCAGAAACAAAGAAAATAGAGGACATAGCTTCATTAAGTTGGTCAGAAGGAGACTTAGACTATCTAGGCACAATCATCTCAAAAAACTTAGACACAATAATGAAGAAAAATCTGGACAAACTCTTGGAGACTATAAACAAGGACCTAAATTTCCTCGGCACCAAAGATCTCTCATGGTGGGGCAAAGTGTTGGCAATAAAAAATTTTATTGTCCCAAAAATTTCTTATATATTGAGAACACTCCCCCTAAAAGTCAACACTTCCTACCTGACTAATATTCAATCCACAATTAATCTGTTTATTTGGAATAAAAAAAGGGCCCGCATTCCCACAAACATTTTATATAAATGCAAGGAATTTGGGGGCACAGGCTTACCAAACATAACTGCTTTATATTTATCGAATTTAATAAAACAAAGCCAGTACTGGTTTACGCAAGAAGACCCTCCGAACTGGCTTGATCTTGAAATTACACATAACCATAATAAATCACCTAAAGAATTGGTTTTTGACCATATTCTAAACAGACCTTGTAATGCCTACGCTCATCACCCTATCTTTTCTCTCATTATGTACGCCTGGGACAAACTGTCTAAACGAAAGAGAGGATCCAACAGGAAAATCCTTCTCCACAACACCCCTATAGAGATCATAATGCTTATCCAAAATATTAACCCCTCTCCCATATGGAGAGACAATGGGATCCAAAAATTAAATGATATCCACGACGGGGTTAAATTTCTCAGCTTTAGCTCTGTAAAACAAAAATGTAAAATTCCCTCCTCAGCCTTTTCCCCTTATTTGGCACTGAAGGACCAAGTTCAAAACTTCATCACAAACAAACCAAAAATATCTGAAGCAATTATTAAATTATTGAAAAACCCCAAACAACATCTATTTTGGAACAACAAGCAAATATATCGGTGGTTTAACAATGATACACAATTTAATAAGTTATCTCACATGACAAAATGGAAAAGGGACCTGAATACAACGTTTACTCCAGAACAGTGGGAAAATGCGATCCACTTTAATTACGTATCAAACATCTGCATGACATTGAAAGAGGCCTACTATAAAATCATTACAAGATGGTACTATACTCCGGTTCGCCTCTCTCATCTACTGTCAGGAGGATCTCCAATGTGCTGGAGAGAATGTGGAGAACACGGAAGTTTGCTACATATGTTTTGGACTTGCCCCCGGGTGAAACCCTTATGGAGACAGGCCATAAAATTAATCAATAAACTATTAACAGATAACACTCTAGTCACTCTTGCAATGGCCTTGTTGTCCTTGAACTGGGAAAGCACGGACACGAATGTGAGATAGTTTATAATTCATATCTGTCTCGTGGTTAACCCCTTAGTGACAGAGCCAATTTGGTACTTAATGACCAGGCCAATTTTTGCAATTCTGACCACTGTCACTTTATGAGGTTATAACTCTGGAACGCTTCAACGGATCCCGCTGATTCTGAGATTGTTTTTTCGTGACATATTGTACTTCATGTTAGTGGTAACATTTCTTCGATATTACTTGCGATTATTTATGAAAAAAACGGAAATATGGCAAAAATTTTTACAATTTTGCAATTTTCAAACTTTGTATTTTTATGCCCTTAAATCAGAGAGATATGTCACAAAAAATAGTTAATAAATAACATTTCCCACATGTCTACTTTACATCAGCACAATTTTGGAAACAAATTTTTTTTTTGTTAGGGAGTTATAAGGGTTAAAATTTGACCAGCAATTTCTCATTTTTACAACACCATTTTTTTTTAGGGACCACATCACATTTGAAGTCATTTTGAGGGGTCTATATGATAGAAAATAATGAAGTGTGACACCATTCTAAAAACTACACCCCTCAAGGTTCTCAAAACCACATTCAAGAAGTTTATTAACCCTTTACGTGCTTCACAGGAACTGAAACAATGTGGAAGGAAAAAATGAACATTTAACTTTTTTTTGCAAACCTCTTAATTCAGAACCATTTTTTTTATTTTCACAAGTGTAAAAACAGAAATGTAACCATAAATTTTGTTACGCAATTTCTCCTGAATACGCCAATACCCCATATGTGGGGGTAAACCACTTTTTGGGCGCACCGCAGAACTTAGAAGTGAAGGAGCGCCGTTTGACTTTTTCAATGCAGAATTGGCTGGAATTGAGATCGGACGCCATGTCACGTTTAGAGAGCCCCTGATGTGCCTAAACAGTGGAAACTCCCCACAAGTGACATCGTTTTGGAAACTAGACCCCTTAAGGAACTTATCTAGATGTGTGGTGAGCACTTTGAACCCCCAAGTGCTTCACAGAAGTTTATAACGTAGAGCTGTGAAAATAAAAAATCGCTTTTGTTTACACAAAAATGATCTTTTCACCCACAAATTCTTATTTTCACAAGGGTAACAGGAGAAATTAGACCACAAAAGTTGTTGTGCGATTTCTCCTGAATACGTCGATACCCCATATGTGAGGGTAAACCACTGTTTGGGTGCACTGCAGAGCTTGGAAGTGAAGGAGCGCCGTTTTACTTTTTCAATGTAGAATTGGCTGGAATTGAGATTGGACGCCATGTCGCGTTTGGAGAGCCCCTGATGTGCCTAAACAGTGGAAACCCCCCACAAGTGACACCATTTTGGAAACTAGACCCCTTAAGGAACTTATCTAGATGTGTGGCGAGCACTTTGAACCCCCATGTGCTTCACAGAAGTTTATAACGTAGAGCCGTGAAAAAAAAAAAATTGCATTTTTTCTACAAAAATGATCTTTTTGCCCACAAATTTTTATTTTCACAAGGGTAACAGGAGAAATTAGACCACAACAGTTGTTGTGCAATTTCTCCTGAGTACGTCGATACCCAATATGTGGGGGTAAACCACTGTTTGGGCGCACCGCAGAGCTTGGAAGAGAAAGAGTGCTGTTTTACTTTTTGAATGTAGAATTGGCTGGAATTGAGATCGGACGCCATGTCGCGTTTGGAGAGCCCCTGATGTGCCTAAACAGTAGAAATCCCCCACAAGTGACCCCATTTTGGAAACTAGACACCCCATGGAACTTATCTAGATGTGTGGTGAGAACCTTGAATGCCCAAGTGCTTCACAGAAGTTTATAATGCAGAGCCGTGAAAATAAAAAATATTTTTTTTTTCCACAAAAAAGATATTGTAGCCCCCAAGTTTTTATTTTCACAAGGGTAACAGGAGAAATTGGACCCCAAAAGTTGTTGTCCAATTTGTCCTGAGTATGCTGGTACCCCATATGTAGGGGTAAACCACTGTTTGGGCGCACGGCAGAGCTCGGAAGGAAGGGGCGCCGTTTTGGAATGCAGACTTTGATAGAATGGTCTGCGGGTATTATGTTGCGTTTGCAGAGCCCCTGATGTACCTAACCAGTAGAAACCCTCCACAAGTGACCCCATTTTGGAAACTAGACCCCCCAAGGAACTTATCTAGATGTGTGGTGAGAACTTTGAATGCCCAAGTGCTTCACAGAAGTTTAGAATGCAGAGTCGTGAAAATAAAAAAAAAAATTTTTTCCACAAAAAAGATATTGTAGCCCCCAAGTTTTTATTTTCACAAGGGTAACAGGAGAAATTGGACTGCAATAGTTGTTGTGCAATTTATCCAGAGTATGCTGATGCACCATATGTGGGGGTAAACCACTGTTTGGGCGCACGGCAGAGCTCGGAAGGGAAGGAGCGCCTTTTTGGAATGCAGACTTTGATAGAATGGTCTGTGGGCATTATGTTGCGATTGCAGAGCCCCTGATATACCTAAACTGTAGTAACCCCCCACAAGTGACCCCATTTTGGAAACTAGACCCCCCAAGGAACTTATCTAGATGTGTGGTGAGAACTTTGAATGCCCAAGTGCTTCACAGAAGTTTAGAATGCAGAGTCGTGAAAATAAAAAATATTTTTTTTTCACAAAAAAGATATTGTAGCCCCCAAGTTTTTATTTTCACAAGGGTAACAAGAGAAATTGGACTCCAGAAGTTGTTGTCCAATTTATCCCGAGTACGCTGATGCCCCATATGTGGGGGTAACCCACTGTTTGGGCGCACGGCAGAGCTCAGAAGGGAGGGAGCACCATTTGACTTTTTGAGCGCAAAATTGGCTGTCATGTTTGGAGACCCCCTGATGTACCTAAACAGTGGAAACCCCCCAATTCTAGCTCCAACCCTAACCCCAACACACCCCTAACCCTAATCCCAACCTGATCCATAATCCTAATCACTAACCCTAACCATAATCACAACCCTTACCCCAAAACAACCCTAATGTCAACCCTAACCATAACCCTAATCAAAACCCTAAATCCAACACACCCCTAATCCTAATCTCAACCCTAACCTCAAACCTAACCCTAATCCCAATACACCCCTAATCACAACCCTAACCTTAACCCTAATCCCAAACCTAACCCTAATCCCAAGCGTAACCCTAATGCCAACCCTAACCCTAATACCAACCCTAATCCAAACCCTAACCCTAATCCCAGCTCTAACCCTAACTTTAGCCCCAACCCTAGCCCTAACTTTAGCCCCAACCCTAACCCTAGCACTAAGGCTACTTTCACACTTGCGTCGTTTGGCATTCCGTCGCAATCCATCGTTGTGGACAAGAAACGGATCCTGCAAATGTGCCCGCTGGATGCGTTTTTTGCCCATAGACTTGTATTGCCGACGGATCGTGATGGATGGCCACACGTCGCGTCCGTCGTGCACTGGATCAGTTGTGTTTTGGCGGAGCGTTGGCACAAAAAAACGTTCAATGAAACGTTTTTTTGTACGTCGCATCCGCCATTTCTGACCGCGCATGCGTGGCCGAACTCCGCCCCCTCCTCCCCAGGACATAGATTTGGCAGCGGATGCGTTGAAAAACTACAGCTGCTGCCCACGTTGTGCACAATTTTCACAACGTGCGTCGGTATGTCGGGCCGACGCATTGCGACGGCCCCGTACCGACGTAAGTGTGAAAGAAGCCTAACCCTAAATTTAGCCCCAACCCTAACCCTAAATTTAGCCCCAACCCAAACCCTATATTTAGCCCCAACCCTAGCCCTAACCCTAGCCCTAACCCTACCCCTAACCCTACCCCTAACCTAACCCTACCCCTAACCCTAACCTAACCCTACCCCTAACCCTACCCCTAACCCTACCCCTAACCCTAACCTAACCCTACCCCTAACCCTAACCCTACCCCTAACCCTAACCTAACCCTAACCCTACCCCTACCCCTACCCCTAACCCTACCCCTAACCCTACCCCTAACCCTACCCCTAACCCTACCCCTAACCCTAACCCTAATTTTAGCCCCAACTGCTGTTCTCCTGCCGGCCGGCAGATGGAGACAGATGGCGGGCGCACTGGGCATGCGTCCGCCATGTTCTTCTGCCGGCGGCCAGGAGGAGCAGCAAGAGGATCCAGGGACACAGGTGAGTATTGTAGGGTCCCCGAATCCCCCTATTTCTCTGTCCTCTGATGTGTGATCACATCAGAGGACAGAGAATTACACTTTACTTTTTTTTTTTTTGCGGTCGCCGGTAAACAGTTAATTACCGGCGATCGCAAAACAGGGGTCGGTAAAACCAACCCCGATCATGCTCTTTGGGGTCTCGGCTACCCCCGGCAGCCGAGACCCCAAAGATTCTCCCGGTGCCGGCCGGCGGGCGCACTGCGCATGCGCCCGCCATTTTAAAGATGGCGGCGCCCACCGGGAGACACGAGGAGCATTGGGGGAGCTAGGTGAGTATTGGGGGGCCACCTGGGACCCCTTTTCTGTGTCCTCCGATGTGCGATCACATCGGAGGACAGAGAAATTAAAAAGAGATCGCTTTTTTTTTTTTTTTTTTGCGATCGCCGGTAAACGGTTAATTACCGGCGATCGCAAATGCGGGGTGGGTTAAAACCCCCCCGAATCATGTTCTCTGGGGTCTCGGCTACCCCCGGCAGCCGAGACCCCGGAGAAAATCGGCCTGTGGGGGGCGCTATTGACTTTTTCCACAGCGTCGTTAATTAACGGCGCTGTGGTTTAAGTACCCTTAGCGGCCGCCGTTAAAAGGCGTATCGGCGGTCGCTAAGGGGTTAAACAAATTATAGCTTTCCATTGGAAAAATCCGCTCTTACCGGCCTTTACCGAAATAATAGACCAAATTAACCTACACAAAGCATATGAAGAAAACTTCGCAATAGCAAACAATTATTATAAGAAATATGATAGGAAATGGAAGAAGTGGGTTAAAAGGAAAGATGGTGGTTACTGCATACCTGTGAGGATAATATATGTTACTAGATTGTGGCCCGATTCTAACGCATCGGGTATTCTAGAATATGCATGTCCCCGTAGTATATGGACAATGATGATTCCAGAATTCGCGGCAGAATGTGCCCGTCGCTGATTGGTCGAGGCAACCTTTATGACATCATCGTCGCCATGGCAACCATTATGACATCATCGTCGCTGTGCCCGTTGCTGATTGGTCGAGGCCTGGCGGCCTCGACCAATCAGACGCAGGATGTCTACGTCCTATGACATCATCGTCGCTGTGCCCGTTGCTGATTGGTCGAGGCCTGGCGGCCTCGACCAATCAGAGACGCGGGATTTCTACGTCGATGCTGTGCCGGTCTCTGATTGGTCGAGGCCTGACGGCCTCGACCAATCAGAGAGCCGGGATTTCCAGGACAGACAGACAGACAGACAGACGGAAAAACCCTTAGACAATTATATATATAGATATGTTAATCTGTTAAGAATTGTTAATAAATATCAAATTCTGTTATGACTAGACAGCGTGTCCACAAAGTTGCACTTCCCTTTCCCAGTCCCATTTCCCTTACCTCCCTCCCTCTTCTTACCCTTATTCTCCTGAGAGCTGATTATATGACTATCTCCGCATGTTAATACTAAATTCCAAAAGAAATAATAAAAATTATTTGAAAGAGAAAAATGGAAATGGTAAGTAATGATCTAAACCAGACAGGGGCAAAGTATGGCTTCTGGCCACATGAGGCCCTTTGGCTGTTCTGGTGCGGCCCGCGGCCAAGACCACCAAAGGGCTTCATGCCATTGCGCCCCTCACCAAGTAGCCACCAACTGTCCAGCATCTCACATTCACTGATATCTACAGTACATCCTTCACATTACATATCTGTGAATAAATTGATCAAACAGGTAGCCGTCAGCTCCCTCTTTCATCATTGAGCCTGGGCATCTGAGAACTCAGTAGCCCCAATTAGGCCACTACATTACACCACATAGATACAGTATATATTATTTTGTGAAGGGACATCATTCTCCATGACGGTTGCATGGGGACATCATTCTGCATCGAGGCTGTGTGCGGGACATCACCCTGCATGCAGACTGTGAGGGGACATCATTTTGCATCATGGCTTTGCTAAGGACAACAGTTTGAGTATGGGTCTGTTTGAAGACATCATAAAATGTAAGGGGGCTGCGTGGGGACATTATTATGAGTTGAAGGTTTTGTGGGGAAATAATACTGTGCTGTGATGCTGTGTGGGGATGTCACACTGCGTAGAGGATATGTGGGGACATGTATTGGAAGCTGTTGTCAAGGTGCATGGCATGAATACCAGCAGCAGAATGATTTTTAAACTTGCTCTTGCATTGCTATGCGTACAGAGCACGCGGCCAGCTGTGTCACATACCACCGGACTTCATAGCGTACTCCCATAGGAGTCCTTTACCTGATAGGTGGGTCTACTCCAGCCACAGCTGAGTTACTTATTACCAAATTTTTAGCGTAGTCCTATGGAGTCATTCACCTGATAGGTGGGTTTACCCCAGCCACAGCATTATTCACAGTTCTCATATTTATCTGTCTGATGAAGGTCATAAAGACCGAAACCTTACAGTGAAATATACTGGGATGAATTAATAAAATATTGAATAAGAAATTCCATTTTGAGTGCCGGATTTTTGTAATTATTCATATATTGGGACTGGCGACCCTTGTCTGTGCACCATACCTACTTAAGGAGTGATGTGTCAATTTTTTGGAGCTTAAACTCCTCGAACGCCTGGTCCACTCCCGTCTTACCCGCTATCTCTCAGATAACTCTCTTCTAGACCCTCTTCAATCTGGTTTCTGCTCTTTACACTCTACTGAAACTGCCCTCACTAAAGTCTCTAATGACCTACTAACAGCTAAATCTAATGGTCACTACTCCATGCTAATTCTCTTGGATCTCTCCGCAGCATTCGATACTGTGGATCATCAGCTCCTCCTCAATATGCTCCGCTCCATCGGCCTCAAGGACACCATTCTCTCCTGGTTCTCCTCCTATCTCTCTGACCGATCCTTCACTGTATCTTTTGCTGGTTCCTCCTCCTCTCACCTTCCCCTTACTGTTGGGGTTCCTCAAGGATCAGTCCTAGGCCCCCTCCTCTTCTCTTTGTATACTGCTCCTATTGGACAAACAATCAGTAGATTTGGTTTCCAGTACCATCTCTATGCTGACGACACCCAATTATACACCTCTTCTCCTGTTATCACGCCGACCTTTTTAGAAAACACCAGTGATTGTCTTACCGCTGTCTCTAACATCATGTCCTCCCTCTATCTGAAACTGAACCTGTCAAAAACTGAACTCCTCGTGTTTTCTCCCTCTACTAACCTACCTTTGCCTGACATTGCCATCTCCGTGTGCGGTTCGACCATTACTCCAAAGCAACATGCCCGCTGCCTTGGGGTCATCCTTGATTCCGAGCTTTCATTCACCCCCCACATCTGATCACTGGCTCGCTCTTCTTATCTGCACCTCAAAAACATTTCTAGAATTCGCCCTTTTCTTACTTTCAACTCTGCAAAAACTCTTACTGTTTCACTTATTCATTCTCGACTGGACTATTGTAACTCTCTACTAATTGGCCTCCCTCTTACCAAACTCTCCCCGCTCCAATCTGTCCTGAATGCTGCTGCCAGGATCATATTCCTCACCAACCGTTACACCGATGCCTATACCTTGTGCCAGTCATTACACTGGCTACCCATCCACTCAAGAATCCAGTACAAAATTACTACCCTCATCCACAAAGCACTCCATGGCTCAGCACCACCCTACATCTCCTCTCTGGTCTCAGTCTACCACCTTACCCGTGCCCTCCGCTCCGCTAATGACCTCAGGTTAGCATCCTCAATAATCAGAACCTCCCATTCCCGTCTCCAAGACTTTACACGAGCTGCGCCGATTCTTTGGAATGCACTACCTAGGTTAATACGATTAATCCCCAATCCACACAGTTTTAAGCGTGCCCTAAAAACTCATTTGTTCAGATTGGCCTACCGCCTCAACACATTAACCTAACTATCCCTGTGTGGCCTATCATAAAAACGAAACAAAACAAAAAAAAAAGGTTCCTCATATCATGTTCTCATACACTTTATGCAGTTAATAGCCCTCTGTGTCTGTACTGTTAAAAATATTTAGGCCGATAACTGGTTCATGCAGCTTTACATGAACACCTGAGCCTTACACTATGGCTGGTCCGAATAACTAAAGCAATTGTTACCATCCACCTCTCGTGTCTCCCCTTTTCCTCATAGATTGTAAGCTTGCGAGCAGGGCCCTCACTCCTCCTGGTATCTGTTTTGAACTGTGATTTCTGTTATGCTGTAATGTCTATTGTCTGTACAAGTCCCCTCTATAATTTGCAAAGCGCTGCGGTATATGTTGGCTCTATATAAATAAAATTATTATTATTATTATTATTATTATGTTTTGTGTGTAAAAGTGCCAAAACCTAAAAAAACTATATAAATGTGATATCGTTGCAATCGTACTAACCAGAAGAATAAATCTTCCTTATCAATTTTACTGCACATGGAACAGCATAAGAAAAAGTCCCCCAAAAACAATTTCTGAATTGCTGGTGTTTGCTCATTCTGCCTCCCAAAAATCAGAATAGAAAGGGATCAAAAAATGTGATATGCCTGAATATGGTACCAATAAAAATGTCAACAGGTCCCACGAAAATTAAGCCTTCACATGACTATCAGCCAAAATATGGAAAAATTATAGCTATCTAAATATGGTGATGCGCAAAAAAAATATCTTTTAGTGTGTGGTAACAGCCAAACATAAAAACATGATATAAATTTGGTATCACTGTAATCACACCAACCTGAAGAATAAAGTCATCTAATTAATTCTACCACACACCAAGAATGGCGTAAAAAAAAATAGAATCAATTCTTCTCCTGTTGCTGATTTTTTTTTCAGTCTGCTTCTTAAAGATCGCAGTATGGCTCGGCTCACATTTATCCTGCGCTCTGCGCTGATCACTTACACTGAGGTTTCCGTGTAAATTTCTGAAATATGTGATTCAGACGAAACCCCTGGCAGAAGATTTCCTATAATGAGGCACATAGAGGCATTGCGGATTCTGTCTGACTTGTGATCTGGCTGTCCAGACACAAAAAGAAGAAGGCTCACAGCACTCACTGAGTAAGGAAGTTCATTCAGGCTCCAAGGAGCCCATTTGGAAAGAAGCGACATCAAAATCAAAAGAAAACAGTATCCGATTCCAGGTGATGAGTTTCAAAAAGCTTTTTCCACTATGAAAATAAAACGTTTTCACATATAACAGGTTTTTATCAAGGACTTGATAAAGACCTGTTACAGGTTGACATGTTGTATTTTCATGGCGGAATAAACTTTTTCCAGATTTTTGAAACTCATCACCTGGAATTGGACGCTATTTTCTTTTGATTTTGTGATCTGGAAGTGTCCGTCTTTTCAGGCATGCATAACAGTGCAATCGGCCACAGTTTGTGTACTTCTGGAAAGTACTGAACAGAGGCCAGACAGAATCCAGAGTAACTCTGCTGCCTCATTACAGTGAGTGGATCCTTCGGGGTTTGCATCTGAACCATGTCACTTGAAGACTTAGATGGAGTCCCTGATATAAATGCTCAGCGCAGGATAAATATGATCCCAAATATTAAGTAAAATATTCCCAATAAAAGCTTCAACTCCGTTCCCCCAAAAAGCAAATCCCTACTCAGGTTCATCATCTGTCAATGGAAATATATAAGGCAAAAAGGTTTTGAAAAATGCAATGGCTCCTCACCCTCCAAAAGAAATTCGGCAAACTCTGCGCTCCCAAATCCAAATGTCCCCTCCCTTCTGAACCCCAGTGTGCCTAAACCATATTTAGCATCTATATGTTTTGCATTTCTGTAGTGATGAGAGCAACCTAGTTTACTGGTGAATGTCGTCAGAAGCATGAGCTGAGCACTACCACATACTAGGCACTACAATGCACTGGTCACTACAATGTACTGCGTACTACAACGTAGTGTGGACTACAACTGCAGTTTGCAATTTACGCTCAGCAATATCCACTGTTGCTTGTTTCTGAAAAACAACCATAGAGCCAAAATCATCACTACATCTGTAGATAAATTCCCAAAGGGGTATAATTTCCAAAATGGGGTTACTTCAGGGGGGTATTCGTATCTTTTAGCAGTTAGGAGCTCTGTTTTTAGAGTTTGCAAACTATTCTAGGAAAATAGTGCTCCGTCCCTCCCGAGCCTCACTGTATGGCTAAGCAGTACTGTACAGTCACTTTCAGCAGAAATTGTGGGACAAATTTTGGTGCCATTTTTACCCACCTCCCCCTCTGAAAATGTACAATCTGGGGCTAAAACAAAATTTTGGTGGTAAAAATGTCATTATATTTTCTTCACTGCCCAATGGTATAAAATTGTGAGAGGAATATGTGAGGTCAATATGATCACTGCACCCCTAGATAAATTCATTGGTCATGTAGTTTGTAAAATGATGTCACATATGGGGAGTTTCTACTGTTCTGGCACTTCAAGGGTTCTGCCAATGTGACATGGGACCCTTAAACTATTTCAGCAAAATCTGAACTCCATTATGGCGCTTCTTCCCATCTGAGCTTTGCACTGTGCCTCAAATGTAGTTTTCAACCACATATGGGTCTATTCAGTAGCAATTGTACAGCAAATGCTGGGGCCCATTTCCCTGCTGTCCTTTGTGAAAATGAAAAAATTAGTGCTAAAACAACATTTTTGTGGAAAAAATATATTTTTTTATTTTCACAGATCAACATTGTAAAATTTTGTAAAGCACCTGGGGGTTCAATGTGCTCACCAAATGTTTAGATAAATTCCTTGCGGGGTCTAGTTTCAAACATAGGGTCACTTCTGGAGGAGTTCTACAGTTGAGGCACATGAGGGGCTCTACAAATGTGACATGACACCTGCAGACCGTTCCATCAAAGTTTTCTTTCCAGTTTGTCACTCCTTACTTTAACCCCTTCACGACCTTGGGATTTTTCGTTTTTCTGTGTTCGTTTTTCACTCCCCTCCTTCCCAGAGCCATAACTTTTTTATTTTTCCGTCAATTTGGCCATGTGAGGGCTTATTTTTTGCGGGACGAGATGTACTTTTGAACGAAATCATTGGTTTTAGCATGTCTTGTATTAGAAAACGGGAAAAAAATTCCAAGTGCAGTGAAATCGCAAAAAAAGTGCAATCCCACACTTGTTTTTTGTTTAACTTTTTTGCTAGGTTCACTAAATGCTAAAACTGACCTGCCATTATGATTCTCCAGGTCAGTACGAGTTCATAGACACCTAACATGTCTAGGTTATTTTTTACCTAAGTGGTGAAAAAAAATTCCAAACTTTGCTAAAAAAAAAAAAAAAATTGCGCCATATTCCGATACCCGTAGCGTCTCCATTTTTCATGATCTGGGGTCAGTTGAGGGCTTATTTTTTGCATGCCGAGATGACGTTTTTAATGATAGCATTTTGGTGCAGATACGTTCTTTTGATCGCCCGTTATTGCATTTTAATGCAATGTCGTGGCGACCAAAAAAAACGTAATTCTGGCATTTCGAATTTCTTTCCCGCTACGCTGTTTAGCGATCAGGTTAATGCTTTTTTTTAATTGATAGATTGGGCGATTCTGAGCGCGGCGATACCAAATATGTGTAGATTTGATTTTTTTTTTATTGATTTATTTTGATTGGGGCGAAAGGGGGGTGATTTAAACTTTTATATTTTTTTCATTTTTTTAACATTTTTTTCAACTTTTTTTTTTACTTTTGCCATGCTTCAATAGCCTCCATGGGAGGCTAGAAGCTGGCATAGCCTGATCGGCTCTGCTACATAGCAGCGATCTGCTGTTCGTTGCTATGTAGCAGAATTGCAGGTGTGCTGTGAGCGCCGACCACAGGTTGGCGCTCGCAGCTACCGGCGATCAGTAACCATAGAGGTCTCAAGGACCTCTATGGTTACTATTCTGATGCATCGACGACCCCCGATCATGTGACGGGGGTCGTCGAGGACGTCATTTCCGGCCGCCCGGCCGGAAGCGGTAGTTAAATGCCGCTGTCTGCGTTTGACAGCGGCATTTAACTAGTTAATAGGCGCGGGCCTATTATGGGCACATGTCAGCTGTTCAAAACAGCTGACATGTCCCGGCTTTGGAGCGGGCTCACCGCGGAGCCCTGCATCAAAGCAGGGGATCTGACCTTGGACGTACTATCCCGTCCGAGGTCAGAAAGGGGTTAAGCTCTGCTGTGCACTCAGATGGTAGGCTTACATAACATATGCGGTATCTGCTATACTCAGGAGAAATTGCACAACAATTTTGGGTTCTATTTTATCCTGTTACCCTTGTGAAAATTAAAAAATGGGGCTAAATTAAAATTTTTGTGGGAAAAATTTGATATTTTATTTTGACAGCCCAACTTATAAACTTCTGTGAAGCACGTGGGGGGTTCAATGTGTTTAGCACACATCTAGATACATTCCTAATGGGATTTAGTTCCCAAAATTGGGTAACTTGTGGGGGGTTTCCATTGTTTAGTCGCACCATGTGCTCTCCACAGCGTCGGACTGGAGTACCTTGGGCCCACCAGAGAAAAATCATTCTTGGGGCCCACCATGCAGTTTAAAAATACCACAAAGGATAGATCCTATATACCACACCACACAGGAGAGCTGACAGATCCTCTATATACTACACCACACAGGAGAGCTGACAGATCCTCTATATACTACACCACACAGGAGAGCTGACAGATCCTCTATATACTACACCACACAGGAGAGCTGACAGATCCTCTATATACTACACCACACAGGAGAGCTGACAGATCCTCTATATACTACACCACACGGGAGAGCTGACAGATCCTCTATATACTACACCACACAGGAGAGCTGACAGATCCTCTATATACTACACCACACAGGAGAGCTGACAGATCCTCTATATACTACACCACACAGGAGAGCTGACAGATCCTCTATATACTACACCACACAGGAGAGCTGACAGATCCTCTATATACTACACCACACGGGAGAGCTGACAGATCCTCTATATACTACACCACACAGGAGAGCTGACAGATCCTCTATATACTACACCATACAGGAGAGCTGACAGATCCTCTATATACTACACCACACATGAGAAGGGACAGATCCTCTATATACTACACCACACAGGAGAGCTGACAGATCCTCTATATACTACACCACACGGGAGAGCTGACAGATCCTCTATATACTACACCACACAGGAGAGCTGACAGATCCTCTATATACTACACCACACGGGAGAGCTGACAGATCCTCTATATACTACACCACACGGGAGAGCTGACAGATCCTCTATATACTACACCACACAGGAGAGCTGACAGATCCTCTATATACTACACTACACGGGAGAGCTGACAGATCCTCTATATACTACACCACACGGGAGAGCTGACAGATCCTCTATATACTACATTACACAGGAGAGATGACAGATCCTCTATATACTACACCACACAGGAGAGATGACAGATCCTCTATATACTACACCACACGGGAGAGCTGACAGATCCTCTATATACTACATTACACAGGAGAGCTGACAGATCCTCTATATACTACACCACACAGGAGAGCTGACAGATCCTCTATATACTACACCACACAGGAGAGATGACAGATCCTCTATATACTACACCACACAGGACAGATCCTCTATATACTACACCACACAGGAGAGCTGACAGATCCTCTATATACTACACCACACGGGAGAACTGACAGATCCTCTATATACCACACCACACATGAGAAGGGACAGATCCTCTATATACTACACCACACAGGAGAGCTGACAGATCCTCTATATACTACACCACACAGGAGAGCTCACAGATCCTCTATATACTACACCACACAGGAGAGCTGACAGATCCTCTATATACTACACCACACAGGAGAGCTGACAGATCCTCTATATACTACACCACACAGGAGAGCTGACAAATCCTCTATATACTACACCACACAGGAGAGCTGACGGATCCTCTATATACTACACCACACAGGAGAGCTGACAGATCCTCTATATACTACACCACACAGGAGAGCTGACAGATCCTCTATATACTACACCACACGGGAGAGCTGACAGATCCTCTATATACTACACCACACGGGAGAGCTGACAGATCCTCTATATACTACACCACACGGGAGAGCTGACAGATCTTCTATATACTATACCACACAGGAGAGCTGACAGATCCTCTATATACTACACCACACAGGAGAGCTGACAGAGCCTCTATATACTACACCACACAGGAGAGCTGACAGATCCTCTATAAACTACACCACACGGGAGAGCTGACGGATCCTCTATATACTACACCACACGGGAGAGCTGACAGATCCTCTATATACTACACCACACGGAGAGCTGACAGATCCTCTATATACTACCCCACACAGGAGAGCTGACAGATCCTCTTGCAGCACCCCAGAGACCTGGTCGTTGCAATATGGCACTCTGCCGCTAAGGAGAGTAGCGGTACGTCTGATGGCACTAATGAGTTCTCCTGACCAGGTATCACCAGAACACATTACACTTCACACTCCGGCCACCAGGGGTAGAAAAAGGCTTTATTTATTGGGCCACTCCTCACACTGGTAAAACTAGGGGCTGGGAAGGAAGTTAGTTAGAAGCTGACTGGGTTGGAACCAGGCAACATCCCGTGGCAGGGGGTGTTGCAGGGAGAAGGCACAGGGGGGTCCCTGTCAGGCGAGGGAACCTGGCAGGTGCCTAGCGAACAGAACAGAACGTAACGGAACCGCGCCTGCACACCTTGCGGCGGTGTCCTAAGAAAGAGACAAGAAGGGAAGAATATTGTGGAACAGTGTAAACGAGATCAGCACAAAGGAGAGCCAGTAAGAGTCGTGCCGAGAGAGAGAGGCAACATCTTACTGAGGCGCGTAGTCGGTGGCCGGATCACCGTAGGAGTAACTGACTTCAGGCCTTACTTCAAATTCCGCTGGACAGTTAATTATAGGTTGGCTGTCTACCTTCTACACCTACAAAGACATAGGGGGCAACATTGGGAGAGGGGTATCTCTAGGGTCCCGGAAGACCTCCAAGCCTTCCCGTCAAACGGGTGGCGTCCTAGCCATACTATATCTTGGGGACGTTAGAAACTAGCAACATCTGGAACCAAAGAACGAGAGAGAGAGAGAAAGCTGTAGAGAACAAACGAACGAGAACAGCAGTTGTGAGGACTATTCCGAATGCTCAGCAGGGTAGGACTACAACACACAGGAGCTATTGGTAGCCAACGATTTCCATCTGCGATGGAATGTGCCCATCGGAGCGGCCGGTCTCTGATAGCCTGGTTGAACTTGCTCTGGACTGAGGATATTGAAGCCTTCAGTAAAGAGGTAAAGAGACTGCAACCTTGTGTCCTCGTTATTGCCTGCACCTCACACCATCACCATCCACCTGACTGGGAAGCCCTGGGGACATACTTCACCTGTGGGTAGGTATACCATCCAGCTGCCATTCCATCACCCCAGCGGACCCCACAGCAGCGTCGGTCACCCTGACCGAACCCCACAGGTGGCGTCACGAACCGCTGACAGACTGTTCTATAACCTTCATTGGACGCCCCTTAGCAGGGTCGCGGACCGGGTCTAGCCACCGTGACCGCCTCAGAACCGAACCAGAGAGGCCCGGTACCGAAACACGTGGCCCTGTGTCTGAGGGCGCTCCACTCTATATACCACACCACACAGGAGAGCTGACAGATCCTCTATATACTACACCACACAGGAGAGCTGACAGATCCTCTATATACCACACCACACAGGAGAGCAGTAATGTAGGTCCAATGGGTGTAGTAAAATACTTACCGGTGGCCATATTCCACTGCAATGAAGACACAAGCAACGACACAGCGGCAGAAGACGGCGACTGCTGCGTATTTTATTACACACAGGGAAGCTTTCTGTTGGGGGCGAGACATTGTTTTTATTAGTACGATTTTGGGATAGATGTAATGTTTTCATCATTTGTTATAGCTTTTTTTGTGGAATTGTAGCGAACAGAAAAAAGAACATTTGGCATTTGTTTCTTTTTATGGTGTTTTCTGATTACCGTATATACTCGAGTATAAGCCGACCCGAGTATAAGCCGACCCCCCTAATTTTGCCACAAAAAACTGGGAAAACTTATTGACTCGAGTATAAGTCTAGGGTGGAAATGCAGCATTTACCGGTGAATTTCAAAAATAAAAATAGATCATTATTTCCCCATAGCTGTGCCATATAGTGCTCTACACCGTTCATTATTTCCCCATAGCTGTGCCCCATAGCTGTGCCATATACGGTGCTCTGCACCGTTCATTGTGCCCCATTGCTGTGCCATATACAGTGCTCTGCACCGTTCATTGTGCCCCATTGCTGTGCCATATACGGTGCTCTGCACCGTTCATTGTGCCCCATTGCTGTGCCATATACGGTGCTCTGCACCGTTCATTGTGCCCCATTGCTGTGCCATATACGGTGCTCTGCACCGTTCATTGTGCCCCATTGCTGTGCCATATACAGTGCTCTGCACCGTTCATTGTGCCCCATATCTGTGCCCATATACGGTGCTCTGCTCCGTTCATTGTGCCCCATTGCTGTGCCATATACGGTGCTCTGCACCGTTCATTGTGCCCCATATCTGTGCCCATATACGGTGCTCTGCACCGTTCATTGTGCCCCATTGCTGTGCCATATACGGTGCTCTGCACCATTCATTGTGCCCCATTGCTGTGCCATATACGGTGCTCTGCACCGTTCATTGTGCCCCATATCTGTGCCCATATACGGTGTTCTGCACCGTTCATTGTGCCCCATTGCTGTGCCATATACGGTGCTCTGCACCGTTCATTGTGCCCCATTGCTGTGCCATATACGGTGCTCTGCACCGTTCATTGTGCCCCATTGCTGTGCCATATACGGTGCTCTGCACCGTTCATTGTGCCCCATAGAAATCTCTGCCGCCGCTGCTGCAATAAAAAAAAAAAACCACATACTCACCTCCCTTGATTGCAGCTCCCGGCGTCTCGTTTCGGCGCCTCCATCTTCCTGGCGTCTCTGCTCTGACTGATCAGGCAGAGGGCGCCGCGCACACTGTATGCGTCATCGCGCCCTCTGCCTGAACAGTCAGAGCGCAGACGCCGGGAAGATGGAGGCGCCGGCCGGGAAGATGGAGCGGCGCCCTGCGGCTGGAACGAGGACAGGTGAATATGCTATACTTACCTAGTCCTGGCGATCCTCGCGCTGTCCCTCTGCCTGGTCTTCGGTGCCGCAGCTCTTCCTGTCAGTGGTCACCGGCACCGCTGATTAGAGGAATGAATAGGCGGCTCCGCCCCTATGGGAGGTGGAGCCGCTTATTCATATCTCTAATGAGCGGTCCCACGTGACCGCTGAAGAGGGGAAGAAGCTGCAGCACAGAAGCCCGTGGGACGGCAGGGACAGCGCGAGGATCGCTGGGACTAGGTAAGTATGCCTCAGCGCCCTCACCCCCTCACCCGCCGACCCTGCCACCCACATTGACTCGAGTATAAGCCGAGAGGGGCACTTTCAGCCCAAAAATTTGGGCTGAAAATCTCGGCTTATACTCGAGTATATACGGTAAGTTAATTGTTTTTATAGTTTGATCGATCGGACTTTTCTGAACCCAGCAATACCAAATATTTGTTGTTTTTTATTTTTAAAATATATTTATTTTCAATGGGATAAAAAGGCTGATTTGAACTTTTAGGAATTTTTTTATTTTCTTTTTACCTTTCACTGGTACAGTTAGCCCCCTTAGGCTATGTGCAAACATTGCGGATTCTCTGCGGATCCGCAGCGTTTTTTGCAGTGCAGAAATGCTGCAGATCCGCAATTGATTTACAGTACAATGTAAATCAATGAGAAAAAAAATGCTGTGCACACTTTGCGGAAACGCTGCGGTTTAAAAGAAGTAGCATGTCACTTCTTTTTTGTGAACCTGCAGCGTTTTTGTACCCATTCCATTACAGAAAACCGCAAGTGTAAAAAACGCAGCAAATCCGCAAGAAAACCGCAGCAAAAACACACAAAAAACGCTGCAGAACCGCACAAAAAACACGACAAATTCGCAGGTGCGTTTTCTGCCAAGAGAGGCAGAATCCGCACCAGAAATTCCTAAGCCTATTCCGCAACGTGTGCACATAGCCTAAAAGGACATGAAGATGCGATCATCCGATCACATGTGCTATTATATACAGTGATGCCACAGCATCCCTGCATATAGAAGAAATTATGGTCTCCATTAAAGCTCGGCTACAGGAAGAAGAACTCTGGCTGTCATTAAAACCCATCGGCGACCCACGATCACCTCATGGGCACCAATGGGTGAGACAATGATACGCACGCATGCTGGCATGTGTTATATGCTGCAGTCAGGGATTGACACTGGCATACATGTAAGGCAGATGTCATAAAAGTGTTAACCACCTGAGGACCCCCTTCACCACTGTGTCACCCAATATCCTATGGGCCCCCTCCCCCACTGTTTCACCTCTATTTTCCTGTGGCCCCCTCCCCCACTATTTCACCTCTAATTTCCTATTGGCTTGCTCAGAGAGTGAAAGGGGAGCCACAGTAAGGCTATGTGCACACGATGCGGATTTTGCTGCGGATCCGCAGCGTTTCCACAGCTGCGGGTCCACAGCAGTTTCCCATGCGTTTACAGTACCAAGTAAACCTATGGGAAACAAAAAACGCCGTGCACATGCTGCGGAAAAAACTGCGCGGAAACGCAGCGGTTTACTTTCCGCAGCTTGTCACTTCTTTCTGCGTTTTCCGCAGCGGTTTTACAACTGCCCTTATGGAAAACCGCAGTTGTAAAACCGCAGTGGAAAACGCAGAAAACCGCGGTAAATCCGCAGCAGTTTTCCACTGCGGATTTATCAAATCCACTGGAATCCGGTGCAGAAAAATCCGCAGTGGACCCAGACTACGTGTGCACATACCCTAAAATAGAGGTGGCTGACACAATAGGGGAGGGGGCCCACAAGAAAATTAGAATATCCCCTATGTTACCTTTAGGATGCATGGGGCCCCCTCCCCTAACTGCCTTAGTGGCTGCAGATCTACTCAGGGTGCAGGTGCAGCGCCCCAGAGATCTGGTCGTTGCAGTAACGTCGCTCTGCCACTAAGGGGAGTGATGGTACGTCTGATGGCACTAAAGGAGTACTTTGACCAGGTATCACCAGCACACATTACACTTCACACTCCGGCCACTAGGGGGAGAAAAAGGCTTTATTTAGTGGGCCACTCCTCACACTGGTAAAACTAGGGGTTGGATAGGAAGTTAGATCAGAAGCTGACTGGGTTGGATTCAGGCAGCATCCCTCTGCCGGGGGTGCTGCAGGGAGAAGAACCAGGGGGGTCCCTGTCAGGCGTGGGAACCTGGCAGGTACCTAGCGAACAGAACAGAATGTTACGGAACCGCGCCTGCACTTCCTTGCGGCGGTATCCTAAGAAAGAGGCACGAAGCGAAGGATATTGTGGAACAGTGAGAAACAAGATCAGCACAAAGGAGATCCAGTAGGAGTCGTGCCCCAAGAACGGCAACATCCTACTGAGGCGCGTAGCCGGTAGCCGGAACACCGAGGAAATAGCTGACTCTATGCTTTACTTCAAACTCCGCAGGACAGTTAATTATAGGTTGGCTGTCTACCTTAAATTTCCTACGAAGACATAGGGGGCAATGCGTGGAGAGGGGCGTCTCTAGGGTCCCGGAAGAGCTCCGAGCCTTCCCGTCATATGGGTGCGTCCTAGCCATAACATACCTGGGGGATGAGAAACTAGTAACATCTGAAAGAAATAGAAAGAAAGAGAAAGAAGTAGAAAGAATGAACGAACGAACTAGAACAGAAGTTGTGAGGACTATACCGAATGCTCAGCAGGGTAGCACTACAACACACAGGCTGTTATGAATTCTGCTTTTGGGCTCCCTCCGGTGGTTGTAGGCGGTAATGCAGTTGTCCCGGGGCGGCAGTCTTGGACAGGTGTATCTGCTAATTGCAATTCTGACTGGGGTATTTAGGTTTGCAGGACTCATTAGTCCTTGCCAGTTTAAATGTTTCTTGGGAAGTGTTGGATCTCTGTCTGGCTTCTGCTTAGCTGCCAATTCAGCAAAGATAAGTGTCTGTTTCTTTTTCCATGGCACACAAGCTGTGTGCTTGTTTTTTTGATTGTATTCCTGCTCTGAGTGTATTAGTCTCTGGAGTTGCAGATATACGTTCCACGTCTTTAGTTAGAAGGAGGAATTTTTTGTATAATCTGCTGTGGATATTTTTGGAAGGGTTTTAATACTGACCACACAGAACTCTGTCCTATCCTTTCCTATTTTAGCTAGAGTGGCCTCTTGTGCTAAATCCTGTTTTTCTGCCTGTGTGTGTCTTTCCTCTCCTACTCACAGCCAATATTTTGGGGGGCTGCCTATCCTTTGGGGTTCTGCTCTGAGGCAAGATAGTCTTCCTATTTCCATCTATAGGGGTATTTAGTCCTCCGGCTGTGACGCGGTGTCTAGGTTGTTAGGTACATCCCACGGCTACTTCTAGTTGCGGTGTTAAGATCAGGATTTGCGGTCAGTATAGTTACATAGTTACATAGTTATTATTAAGGTTGAAGGAAGACTATAAGTCCATCTAGTTCAACCCATAGCCTAACCTAACATGCCCTAACATGTTGATCCAGAGGAAGGCAAAAAAAAAACCCATGTGGCAAAGAGTAAGCTCCACATTGGGGAAAAAAATTCCTTCCCGACTCCACATACGGCAATCAGACTAGTTCCCTGGATCAACGCCCTATCAAGGGATCTAGTGTATATACCCTGTAACATTATACTTTTCCAGAAAGGTATCCAGTCCCCTCTTAAATTTAAGTATGCTTAAACCTTTTTTCCTCCAAATGCAGAGGATGCCCCCTTGTCCCTGTTTCAGGTCTATGATTAAAAAGATCATCAGAAAGGTCTTTGTACTGTCCCCTCATACATTTATACATTAAAATAAGATCACCCCTTAGTCTTCGTTTTTTCAAACTAAATAGCCCCAAGTGTAATAACCTATCTTGGTATTGCAGACCCCCCAGTCCTCTAATAACCTTGGTCGCTCTTCTCTGCACCCGCTCTAGTTCAGGTATGTCTTTCTTATACACCGGAGACCAGAACTGTGCACAGTATTCTAAGTGTGGTCGAACTAGTGACTTGTATAGAGGTAAAATTATGCTCTCCTCATGAGCATCTATGCCTCTTTTAATGCATCCCATTATTTTATTTGCCTTTGTAGCAGCTGCCTGACACTGGCCACTGAATATGCGTTTGTCATCCACCCATACACCCAGGTCTTTTTCATTGACGGTTTTGCCCAGAGTTTTAGAATTAAGCACATAATTATACATCTTATTACTTCTACCCAAGTGCATGACCTTACATTTATCCCCATTAAAGCTCATTTGCCATTTATCAGCCCAAGCTTCTAGTTTACATAAATCATCCTGTAATATAAAATTGTCCTCCTCTGTATTAATTACCCTGCAGAGTTTAGTGTCATCTGCAAATATGGAAATTCTACTCTGAATGCCCCCTACAAGGTCATTAATAAATATGTTAAAAAGAAGAGGGCCCAATACTGACTCCTGTGGTACCCCACTGCTAACCGCTACCCAGTCCGAGTGTGCTCCATTAATAACCACCCTTTGTTTCCTATCCCTGAGCCAGCTCTCAACCCACTTGCACATATTTTCCCCTATCCCCATTATTCTCATTTTATGTATCAACCTTTTGTGTGGCACTGTATCAAAAGCTTTTGAAAAGTCCCTATACACTACATCCACTGGGTTCCCTTGGTCCAATCCGGAACTTACCTCTTCATAGAAACTGATCAAATTAGTCTGACATGAACGGTCCCTAGTAAACCCGTGCTGATACTGGGTCATGAGGTTATTCCTTTTCAGATACTCCAATATAGCATCCCTTAGAATTCCCTCCAGGATTATACCCACAGTAGAGGTTAAGCTTACTGGCCGATAATTTCCGAGTTCAGTTTTTGTCCCCTTTTTGAATATTGGCACCACATTTGCTATACGCCAGTCCTGTGGCACAGACCCTGTTATTATGGAGTCTCTAAAGATTAAAAATAATGGTCTATCGATGACTGTACTTAATTCCTGCAGTACTCGAGGGTGTATCCCATCCGGGCCCAGAGATTTGTCAATTTTAGTGATTTTTAGACGCTGCCGCACTTCCTGCTGGGTTAAGCCGGTGACATTTAATTGGGAATTTTTATCACTAGTCATTTTGTCTGCCATGGGATTTTCTTGTGTAAATACTGATGAAAAAAAGTCATTTAGCATATTGGTTTTTTCCTCATCCTCATCCACCATTTCACCCAGACTATTTTTAAGGGGGCCAACACTATCATTTTTTAGTTTCTTACTATTTATGTAGTTAAAGAATATTTTAGGATTATTTTTACTCTCTCTGGCAATGAGTCTCTCTGTCTCAATCTTTGCTGCCTTGATTTGCTTTTTACAGAATTTATTTAATTTTTTGTATTTATTTAATGCCTCATCACTACCTACTTCCTTTAATTCTCTAAATGCTTTCTTTTTGTCACTTATTGCGCTCCTTACAGCTCTATTTAGCCATATTGGTTTCCTCCTATTTCTAGTATGTTTATTCCCATACAGTATATACTGTGCACAGGTCCTATCCAGGATGCTAATAAATGTCTCCCATTTTCTTTGTGTATTTTATGTCTCAGTATATCGTCCCAGTTAATTGCACCAAGATCCTCTCTCATCCGTTGGAAATTTGCCCTCCTGAAATTTAGTGTCCTTGTAAGCCCTCTACTACAAATCTTATTAAAGGATAAATGAAAACTTATTATTTTGTGATCGCTATTTCCCAAGTGACCCCCAACCCTTATATTTGATATGCGGTCTGGCCTGTTGGTTAATATTAGGTCTAGCAGTGCCCCCCTTCTTGTTGGGTCCTGAACCAGTTGTGAAAGGTAATTGTCTCTCATAGTTGTCAAAAACCAATTACCTTTGCTGGAACTGCAGGTTTCTGTTCCCCAATCTATTTCAGGGTAGTTGAAGTCCCCCATAATAATGACTTCTCCTTGAGTCGCAGCTTCATCTATTTGCTTTACGAGGATATTCTCCATTGCTTCCATTATTTTTGGAGATTTATAACAAACCCCTATCAGTAATTTATTATTTTTTCCCCCTCCCCTTATCTCCACCCACAGGGATTCTACATTTTCATTAAATTCACCTATATTATCACGCAGGATGGGTTTTAAGGACGATTTTACATACAGACACACCCCTCCCCCTCGCTTATCTGTACGGTCATTTCTGAACAGGCTATAGCCCTGCAAGTTAACAGCCCAGTCATGGCTCTCATCCAGCCATGTTTCAGATATCCCCACCATGTCATAATTATGCTCCAACAACATTAGTTCTAATTCGCCCATTTTGTTGGCGAGGCTTCTGGCATTAGTATACATACACTTGATGTTCCTCTCTGTACCTCTATTCTTTCTTAAATTATTAACTATTCTAACCCCACCCCCCATGCCACCGCCACCCCCAACTTCCTTATTTGTGCCCAGGTCTGCCTGCACTATCTTCCCCTCCTATAAATTGAATACCCTCCCCCCCAATTCCTAGTTTAAACACTCCTCCAACCTTCTAGCCATTTTCTCCCCCAGCACAGCTGCACCCTCCCCATTGAGGTGCAGCCCGTCCCTAGCGTAGAGCCTGTAGCCAACTGAGAAGTCGGCCCAGTTCTGCAGAAACCCAAACCCCTCCTTCCTACACCAATTCTTGAGCCACTTATTAACCTCCCTAATCTCCCGTTGCCTCTCTGGCGTGGCACGTGGTACAGGCAGTATTTCGGAAATTACCACGTTGGAGGTCCTTGCTTTCAGCTTGCGGCCTAAATCCCTGAAATCATCTTTAAGGACCTTCCACCTACCTCTAACTTTGTCATTTGTGCCAATGTGCACCATGACAGCTGGGTCCTCACCAGCCCCTCCCAATAATCTGTCCACCTGATCAGCGATGTGTCGGACTCGAGCACCAGGAAGGCAGCACACCGTTCGACGATCCCTGTCTTTGTGACAGATTGCCCTATCTGTTCCCCTAATAATTGAGTCTCCCACTACCAGCACCTGTCTGGCCTGCCCTGCTCTCCTATTTCCCTCCTTACTGGAGCAGTCACTCCTCCGGCTTTCAGAGGACATGCCTGGCTGCAGCAGTGCTACCCCTGTACTGTCACCCCCCTCATCTGCCAACTTAGCAAACTTATTGGGGTGTTCCAGATCAGGACTAGCCTCCCTAGCACTCTTCCCTCTACCCCGCTTCCTAACTGTCACCCAGCTTGCTACTTCACCGTCCTGCAGCTCCATCCCACCATCCCCCCCTCATCTGTCCCATTGAGCGTCTGCTCCGTGAGCAGAAGACTCCTCTCCAAATTGTCTATGGATCTCAGTGTTGCCAGCTGCACATTTAGATTCAGAATCTGGGTTTCCAAATGCACAACGTGCTCACATCTCGCACAGCAGTATGCACCCTCAATCGGCTGCTCAAGGACTGCATACATGTAGCAAGATGTGCACTGGATGGCATTAACAATAGTGGAGCACATTTCCTAATGGGGATTGTACCAGACAGAAAAGTTAAATAAAAAAATAAATAAAATAAATACAAAGTATTAATAAGAAACAGACAGAAACTCAGTAATAACTCCCTGACTCCAAAGTCACTGAATCACAAGTCACACTTACCACCGTCCACACTTACGCTCAGGCCACACTCAGCTCGCTCACACTCGCTCTGCTGAAGATTTATAGATTTTTTTTTTCTTTCTCTAGTTCCCTTAACAGCAATCCACCTTGCTGTTCAAATGCACTCCAGTGAAAGTTTTCATGCTGCTCCAAGGTCACCGGATCATAACAGTACAAATGACCAATAATGAGTTAAATGCATCTTAGAAGAAGGGAAGAAAAGTGTTGAGCCATTTTTTTCTTCAGTCTGCTTTATATTCTCTGCTTTCTGTTCTCTTTCCACTTTATCTCTGGGTGGCTGAGGAGCCCTGTGCTAGCATGAATGTTCAGGAAATAGCTTCTCGTGTAGACCAGCTTGCTGCTAGGGTACAGGGTATTTCGGATTATATTGTTCAGACTCCTGTTTTAGAACCGAAGATTCCTACTCCTGATTTGTTTTTTGGTGACAGGTCCAAATTTTTGAGTTTTAAAAACAACTGTAAACTGTTTTTTGCTTTGAGACCTCAATCCTCCGGTGATTCCATTCAGCAGGTTAAAATCGTCATCTCCCCTTTGTGTGGCGACCCGCAGGATTGGGCGTTTTCCCTGGAATCTGGGAATCCAGCTTTGCTTAATGTAGACTCCTTTTTTCAGGCTTTAGGATTATTATATGATGAACCTAATTCGGTGGATCAAGCTGAGAAGACCATGTTGGCCCTGTCTCAGGGTCAAGAGGTGGCAGAATTGTATTGTCAGATATTCAGAAAATGGTCTATGTTGACTAAATGGAATAATGATGCTTTGGCGGCAATTTTCAGAAAGGGTCTTTCTGAATCCGTTAAAGATGTTATGGTGTGGTTTCCCACGCCTTCCGGTCTGAGTGATTCTATGTCTCTGGCCATTCAGATTGACCGGCGCTTGCGGGAGCGCAGAACTGTGTGCGCTGTGGCGTTGTCCTCAGAGCAGATTCCTGAGCCAAAGCAGTGTGATAGGTTTCTGTCTAGAACGGAACGACAAGGATTCAGACGTCAGAATGGGTTGTGTTATTATTGTGGCGACGCTTCTCATGTCATTTCAGTCTGCCCTAAGCGGACAAAGAGGATCGCTAGTTCATTTACCATCAGTACTGTACAACTTAAATTTCTGTTATCGGTGTCCTTGATCTGCTCATTGTCATCATTTTCTGTCATGGCGTTTGTGGATTCAGGCGCCGCCTTGTGTTAGGGCTAGCGGAACGCACCAAATAATAAGACAGATAGAGTATGGTGCTTTCGCAGCCCGGGGACCACCGTGCAGAGATGGAACCTGCTGCCAAGCAATGACGGACTATATGGCGGTACAAAGTAAATACACACACGGGTTAACCTCACCCTGTGTGAAGGAAGCGAACCCTGTTGCATCACAGGGCCACGGTACCGCACCAAGAGCACAAGCAAGGAGTCTCAGAACTCAATCCCAAGACACAGGATTTGAGTACATAGACCTCATGCGCTCGACACCGCTACTGGGGTGTCAGAGTGACAGCATTAGAAGCACGAGAGTGCATGCAGTGCCGCACTAGCCAACGCCACTAACCACCCAGGCTTGGGTCAGGAAAGCGCTGTGAAAGCACACGGCGCCGCACTGGCGGTCATAGCAATAAGACGCTGTATTGTGTGTTTACGTGCTGATGGCTAAGTCGGGAGCTAGATAGCAATCCTTCATTCGCGACCAGTCAACAACACTAGGAATGGGAATGATTAGGAGCTTTCATCCATCGACATACATCCATCAACACACACACATTAACAAGTCTATACTAGCGCATGGCCGTGCGGTCATGCGCAGCTTATATAGTTGCAGCACGTTCAGGACCTTCCAATAAAGGACCAATGGGAAGCTGCTACCAAAGTTTTGCCCTTTCAGGACCTTCCTGGAGGACCAATGGGATGTGCTGCAGAACCTGAGCATGTGACCCTCGATCTCCAACGGGAGATCTTGCCCTGGGCATGCTCAGAAAGAGAAAAGCAGGACTTAGCCCCAAAAGCATCTGCTCGCCACTGCCCAACACTGACTTCAATGGCAGAAGCAGGAAAAGCAGCAGTAACTCTTTGTACAGAGTGAGACTGAGCAAGACGCTGGGACCGACGTCTCCTCTGAGCAGACTCCACTACGGCTGGAGAAGAATGGGAGAGCACAGTGGAGATGGCTCGAGATTCCCCTTGTGCAGAAGCGGGAACTCGACACCTAACACCTTGAACTTAATGGACTTTGAGTTTGCCAGGCATTGTGGTTTTCCCTTGCAGCCTTTGCAGAACCCTATTCCTTTAAAGGGCATTGATGCTACACCCTTGGCTAAAAATAAGCCCTAGTTTTGGACACAGGTGACCATGCGCATGGTGCCAGCCCATCAGGAAGATTGTCGATTTCTGGTGTTGCATAATTTGCATGATGCTATCGTGCTGGGTTTTCCATGGTTGCAGGTACATAATCCTGTGTTGGATTGGAAGTCCATGTCTGTGACTAGTTGGGGTTGTCAGGGGGTTCATAATGATGTTCCTTTGATGTCAATCTCCTCTTCTTCCTCTTCTGAAATTCCAGAGTTTTTGTCTGATTTTCAGGATGTATTCGATGAGCCCAAGTCCAGTTTTCTTCCACCGCACAGGGACTGCGATTGTGCTATTGACTTGATTCCAGGCTGTAAGTTTCCTAAGGGTCGACTTTTCAACCTGTCTGTGCCTGAACATACCACCATGCGGAGCTATATTAAGGAGTCTTTGGAGAAAGGGCATATTCGGCCATTTTCTTCACCGTTGGGAGCGGGGTTCTTTTTTGTTGCTAAAAAAGATGGTTCCTTGAGAACCTGTATTGATTATAGCCTCCTGAATAAAATCACGGTCATAGTTTCAATACCTTTTACTAGGGTTGAGCGACTTTTGTTTTTATAGGATCGGGTCGGATTTCACGAAACCCGACTTTTTCAAAAGTCGGGTCGAGTGAAATCGGCCGATCCTATAGAAAAGTCGGGGTCGGGGTCGGCCGAAACACGAAACCCAATGCAGTGCATTGGGTTTCTAATGGTTCCCAGGGTCTGAAGGAGAGGAAACCCTCCTTCAGGCCATGCGATCCATATTAATGTGTACAATAAAGAATAAAAATAAAAAATATTGCTATACTCACCCTCGGACGCGCCCTGGTTGTAACCGGGAGCCTTCCTTCCTAAGAATCAGCGCTTGAAGGACCTTTCGATGACGTCGCGGCTTGTGATTGGTCGCGTGAGCGGTCACATGGGCGTCACGCGACCAATCACAAGCCGCGACATCATCGAAAGGTCCTTCAAGCGCTGATTCTTAGGAAGGAAGGCTGCGGGTTAGAACCAGGGCGCGTCCGAGGGTGAGTATATACCTATTAGGAATATACTCACCCTCGGACGCGCCCTGCGGGTTAGAACCAGGGCGCGTCCGAGGGTGAGTATAGCAATATTTTTTATTTTTATTCTTTATTTTACACTTATCTGAATTCCGATACCAATTCCCGATATCTTAAACATATCGGGAATCGGTATCGGAATTCCAATTCCAGTTCAGAAGATCGCCGACTTCATGGCCGACCCCACACAGGGGTCGGGTCGGGTTTCATGAAACCCGACTTTGCCAAAAGTCGGCGACTTCTGAAAATGGCCGACTCGTTTCGCTCAACCCTACCCTTTACCTTTGCTTACCGATTTGTTTGCTAGGATTAAGGGAGCTAGTTGGTTTACGAAGATTGACCTTCGGGGGGCATATAATCTTGTTTGTATTAAGCAGGGTGATGAATGGAAAACTGCGTTTAACACGCCCGAAGGCCATTTTGAATATTTTGTGATGCCATTCGGGCTCACTAATGCTCCATCTGTTTTTCAGTCCTTCATGCATGATATTTTCCGGACTTATATTGATAAGTTCTTGATTGTATATTTGGACGATATTTTGATTTTTTCCGATGATTGGGAGTCTCATGTGGAACAGGTCAGGATGGTATTTCAGATCCTTCGTGACAATGCCCTGTTTGTAAAAGGGTCTAAGTGTCTCTTTGGGGTGCAGAAGGTCTCTTTTTTGGGCTTTATTTTTTCTCCCTGGTCTATAGAGATGGATCCGGTTAAGGTTCAGGCCATTCATGATTGGATTCAGCCCACATCCGTGAAGAGCCTTCAGAAATTTTTGGGTTTTGCAAATTTTTATCGCCGTTTCATTGCTAATTTTTCCAGCGTGGTTAAACCCTTGACCGATTTGACGAAGAAAGGCGCTGATGTGGCGAATTGGTCCTCTGCGGCTGTCTCTGTCTTTCAGGAGCTTAAACGTCGATTTACTTCTGCTCCGGTGTTGCGCCAACCGGATGTTTCTCTTCCGTTTCAGGTTGAGGTTGACGCTTCTGAGATTGGGGCAGGGGCCGTTTTGTCTCAGAGGGATCCTGTTGGTTCCTTAATGAAACCGTGTGCCTTCTTTTCCCGTAAGTTTTCGCCTGCTGAACGCAATTATGATGTCGGCAATCGGGAGTTGTTGGCTATGAAGTGGGCGTTTGAGGAGTGGCGACATTGGCTTGAGCGAGCTAAGCACCGTATTGTGGTCTTGACCGATCATAAGAATTTGATTTACCTCGAGTCTGCCAAATGGCTGAATCCTAGACAGGCTCAATGGTCCTTGTTTTTTTCCTGTTTTGATTTCGTGGTCTCGTACCTTCCGGGTTCTAAGAACATTAAGGCTGATGCCCTCTCTAGGAGTTTTTTGCCTGATTCTCCTGAGGTCTTGGAACCGGTCGGTATTCTGAAAGAGGGGGTGGTCCTTTCTGCCATTTCCCCTGATTTACGACGGGTTCTTCAGGAATTTCAGGCTGACAAACCTGACCACTGTCCTGTGGGGAAACTGTTTGTTCCTGACAGATGGACTAGTAGAGTGATATATGAGGTTCACTGGTTCGTGTTGGCTGGTCATCATGGCATTTTTGGTACCAGAGACTTGGTTGGTAGGTCCTTTTGGTGGCCTTCTTTGTCGCGTGATGTGCGTTCTTTTGTGCAGTCCTGTGGGACTTGTGCGCGGGCCAAGCCTTGTTGTTCCCGTGCTAGTGGGTTGCTTTTGCCATTGCCGGTCCCTGAGAGGCCCTGGACGCATATTTCTATGGATTTTATTTCCGATCTTCCGGTTTCCCAGATGATGTCTGTTATCTGGGTTGTTTATGATCGGTTCTCTAAGATGGTTCATATGGTGCCTTTGCCTAAATTGCCTTTCGCCTTCGCATTTGGTTCCGTTGTTTTTTCAGCATGTGGTCCGTTTGCATGGTATTCCGGAGAATATTGTGTCCGACAGAGTTTCCCAGTTTGTTTCTAGGTTTTGGCGGGCCTTTTGTGCTAGGTTGGGCATTGATTTGTCTTTTTCTTCTGCGTTTCATCCTCAGACAAATGGTCAGACCGAGCGAACTAATCAGACTTTGGAGACTTATTTGAGATGCTTTGTGTCTGCTGATCAGGATGATTGGGTGGCTTTCTTGCCATTGGCCGAGTTTGCCCTTAATAATCAGGCTAGTTCGGCTACTTTGGTTTCGCCTTTCTTTTGTAATTTTGGTTTTCATCCTCGTTTTTCTTCTGGGCAGGTTGAGCCTTCTGACTGTCCTGGTGTGGATTCTGTGGTTGACAGGTTGCAGCAGATTTGGGCTCATTTGGTGGACAATTTGGTCTTGTCTCAGGAGGAGGCTCAACGTTTTGCTAACCGTCGTCGGTGTGTTGGTTCCCGGCTTCGGGTTGGGGATCTGGTCTGGTTGTCTTCCCGTCATGTTCCTATGAAGGTTTAAGCCTCGGTTTATTGGTCCTTATAGGATTTCTGAGATTATTAATCCGGTGTCTTTTCGACTGGTGCTTCCGGCCTCTTTTGCTATCCATCATGCCTTCCATAGATCTTTATTGCGGAAATATGTGGAGCCCGTTGTTCCCTCTGTTGATCCTCCGGCCCCTGTGTTGGTTGATGGGGAGTTGGAATATGTTGTTGAGAAGATTTTGGATTCCCGTTTTTCGAGGCGGAAGCTTCAGTACCTTGTCAGATGGAAGGGTTATTGCCAGGAGGATAATTCTTGGGTTTTTGCCTCTGATGTCCATGCCACTGATTTGGTTCGTGCCTTTCATCTGGCTCATCCTGATCGGCCTGGGGGCTTTGGTGAGGGTTCGGTGACCCCTCATCAAGGGGGGGTACTGTTGTGAATTCTGCTTTTGGGCTCCCTCCAGTGGTTGTAGGTGGTAATGCAGTTGTCCTGGGGCTGCAGTCCTGGACAGGTGTTCTCCGATGGTCTCCTGTTGTGAATTCTGCTTTTTGGTTCCCTCCAGTGGTTGTAGGTGGGAATGCAGTTGTCTCTGAGTCGCAGTCCTGGCCAGGTGTATCTGCTGATTGCAGTTCTGACTGGGATATTTAGGTGTGCAGGATTCATTAGTCCTTGCCAGTTGTCAATGTTTCTTGGGAAGTGTTGGATCTCTGGCTTTTCCTGCTTAGCTGCCAATTCAGCAAAGATAAGTGTCTGTTTCTTTTTCCATGGCACACAAGCTGTGTGCTTGTTTTTTTGATTGTATTCCTGCTCTGAGTGTGTTAGTCTCTGGAGTTGCAGACATACGTTCCACGTCTTTAGTTAGATGGAGGAATTTTTTGTATAATCTGCTGTGGATATTTTTTGGAAGGGTTTTAATACTGACCACACAGAACTCTGTCCTATCCTTTCCTATTTTAGCTAGAGTGGCCTCTTGTGCTAAATCCTGTTTTTCTGCCTGTGTGTGTGTCTTTCCTCTCCTACTCACAGCCAATATTTGTGGGGGGCTGCCTATCCTTTGGGGTTCTGCTCTGAGGCAAGATAGTCTTCCTATTTCCATCTATAGGGGTATTTAGTCCTCCGGCTGTGACGAGGTGTCTAGGTGTTAAGATCAGGATTTGCGGTCAGTATAGTTACCACTTACTCCAGTGAAAGTTTTCATGCTGCTCCAAGGTCACCGGATCATAACACAGGCGCTATTGGTAGGCAACGATTTCCACCTGCAAGAGGAACTCTGGATGTGCCATCGGACCGGCCGGTCTCTGATAGTCCGGTTAATCGTGCTCTGGATTGAGGATCCTGAAGTCTTCAGTAAAGAGGTAAAGAGACTGCAACTCTGTGTCCTCGTTATTGCCTGCACCTCACACCATTACCATCTACCTTACTGGGAAGCCCTGGGGACATACTTCACCTGTGGGAATTCACACCATCTAGCTGCCATCACATCACCCCAGTGGACCCCAAGCAGCGTCGGTCATCTTGACCGAATACCACAGGTGGCGTCACGAAACCTTGACAGACTATTATCTCCTTTTATTGGGCGCCCCTTAGCAGGGTCACGGACCGAGTCCAGCCACCGTGACATCCCCAGAACTGAGACAGTACAGGACCGGTACCGAGTAACCCGCGGCCCTGCGTCTGGGGGTGATCCAACTTGGCGTCACGAACAGGATTGTACTTAAGCCTGAAGAAGCAGGTCATGTGTGCCTTGGAACTGTGATTGAATTGTGCTTGAACCGTGATTTATTGCAAGGACTGTGTATTGCTGATTGTTGCAAGATTCCCGCCAAAACCGCCACCATTACAGCGCCACGAGGAGCGCAGGAGAAGAAGAAGGGTGTGGAAGTGGGCGTGAAAGAACTGCAGAGTGCGAAAGATAATGGCCACCCAATCTAAGTACTGTTGTGTTCTGAGGGCTAGTCCGTCAGCAGCTGAGATCCGCCTCCTGATTCTTTATGGCGGGCGGAGGCCGAAGAAACAAAACTATGACTCTGACGGAGTGGAATTGGAAAGCCGGACAGACTTACGGAGGAAGATGGCCCAGTCTAGATCCCCATCACCGGAGGATTTTACCGGCATGCCACCGTTGGAAGAGATCGAGTCCTGGGAGCTGTCCGCAGAGCCCCCGCTGCCTGCAGCAGACCAGATGGCCGCCTCTGAGGAACGACGTGGAGCTGCCTGAGCCCCCACCTGTGGCAGAGCTGGGAGTCCTGGCCGATTGGGGATCGGTTTTCCGCCGACTGGTGACCCGACTACTGACACGGCTGGTAGAGTTCCGGAGTCCGCATCATTCGACCCGGAGACGCGTGAGTGGGATATGGGCTCCTTCCCCTGGGGGGATTGCCGGAAGCCCCTCAGCTGAGTATGCCCGAGACGTGGAACGGGAGGCCCGAGGTGAGCTGCTGGATGGGTCATTGCCGAAATGGGGAGTGGTGATCGTTTACCAGTCCAAGGGAGGAAGAGGCTTTGTCCAGGAGATAGGATGAACAATAAGGGTCCATATCACCTGGGAGGTGGTGGAGGCTGGCCTGCGGGGCGACAGTAAGGGTCCCGTCCTGCTGCCGGGGGATGCGGTAAGCTACCGCAGATACAAGAAGGGCCATGGCTGGTGGGCTCGGGATATCCAGCGCTGTACCTCCGTCCTGGTCGCTGCCAAGTCCCTGGAGGAGGAACTGGCTGAAGCAGTGGCAGCCGCTGCTGCTGTTCCTCAGATCGTTCACTGGACTCCCGCACTACCAGAAATAGACCGGGATTTAAGGCTTCCCAGACCCCCGAGGCCTGCCTGCCCGGTTAGGCCCTGGCAGAAGCCACCAGAACAGCCATAAACCTCGGAAACCTGTAAATGTACATAGTTAACTCTCTGCTTTTCCCCTTTTTCTACTTAAACCCGTAGGGGTTAGAGAGAGAATCCTCCTGAGAACTGTAGAACGATAGTTGGTTGCTGAAAGAGAGACAATGACAGTAGGCCCGGCCAAGGAGCTAGGCGGTCCTGCATTGGTGAAGCTAGAAAGAAAAGAAAAGAAAAGTTGAGTTATCTTGTAGTACTTTATAGTAGGCCTTTAGTGGGTTCAGCTATACGCCCTTAAAGGAAAAGTTAATTATTGTTCAGAATTTTCACTTAGTAGAATACCCGGAAGGGTACCAGAAATTATTTATAGTCAAAAATGTTATTTAAAAATATTTAACCTTGTTTTGTTTGTAACGTTCATGTGTCCTCACCTCCCATAAAGGGAAGCATTGTTCTATTTACTTGTTTCAAGCATTCCAAAAATTTTGTATGTCTTTTGCTAACATGTACTGTTGTTTTTCTTCCCAGTCCAGGAACACTGGATTTAACCGGGGGGAGTGCAGCGCCCCAGAGATGTGGTCGTTGCAGTAACGTCGCTCTGCCACTAAGGGGAGTGATGGTACGTCTGATGGCACTAAAGGAGTCCTTTGACCAGGTATCACCAGCACACATTACACTTCACACTCCGGCCACTAGGGGGAGAAAAAGGCTTTATTTATTGGGCCACTCCTCACACTGGTAAAACTAGGGGTTGGATAGGAAGTAACATCAGAAGCTGACTGGGTTGGATTCAGGCAGCATCCCTCTGCCGGGGGTGCTGCAGGGAGAAGATTCAGGGGGGTCCCTGTCAGGCGTGGGAACCTGGCAGGTACCTAGCGAACAGAACAAAACATTACGGAACCTCACCTGCACTTCCTTGCGGCGGTATCCTAAGAAAGAGACACAAAGCGAAGGATATTGTGGAACAGTGAGAAACGAGATCAACACAAAGGAGTCATGTCCCAAGAACGGCAACATCCTACTGAGGCGCGTAGCCGGTGGCAGGAACACCGAGGAAGTAACTGACTCTATGCCTTACTTCAAACTCCGCAGGACAGTTAATTATAGGTTGGCTGTCTACCTTAAATTTCCTATGAAGACATAGGGAGCAACGCGGGGAGAGGGGCGTCTCTAGGGTCCCGGAAGAGCTCCGAGCCTTCCCGTCATATGGGTGCGTCCTAGCCATAACATACCTGGGGGACGAGAAACTAGTAACATCTGGAACGAAATAGAAAGAAAGAGAAAGAACTAGAAAGAACGAACGAACTAGAACAGAAGTTGTGAGGACTATACCGAATGCTCAGCAGTGTAGCACTACAACACACAGGCGCTGTTGGTTGGCAACGATTTCCACCTGCAAGGGGAACTCTGGATGTGCCATCGGACCGGCCGGTCTCTGATAGCCCGGTTAATCGTGCTCTGGATTGAGGATCCTGAAGTCTTCAGTAAAGAGGTAAAGAGACTGCAACTCTGTGTCTTCGTTATTGTCTGCACCTCACACCATTACCATCCACCTTGCTGGGAAGCCCTGGGGATATACTTCACCTGTGGGAAGTCACACCATCTGGCTGCCATCACATTGCCCCAGTGGACCCCGGGCAGCGTCGGTCACCCTGACCGAATGCCACAGGTGGCGTCACGAAACCTTGACAGACTATTACCTCCTTTTATTGGGCGCCCCTTGGCGGGGTTGCAGACCGGGTCCGGCCACCGTGACATCCCCAGAGCTGAGACAGTAGGGGGCCGGTGCCGAGTGGCCCGCGGCCCTGCGTCTGGGGCGATCCAGGCTACATCATACTATATGAGGGGAGCTGCATTATGCCTATGAGGGGCTACAGTATATTCTATGGGGGGCTGCCTTATGAGGGGTTGGCATTATACTCTGAGCGGGCTACATTATATTCTGTGGAGTGGCTGCATTATATTATATGTGGGGGCTGCATTATTCTCTCAGGTGGCTACATCATACTATATGAGGGGAGCTGCATTATGCCCTATGAGGGGGCTACAGTATATTCTATGGGGGGTTGCATTATACTCTGAGGGGCTACATTATATTCTGTGGAGGGGCTGCTTTATGCCATATGAGGGAGCTACATTATATTCTATGGGGGCTGCATTATACCTTATGAGGGGGTTGCATTATATTTTGTGGGTTGCTGTATTATACCCTATGAGGGGGGCTGCACTATATTCCATGAGGGAGGATACATTATATTCTATGAGGGATCTGCATTATATTCTATGGGGGGCTGCATTATATTCTGTGGGAGGCTATATTATATTCTATGAGGGGGCTACCGCAACCCCTGCTCCATAACTAAGACATGTACTACCTTATATTATGCACTGATATTAGCATGTTTTACCACACAGTTGATGGTCTTAAATGTATTTCTATGTAGCTACATAGTGGGCCCCAAGAATGATTTTCTCTGGTGGGCCCAAGGTGCTCCAGTCCAACGCTGTCTGTGAAGCACTTGGTGGGTCAAAGTGCTCACCACACATCTAGATAAGTTCCTTAAGGGGTCTATTTCCAAAATGGTGTCACTTGTGGGGGTTTTAATGTTTAGGCACATCAGTGGCTCTCCAAACGCAACATGGCGTCCCATCTCAATTCCAGTCAATTTTGCATTGAAAAGTCAAATGGCGCTCCTTCCCTTCTGAGCTCTGCCATGTGCCCAAACAGTGGTTTAACCCCACATATGGGCTATCAGCGTACTCAGGACAAATTGCACAACAACTTTTGGGGTCCAATTTCTTCTATTACGCTTGGGAAAATAAAAAATTGGGGGCGAAAAGATCATTTTTGTGAAAAAATATGATTTTTTATTTTTACGGCTCTGCATTATAAACTTCTGTGAAGCACTTGGTGGGTCAAAGTGCTCACCACACATCTATATAAGTTCCTTAGGAGGTCTACTTTCCAAAATGGTGTCACTTGTGGGGGGTTTAAATGTTTAGGCACATCAGTGGCTCTCCAAACGCAACATGGCGTCCCATCTCAATTCCAGTCAATTTTGCATTGAAAAGTCAAATGGCGCTCCTTCCCTTCCGAGCTCTGCCATGCGCCCAAACAGTGGTTAACCCCCACATATGGGTTGTCGGCGTACTCAGGACAAATTATAAAACAACTTTTGGGGTCCATTTTCTCCTGTTACCCTTGGTAAAATAAAACAAATTGCAGCTGAATTCAATTTTTTGTGAAAAAAAGTTAAATGTTCATTTTTTTTAAACATTCCAAAAATTCCTGTGAAACATCTAAAGGGTTAATAAACTTCTTGAATGTGGTTTTGAGCACCTTGAGGGTATGATGAATCTATGGAGGGCACCACACCGTAGAACAGGGATACACCTGTGGTCAACAATGAACTATACAAAGTGAAAGACAAAAGAAAAAGCTGCTGACTAGAGTTGAGCGACTTTTACTTTTTTAGGATCGAGTCGGGTGAAATCGGCCGATTATTGCGAAAAGTCGGGGATCGACCGAAACACAAAACCCAATGCAAGTCAATGGGGAATCAAAGTCGGCAGTGAGTGGAGGACAGGAAAACACCAACAGTGCCCATTTTTATGCCAAAAACATCAATTCGTAGTTCTTAAGCTTGTCAATCTTAATTTACTTTATAATAATAGTTAGGCATTGAAAACAGGGGGTCATTTGGCTAAAGTTGTGGGGGGTAGGGCTGGCTCAAGATTTTAGTGGGCCCAGGAAATGAGGACTACGTTACGGCGGTGGAGCAGGGAGAGGTAAGTATTTCAACTTTGCAAGTGCTGTGATCCTGAGCAAGCAGGGGGTGCTCACTCGTTCGCATTGGCACAGGCACAGGGCCTCTCAAAGTACAGCAGTGTGTTTGATGGCGGGGCGCCTCCCACCGGCAGAGACACTTTTGGGTACTATGAGGGGTCCTGTGCCAGTGACGTCGCCAACGAGTATGCCCCCCCTACCTGATGAAGGAACCTGCACCTTCATCTGCACCTTCCTCTTTGCCCCCGTCTAAGGTGGTATAGTATGCAGGAAGGGGAACCTGACTTTCAGCAGGGTCAGATTCAGGCTGTGTAGAGTGCAAGGGGAATGTAGTGGTCTGGGTCAATGTACCAGCAGACTCATCTAGCAGTGGCTGGCCAATGGGCAGGATGAGGAGGAAACACAAATATAGCCCCAAAGAATAAAGTAGGCTAAATGCAGTTCAAAATTGCTAACAGGACTAAACAGGCGGCATAGCTTTGTTCAGTGGCGAAACACTGTAATGAGTGGCAGACACAGTTAGTAGGCCCAAGAAATAAAGTGGGCCAAATGAAGTTCAAAATTGGTAACAGGAGTAAACAGGCGGCACAGCTTTGTTCAGTGGAGGAGAAAAACAACACCGTTAGTACGCCCAACCAAACCAGTAGCACAAATGCAGTGTAATATCTGATATAGCCCGAAAGCCAGAAGATTGAAGCTCAGCTTTGTAAAGTGGAGGAGAACACCAAGCAGCCGCAGACACCATTAGTATGCCCAACCAAACCAGTAGCCCAAGTTAAGTGTAATATGTGATGTAGGCCGAAAGCCTGAAGATTGAAGCTCAGCTTTGTAAAGTGGAGGAGAACACCAAGCAGCCGCAGACACCGCTAGTAGGCCCAACCAAACAAGTAGGCCAAATGCAGTTTAATATTTGATATAGGCTGAAAGCCTGTAAATTTAAGATCACCTTTATTCTGTGGAGAACACCAAGCTGCGGCTCTCACCATTTGTAGGCCCAACCAAATAAGTAGGCCAAATGCAGTTAAATATCTGACACCGGATGAAAATTGAGGCTCAGCTTTGTTCAGTGGAGGACAACAGTAATGGGTGGGAGACACAGTTATTAGGCCTTAATAAGTAAGTAGGCAAAATGCAGTTCAAAATAGGTAAGTGGAGTACACAGGCGGCATAGCTTTGTAAAGCGGAGGACAGTTGTAATGTGTGGCATGCACAGACAGGCAGACAGAGGCCTAAAATAAAAAAAGTAGGCTAATGTCTGTTCAAAATTTGTTTGAGTAGCACACAGGCGGCATAGCTTTGTAAAGCGGAGGACAGTTATAATGTGTGGCACGGACAGACAGGCAGACAGAGGCCTAAAATAAAAAAAGTAGGCTAATGTCTATTCAAAATTTGTTTGAGTAGCACAAAGGCGGCATAGCTTTGTAAAGCGGAGGACAGTTGTAATGTGTGGCACGGACAGACAGGCAGACAGAGGCCTAAAATAAAAAGTATGCTAATGTCTGTTCAAAATTTGTTTGAGTAGTACACAGGCGGCATAGCTTTGTAAAGCGGAGGACAGTTGTAATGTGTGGTGCAGACAGACAGACAGACAGAGGCCTAAAACAAAAAAATGTGGCAAAATGCAGTTCTAAACTGCTAGCAGGACTAACCAGGCGGCCTAGCTTGTTTCAGAGGGGGGAGAGTTGTGATGTGTGGCGCAGACAGACAGACAGATAGACAGACAGACAGAGACCTAAAATAAAAAAAGGTGGCTTTCACCTTCCTGACCAGTCCAATTTTTACACTTCTGACCACTGTCAATTTATGAGGTCATAAATCTAGAATGCTTCAATGGATCCTGCTGATTCTGAGAATGGTTTCTCATGACATATGATACTTTATGATAATGGTAAAATTTCTTTGATATGTCTTGTGTTTATTTTGTAAAAAAATGGAAATTTGGCAAAAATGTTGAAAATGTCGCTATTTTCAAACTTTTAATTTTTATGCCCTTAAATTAGAAAGTCATATTGCACACAATAGTTAATAAATAACATTTTCCACATGTCTAGTTTACTGCAACACAATTTTGGAAGCATAATTTTTTTTTGCTTGGAAGTTATAAGGGTTAAAATGTGACCAGCGATTTCTCATTTTTACAACAAAATTTTGCAAAACCATTTTTTTTAGGGACCACCTCACATTTTAAGTGACCTTGAGGGGCCTATATGACAAAAAATACACAAAAATTACACCATTTTAAAAACTGCACCCCTCAAGGTACTCAAAACCACATTCAAGAAGTTTATTAACCCTTCATGTGCTTCACAGGTATTTTTGGAATGTGGAAGAAAAAAATAAACAATTATTTTTCTTTCACAAAATTTTTCCTTTAAACCTAATTTTTTTTTACATTTTGTCGTGAAATTTCTCCTGAGTGTGCAGATACTCAATGTGTGGAGGAAAACAACTGTTTGGGTGCACGGCAGGGCTTGGAAGGAAAGGGGCGCCATTTGCCTTTTTTAATGTAAAATATGCTGGAACAATTAGCGGTTGCCATGTTGCATTTGGAGAGCCCCTGATGTGCCTTAACAGTGGAAACTCCCAAACGTGTCACCATTTTGGAAACTAGACCCCTTAGTGAACTTACTTAGATGTGTAGTGATGATTTTTACTCCAGTGTTTTCCAGAAGCAAGCAGCAGTGGATGTTGCTGAGTGAAAATTGCAAATTGCCGTTGTAGTGACCAGTACATTATGCCCAGCTCATGCTTCTGGAGACACGCACCTGTAAATTAGGCAGGCTCTCATTACTAGAGTTGAGTGACTTTTACTTTTTTAGGGTCGAGTTGGGTTTCGCGAAACCCGACTATCTAAAAAGTCGAGTCGAATGAAATCGGCCAATTATCGCGAAAAGTCGGGGATCGACCGAAACACGAAACCCAATGCAAGTCAATGGGGAAGCATAGTCGGCAGTGAGTGGAGGCCCAGATAACACCTACAGTGCCCATTTTAATGGCAAAAACATCCATTCTTGGTACTGAAGCTTGTCAATCTTAATTTACCTTATAATAATAGTTAGGCATTGGACATTGGGGGTCATTTGGCTAAAGTTGTGGGGGGTATGGCTGCTTCAAGTATTTAGTGGGCCCAGGAAATGTGGACCACGTCACGGCAGTGGAGCAGGGAGAGGTAAGTATTTCAACTTTGCAAGTGCTGTGATCCTGAGCAAGCAGGGGGGCCTACTCGTTCGCATTGGCACTGGCACAGGGCCCCTCAAAGTACAGCGGTGTGTTTGCATGGCGGGGGTGCCTCCCACCGGCAGCGACACTTTTGCGTACTATGAGGGGTCCTGTGCCAGTGACGTCACCAATGAGTATTCCCCCCCACCTGATGAAGGAACCTGCACTTTCATCTGCACCTTCCTGTTTGTCCCCGTGTAAGGTGGTATAGTATGCGGGAAGGGGAACTTCACTTTCAGCAGGGTCAGATTCTGGCTGTGTAGCGTGCACGGGGAATGTAGCGTTCTGGGTCAATGTACCAGCAGAGTCATCTAGCACTGGCTTGGCAATGGGCAGGATGAGGAGGAAACACAGATATAGGCCCAAATAATAAAGTGGGCTAAATGCATTTAAAAATTGGTAACAGGACTAACCAGGCGGCATTGCTTTGTTCAGTGGAGGACAACTGTAATGAGAGGCTGACACAGTGAGTAGGCCCAAATCAGTAAGTAGTCTAAATGCAGTTAAAAATTGGTAACAGTAGTAAACAGGTGGCACTGCTTTGTTCAGTGGAGGAGAACAGCAAGGAGCGGCAGACACCCTTAGTGGGCCCCAACCAAACTAGTAGGCCAAATGCAGTGTTATATTAAAAACTACTTAATGAGAGCCTGAAGATTGAAGCTCAGGACAGGAAACCAGGAGAAAACCTTGGAGCGGCAGACACCACGGAGGACTCCGCGTCTATTCACAGCACACATCACCTCTTGTCCTGCATAAGTGGATCTTATCTCTTGCCCGTTTGCAACTCAGTAACCGATGAAGGTCCAGTGTGTTGGACCGAAACGTTTTTTTTTTTTAAAGTACTACATTAAAAATTCACAAAGAGCATAAGTTGAGTGCAAGGTTTTTCTTTATATATACTGTAAGGTGTGGGAACCTACCTTTGCACCACCACCAGTAGTGCACACGATTCTACCATTTAAGGAAACCTGGAGAAAACCTTGGAGTGGCAGACACCGTTAGTAGGCCCCAACCAAACTAGTAGGCCAACTGCAGTGTTATATTAACAACTACTTAATGAGAGCCTGAAGATCGAAGCTCAGGACAGGAAACCAGAAGAACACCTTGGAGCGGCAGACACAGTTTGTAGGCCCCAACCAAACTAGTAGGCCAAATGCAGTGTTATATTAAAAACTACTTAATGAGAGCCTGAAGATTGAAGCTCAGGACAGGAAACCTGGAGAACACCTTGGAGCGGCAGACACTGTTAGTAGGCCCCAACCAAACTAGTAGGCCAACTGCAGTGTTTGTAAGGATTCTGGACTTCCTTTGTTCCTGTTCGCCCTGATCCAAGATGGAGTCTTGGATCTCACCCTGTCATGGAACTTCCTGTCTGTCTTGATTATTTAAGTCCGAGTCAATTGGTGTTCTGTGCTTCAGTATTTTGTGCTGCTGGCTCCTGAGCTTCTGCCTGTGGTCTGGGGAACTCCCTGCTTCAGCTGCCTCGCCCCTTTGAGCTGCATCTCACCTCTGGAACTGCTGCGACTGGCAGCACACCTTTGGAAGGATTTCCCTTGTTTGCTAAGCTTTTCCCAGTGTTGTTCCTCTTTGCACAACCACACCAGGTGAGCAAGTTTCCAGTGTTGCTTTTCTCACCAAGAGAGTGTTATACTCATCTCCAATGCTTAGATAGCGTTCTCCCTCTTTTTCCCTTCATCCTCTTTCACCAGGACTTCATGCTCAATGCACCACCTGCTTATTATTGAACGTCCACAAACAAGTGCTGTGTGCACGTGGGATCAAGTTTTGCTGGACTTCCTCGTTAAGTACTGTGTGCATTTCTACTTCACTTTCTGCTGGATTCCCAAGTTTAAAGTACTGTGTGCATTTCCATTAATCACCTACTGGACTTCCTTGTCAAGTGTCTTGTTTGCCCCCTCGTCACATCCTTGCTGGACTAGTTCATATTAGCGGTCGCGTCCCGCTATTCACTGTGCTGTGATTACCATATTGTGCTGAGCACCTCGTTACAATTGCAGGAATATCTGTGTTAGTTTTGTTTGCATTTCTGTTTTGTTAAAATACATCTTTTACTGCAGCTTTGCTCTCAGACTGGTTTTATCCCACGCTATCAGATTCCTTAGTACCTATATTTTGTTACAGGATACTGAAGCCATTTAGGAATCTGCTGGGATAATGTCGGCTGAGACAAAGTTGGATCAGTTGTTTTCTATGATCAACTCCTTACAAGGGGACGTAGAAACTCTGCAAAACAAGGTGGCTAACTGTGAGGCCCATTTCGGGCAGGCGCTACAGGATTTGGGTAATCAAGTAACAGCACGGGCGCCTCTGCCTCAGGGGCAGTTACTGCCAACTAGTCCTCCCAAGTTACCGCCATATAGATTTAATGGTGAACGCTACAAATTTTGTGGGTTTATAAATCAATGCATTTTGTATTTTGATGTACATGCTGCCCACTTTCACACAGATCGATCCAAGGTTTTGTGTATAATTATGTTACTTACTTCCCGAGCTCTCACGTGGGCGAATCCACTAATTGAGACTCGTGACCCTCGCTTAAATAATCTGGATGATTTTCTTGCTGCAATGTCTATGATGTTTGATGATCCAAATCGTCGCACTACAGCTGAAACGGCATTGCTGTCTTTACGTCAGGGTAAGCGTTCCGTTGTTGAATACGCCACTGAATTTAGGCGGTTGGCAGTGGATACGGTTTGGGACTGTTATGCTCAATTACCCATTTTTAAGAAGGGGCTTTCTAGTGTGATTAAGGATGAATTAGTCCATGCAGATTCTCCTCAAGAGTTAGAGGCATTCATACAACATTGTGTGTGCATTGACATACTTGTCACTGAATGTAGACAGGAGAAAGTTGCAGCCTTAAACCGTGTTTCTAACTCTCCCCTTCCCTCCAAAGAACTTGCAGGCAAAGCCTCTTGGGAAGCAGAACCAGTCCCTATGCAAGTGGATGCTTTAGGCCGGCCTCACACTAGTTTTACGGACGTAAGAGCGCATAAACTACGTCCGTAAAACACGCCTAACAAACGTCCCAATTATTCTCTATGCCCCTGCTCCTATCTGCCGTATTTTACTGATCAGTATTATACGGCTTTCTACGGCCGTAGAAAATCGCAGCATGTTGCGTTTCTCACCGTATTGCGCAGAAAAAAACGCCAATGAAAGTCTATGGAAGCCAGAAAAATACGGATTACACACTGACCAGCAGTGTGACTTGCGAGAAATACGCAGCGGTGTTAGAGAGAAAAGCTGGCAATTCAGTGCGGTGTACAGTAAAATCACACTGACAGCTTACAGTAGAATAGGTAGAATAAATGTGTACACATAGAATATATATATATATATATATATGTCAGTGAGACACATATATGTATATATATTATTATTTCATACAGCGCTAGATAGCTTTAAAACCGGTAATTCAATTGCCGGCTTTTGCTATCTCCTTCCTAAAACCCGACATGATATGAGACATGGTTTACATACAGTAAACCATCTCATATCACCATTTTTTTTGCATATTCCACACTACTAATGTTAGTAGTGTGTATATGCAAAATTTGGCCGTTCTAGCTATTAAATTAAAGGGTTAAATGGCGGAAAAAATTGGCGTGGGCTCCCGTGCAATTTTCTCCGCCAGATTAGTAAAGCCAGTGACTGAGGGCAGATATTAATAGCCTGGAGAGGGTCCACGGTTATTGCCCCCCCCCCCCGGCTAAAAACATCTGCCCCCAGCCACCCCAGAAAAGGCACATCTGGAAGATGCGCCTATTCTGGAACTTGGCCACTCTCTTCCCATTCCCGTGTAGCGGTGGGATATGGGGTAATGAAGGGTTAATGCCACCTTGCTATTGTAAGGTGACATTAAGCCAAATTAATAATGGAGAGGCGTCAATTATGACACCTATCCATTATTAATCCAATACTAGTAAAGGGTTAAAAAAAACACAAACACATTATTTAAAAGTATTTTAATGAAATAAAAACAAAGGTTGTTGTAATATTTAATTCTACGCTCAATCCTTCTGAAGACCCTCGCTCTGTAACAAATAAAAAATAATGAACCAACAATATACATACTTTCCGAAGATCTTTATCGTCCCACGATGTAAATCCATCTGAAGGGGTTAAAATATTTTACAGCCAGGAGCTCTGCTATAATGCAGCTGTGCTCGTGGCTGCAAAACCCCGGGGAATGAAGGTAAAGTAGGTCAAAGACCTATATTTACCTTCATTTGCGGTGAGGCGCCCTCTGCTGGTTGTTCCTCGAGCGTGGGAACTTTCCTAGAAAGCTCCCAGGCTCGAGTTCATATGAGGGCGCCCTCTGCTGGTTGTCCTCATATGACATTGGAGCTGCATGAGAACTTTCACTGGAGAAGGTGGCCACTATACTGACCGCAATCCTGAACTTAACACCGCAATTAGAAGTAGCCGTGGAGTGTACCTAACACACCTAGACACCTCGTCACAGCCGGAGGACTAAATACCCCTAAAGATGGAAATAGGAATACTATCTTGCCTCAGAGAAAATCCCCAAAGGATAGACAGCCCCCCACAAATATTGGCGGTGAGTCGGAGAGGAAAAAACATACACAGGCAGAAAAACAGGATTTAGCACAGGAGGCCACTCTAGCTAGATAGGACAGGATAGGACAGAGTTCTGTGCGGTCAGTATTAAAACCCTTCAAAAACATCCACAGCAGAATATACAAAAACTTCCTACATCTAACTAAAAGATGTAGGAGCATAAATCTGCAACTCCAGTGAATCCTACAATCAGAGCAGGAATAAAACTGAAACAAGCACACAGCAGTGTGCCACAGATACAAAAACCAAACACTTATCTTTGCTGAATTTGGCAGCAAGCAGGAGAAGCCAGAAAGTGATCCAACACTTCACAAGGAACATTGACAACTGGCAAGGGCTAAAGGATCCTGCACACCTAAATATCCCAGTCAGAATTGTAATCATCCGATACACCTGGCCAGGACTGCAACTCAGAGACAACTGCATTCCCACCCACAACCACTGGAGGGAACCCAAGAGCAGAATTCACAACAGTACCCCCCCCTTGAGGAGGGGTCACCGAACCCTCATCAGGGCCCCCAGGACGATCAGGACGAGCCAGATGAAAGGCACAGACCAAATCAGCAGCATGGACATCAGAGGCAAAAACCCAAGAATTATCCTCCTGGCCATAACCCTTCCATTTGACCAGGTACTGAAGCTTCCGCCTCGAAAAACGGGAACCCAAAATCTTCTCAACAACATATTCCAACTCCCCATCAACCAACACAGGGGCCTGAGGATCAACAGAGGGAACAACGGGCTCCACATATTTCCGCAACAAAGATCTATGGAAGACATTATGGATAGCAAAAGAGGCCGGAAGCGCCAGTCGAAAAGACACCGGATTAATAATCTCAGAAATCCTATAAGGACCAATAAACCGAGGCTTAAACTTAGGAGAAAAAACCTTCATAGGAACATGACGGGAAGACAACCAGACCAGATCCCCAACCCGAAGCCGGGAACCAAGACACCGACGATTAGCAAAACGTTGAGCCTCCTCTTGAGACAACACCAACTTGTCCACCACATGAGCCCAAATCTGCTGCAACCTGTCCACCACAGAATCCACACCAGGACAGTCAGAAGGCTCAACCTGCCCAGAAGAAAAACGAGGATGAAAACCAAAATTACAAAAGAAAGGCGAAACCAAGGTAGCAGAACTAGCCCATTTATTAAGGGCAAACTCGGCCAATGGCAAGAAGGTCACCCAATCATCCTGGTAAGAAGACACAAAGCATCTCAAATACGTCTCCAAGGTCTGATTAGTTCGCTCGGTCTGGCCATTTGTCTGAGGATGAAATGCAGAAGAAAAAGACAAATCAATGCCCAGCCTAGCACAAAAGGCCCGCCAAAACCTAGAAACAAACTGGAAACCTCTGTCGGACACAATATTCTCCGGAATACCATGCAAACGAACCACATGCTGAAAGAACAACGGAACCAAATCTGAAGAGGAAGGCAATTTAGGCAAGGGCACCAAATGAACCATCTTAGAGAACCGGTCACAAACAACCCAGATAACAGACATCTTCTGGGAGACCGGAAGATCAGAAATAAAATCCATCGAAATATTCGTCCAGGGCCTCTCAGGGACTGGCAATGGCAAAAGCAACCCACTAGCACGGGAACACCAAGGCTTGGCCCGCGCACAAGTCCCACAGGACTGCACAAAAGAACGCACATCACGTGACAATGAAGGCCACCAAAAGGACCTACCAACCAAATCTCTGGTACCCAAAATGCCAGGATGACCGGCCAACATGGAACAGTGAACCTCAGAAATCACTCTACTAGTCCATCTGTCAGGAACAAACAATTTCCCCACAGGACAGCGGTCAGGTTTGTCAGCCTGAAATTCCTGAAGAACCCGTCGTAAATCAGGGGAAATGGCTGAAAGGACCACCCCTTCTTTCAGAATACCAACCGGCTCTAAGACCTCAGGAGAATCAGGCAAAAAACTCCTAGAGAGGGCATCAGCCTTAATATTCTTAGAACCTGGAAGGTACGAGACCACGAAATCAAAACGGGAAAAAAACAAGGACCATCGAGCCTGTCTAGGATTCAGCCATTTAGCAGACTCGAGGTAAATCAAATTCTTATGATCGGTGAAGACCACAATACGGTGCTTAGCTCCCTCAAGCCAATGTCGCCACTCCTCAAACGCCCACTTCATAGCCAACAACTCCCGATTGCCGACATCATAATTGCGTTCAGCAGGCGAAAACTTACGGGAAAAGAAAGCACACGGTTTCATTAAGGAACCAACAGGATCCCTCTGAGACAAAATGGTCCCTGCCCCAATCTCAGAAGCGTCAACCTCAACCTGAAACGGAAGAGAAACATCCGGTTGGCGCAACACTGGAGCAGAAGTAAATCGACGTTTTAGCTCCTGAAAAGCAGAGACAGCCGCAGAGGACCAATTCGCCACATCAGCGCCTTTCTTCGTCAAATCGGTCAAGGGTTTAACCACGCTGGAAAAATTAGCAATGAAACGGCGATAAAAATTTGCAAAACCCAAAAAAATCTGAAGGCTCTTCACGGATGTGGGCTTAATCCAATCATGAATGGCCTGAACCTTAACCGGATCCATCTCTATAGATGAAGGAGAAAAAATGAAGCCCAAAAAAGAGACACTTAGACCCTTTCACAAACAGGGCATTGTCACGAAGGATCTGAAATACCATCCTGACCTGTTCCACATGAGACTCCCAATCATCGGAAAAAAATCAAAATATCGTCCAAATATACAATCAAGAATTTATCAAGATAAGTCCGGAAGATATCATGCATGAAGGACTGAAAAACAGATGGAGCATTAGAGAGTCCGAATGGCATCACAAGGTATTCAAAATGGCCTTCGGGCGTGTTAAACTCAGTTTTCCATTCATCACCCTGCTTAATACGAACAAGATTATATGCCCCTCGAAGGTCAATCTTGGTAAACCAACTAGCTCCCTTAATCCTAGCAAACAAATCGGAAAGCAAAGGTAAAGGGTATTGAAACTTGACCGTGATTTTATTCAAGAGGCGATAATCTATACAGTGTCTCAAGGAACCATCTTTTTTAGCGACAAAAAAGAACCCCGCTCCCAACGGTGAAGAAGATGGTCGAATATGCCCTTTCTCCAAAGACTCCTTAATATAGCTCTGCATGGCAGTATGTTCAGGCACAGACAGGTTGAAAAGTCGACCCTTAGGAAACTTACAGCCTGGAATCAAGTCAATAGCACAATCGCAGTCCCTGTGTGGTGGAAGGAAACTGGACTTGGGCTCATCGAATACATCCTGAAAATCAGACAAAAACTCTGGAATTTCAGAAGGTGAAGAAGAGGAGACTGACATCAAAGGAACATCATTATGAACCCCCTGACAACTCCAACTAGTCACAGACATGGACCTCCAGTCCAACACAGGATTATGTACCTGCAACCATGGAAAACCCAGCACGATAACATCGTGCAAGTTATGCAACACCAGAAATCGACAATCTTCCTGATGGGCTGGCGCCATGCGCATGGTCACCTGTGTCCAAAACTGGGGCTTATTTTTAGCCAAGGGTGTAGCATCAATGCCCCTTAAAGGAATAGGGTTCTGCAAAGGCTGCAAGAGAAAACCACAACGCTTGGCAAACTCAAAATCCATTAAATTCAAGGCGGCGCCTGAATCCACAAACGCCATGACAGAAAATGAGGACAATGAGCAGATCAAGGACACAGATAACAAAAATTTAGGTTGTACAGTACTGATGGTAATTGAACTGGCGATCCTCTTTGTCCGCTTAGGGCAGACAGAAATGACATGAGAAGCGTCGCCACAATAATAACACAACCTATTTTGACGTCTGAAACCTTGTCGTTCCGTTCTAGACAGAATTCTATCACATTGCATAGGCTCAGAAATTTGCTCTGAGGATAACGCCACAGCGTGCACAGTTCTGCGCTCCCGCAGGCGTCGGTCAATCTGGATGGCCAGAGACATAGAATCACTCAGACCGGAAGGCGTGGGAAACCCCACTATAACATCTTTAACGGATTCAGAAAGCCCCCTTCTGAAAATTGCCGCCAAAGCATCATTTTTCCATTTAGTCAACACAGACCATTTTCTGAATTTCTGACAATACAATTCTGCCGCCTCTTGACCCTGAGACAGGGCCAACAAGGTCTTCTCAGCTTGATCCACAGAAATAGGTTCATCATATTATAGTCCTAAAGCCTGAAAAAAGGAGTCAATATTAAGCAAAGCTGGATTCCCAGATTCCAGGGAAAACGCCCAATCCTACGGGTCGCCACGCAGCAGGGAGATTACGATTTTTACCTGCTGAATGGAATCACCAGAGGATCGAGGTCTCAGGGCAAAAAACAGTTTACAGTTGTTTTTGAAACTCAAAAATTTAGACCTGTCACCAGAAAACAAATCAGGAGTAGGAATCTTCGGTTCTAAAGCAGGAGTCTGAACAATCAGAAATACCTTGCACCCTAGCAGCAAGCTGGTCTACATAAGAAGCTAATTTCTGAACATTCATGCTTGCACCAGGCTCCTCAGCCACCCAGATATTAAGAGGGAAGAGAACACAAAACAGACTGGAGAAAAAAAATGGCTCAAGAGCTTCCTTCCCTTCTTCTGAAATGCATTTAACTCATTGTGGGCCAGTTGTACTGTTATGATCCGGTGACCTTGGAGCTGCATGAGAACTTTCACTGGAGAAGGTGGCCACTATACTGACCGCAATCCTGAACTTAACACCGCAACTAGAAGTAGCCATGGATGGTACCTAACACACCTAGACACCTCGTCACAGCCGGAGGACTAAATACCCCTAAAGATGGAAATAGGAATACTATCTTGCCTCAGAGAAAATCCCCAAAGGATAGACAGCCCCCCACAAATGAGTCGGAGAGGGAAAAACATACACAGGCAGAAAAACAGGATTTAGCACAGGAGGCCACTCTAGCTAGATAGGACAGGATAGGACAGAGTTCTGTGCGGTCAGTATTAAAACCCTTCAAAGACATCCACAGCAGAATATACAAAAACTTCCTACATCTAACTAAAAGATGTAGGAGCGTAAATCTGCAACTCCAGTGAATCCTACAATCAGAGCAGGAATAAAACTGAAACAATCACACAGCAGTGTGCCACAGATACAAAAACCAAACACTTATCTTTGCTGAATTTGGCAGCAAGCAGGAGAAGCCAGAAAGTGATCCAACACTTCACAAGGAACATTGACAACTGGCAAGGGCTAAAGGATCCTGCACACCTAAATATCCCAGTCAGAATTGTAATCATCCGATACACCTGGCCAGGACTGCGACTCAGAGACAACTGCATTCCCATCCACAACCACTGGAGGGAACCCAAGAGCAGAATTCACAACACTTTACTACTCTGGCAGAGAAAATTGCGCGGGAGCCCACGCCAATTTTTTCCGCCATTTAACCCTTTAATTTAATAGCTAGAACGGCCAAATTTTGCATATACACACTACTAACATTAGTAGTGTGGAATATGCAAAAAAAATGGTGATATGAGATGGTTTACTGTATGTAAACCATGTCTCATATCATGGCGGGTTTTAGGAAGGAGATAGCAAAAGCCGGCAATTGAATTAACGGTTTTAAAGCTATCTTGCGCTGTATGAAATATTAATATATATACATATATGTGTCTACTGCCATATATATATATATATATATATATATATATATATATATATATATATATATATATATATATATATATATATATAGACAGTATATATATATATATTTTTTTAACACATGGATCCCTTGTATATCCTTGTATGTCGGTTTTGCAAGCCTGCGAGAAAAACACGCAGTACGGATGCCATACGGATTACATACGGAGGATGCCATGCGCAAAATACGCTGACACACCCTGCCTACGGAGGAGCTATGGACCACTATTTTGGGGACTTCTCAGCGTATTACGGCCGTAATATACGGACCGTATTTTCATACGCTGAGTGTGACGCCGGCCTTACAGCGCTGTGAGAGTAACGAGCGCAGGGAGCATCGCTTTCGTGAGAGTTTATGTTTTTATTGCGGTCAGTCTGACCATTTCCTTATAAACTGCCCTAAGCGGCCTCGCAAGATACTAGCTGCTGTAGGGGAACATGAGAATTGTGATGATGAATCTGTCATTTCTGAGTCCAGGTTTTCTGTGAATGTTGTGTTTCCTTCCCTAGCAATGACTGCAGCTCCCAAGACACGTAAGGATAAGGATACACATTGTTCCCTTCCCATTAAGATCTTGTTGTCGGGCCAATGGATCTCATGTGCAGCTATGGTGGATTCTGGAGCAGGGGGTAACTTTATGGACATCACATTTGCCAAGGAGCATGGCATACAGTGTCAACAGCAAGCCACTCCAGAAACCATGGAAACAGTAGATGGTTCCCCCTTAGCCTCTGGACCGGTGGATCAGGAGACGGTACCCCTGGAGATTTGCATAGAGCCTAATCATCGGGAGGTGCTTTCTTTTATGCTAATTTCTTTGCCACATTTTCCTTTGATTTTAGGAATTCCCTGGCTTCAGGCACAGAACCCAGTCATCAACTAGGAAACCAAGGAGATCACCTTCCCACCAAAGGATACACCAGTAACAGGTCAGGTAAATTCTCGGGATGCAGAATGCATCACTGGAGTACCTATTTTACCACCCATCTACAACAAATTTTCTGATATCTGTGATAAAGGGTTGGCAGATCAGCTTCCTCCTCATACATCCTATGACTGTCCTATTGAGCTTCTTCCAGGGGCGGCTATTCCATTTAAAAATGTTTACCCACTAGCAGCTCCAGAGCTGCAGGCTTTGAAAGAATACATTGATGAAAATCTGGCTAAGGGTTTCATCCGCCCCTCTTCATCACCGGCAGGAGCACCCATCTTTTTCGTAAAGAAAAAGGATGGAACCCTGAGACCGTGCATTCACTATCGGGAGCTCAACAAGGTAACCATTCACAACCGATACCCTTTACCATTAATTCCTGAGTTGCTGGAAAGAGTACGACACGCCAAGATTTTTTCTACGTTGGACCTCCGAGGAGCATATAACTTAGTTCGGATCCATTCTGGGGATGAATGGAAGACAGCATTTAGATGTCGTTATGGGCACTTTGAGTACCTTGTGATGCCTTTTGGTCTCTGCAACGCTCTGGCCACCTTTCAACACTTGGCTAATGACATCTTTAGAGATTTGGTAGATCAATTTGTCGTAATCTATCTGGACGATATTTTGATTTTCTCCGATTCTTTGCAGGAGCATCAAGAACATGTTAAGACTGTTTTAAGATGCCTGAAAGAGAATCATCTCTACATCAAGCCGGAGCAGTGTGAGTTCCACCGCACTGAGATTAAATTTTTAGGCTACGTCATCTCGCCACAGGGGCTTAACATGGAGGCAAGTAAGATTCAGGCTATTCTTGATTGGCCTGCACCTAAGAATGTCAAGGAGGTACAACGCTTTATCGGGTTTGCTAATTTTTATAGACAATTTATCCGTAATTTCTCTGAGATTGTCCAACCTATTACCCAACTAACCAAGAAAAAAGATACTTTCTTGTGGTCTACACTGGCTCAGGAGGCCTTTGACTGTCTTAAGTCTCGTTTTACATCTGCACCGCTGTTGATTCATCCTAACCCAGCACATCCTATCATAGTTGAGGTGGACGCTTCAGATTGTGCATTGGGGGCCATACTCTCGCAAAGAACAGGGGAGAAAGGTCTGTTACATCCATGTGCCTTTTTCTCCCGTAAACTTTCTGCTGCAGAGAGGTACTATGATGTGGGAGATAAGGAGCTCCTAGCCATCATTGCTGCATTTAAAGAATGGATACACCATCTGCAGGGGGCAGCACAACAAGTTATTGTGCTCACAGATCATCGTAACCTAGAATTTTTTTAGGTCTGCTAGATGTCTTTCTCCTCGTCTGGCTCGTTGGAGTTTGTTTTTGAACCAATTTAATTTTGTCATTTCATACCGCCCAGGTTCACGTAATGGGAAAGCGGATGCTTTTTCCCGAATCCATGCCACAGACTCCATACCTGGGACCCCGTCCAAGACAATTTTGTCTGATGCCAATTTTGTGAGTGTCATTCAAGATAAGGACTTATGGAAGACTATTAAGGAGGCCTATGATGCTGATCCATTCCTTGCCAACCCTACTGATGATGTGAATCTAGTTCTTAGGAACGGTATGTGGGTTCGAGATCAACGTTTATATATTCCGGAGGTTGTAAGGCTGCAGGTTCTCAAGTTTGTCCATGATTCTAAGTTGGCTGGTCATCGGGGGGTACAGAAGACACAAGAGTTCCTAAGTTGTTTCTTCTGGTGGCCTACCTGTCTGAAGGACGTGAAGAGCTATGTTCTATCTTGTGAGGTATGTGCACGTTTTAAGACTCCTCGTGTAACACCTATGGGTTTGCTGCAACCACTACCAGTCCCCTCTCGCCCTTGGGGGTCTATTTCGATGGATTTTATAGTGGAATTACCCACCTTTGGTGGAAAGAACACCATTCTAGTGGTGGTGGTTCGTCTTACTAAAGCTGCTCACTTCATCCCTTGCACTGGTCTTCCCTCGGCTAAGGAGACGATTGAGCTGGTCATTCAGAATGTTTTCCGTCTGCATGGAGTTCCGGATGAGATTATTTCTGATCGGGGAGTGCAGTTTACCTCCAGATTCTGGAAGGGATTTTGTTCTGCACTTGGTATCAATGTCTGTCCTCAGCATATCATCCTCAGACCAATGGGCAAACGGAGCGGACTAATCAGACGCTGGAGAAGTATCTTCGGTGTTCTATCAACCACTCTGTGACGCTGTAAGAATCTGGCTGCACTCGGATGTCACCCGAGTGCAGTCCTATTAGAGCATGTAGATTCAAACAGTGAAAAACGGAGAGTGGACCCACTGGACCGTGATGACGAACCCCTCTCGGACGAGCTGACCAGGTGGACCGCCCCCTATACAGGGAGAGTTAGGGGCAGGCACGTGAGGGACTATCGCCACGGAAGCTGGAGGGTCGACTGAGATCAGATGGGAACACAGCAGGCACAAAGGGAAAGAGGAAACAGAAAGGAACTACTGAGACAAGGGAGAAGATGGGAACGCTACGGAGGCACGGAGGCTGGCAGGACAATATGGAGACACCGAGGCTGACGGGAGCAAGGAAAAGATATAGGAGCCGGGCAGGTACCGCAGAGGAAAAGGAACTGAAGGAACAAGGCAGGAACACAGGAAACAGGCAGGCACTGCAGAGGGCGGAGGAGACCCAAAGTCAGAGAGCTAGGAACGCACAGAGACCACAGGTGGCCAGAAGCACTTGCAAAACACAAATGAACATCAGGCACACAGAAGAAGCAGGAAGCAGTTTACATAGCAGCATGGGAGCTACTTCCGGGTTACAGTCCTCCAGGATGACGGAGAGGACAGGAAAGAGCGCCAACAGAGGAATCAGATGTGCGCACGCGCAGAGCTGAATGCGACGCGCGCGCGCACCCGGCGAGCTGCAGTGGGGAGAGGCTGTGGCAGCAACGGCATGACAGTACCCCCATCTTTACGCCCCTCCTTTTTAAGACTAGAAAGAAACCGGGACAACATACGAGGAGCCCGAATGTTCTCTCGAGGCTCCCAGGACCTCTCCTCAGGACCAAAACCCTTCCAGTCAACCAAAAACAAAGTTCTCTCTCTAAGTTTTTTCATGGCTAAAATGTCCCTAACTTCAAAGACATCATCCTCGGAAACAGGCGAAGGAGAACAAAGGTTAGAAGAATGAAACTGATTAAAAACTACAGGTTTAAGGAGAGACACATGAAAAGAATTAGAAATACGCAGAGAGGCAGGCAACTTAAGTTTGTAAGAAACGTCATTAATACGAGACAAAACTTCGAATGGACCGATATAGCGAGGACCCAGCTTATGTGAAGGGATTTTGAGACGGATAAATTTAGAAGAAACCCAAACCTTGGAATATAGGAGAATCAAGACGTCTTTTGTCCGCATGTCTCTTCATCCTAACTTGAGCCAACTCAAGGGCGTACTTGGTCTCCTGCCAGACCCTGGAGAACTCTCTAGACAGAAGATCAGCCGCTGGTACAGTAGAGACAGGAGGAACCGGAAGAGGAAGACCAGGATGTTGACCGTAGACGATAAAAAATGGAGATTTGTTAGTGGCTTCGCTGGGATGGTTATTGTAAGAAAACTCAGCCCATGGCAGTAAGTCAGACCAATCATTCTGATGAGAATTGGAAAAATGACGGAGATAAGTTACCAAGGTCTGATTAGTACGTTCCACCTGGGCATTGGACTGTGGATGGTAGGCCAAAGAAAAATCAAGCGAAATGTTCATAGATTTGCAGAGGGATCTCCAGAAGCGGGCGGTGAATTGAACACCTCGGTCAGAAACAATATGTAAAGGAAGACCATGAAGACGAAAAATATGGTGAACAAAAATCTTTGCCAATTCGGGAGCAGAAGGTAAACTTGGGAGAGCGATGAAATGAGCCATCTTGGAGAAACGGTCCATGACCACGAAGATGACGGTGGAACCAGAAGAGTGAGGCAGATCAGTTATGAAATCCATAGATAAATGTTGCCACGGAGTGGAAGGTACTGGCAAAGGATGTAGAAGCCCAGAAGGTAGTTGCCTGGGAATCTTATTCTTGGCACAGGAAGGACAAGAGGCGACAAAACTTTGGACATCCTTAGACAACGTTGGCCACCAGTAAAAACGAGAGATCAAACGAAAGTTTTTTTTGAAACCAACATGAACAGCCAGTTTGGAGGCGTGACCCCAAAGTAAGACACGTCTCCTGTTCCCTTCAGCGACAAAGGTCTTACCCGGAGGCAACGAAATGAGAGAGACTGGAGCAACTGTGATGACTCTGGCAGGATCAATGATGTGTGCAGGCTCGTCCTCCAAATCCACCACCTGGAATGACCTAGACAGAGCGTCGGCTTTGGAGTTTTTATTTCCTGGCAAGAAACGAAGTTCGAAGTCAAACCTGGCGAAAAACAAGGCCCACCTGGCCTGCCGAGGATTAAGTATTTGCCCAGAACGAATATACGCCAGATTCTTGTGATCGCTGTAGATAATAAAACGATGTAAAGCCCCTTCTAAGAGGTACCGCCACTCCTCTAATGCCAACTTGATTGCCAAAAGTTCTTTATCACCGATGGAATAATTTTATTCTGAGGAGGAGAAGATCTTAGAGAAAAAACCACAGGGCACAAGACGACCAGAAAAGGATTTCTGCGAGAGCACAGCTCCAGCTCCAATTGCAGAAGCATCTACTTCAAGGATGAAGGGTTTATTGGCCACTGGACGATGAAGAATAGGAGCTGAGGCAAAGGCTTGCTTGATGGACCGGAAAGCCTCTTCAGCCTCAGACGACCACAGATGAGGATTGGCACCCTTCCGAATCATGGAGGAGATTGGAGCTGAAAGAGAGGAAAAGTGAGGTATAAACTGCCGATAGTAGTTAGCAAATCCAAGAAATCGCTGAATTGCTTTCATTCCAAGAGGACGCGGCCAGTTGAGCACGGCAGAAACTTTTCCCGGATCCATACACAAACCAGCGTCGGAAATGATGAAACCCAAGAAGGGTAGAGATGACTGTTCGAAGACACATTTTTCCAGTTTTGCGTACAGCCGATTCTCTCTCAAACGCTGAAGTACTTGCCGTACATCTCTTCTGTGAGTAGACAGATCTGGAGCGAACACAAGGATATCGTCCAAGTACACCACAACACAGGTGTAAAGTAGATCCCGAAAAACATCATTTACGAACTCCTGGAAGACTGCGGGTGCATTGCATAAACCGAATGGCATAACCAAATATTCATAATGACCATCTCTGGTATTAAACGCAGTCTTCCACTCGTCACCAGAACGGATACGGATCAAATTATAAGCTCCTCTGAGATCCAATTTGGTAAAGATTCGTGCTCCACGTAGACGATCAAAGAGTTCTGGTATGAGAGGAAGTGGGTACTTGTTTTTGATCGTGATGGTGTTGAGACCCCGGTAGTCTATACATGGGCGAAGAGAACTGTCCTTCTTTTTAACGAAGAAGAACCCAGCTCCTGCAGGTGAGGAAGACTTTCGAATTAAGCATCTGGCCAGATTGTCTTGAATATATTCGGACATGGCTTGAGTCTCGGTAGGAGACAATGGGTAAATACGACCCCTAGGTGGAGTAGAACCAGGAACAAGGTCTATCGCGCAGTCATAAGAGCGGTGCGGCGGCAAAATCTCCGCTTCCTTCTTGTTAAAGACGTCCGAGAAAGCGCAATAGGCTGGAGGAATTCCCACGGATTCCGAAGCAGACCGAGAGGAGGACGCAGGCTTGACGGGAAGCAGGCACCTGTTCAGACAAGACTGTCCTCACCGTAGAACATCTCCAGTACGCCAGTCCAGCGTGGGTTCGTGATCTCTCAACCAAGGAAGACCCAAAAGGAAAGAATGAGACAAAGAAGGTAAAACATAAAAGGCCAGTTTCTCACGATGAAGAGCTCCAATCTGAAGTTCGACTTCCTCCGTAACCAAGTTGACGGTCTCCCGCAAAGGCTGACCATCGACGGAAGCTATTTGTCTAGGAGTCTCCAAGGGTCTAACAGGTATCCCAAGCCTGTTAACAACCTCGAGCTGAACAAAGTTCCCAGCCGCTCCTGAATCAACATAAGCCTCCAGAGAAAAGTGACGGGAACCTAAATGTAGAATAACAGACAAAACCAGAGGCGGAGAGGAATCATAACCACCTAGGAAGGCCTCTCTTACCTGTCCTAGGCGGATGCGTTTCCCGGCTTCTGAGGACAAGCGCGTAAGAGATGAGAGGCACTGCCGCAGTAAAAACAAAGACCTTGTGCGAGTCTCTCCTTGCGGCGTTGCTCAGAAGACTTAAGGCGATCGACCTGCATGGGTTCAGGAGAAGATGAAGAAGCCACCGGGGCTGCTTGAGAAAAAGAAGTCCCTCGAGCAACAGTGGTCTGGCGAAGAGGTCTCCTCTCTCTGGCAAGCTCACGAGTGCGCTCCTGAAAGCGCAGATCAATGCGTATGGCCAAGGAGATAAGATCATCCAAAGAGGTGGGAGTGTCCTGTCCCACCAACTCATCCTTAATCCGTGAAGACAAACCACGCCAAAACGCTCCAACCAAAGCCTCATTATTCCACCCAAGGTCTGAGGACAGAGTCCGGAAACGGATGGCGTACTGGGCTACTGAGAGAGTACCCTGGTAAAGGTTAAAGAGGGACTCAGTGGTAGAGACCAGACGACCAGGTTCATCAAAAACCTTACGGAAGGTATCCAGGAACGGATTGAGTTGGGAGACCAAAGGATCATCACGCTCCCAGAGGGGATTAACCCACGCCAAAGCCTCACCCTCCAAATGGGATACTATAAAAGCAACCTTAGCTCGGTCGGTAGGATAAGGTAGCGGAGATAATTCAAAATGCAACTGGCATTGATTAAGAAAGCCGCGGCACGCTTTAGAATCCCCACCATACCGAGGAGGTCTAGCAAGTCAGGGCGAGGGTTGTGGCGCAGAGACAGGAGTGGAAACAGAGGCCACGTTCTGGAGGGAGAGAAGCCGATCATTAATGGAGGCCATAAAATTCAAAATATGGGACCGAGTGTCCCGTTGTTGACCTAGCTCCTGCTGAAGGGCAACCAACTGCGGAGCAATACCAGGATCAGAAGGCTGTAAAGCCGCTAGGCGAGACTCCATATTCTTTAAAAATGACATGATCCTAGTCTGGTTTTCACGCAAAAAGAGTAACTCCTTTTGAGTGGCGGAGACTCCAGCGGGGTCCATGGCCTGATGTTACTGTGACGCTGTAAGAATCTGGCTGCACTCGGATGTCACCCGAGTGCAGTCCTATTAGAGCATGTAGATTCAAACAGTGAAAAACGGAGAGTGGACCCACTGGACCGTGATGACGAACCCCTCTCGGACGAGCTGACCAGGTGGACCGCCCCCTATACAGGGAGAGTTAGGGGCAGGCCCGTGAGGGACTATCGCCACGGAAGCTGGAGGGTCGACTGAGATCAGATGGGAACACAGCAGGCACAAAGGGAAAGAGGGAACAGAAAGGAACTACTGAGACAAGGGAGAAGATGGGAACGCTACAGAGGCACGGAGGCTGGCAGGACAATATGGAGACACCGAGGCTGACGGGAGCAAGGAAAAGATATAGGAGCCGGGCAGGTACCGCAGAGGAAAAGGAACTGAAGGAACAAGGCAGGAACACAGGAAACAGGCAGGCACTGCAGAGGGCGGAGGAGACCCAAAGTCAGAGAGCTAGGAACGCACAGAGACCACAGGTGGCCAGAAGCACTTGTAAACACAAATGAACATCAGGCACAGAGAAGCAGCAGGAATCAGTTTACATAGCAGCATGGGAGCTACTTCCGGGTTACAGTCCTCCAGGATGACGGAGAGGACAGGAAAGAGCGCCAACAGAGGAATCAGATGTGCGCACGCGCAGAGCTGAATGCGACGCGCGCACGCACCCGGCGAGCTGCAGTGGGGAGAGGCGGCGGCAGCAACGGCATGACACACTCGCAGTATGACTGGCTGGAGTTGCTTCCTCTAGCAGAATTCCCTTATAACAACTCACAGAATGCATCCACTAAGGTAACACCCTTCTTTGCCAATCTGAGATTTCATCCTAGTATTCTCCCCAGATCTCCGGTTGAGGCTCTAGTGCCCGCAGTAGATGAGAGGTTGGCAAGGATGAGACAAGATCTGGAAACTCTGAAAGAAAGAGCACAGGAAAGATACAAGAAATCTGCCGATAGGTTCCGGAGACCTGCACCTATGTTTAAGGTAGGAGACTCTGTGTGGTTATCCACTAAGAATTTAAAATTGAATGTGCCTTCACAGAAGCTGGGACAAAAATTCATCGTTCCTTTCAAGATCTCTGGGATCATAAGCTCCGTCGCCTGTCGTCTGAAGTTGCCAAGGACCTTGAAGGTACATCCTGTGTTTCATGTCTCCCTGTTAAAACCAGTGTCTCCAAATACTTTTCAGGGTCGTATTACACCTCCTCCTCAGCCTTTGTTAGTGGATGGACAAGAACAGTTTATTGTGGAGAAGATTCTGGACTCTAGGATCCGCAGGAATCGACTGCAGTATCTCATCAAATGGCAAGGATGTCCGTCTGAGGAGAACTTTTGGGAGCCAGTGGACAATATCTGTGCTCCCCAAAAAATTGCTCTGTTCCATCAGAAATATCCTGGCAAGCCTGGTCCTGGATCGTCCTGAGGCCGCTTCTGAGATGGGAGTAATGTAAGGATTCTGGACTTCCTTTGTTCCTGTTCACCCTGATCCAAGATGGAGTCTTGGATCTCACCCTGTCATAGAACGTCCTATCTGTCTTGATTATTTAAGTCCGAGTCATGTGGTGTTCTGTGCTTCAGTATTTTGTGCTGCTGGCTCCTGAGCTTTTGCCTGTGGTCTGGGGAACTCCCTGCTTCAGCTGCCTCGCCCCTTTGAGCTGCATCTCACCTCTGGAACTGCTGCGACTGGCAGCACACCTTTGGAAGGATTTCCCTTGTTTACTAAGCTTTTCATATAGTTGTGCCTCTTTGCACAACCACACCAGGGGAGCAAGTTTCCAGTGTTGCTTTTCTCACCAAGAGAGTGTTGTACTCATCTACTACTCTTAGATAGCATTCTCCCTCTTTTTCCCTTCATCTTCTTTCACCAGGACTTCATGCTCAATGCACCACCTGCTTATTATTGAACTTCCACAAACAAGTGCTGTGTGCACGTGGGATCAAGTTTTGCTGGACTTCCTCGTTAAGTACTGTGTGCATTTCTACTTCACTTTCTGCTGGATTCCCAAGTTTAAAGTACTGTGTGCATTTACACTAATCACCTACTGGGCTTCCTTGTCAAGTGTCTTGTTTGCCCCCTCGTCACATTATTGCTGGACTGGTTCATATTAGCGGTCACGTCCCGCTATTCACTGTGCTGTGATTACCATATTGTGCTGAGCACCTCGTTACAATTGCAGGAATATCTGTGTTAGTTTTGTTTGCATTTCTGTTTTGTTAAAATACATCTTTTTACTGCAGCTTTGCAGTTGGAGACTGGTTTTATCCCACGCTATCAGATTCCTTAGCACCTATATATTGTTACAGTGTTATATTAACAACTACTTAATGAGAGCCTGAAGATTGAAGCTCAGGACAGGAAACTTGGAGAACACCTTGGAGCGGCAGACACCATTAGTAGGCCCCAACCAAACTAGTAGGCCAACTGCAGTGTTATATTAACAACTACTTAATGAGAGCCTGAAGATAGAAGCTAAGGCAAGTAAACCTGGAGAACACCTTGGAGCGGCAGACACCGTTAATAGGCCCCAACAAAACTAGTAGGCCAACTGTAGTGTTATATTAAAAACTACTTAAAGGGAACCTGTCACCCCTTTTTTGAAAGATGAGATATAAATATTGTGAAATAGGGGCAGAGCTGGGCTTTACATTAGTGTCCTTTTGGTGCCTTTATTCCCCCGGGATGCTGCTGAAATACCTTTGTGAAGTGTCCGTTTTGTCCTGTCAGTCAAGTTGGTCAGGTCGAATGGGCGTTGTAAAATAGCGGTTCCTCCCCCTGATTCTCGGCTTGTCTTTCGTAAACGCGATCTGTGAATAGCACAGATCGCGCTTTTTCTTAGCGCCTGCGCAGTGAATTTGCCTCCGGCGCCTGCGCATTATGTTTTGCCCATCTGTGGGCAAAGCATAATTGACATCATTGCGCATGCGCGGGCCTTCACTTTAGCCGGGGTGCCCCGGAAGTTGTCATATCGGCAAAGTGTTATTCTGGATGCCGTATCTCATCCCACACTGCGAGCGTAAGTTTTGTGCCAAGATCGCTCGCCTGCCTTACGCTCGCAGTGTGGGATGAGATACGGCATCCAGAATAACACTTTGCCGATATGACAACTTCCGGGGCACCCCGGCTAAAGTGAAGGCCCGCGCATGCGCAATGATGTCAATTATGCTTTGCCCACAGATTGCCGGAGGCAAATTCACTGCGCAAGCGCTAAACATAACGCCAACGGCGGAACTAAACTTCGCAGGGAATCGCATGAGGTGGGGGAGGAACCGCTATTTTACAACGCCCATTCGACCTGACCAACTTGACTGACAGGACAAAACGGACACTTCACAAAGGTATTTCAGCAGCATCCCGGGGGAATAAAGGCACCAAAAGGACACTAATGTAAAGCCCAGCTCTGCCCCTATTTCACACTATTTATATCTCATCTTTCAAAAACGGGGTGACAGGTTCCCTTTAATGAGAGTCTGAAGATTTTATCTCAGGACAGGAAACCTGGAGAACACCTTGGAGAGGCAGACACTGTTAGTAGGCCCCAACCTAACTATTAGGCCAACTGCAGTGTTAAATTAACAACTACTTAATGAGAGCATGAAGATAGAAGCTAAGGCAAGTAAACCTGGAGAACACCGTGGAGCGGCAGACACCGTTATTAGGCCCCAACCAAACTATTAGGCCAACTGCAGTGTTAAATTAACAACTACTTAATGAGAGCATGAAGATAGAAGCTCAGGCAAGTAAACCTGGAGAACACCTTGGAGCGGCAGACACCGTTTGTAGAACCCAACCAAACTTGTAGCCCCAATGCAGTTTTCAAATTCCGATAGGCTGAAAACCTGACAATTGCAGCTCAGCTTTTTTAAGAGGAGGACAGCTGTATTCAGTGGCGCAGACAGACACTGGTAGAAGGCCTTACACCACAAAGTTGGCTCGATGCAGGTTTAAAAAAGGTTACAGGGGTACACGGGCAGCATTGATGTGGTTAGCGGAGGACAATTGGTGGGAGGGACTGCAGACAGACTTAGTAGGCCTAAAATAAAAACATTAGGCTCAATGCGGGTTTAGTTATGTTGCAGGGGTGAACAGGCAGCATTGGTGTGGTCAGCGGAGGACAATTGGAAGGAGGGACCACAGACAGACTTAGTAGGCCTAAATAAAAAAATTAGGCTCAATGCAGGTTTAATTATGTTGCAGGGGTGCACAGGCAGCAATGGTGTGGTCAGCGGAGGACAATTGGAAGGTGGGACCGCAGACAGACTTAGTAGGCCTAAAATAAAAAAATTAGGCTCAATGCAGGTTTAATTATGTTGCGGGGGTGCACAGGCAGCATTGGTGTGGTCAGCGGAGGACAATTGGAAAGAGCCGCAGACAGACTTAGTAGGCCTAAAATAAAAAAATTAGGCTCAATGCAGGTTTAATTATGTTGCAGGGGTGCACAGGCAGCATTAGTGTGGTCAGTGGAGGACAATTGGAAGGAGTGACCGCAGACAGACTTAGTAGGCCTAAAATAAAAAAATTAAGCTCAATGCAGGTTTAATTATGTTGCAGGGGTGCACAGGCAACATTGGTGTGGTCAGCGGAGGACAATTGGAAGGAGGGACCGCAGACAGACTTAGTAGGCCTAAAATAATAAAATTAGGCTCAATGCAGGTTTAATTATGTTGCGGGGGTGCACAGGCAACATTGGTGTGGTCAGCGGAGGACAATTGGAAAGAGCCGCAGACAGACTTAGTAGGCCTAAAATAAAAAAATTAGGCTCAATGCAGGTTTAATTATGTTGCAGGGGTGCACAGGCAGCATTAGTGTGGTCAGTGGAGGACAATTGGAAGGAGTGACCGCAGACAGACTTAGTAGGCCTAAAATAAAAAATTAGGCTCGATGCAGGTTTTATTAGGTTACAGGGGTACACGGGCAGCATTGGTGTGGTCAGCGGAGGACAATTCGAAGGAGTGTCTGATACAGTTAGTACTCCAAAATAATAAATACATGTTAATGTCTCGCCAAAAAAAAATAACAATAAACAGGTGTCATACCTAGGTACTCCTCTGCTGACTTGCAGGCATTGGTATTTGGCGAAAAGTATTAACTGGTGTAAATGTAGGACAGGGCCCCTGAATATTTTTACTAGCATCATACATTTCAACAAATTGTTATGGGAAGTGCCATTGAAGAATTTAACTGCATAGACTAAACAGTGGTGGAGAAGTGAGAGATAATTTTGCAAGTGGTAGAGCACTGTTTGAGCTGGGGGGGACACTCTCTCGTGGGCGGCGGTATTGGCCCAGGGCCCCTCATGTTACAACGGTGTGTCTGACGTTGGGTGCGCACCACCACCGCCAGAGACACTTCATTGTACTATGAGGGACCCTGTGCCAGTGCCGTCGCCCAAAAGTGGGCACACCCACCTCTTCAGACAAACGGCACTCATGTGTGCTTGCGCCAAGTGGTGACTGACCACGGCCCCGTGGGGGGAGTCGGCACATTTAGGGAGGTTTAAAAATGTTGTATGCTGGACATACAGCAGCTGCAAATTGAGAAATTGGAACAGTCAGTAAGACCAGTCCAAAAGCAAGACCTTTTTACAGGAAAGCTAGCTGTCAGCCGGGAAAGGTGGGGCAAAATAATTAGCAATCCATGATTGGTTCATTTTAATGAAGATTAGATCATCAACATTTTGGGTAGCCAGACGAGTCCTTTTTTCGGTCAGTATTGAACCAGCAGCACAGAATACTCTTTCAGATAGCACACTACAGCGCTAAAACATGCAAACTTGAAAACACGAAATTTGAACTGCATTACTGCACTAGAAATATGAAAAATGAGAGCTTTTAGCGCATAAAAATGGCCAATTTTATGTGTACCTGGTAGCCTCTTTACGGCATCTCTCTTATACCAGGTCCTACGCTTGCCTTACCTCGCTGAGAATAAACGTCTCCATCTGAATGGGTGCATGTGAAACCTCTTCTTAGACTAAAATTCTAAGAATTCTGGAGACGTTTATTCGCAGCGAGGTAAGGCAAGCGTAGGACCTGGTATAAGAGAGATGCCGTAAAGAGGCTACCAGGTACACATAAAATTGGCCATTTTTATGCACTAAAAGCTCTCATTTTTCATATTTCTAGTGCAGTAATGCAGTTCAAATTTCGTGTTTTCAAGTTTGCATGTTTTAGCGCTGCAGTGTGCTGCCTTATTTACTTAACTATATACGAGTTGGCGACTCTAGGTTCAGCACCTGTTCACACTGAGTCTATGTTTGGATGTGCAGGTCAGGTTTTTGAAATGTACTCTTTCAGATAGCACACTAGCTGCTGGGCAAGCAAGCTTCTGCAATGCATATTCTGCCAATTCAGGCCAGGTGTCTATTTTGGATGCCCAGTAATCATATGGGAATGACTTGTGAGGGAGAACATCAATAAGGGAGGAAAAATAGTTAGTAACCATACTGGACAAATGTTGTCTCCTGTCACTTTGAATTGATGCTGCAGTACCTGTCCTGTCTGCGGTCATTGCGAAATCACTCCACAACCTGGTCAGAAAACCCCTCTGTCCAACGCCACTTCTGATTTGTGCACCTCTAACACCTCATGTTGCCCCCTGCAGCTCGTCTGAGAACCATCACCGCCGCTGTGTGCTGGGAATGCGTGAACCAAACGGTCTACAAGAGTTGCTTGTTTGGTTGCCAATATTTGTTCAAGGTTCTCATGTGGCATGATATTTTGCAATTTCCCTTTATAGCGTGGATCCAGGAGGCAGGCCAATGAGTAATTGTCATCGGTCATCATTTTTATAATGCGGGGGTCCCTTTTTAGGATACGCAAGGCATAATCCGCCATGTGGGCCAATGTTCCATTTGTCAATTCACTGCTTGTGCTGGGTTGAGGAGCACTTTCTGGCAAATCAACGTCACTTGTCTCCCTCAAAAACCCTGAACCTGTCCTTGCAAAGCCATCAGTTTCTATTGCCCCCTGAGAAGCTTCCTCATCAAAAAAGTATTCATCCCCATCATCCTCCTCGTACTCCTCCTCTTTGCCCGCCACCTCGTCCAGTAGACTTCCCTGACCAGACAATGGCTGACTGTCATCAAGGCTTGACTCGTCCTCGGCTGCAGATGCCTGCTCCTTTATGTGCGTCAAACTTTGCATCAGCAGACGCATTAGGGGGATGCTCATGCTTATGATGGCGTCGTCTGCACTAACCAGGCGTGTGCATTCCTCAAAACACTGAAGGACTTGACACAGGTCTTGTAGCTTTGACCACTGCACACCTGACAACTCCATGTCTGCCATCCAACTGCCTGCCCGTGTATGTGTATCCTCCCACAAATACATAACAGCACGCCTCTGTTCGCACAGCCTCTGAAGCATGTGCAGTGTGGAGTTCCACCTTGTTGCAACGTCAATGATTAGGCGGTGCTTGGGAAGCTTCAAAGATCGCTGATGGTTCTGCATACGGCTGGAGTGTACGGGTGAACGGCGGATGTGCGAGCAAAGTCTGCGCACCTTCAGGAGCAGGTCGGGTAGCCCCGGATAACTTTTCAAGAAGCACTGCACCACCAGGTTCAAGGTGTGAGCCAGGCAAGGAATGTGTTTCAGTTGTGAAAGGGCTATGGAAGCCATAAAATTCCTTCCGTTATCACTGACTACCTTGCCTGCCTCAAGATGTACACTGCCCAGCGATGACTGAGTTTCTTGCTGCAAGAACTCAGACAGAACTTCCGCGGTGTGTCTGTTGTCGCCCAAACACTTCATTTCCAACACATCCTGCTGACGCTTGCCACTAGCTGTTCCATAATGGGACACCTCAGGTGCAACAGTGGCAGCTGCGGATGGAGAGGTCGTGCGACTGCGGTCTGTGGACGTGCTCTCGCTTCTGCTGGAGGACGAGGAGGAGGAGGAGGGGTGGCGAACGCCTACAGCCAACTGTTTCCTACAGTGTGGGCTAGGCAGAACTATCCCAATCTGGCTGTCCCCTGTGGACCATGCATCCACCACATTACCCAGTGTGCCGTGATGGACACGTAACGTCCCTGGCCATGCCTACTGGTCCATGCATCTGTTGTGAGGTGCACCTTTCTACTGACAGATTGCCGGAGTGCATGGATAATGTGGTCTTTTACATGCTGGTGGAGGGCTGGGATGGCTTTTCTCGCAAAGAAGTGTCGACTGGGTAGGCCGTAGCGTGGTACAGCGTAGGTCATCAGGGCTTTGAAAGCTTCGTTTTCAACTAACCAGTAGGACATAATCTCTAACGAGATTAGTCTAGCATTGTGGGCGTTCAAACCCTGTGTACGCGGATGAGAGGATGAGTACATCCTTTTCCTAAGGAGAGTCTCTTGTAGGGTGAGCTGGACTGGAGTGCTGCATATGGTGGAACTAGCGCGGGTGATGGTGGACATGGCAGACAGAGAGGGTTGGTGATGGTATTCTTGCAGTTGGCCTACATACAGTGTTTCCTGCCACGAACCTGGTGATTCCCTGACTGCTTTGGCCTTGCGACAAAACCTCCACATTTTCTGCAGATGGTGTGGTAAACGGTGGGCTTACAGTGAGGGAAGGAATGTAGCGTTGCTGACTAGCTTCATTGTGAGAGGGTGCAACAATGTTAAGGGACGTTTGGTAGTTAATCCAGGCTTGCAAGTGTATGGTGGTTAAATGTCTACGCATGCAACTTGTATTTAGATTTTTCACATTCTGACCTCTGCTGAAGGTCCTTGAGCATTTCTTACAGATGACTTTGCACTGATCATTTGGAACTTGTTTAAAAAAGTGCCAGACTGCACTCTTCCTACTATCGGATACCTTTTCAGGCATTGCACACTGAGCTACTTTAACCGGATGGCCACGCTGTCCTACAACTGTTTTAGGTTTTGACACACATTTTTGGCCAGATACGGCCCTGCCAGATGGAAGCTGTTGTGATGTTGATGCCTGCTGCGGCTCCTCCTACTCCGCTTGAGAGCTACTGCAGGCTGCACCCTGTTCCCCCAATGGCTGCCAATCGGGATCAACAACTGGGTCATCGATGACCTCCTCTTCTATGTCCTGTGCACCTTCCTCTGGTTCACTGTGTAAGCCAGTGCTATAGCGTTCGTGACAGGGCTCCATAGTCTCATCAGTGTCAGATTCTGGATCAGTGCACTGCGAGGGCAATGTTGTCATCTTAGTCAAGGGAACAGCATAGTAATCTGGTTGTGGCTGTGCATCTGTGCACTCCATGTCCGATTCATCTTGTAATGGGCATGGCCTGTTAACAATTTCCCTTTCTAACCCAGGCACGGTATGTGTAAAGAGCTCCATGCAGTAACCCGTTGTGTCGCCTGACGCATCCTTCTCTGTTGTTCTGGGTGAAGAACACAAGGAAGCGACTTGTTCCTGACCGGAAACATCCACTGACGATGCGCTGCTTTTACATTTTGCACTTTCCGAAGAGGAGGCGAAAGAGCTAGAGGCAGAGTCAACAAGGAAGGCCAAAACTTGTTCCTACTGCTCCGGCTTTAAAAGCGGTTTTCCTACTCCCAGAAAAGGGAGCGTTCGAGGCCTTGTGTAGCCAGACGATGACGCTGGCTCAACAACTCGAGACTTAGGTGCTATATTGCTTTTCCCATGACCACCTAATGCTCCACCACCACTACCATCATTACCAGCTGGCAATGACCGCCCACGGCCTCTTCCACCAGACTTCCTCATTCTTGGAAAAAAGTAACCAAACTAACAAACGTTATATGGTACTGTAAAACCAGTTAGAAGGTGTACGCAAACTTGTTGTGAATTTAAATCTCCCTTGATAGGTGTGTGAGACTGCAGGGAAAATCAGGCCCACTGTATTACAGTACACAGCTTCAGTGGCTGACAGATATGCCACAATCAGGACTGACGCAGATGCACACACTGGCAATATAAATCTCCCTCTTTATGTGTGGGAGAGAGCAGAAAAATCAGGCCCACTGTATTACACTACACAGTTTGATTGGCAGAAAGAGGCTGGCAGATATGCCACTAACAGGACTGACGCAGATGCACACACTGGCAATATAAATATCCTTTTTTTTTATATGGGAGACTAGTGAATAAATCAGGCCCACTGTATTACAGTATAGTTTCTGTGGCAGAAAATGACTGACAGATACCACAGACAGGACTGGCGCAAATAAAATGTTAAAAAAACAGACAATGTGATTTTCTGGATTTTTTTTCTCAGTTTGTCTCCCATAGTTGAGGTCTACCTATGATGTAAATTACAGACACCTCCCATCTTTTTAAGTGGTGGAACTTGCACTATTGCTGACTGACTTAATACTTTTTTGCCCCACTGTAGTTGGAAGGGACCTCCTGGGTCATCTGGTCCAACCCCTGCTCAAAGCAGGATTCACTAAATCTGTCCAGCCTTTGTTTGAAAACTTCCATGGAAGGAGAACTCACCACCTTTCATGGCAGCCTGTTCCACTCATTGATCATCCTAACTGTCAGAAAGTTTTTTCTAATATCTAATCTGTGTCTCCTCCCATTCAGTTTCATCCCATTGCTTCTAGTCTTTCCTTGTGCAAATGAGAATAAAGATGATCCTTTGGATTTGAGACCACAGAATTTGCTCAATTTCTTTTGGGGAGCATGAAGCCAGATGACAGACCTGAGTGGAGACTTGCTTTTTTTGTGGATTGAGCTGAAGCTTTTATTGCGAACATTGTGCATTAGGGATTACATTTATCCATCGCTCTAAGCTGAGCACCATCATTTCCATCTAAATCCCTGAGTGACGTGACAGATGAAATCCGAGAGAGATCCATTCACTATAATGAGGCAGCAAATTTTCTCTGGACTCAGTCTGGCCTCTGATCAGCTGTGTCCTTTTCAGAAGTGCACAAAACTGTTGCCGACGGCACTTTTATGCAATCCTAAAAAGACAGACACCACCGGATCACAGGTCCTATGGTGCCCACAGTGCCTCCATCTGCCTCATTATAGGGAATCTTCTGTCAGGGGTTCTGTCTGAATCACATATTTGGCTATGTGCACACGTTGCAGAATTGCCGCGGAAATTTCCGCTGCAATTCCACAACTCCTGCCGCGGGTATATCACATGCAGAATTGGCATGCGTATTCCCGCTAAACACTAGCGTTTTGCAAGCGTAATTAGCTTGCAGAATGCTAGTGTTTTTCAAGCGATCTGTAGCATCGCTTGGAAATCTGATTGACAGGTTGGTCACACTTGTCAAACATAGTGTATGTCAACAGCAAAGAGGAAAGGAAAAAGTTCCAGCACCAGGCGTCTCTTCATAAAATCTTCAGTACTTTATTCTCATGTCAAGAAAAAAACATCATGTGGGGACACAGGCCCTAAACGCCTGACGCTTTTCGAACAAAGCCTATGACTAAGAACTTTGTTCGAAACGCGTCAGGCGTTTAGGGGCTGCGTCCCCACAAGATTTCTTTTTCTTGATATGAGAATAAAGTACTGAAGATTTTATGAAGAGACGCCTAGTGCTGGAACTTTTTCTTTTCCTTTTTGCTGTTGCTATTGAGTGGTATCCAGCCACTTGTTCCTGGCACCTGTGTTCATTTGGATTCCGGTGAGGCACCACTAATCCCTTTCCCTGCTCCCTGTATGATATTATAGTGTTTGACAAGTGTGACCAACTTTTTACTATTGATGCTACCTATGCCACTTCAATAGTAAAAAGATCTAATGTTAAAAATAAAAAAAATGGTTATTCCCACCTTCCGACGGCCACCGATCTCAGCGGTGCACGCGGTGGCTTCCGTTCCCAGAGATGCTGTGTGCGAAGGACCTGGGATGACGTCATGGTCACATGACCGCGACATCATCCCAGGTCCTTCGCACACAGCATCCCTGGGAATGGAAGCCGCTGAGGAGATCGGCGTTTCCGTTCAGGAAAAAAACGCACCATGTGCATACAAAATGCGGATTGCATTCTATTAATCTCATGCTTAATTTGAGCATTTTTTTTCGCAGTTTTATCACGTTTTATAGCGAAAAAACCCCCCAAAAAACGCAAAAAATCTGGAACGTGTGCATACAGCCTTTCAGAGATTTACAAGCGCTCAGCGCAGTGCGCAGGATAAATGTGCATCGGGCCTTTCTGCGATCTTTAGGAGACAGAATGAAAAAATCAACATCACGTGAAGAATTGGTTTTATTTTTTACACCATTCCTTGTGCAATATAAGTGATAAGGTGACTTTATTCTTCGGGTTGGTTCGATTACAGAGATACCATATTTACTTTGGGGTATTATGTTTGGCTGCTGTCACACACTAAGGCTGGTTTCACACTTGCGTTTTGTGACGCTGAGTTTGTACCGCATATAAACGCATGCGTCACGTTTTCCTATGTTTAACATTTTGCTGCTTGCGTCTTGCCGCGGAAATGCAACATGTAGTAATTTCTAGAGGCGTCTTTTTGCCGCTAGGAAACGCATGCATTCAATTGCGTTACGATTGCGTCCAAAAAATACATTGCTGTCTATGTAAACGCATGCGTTTTTACGCACATGCGTTTGGTTGCGTTTTTTAATGCATGCGTTTCAATAGAGAAAAACAAGTCTAGACACTGATAAGCCACCCCCCACCATCAAGGTGATAAAGGGATCCTATCCCTAACCCTAGCCCTAACCCTAACCCTAAGCCACCATCAAGGTGATAAAGGGATCCAATCCCTAACCCTAGCCCTAACCCTAGGGATCCAATCCCTAACCCTAGGGATCCAATACTTAACCCTAACCCTAACCCTAAACCTAACCCTAAACCTAACCTAACCCTAACCCTAGGGATCCAATCCCTAACCCTAACCCTAACCCTAGAGAAAAACAAGTCTAGACACTGATAAGCCACCCCCCACCATCAAGGTGATAAAGGGATCCAATCCCTAACCCTAGCCCTAACCCTAAGCCACCATCAAGGTGATAAAGGGATCCAATCCCTAACCCTAGCCCTAACCCTAACCCTAGGGATCCAATCCCTAACCCTAGGGATCCAATCCCTAACCCTAAACCTAACCCTAAACCTAACCTAACCCTAACCCTAGGGATCCAATCCCTAACCCTAACTCTAACCCTAACCCTAGGGATCCAATCCCTAACCCTAACCCTAACCTAACCCTAAACCTAACCTAACTCTAACCCTAGGGATCCAATCCCTAACCCTAACCCTAGGGATCCAATCCCTAAACCTAACCCTAACCCTAGGGATCCAATCCCTAACCCTAACCCTAAACCTAACCCTAAACCTAACCCTAAACCTAACCTAACCCTAACCCTAGGGATCCAATCCCTAACCCTAACCCTAGGGATCCAATCCCTAACCCTAACCCTAACCTAAACCTAACCCTAAACCTAACCTAACCCTAACCCTAGGGATCCAATCCCTAACCCTAACCCTAGGGATCCAATCCCTAACCCTAAACCTAACCCTAAACCTAACCCTAACCCTAAACCTAACCTAACCCTAACCCTAGGGATCCAATCCCTAACCCTAACCCTAACCCTAGGGATCCAATCCCTAACCCTAACCCTAACCTAACCCTAAGCCTAACCTAACCATAACCCTAAACCTAACCTAACCCTAACCCTAGGGATCCAATCCCTAACCCTAACCCTAGGGATCCATTCCCTAACCCTAACCCTAGGGATCCAATCCCTAACCCTAACCCTAAACCTAACCTAACCCTAACCATAACCTAACCCTAGGGATCCAATCCCTAACCCTAACCCTAGGGATCCAATCCCTAACCCTAACCCTAACCTAACCCTAAACCTAACCCTAACCCTAAACCTAACCTAACCCTAACCCTAGGGATCCAATCCCTAACCCTAACCCTAGAGATCCAATCCCTAAATCTAACCCTAAACCTAACCCTAACCCTAAACCTAACCTAACCCTAACCCTAGGGATCCAATCCCTAACCCTAACCCTAACCCTAACCCTAGAGAAAAACAAGTCTAGACACTGATAAGCCACCCCCCACCATCAAGGTGATAAAGGGATCCAATCCCTAACCCTAGCCCTAACCCTAGGGATCCAATCCCTAACCCTAACCCTAACGCTAGGGATCCAATCCCTAACCCTAACCCTAAACCTAACCCTAAACCTAACCCTAACCCTAAACCTAACCTAACCCTAACCCTAGGGATCCAATCCCTAACCCTAACCCTAGGGATCCAATCCCTAACCCTAACCCTAACCTAACCCTAAACCTAACCCTAAACTAACCCTAACCCTAGGGATCCAATCCCTAACCCTAACCCTAGGGATCCAATCCCTAAACCTAACCCTAAACCTAACCCTAACCCTAAGCCACCATCAAGGTGATAAAGGGATCCAATCCCTAACCCTAGGGATCCAATCCCTAACCCTAACCCTAAACCTAACCCTAACCCTAGGGATCCAATCCCTAACCCTAAACCTAACCCTAAACCTAACCCTAACCCACCATCAAGGTGATAAAGGGATCCAATCCCTAACCCTAGCCCTAACCCTAATGTGAAAATGGAAATAAATAAATTAATTCAATTTTTTTATTTTTACCCTAACTAAGGAGTTGATGAAGGGGTTACTATATCATACAATTATTAGGTTCTGTAGAAGGACGTAGATCTGGGGATTTATTATGATGGAATATAGGCTGAACTGGATGGACAAATGTCTTTTTTCGGCCTTACTATGTTACTATGTTACTATTTCTATTTATAAGGGGTTTTTCTAGTGGATTTTTATGATTGGCAGCTGTCACACACTGAAAGACGCTTTTTATTCCCAAAAATATTTTTTGCGTTACCACATTTTGAGAGCTACAATTTTTCGATATGTTGGTCCACAGAGTCATGTGAAGTCTTGTTTTCTGCGGGACGAGTTGACATTTTTATTGGTAACATTTTCGGGCGTGACATTTTTGATTGCTTTTTATTACGATTTTTGTGAAGCAGAATGAACAAAAACCAGCTTGTGAAATTTCTCATCATGCGTACCAAAAGCGCAAGTGGTGGAAAAAACGCATGTAAACGCGTACAAACACTGTGTTTTTTTAGCCGCATGCGTCAACGCATGCATCTAAAAAACGCAGCATTTGTACGCGTTTACATGGGTTTTTTCCACCACTTGCGGATGCGTTTAAAATGCTACAGATTTAAACGCAAATGTGAAACCAGCCTAAAAGATGCTTTTTATTGCAAAAACTAGTTTTTGCATCACCATATTTTGAGAGCTATAATTTTTTAATATTTCGTCTGACAGTCATGTGAGGGCTTGTTTTTTGCGAGATGAGCTGCCATTTCTATTGGTACCATTTTTGGGCACATGACATTTTTTGATCGCTTTCTATTCTGATTTTCATGGGACAGAATGAACAAAAAACAGCAATTTAGGAAGTGCTTTTTGTTTTTGATACCGTTCCGTGTGTGGTAAAATTGATAAGACAGCTTTATTCTTTGTGTCAGTACGATTACAGCAATACCTCATTTATAGCTTCTTTTATGCTTAGGCGTTTTTACACAATAAAAACTATTTTATAGAAAAAATTATTTTTGCATCGCTTTATTCTGAGAGCTGTAACTTTTTTATTTTTCTGCAGATGGAGCTGTATGGTGGATTGTTTTTTGCGGTACAAGATGACGTTTTCAGTGGTACCATTTTGATTTACATCTGTCTTTTTGATCTCGTTTTATTGCACTTTTTGTTCGGCGGTATGACAATAAAGCATTGTTTTTTGCCTTTTTTTATGCTGTGCACTGAAGGGGTTAACTAGTGGCACAGTTTTTTCGAATGGGTCGTTACGGACACGGCGATACCAAATGTGTACTTTTATTGTTTTTTTTATTTACATAAATATTTTTCCAATAAATACATTTATTTATCTTTTTTTCTTTATTTAGCAATTTAAAAAAAAATATTTTCACACATTCTAATATTTGTTTTCATTGTCTCAGGTTGGGACATCACTATATAATGTCAGATCGCTTATCTGACACTGTGCACTGCTTAGTATCAGACCAGCGATCTGATAGGCAGGGAAGGAGGCAAACCAGCTCCTGCTGAGAGAAGGTGCTCACAAGCCACCTTTCCCGAGGACCCAGAAGGACTCCATGGCCATGTTGGTGCTGGGGGTATCCATGGAGACCACCAGAACAACGCGATCGCATTCTTCTGGTGGGAGCGTGCAGGGAGGGGACGGATGCTTCTCTATGCCTCTGTCACTACTAACAGCGGCAGCAGAGAGGCTAACTGCCCGCGATCGGTGCTTGCACCGATTATGGGCATTGCTGGGGGGTGTCAGCTGTCACAAATGGCTGACACCCGCACCTGATCTCCACAGCACTCAGCGAGATCCAGCGTGATCGGCATGCTGTACTAGTACTGCTGTTTGCTTGTGCGTACCTCCCGCAGAGCAGTACTAGTATGGCACGTGTTGGGAAGGGGTTAATGAATCTTAATTAAACCATACTTATTGAATGCCTAATCCACTGATGCCAACGTTTCCTGCAAAAAAAAAAATAAAATAAACCACAATATTCCTCACCTGTCCACAGAGAAGATAATCCATAATGTCCCACGATGATCCTGATCACTTTGAGAGCAGTCACTGATGCAACTACTCTCAAAGACAGCCAGCGATACACTTGTGACACCCCAGGGTCCAGGTTGGTGCAGTGGCATTGCTTTCCTCACGGGGAGAGTGATGTCATGCTTGGAAGCGATGAAGGATTCTTTTTACCAGGTAACCACAATGCACACAAGATGTTCACACTCCAGGCCAGAAGGGGGAGCTCTGAACCCGGATTAAGGGGAATTTCCCTAATATAGATTCTGGCTTAGAGGGAAAAGTAAGTTAGTGAGTGCCAGACAGCAGACTGGAGCAGTCTGAGGCAGAGAGACTTGTTAAGGGCCGTGCAGCCAAAGGTGCTGCAGCTCCCGGATTGAGAGATACCGAAGAAATAACAGTGTTAGTGAGCATGCAGGAGAAGGAAGCATGGGAGAGTGACACCAGGGGAGCACAGCAGTGTTTTGGCTACCTCCCTGGCTGAGCGCAGATTCCGGTAGCCAGAAGACCGAGGCTGTGTCGGACTCTAAGAGGCAAAGCAGAAACTGGCAGGACAGCTGGATTATTTCAAGTAACCTGTCCGCCCTAATACCCAGGAGGCACAGTGGCATATAGGGTCATGATAGAGACCCTATTATAAGGCTCAAGCCACCTGTCATACGGGTTTGTGTCCTAAGCTTTATGGAGGACAGAGAGAACTGTGAGGACCTTTCCAGAAGCCATAGGCAGTAAGGGGCTACAACAACACAGCGCTAATAGGAAGGCTTCTAACTCCACCTGGTAAAGGGGACTCTGAATTCGCTTCCAAGCCAGCCAGACCCTGCCTGTACCTGTGATCTGGTGCCCTGGACTGCGGTTGCCTGAAGCCTACAGTAAATCAGGTAAAGAGACTGCAAACCTGTGTCCTTCCTTTCTTACAGCACCACTCACCATCTTCACCTATACACCGGGAGCCCTGGGGACCTACTTCACCTGTGGGTGAAGTTATACCGTGTAGCTGCCATAACATCACCCAAGAGGACCCCTTTAAGTAGTGTTGGTTCCTACTGACCGAATACCACAGGTGTCGTTACAAGCACAAATTTTATTCAAAACCCCTTTAAGGACATTCCCTTTAACATGGGCACCCAGGGCCACGGACCGGGTTGCCACCGCCGTGACATCCCCCTGTGAATATCGGACACGACACCGAGTACCCTACGGCCCTGGCAGACGACTCACATTGACAGGAGATAATCGCTCCCGCAGTGTATCACTGAGGTGCCCTGAGAAAGTTCTCACATAGCAGTGCCATAAGTGAAAGCACCGGAGCTGATCAGCTGATGAAATCCGGTGAACTCGCTCATGGCAGTTCAGTGATACACTTGACAGGAGGTAATCGCTCCCGCAATGTATCGCTGGTGGCCAGGTAGAGCGGTCACATCTCCCAATGTGACTGTTCTATGCGTGAGATCACCATGGGACATTTGGGATTACGTGGACTACAGCAGACAGGCGAGTATATGTTGGTTTATTATTTTACATTTTTTCTAGGAGACGAGGTCTTCAGGGATTTGGTGCTAGGTGAGTATAAGGTTTTTTATTTTTATTTTAATATTCATGTAATTAACTTCTTTTCTTTTTTTTTTTTAACTGTGAGCACTGGCGTCCACAGATGACGCTACATCTCCCATCAATTGCACCTGCTGTCACTGTTATCAGTGACAGCAGATGTAGCCCGATGAGAGCATAGTCTCATCAGCCCATGCTTGCTGACCTGTAAGCTTTTTACCGCAGGTCACCGCTGCGGGTCACAGTCACAGCTGTGGGATCATGCTGACATCTGACAGCATGACCCCGCAGCTCTCTTACCAATGGTTTTACCGGTGGGTAGCATTACCATCAATAAGAACCACCAGGAAGAATGTAAAATGCAAACAAAAACTCAGCAAATCAGCAGCAATTCCACCAACATTTTTATACCTGCACTTTTGCTGTGGATTTGACTGACTCAATTGTAGTCAATGGGTTAAAAACGCTGCCGAAACGCACAAAGCATTGACATGTTGCAGAAAAAATGCACTGCAAATACTCAAAGGAAATTTACTGATCATGTGTACAACACTTCAGGATTGTCATTGAAAAAGCTTACATAAGGATTCCGTAGCATTTTGGCCCATTTCCGTGTGACAAAAACACTAAGGCTACTTTCACACTTCCGTCGTTTGGGCTACATTGCAATGCGTCGTTTTGGAGAAAAAACGCATCCTGCGGGCAACTTTGCAGGATGCGTTTTTTCTCCATAGACTTGTATTAGCAACGCATTGCGACGTATGGTTGCATATAGTTAGGGTTGAGCGAAACGGGTCGAAATTTTGCAAAAGTCGCCGACTTTTGGCAAGGTCGGGTTTCATGAAACCCGACCCGACCCCAGTGTGGGGTCGGCCATGAAGTCGGCGATCTTTTGAATCTAGAATCGGAATTCCGATACAGATTCCCGATATGTTTAAGATATCGGGAATTGGTATCGGAATTCAGATTTAAGTGTAAAATAAAGAATTAAAATAAAAAATATCACAATACTTACCCTCTGACGCGCCCTGGTACTAACCGGGAACCTTCCTTCCTTAGAATCAGCCTTCCAGGACCCTGCGGTGACGTCGCGGTGACGTCGCGGCTTGTGATTGGCCGCGTGGCCGCCCATGTGACCGCTCGCGCGGCCAATCACAAGCCGCGACGTCACCGAAGGTCCTGGAAGGGCTGATTCTTAGGAAGGAAGGCTGCCGGAAAGAAGCAGGGCGCGTCCGAGGGTGAGTATATACCTAATAGGAATATACTCACCCTCGGACGCGCCCTGCCTCTTTCCGGCAGCCTTCCTTCCTAAGAATCAGCCCTTCCAGGACCTTCGGTGAAGTCGCGGGTGACGTCGCGGCTTGTTATTGGCCGCGCGAGCGGTCACATGGGCGGCCGAGCGGCCAATCACAAGCCGCGATGTCACCGCAACGTCACCGCAAGGTCCTGGAAGGCTGATTCTAAGGAAGGAAGGTTCCCGGTTAGTACCAGGGCGCGTCAGAGGGTAAGTATTGCGATATTTTTTATTTTAATTCTTTATTTTACACTAAAATATGGATCGCAGGGCCTGAAGGAGAGTTTCCGCTCCTTCAGACCCTGGGAACCATGGAAACCCAATGCACTGCATTGGGTTTCGGGTTTCGTCCGACCCCGACCCCGACTTTTTTATAGGATCGGCCGGTTTCACTCGACCCGACTTTTTCAAAAGTCGGGTTTCGTGAAACCCGACCCGGTCCTATAAAAGTAAAGGTCGCTCAACCCTACATATAGTCTCTTCTATTCTTATATATTCATATGAGTCCATTGTGTTTATATTCATTCATTTTGTATATCTTCAATCAAGTGCATATCCTTAACAGTCCAAATAAGGGCTTGTTTTCACTTGCGAGGAACACGTCCGTGTCTCGCATGTGGAAACGAAGCTCTGGTGCCGGCACTCCGGAGCGGAGCGTGCGGCCGCATAGCAACACATGGAGCCGCACGCTCCACTCCCAAGTGCCGGCACCAGAGCTTCGTTTCCACATGCGAGACACGGACGTGTTCCTCGCAAGTGAAAACAAGCCCTAAAGGAAGTAAATCAGAGAAATCCTAAAAGCCTCAGGCTGACTCTACCGCTGCTCGGATTATAATCCATATTTTCCCTCTTAAATATTTAAAAATATTTTATGTGGGCAGACATGCTATTTATATTTATAGCCGTTTAGTCAAAGCAGCTGCTCAGGGGCCCAGAGGGAAGGTGGGCCCTTCACCTTCATACTTAGAATATGGCATTGACATTGAACAAAAATGCTGTTAAGTCACCCTGATTCTTTGTACAAATTGCCTCTTGAGAGAGGAAGAGCACTAGAATTTTATAGCGCCACTTGTTAGAAGCAGCGATCCTACAAGTCACAATTGACCATTTAACAAGCCTTGCAATATGACTTAGGATTAAAGCCAAATTAGAATCTCTGTCTGCAGACACGCTGTTTCAGGGTGTTGCCCTTTATCAGTGCAAAGTATGATATCTGATTTGGCTAGGTGAGAGACTCTGGACTGAAGCATAAGGGGTGAGGATTTTCCTTGTGGAGAGAGATATACCGGCTCTGGCATGCCACTGTAAGGAGGCTTATTCGACATGCAATGCTCCTCTGGGAAATTAAATATGCAACTTGCCCCTTCACCCCTTAGACCAGATTCTTTGGGAATAACTTTGTTAATGGTCCCTAATAGAGATGAGCAAATTTGCTCGGCCTCCTCCTTATTCGGCAAGCTACAGCACTTACCGAATAAGCTGCATTAGGAACCCGGCTACCTCGATCGCTCCTGCTGATCAGCTGTTCGGCTCCGCAGCTGTATGTGTCGCAGCTGTGTGACACTCACAACACCTGCATGGAAAGCTTGTGTTGAGAGTGTCAAACAGCCATGACATATACAGCTGCTGCGCCGGACAGTTGATCAGCAGGAGCGCACTAGGTAGCCGGGATCCCGATGCAGCTAATTCGGTAAGTGCTATAGCTTGCCAAAAAAGGAATGAGCCGAACAAATTCACTCATATCTAGTCCCTAACTCCTGCACCAATGTAGCTCACCTGGTCTGTGACTGTGGAGCCCCAGTGGGGAACAAATGTCACAGGCTGGGCAATTGATAGAATTTAATTGCAGGTTGGGCCGCCTTTCTCTTGTTTTATGTGCAATATGATGAACAACTTTACACCGTACTGATGTTTCCTACTTTAGCCATATCACAGTTAATTCATTACATAATTTAGTGAATAAAGTTTGTCTTTTTTTAATGTCTTAAAAATGAATTAAATTCAATGATGAGAAGCCAGTCAGGGGCAAGTATATAGAGAGGAAACAGAGTGAAAGGCATGCCAATCCCATAGACTACAAGCAGTCCTTATCTCCTTGTCACTGCACTTTCCCAGGAGTTGTATAAATATGTATGTGTGATATAATCCTTTAATTTTATTGTTTTAGTCAACAAGAAAAAAATTTGGGAAGTACTTTAGGAATTGAAGAGGTGGCCTCCGACCTTCAGCCACTAATGTTTTGGATGGCTAACTCAATGGAGCTTCTGAATTTTGTCCAAAGAAAAATCCTAGACATGGAAAAGGAGTGGGAGTCAGAAGGTGAGACAAAAGTTCTTTTATTAAGATTTTTTTAAATTAAAACATAAATTAAAAGTAGAGATGAGTGAATCGACATGTTGAATCTGAAGTTTTTGTGACTTGCTTCATGTTCTCTGGATAGCTGTCATTTTTCTCATGTGTAGAGATCCAGAAAAAGGGTGAAAAATATTAATAATATTCACCATGTTGATCGACTGTCCTTCCATCTCAGTCCCCCATCCGTTTCTCTGTTCAGCTCCCTCCGGTCTCTTCTTTACTTCTGAATTGAATGCAACTCCCTCTTATCCATGTTCACCCTATGTAGGGTCATCTTTTAAGCCTCTGAGGTCAAGACTTTCATTGCTGTGGCCTAGTCAGTGCATCATTTTACTCAAGTGATGTCAGAGGTCAACTCAGTGCTAGTTGATCTGATGCTGAGTGAAAATGGATGCAGAACTATAAGAAATATAGAAATAAAGGAAGGGCTAAACGGAGCAGAACTGTGGACCAGATGGAGGATGCTATAGCAGTAAAATTGAGAACTATTTTTTTCACACTATGTTTATTATACTAAGGACCATTGCATTTTTGGACATGGTTTTCATTATTCCTGCCTTTTTTCATTCTAGTTTGTGAGACTATTCCAACAAAATTGGGACTGTTGGAAATCATCTACAATGTTATTCTTCCAGAACATTTTTGAGAATCATGATCTTTTGTGCAAACCAAAAGTTCATTTAATCTAACGAACAGGTGTTTGGACTATGCAATTATTATGAAACTTTTCTCTAATGTCTATGGGGACCTTTAAATTGAAAAACCCTTTTAACCTTTGAAAATATTTGTTGTTTTAAGGTACATCACAAGATGCTTTGCTGTCAAGTGACCTTGAAGCATGTGAGGAGTCTATGGCCCTTCTTGATGAAGTCATTATGTACACATTCCAGCAATGTGTTTACTACTTAACCAAGGTAAAAATAAATAAATAAAAGGATCAGGACCAAAAAGGGGATAGATGGAGTTAGACCACTTTCACACTTGCATATTTTGGTCAATATTTTGCAACAGTGTTTGTTAACCAAAACCAAGAGTTAATCCAACACATGACGTAAGGGGTACGCGTGACTCATGACCGCCTTCTGCTGGCCTAAATAACCAACGCTTTTTTTGACAATGCACTCGACCTAACAACGGAAATTACCCACTATAATGAAGACCCAAATAAATGACAAGATACCAATTTTTGGATTAAATGGCCACAGCAGCCTTTTATTAAACATAAAATACAAACAATTTAACAATATCCACCCAAAGGAGGAGTGGTCCTTGAAGCCTTAAAATAACCACTGCAGATATGCACAATTTTGTAAACTTTTGCCTCCAGGCTTAGTCTTACCTCCAGCCGCTATGCACCAGCTCGGAGGCAGATAGTGACCCGGCCAAACCAACCGATTACCAAGCCCCTTAATCATCCCTTCCACGGGATGATCTACCACATCCACTCAAAATCCACTCAGGGGGAGTCCAGGACTACTAGAGATCCCCCCCCTACAATCCACCATTCCCCCTTACCACCAACTTCGAGGACCTCCCTCCCCTGCCACAAACATAAATGTTTTGACCCCTCAAACATTTACAGTATGTCCTGCCACACGTTTAAACCCATTTCAATACCTTCCTGAATGGCCAGACACCACATGTCGGTGCCGATCGCATTCAAATGGATGCCATTCGCCCTCCAAAATTCTCCCATTCCTGATTCCAAATTCACATGGCACACTACCACAGCCCCATTTCTTGCCATGAAGCAAGATACTGCCCTATTCACTTTTATCCTTGCCTTATTTATCTTTTCAATAGAACGTGCCCCACGCCACACCTTCCTAGGGATAATATCAGACCAAATAACTAGAACCTTCAGAAACAATGCCCACAGCATTAACATATGAAATTTAACATCATTTATCAACTCCCTACAGGGCCTCTTGCCAAATCATTCCCTCCCAGGTGAACTACCACTATATCCGGTGCCCGATCTAAACGTACAAACTGGTGAAACTCCGGTAAAAATTGACTCCAAACAATCCCACGCTTTCCAATCCAATGCAGAATAGCTGTCTCTCACGGGAATTCCAGCTGCTGCCAGTCAGGTCGAATCTCTGCTCTGAGTGTTGCCCAAAAGTTGAAAGAATGGCCCATAATCCACACCAGCCGGTGCCCGCAGCCTGAAACAAATAACAAAATCATTAAGCTACAACTAACCTAAACACAATCAATCATCAGGCTAGATTCGGGCGGATGTAATATCTGAACCTCCTTGACTCCCACTGCCCAATTCTCTTGACCACATCTTCTCCCAGGCCCCTCTTGGCCGCCTCTGTCGCTGCACCGATCCTAAATGAATGCCCACTGTAATCCACCGGCGATACCCCCCTGACACCAGACATTGTTTAAACACAGCAATAAACTGAAAACGGGATAAAAATGAACCGTCTTCATGAGCCAAAAAGGGTTAGACAAAATCCCGCCACGTCTCATAAAATCATTTACACATAAAACTGGACACATAGGAGAACCCTCTACCTTGAACAACACTACTTTACAACCTTTTCTTTGAACATCTGTTTTAGAAGATCGAAGAAACACTACCACTCTATCACTATATACATCCACATCTTCCCTCAACATGCCTCCTTTTTTATCTTGGAGGGGCTAATCAATTCCCCCAATCGAAAAGCTCCAAAGAAAGCTAGCGCAAAAGCCGCCTTAAAGAGATCCACCTCCCACCATGATAAGCACACTGTTGATAGCTGATTACCTAAAATCAGTAATACCTCATAGGAACCAGGCGTCTCTTATCCATTACCAACCAACCCTTTCTCCACCCTTTTAATGTTTGAATCACCAAAAAGGATTTTGTAACATCTCTAAAGCCTCTAGCTTTAAAACCAAGTGCAAGACCTGCTAATAACTTATTCAATTTTGACACTGACCAACCCGCTTCCTTACAATGTCCGATCAACAACAGCAATCTGCTCTCGTCCTGTAGACCTTCGCCTTAAGACACAATCCAGTCCTCCCAAATACCCCACGCCTGCTCATATTGCCTCCAGGACCTAAACGACAACGAGTTTGCAAGCAAATGATCTACTGTATGCCAGGAAGGTTCCACAATTCCATTGGACATTCCAAGCCTTTTGAATCCGCTTGAGGTGCAGCTTTCGAAAACGGTCCCTCTGCAGATGAGAAAGAGCAACAATGATAGGGTTAAATGCCATCGGCCTGACTTCTGCCTCAATCCACAGATTGAGCGATAACCCCAAAAACACCAAACGGTGTATTTTTACCAACACCGGGGAAGCTACTGATAATTAATTTATCGCAGCCACTACGCCCCCCGCCACACATGGAAAACGGATCTTCCTATTTTGAACTCTTTTGCCCCACAAAGATAGCGCAACAACAATTGGAAACAAATGAAGCAAAACCCGATTCACTAACCATCCCTGCTCTCTCCAGAAACTGGGCCATTCCGTCACCAACTGCCCTGAAAAAACAAACCAAAGCCGCGTTCATCCACTACAGTAATGAGCAAACCCAAAGTATCAGCATCCACTAATGGAGTGATCCAGATACATTTTCCGTTATAATTCTCCAAAAATTCCACCCAAACTGCCAAATCTTCACGCAGTTCTTTTTTTAATCTGATAAAATGAACCGGAGATTTGACGCTCGTGGTTGCTAATGATAACCTCCGGCAAAAAGCCCAACCCATTGGCGCAATCCGGAAAGCGAAATTAAACTTGCCCAGCAAAGATTGTAGGCAATAATGAAAGGTGCAGAGCATTCTATATGGCACAGCTTTCTATGGAACATCTATGGGGCAATAATGAACGGTATGGAGCATCTATTTTTATTTTTGAAATTCACCGGTAGCTGCTGCATTTCCTACCCTAGGCTTATACTCGAGTCAATAAGTTTTCTCAGTTTTTTGTGGCAAAATTAGGGGGGTCGGCTTATACTCGGGTCGGCTTATACTCAAGTATATATGGTAATACCACAAACACGATGGGAGTGTCTTGCAGATGGAGTTCAGAGACTGATAGAAATCGTATGCATAGATGGTATAACTCGCAATCCTTTGCCATATATGAATGATCATTTTGCTGTTGTCGAGGATTGGAAGGGGCCAGATGCTGCAGTGATGACAGTACTGATGAAAAATAAGTTCATAGAAGGTGCCCCAGGTGCTTACAAATCTCCATTATTCACCATGTTCAGTGCCTCATGGGAAACTCCACTAATGTATATACAGCATGCAGTTTAATCTCCCAGTTATCTTTTCTAGAAAAATCAAAAGTGTCAAGAAATTGCACAGTAGACAGAGTAGAACAAGAGAGGAGGAAAGGTGATAATATCCAAGTTAGAAAAAGCAGAAAGGAGCTGTTTTGTGACCTGATAGCTAGTGAAGTTCCATTTCAGGACATAGATGGCATTTCTACACGTAACTTGTTCAGAAGATGGCAGGATCTGAGCAGAAAAGGCACATTGAAAATCGCCAGGCCCAGAAGGGTGGTGACAAATGAGATAGGAGGTTGGAAGGATAGAGGTGGGACACCTGATAACAAAGTCACTACTGCACCCGCCCCTTTGACTCCTCCAATACCATGCCTGTATTCTCTCCTGGACTAATTAGATAAAAGTTGTGGAACATTCCATGAGACTTGTGTTTGAACAGTTTTGTCATTTGTTGATGAGTAAGATGACTAAAGATGTTTGTTTTTGTTTTAATAGTTTGTACCAAGAGAAATATCCTGTGAGCATACTATTATGTATGCGCTGGCTGAAATGATGAATTGAGTTTGGTCTTGGTGATGCATAAATATGCATTTGTAATGTGAGGGTTTTTAATGCCTTCCAATTGACAGTCCGCTGTCATTTGGTGCTAGACCTTGGTGTTTTTAAATGGCAAAAGACCATAACAGATGCAAGATGACTGTATGTGGAAGCCATTGTGAAAGAGACATACAAGGAAAAGATTGTGTTAAAATTACAGGCAATGATTAGTTAGATGACAAATAATATTATGGGGGTTGACTGAAGTAATAGATGACTTGACTAATTTGTTACATGTTTGTCACTGTATGTTGTTTGTGCATACCCCTGTTTTTGTCATGGATATCCTTTGTTTAAATTGGTTCATAGCTAGTGTTGAGCATTCCGATACCGCAAGTATCGGGTATCGGCCGATATTTACGGTATCGGAATTCCGATTCCGAGTTCCGATATTTTTGCGATATCGGGAATCGGTATCGTGATCCATATTCATGTGTAAAATAAAGAATAAAAGTAAAAAATATTGATATACTCACCCTCGGACGCGCCCTGGTTGAAACCGCTGTAAACGGCAGTCTCCCCTCCTAAGAATGAGCGAGTGAAGGACCTGCGATGACGTCGCAGCTTGTGATTGGTCGCGTGAGCGGTCACATGAGCGGTCACGCGACCAATCACAAGCCGCAACGTCATCGAAGATCCTTCACCCTGCATTCTTAGGAACAGAGGCTGCCGGTTACACCTCTTATAGCCAGGGGCCGTCGGAGGGGTGAGTATATCCATATTTTTTTTATTTGTATTCTTTATTTTTTACATGAATATGGATCCCAGGGCCTGAAGGAGAGTTTCCTCTCCTTCAGACCCTGGGAACAATTACAGGATACCTTCCGATATTTGTGTCCCTGTTGTGAATTCTGTGGCAGAGCTCCCTCCTGTGGTCACAAGTGGTACTTCGGCTGATTCTCTCTGTGAGCTTCCTTTGGTGGAGGAAAGTGGTACTGCGGCTTCTGAGTTTCCTTCCTCAGGTGATGTGGTGAAGTCGTTAAATAGAGCAGCACCTAACTCCACCTAGTGCTTTGATCCTGGCCTCCAGTCAATGTTCTAGTATTGGACCGGTTTCCTCCTGGATCGTTCCTGTGGCCTGCTGCTCTGCATTGCTAAGTTCCGCTTTTGCTTTTTGTTTGCTGTTTTTTTCTGTCCAGCTTGCTTATTTGTTTTCTCGTGCTTGCTGGAAGCTCTGGGACGCAGAGGGTGTACCTCCGTGCCGTTAGTTCGGTACGGAGGGTCTTTTTGCCCCCTTTGCGTGGTTGTTTGTAGGGTTTTGTGTTGACCGCAAAGTTACCTTTCCTATCCTCGCTCTGTTCAGAAAGTCGGGCCTCACTTTGCTAAATCTATTTCATCTCTACGTTTGTCTTTTCATCTTAACTCACAGTCATATGTGGGGGCTGCCGTTTCCTTTGGGGTATTTCTCTGAGGCAAGGTAGGCTTATTTTCTATCTTCAGGCTAGCTAGTTTCTCAGGCTGTGCCGAGTTGCATAGGGAGCGTTAGGTGCAATCCACGGCTGCCTTTAGTGTGGTTGGAGAGGATTAGGGATTGCGGTCAGCAGAGTTTCCACGTCTCAGAGCTCGTTCTATGTTTTGGGGTTATTGTCAGGTCACTGTATGTGCTCTGACTCCTATGTCCATTGTGGTACTGAATTACCAGATCATGACAGTACTGGAGGCCAAAAGTACTAATGATTCTCAATAGAGGGAAAAAGAAGTTCTGAGACCATTTTTTTTTCTCTGCACTGTGTTTTGCCTTTTTTTTCCCCTAGACATTTGGGTGGTTCAGGACACAGGTGTGGACATGGACATTCAGGGTCTGTGCTCTTCAATGGATAATCTCGTTATAAATGTACAAAAGATTCAAGATTTGGTGGTTCAGAAGCCTATGTTAGAACCAAGAATTCCTATTCCTGATTTGTTTTATGGTGATAGAGCCAAGTTTGTGAATTTCAAAAATAATTGCAAACTGTTTCTGGCCTTGAAACCTCGCTCCTCTGGTGACCCAGTTCAACAAGTGAGAATTATTATTTCTTTTTTGCGTGGCGACCCTCAAGACTGGGCATTTTCCCTTGCGCCAGGAGATCCTGCATTGAGTAATGTTGATGCGTTTTTCCTGGCGCTCGGATTGCTGTACGATGAGCCTAATTCAGTGGATCAGGCAGAGAAAAATTTGCTGGCTCTGTGTCAGGGTCAGGATGAGATAGAGGTATATTGTCAGAAATTTAGAAAGTGGTCCGTACTCACTCAATGGAGTGAAGGTGCGCTCGCAGCTATTTTCAGAAAAGGTCTCTCTGAAGCCCTTAAGGATGTCATGGTGGGATTTCCTATGCCTGCTGGTCTGAATGAGTCTATGTCTTTGGCCATTCAGATCGGTCGACGCTTGCGTGAGCGTAAATCTGTGCACCATTTGGCGGTTTTACCTGAGCTTAAACCTGAGCCTATGCAGTGCGATAGGACTTTGACCAGAGTTGAACGGCAAGAACACAGACGTCTGAATGGGCTGTGTTTCTACTGTGGTGATTCCACTCATGCTATCTCTGATTGTCCTAAGTGCACTAAGCGGTTCGCTAGGTCTGCCACCATTGGTACGGTGCAGTCGAAATTTCTTCTGTCCGTTACCTTGATCTGCTCCTTGTCATCGTATTCTGTCATGGCATTTGTGGATTCAGGCGCTGCCCTGAATTTGATGGACTTGGAGTATGCTAGGCGTTGTGGGTTTTTCTTGGAGCCCTTGCAGTGTCCTATTCCATTGAGAGGAATTGATGCTACGCCTTTGGCCAAGAATAAGCCTCAGTACTGGACCCAGCTGACCATGTGCATGGCTCCTGCACATCAGGAGGTTATTCGCTTTCTGGTGTTGCATAATCTGCATAATGTGGTCGTGTTGGGGTTGCCATGGCTACAAGTCCATAATCCAGTATTAGATTGGAAATCCATGTCTGTGTCCAGCTGGGGTTGTCAGGGGGTACATGGTGATGTCCCATTTCTGACTATTTCATCATCCACCCCTTCTGAGGTTCCAGAGTTCTTGTCTGATTACCGGGATGTATTTGATGAGCCCAAGTCCGATACCCTACCTCCGCATAGGGATTGTGATTGTGCTATCGATTTGATTCCTGGTAGTAAATTCCCAAAAGGTCGACTGTTTAATTTATCTGTGCCTGAGCACGCCGCTATGCGGAGTTATGTTAAGGAGTCCTTGGAGAAGGGGCATATTCGCCCGTCATCGTCGCCATTAGGAGCAGGGTTCTTTTTTGTAGCCAAGAAGGATGGTTCACTGAGACCTTGTATAGATTACCGCCTTCTAAATAAGATCACGGTTAAATTTCAGTACCCCTTGCCGTTGTTATCTGATTTGTTTGCTCGGATTAAGGGGGCTAGTTGGTTCACCAAGATAGATCTTCGGGGTGCGTATAATCTTGTGCGTATTAAGCGAGGCGATAAATGGAAAACTGCATTTAATACGCCCGAGGGCCATTTTGAGTATCTAGTAATGCCATTCGGACTTGCCAATGCTCCATCAGTGTTTCAGTCCTTTATGCATGACATCTTCCGAGAGTACCGGGATAAATTCCTGATTGTGTACTTGGATGACATTTTGATCTTTTCGGATGATTGGGAATCTCATGTGAAGCAGGTCAGAACGGTGTTCCAGGTCCTGCGTGCTAATTCTTTGTTTGTGAAGGGATCAAAGTGTCTCTTTGGTGTTCAGAAGGTTTCATTTTTGGGGTTCATCTTTTCCCCTTCTACTATCGAGATGGACCCTGTTAAGGTCCAAGCCATCCATGATTGGACTCAGCCGACATCTCTGAAAAGTCTGCAAAAGTTTCTGGGCTTTGCTAATTTTTATCGTCGCTTCATCTGCAATTTTTCTAGTATTGCTAAACCATTGACCGATTTAACCAAGAAGGGTGCTGATGTGGTCAATTGGTCTTCTGCTGCTGTGGAAGCTTTTCAAGAGTTGAAGCGTCGTTTTTCTTCTGCCCCTGTGTTGTGTCAACCAGATGTTTCGCTTCCGTTCCAGGTCGAGGTTGATGCTTCTGAGATTGGAGCAGGGGCTGTTTTGTCGCAGAGAAGTTCTGATTGCTCGGTGATGAAACCATGCGCCTTCTTTTCCAGGAAGTTTTCGCCTGCTGAGCGAAATTATGATGTGGGTAATCGAGAGTTGCTGGCCATGAAGTGGGCATTCGAGGAGTGGCGTCATTGGCTTGAAAGAGCTAAGCATCGTGTGGTGGTCTTGACTGATCATAAGAACTTGACTTATCTCGATTCTGCCAAGCGGTTGAATCCTAGACAGGCTCGTTGGTCGCTGTTTTTTGCCCGTTTTGACTTTGTGATTTCGTACCTTCCGGGCTCTAAAAATGTGAAGGCGGATGCTCTGTCCAGGAGTTTTGTGCCCGACTCTCCGGGTTTATCTGAGCCGGCGGGTATCCTCAAAGAGGGAGTAATTGTGTCTGCCATCTCCCCTGATTTGCGGCGGGTGCTGCAAAAATTTCAGGCTAATAAACCTGATCGTTGCCCAGCGGAGAAACTGTTTGTCCCTGATAGGTGGACGAATAAAGTTATCTCTGAGGTTCATTGTTCGGTGTTGGCTGGTCATCCTGGAATCTTTGGTACCAGAGAGTTAGTGGCTAGATCCTTTTGGTGGCCATCTCTGTCGCGGGATGTGCGTACTTTTGTGCAGTCCTCTGGGATTTGTGCTCGGGCTAAGCCCTGCTGTTCTCGTGCCAGTGGGTTGCTTTTGCCCTTGCCGGTCCCGAAGAGGCCTTGGACACATATCTCTATGGATTTTATTTCAGATCTTCCCATCTCTCAAAAGATGTCAGTCATTTGGGTGGTCTGTGATCGCTTCTCTAAGATGGTCCATTTGGTACCCTTGTCTAAATTACCTTCCTCCTCTGATTTGGTGCCATTGTTCTTCCAGCATGTGGTTCGTTTACATGGCATTCCAGAGAATATCGTTTCTGACAGAGGATCCCAGTTTGTTTCGAGGTTTTGGCGAGCCTTTTGTGGTAGGATGGGCATTGACTTGTCTTTTTCCTCGGCTTTTCATCCTCAGACTAATGGCCAGACCGAACGAACCAATCAGACCTTGGAAACATATCTGAGATGCTTTGTTTCTGCTGATCAGGATGACTGGGTGTCCTTTTTGCCTTTGGCTGAGTTCGCCCTTAATAATCGGGCCAGCTCGGCTACCTTGGTTTTGCCGTTTTTCTGCAACTCTGGGTTCCATCCTCGTTTCTCTTCAGGGCAGGTTGAGTCTTCGGACTGTCCTGGTGTGGATACTATGGTGGACAGGTTGCAGCAGATTTGGACTCATGTAGTGGACAATTTGACCTTGTCCCAGGAGAAGGCTCAACGTTTCGCTAATCGCAGACGCTGTGTGGGTCCCCGACTTCGTGTTGGGGATTTGGTTTGGTTATCTTCTCGTCATATTCCTATGAAGGTTTCCTCTCCTAAGTTTAAACCTCGTTTCATTGGTCCGTATAGGATTTCTGAGGTTCTTAATCCTGTGTCTTTTCGTCTGACCCTTCCAGATTCTTTTTCCATATATAACGTATTCCATAGGTCATTGTTGCGGAGATACGTGGCACCTATGGTTCTATCTGTTGATCCTCCTGCCCCGGTTTTGGTGGAGGGGGAGTTGGAGTATATTGTGGGGAAGATTTTGGATTCTCGTGTTTCAAGACGGAAAATCCAGTATCTGGTTAAGTGGAAGGGTTATGCTCAGGAAGATAATTCCTGGGTCTTTGCCTCTGATGTCCATGCTCCCGATCTTGTTCGTGCCTTTCATATGGCTCATCCTGGTCGTCCTGGGGGCTCTGGTGAGGGTTTGGTGACCCCTCCTCAAGGGGGGGTACTGTTGTGAATTCTGTGGCAGAGCTCCCTCCTGTGGTCACAAGTGGTACTTCGGCTGATTCGCTCTGTGAGCTTCCGTTGGTGGAGGAAAGTGGTACTGCGGCTTCTGAGTTTCCTTCCTCAGGTGATGTGGTGAAGTCGTTAGGTGCTGCTCTATTTAACTCCACCTAGTGCTTTGATCCTGGCCTCCAGTCAATGTTCTAGTATTGGACCTGTTTCCTCCTGGATCGTTCCTGTGGCCTGCTGCTCTGCATAGCTAAGTTCCGCTTTTGCTTTTTGTTTGCTGTTTTTTTCTGTTCAGCTTGCTTATTTGTTTTCTCGTGCTTGCTGGAAGCTCTGGGACGCAGAGGGTGTACCTCCGTGCCGTTAGTTCGGTACGGAGGGTCTTTTTGCCCCCTTTGCGTGGTTGTTTGTAGGGTTTTGTGTTGACCGCAAAGTTACCTTTCCTATCCTCGCTCTGTTCAGAAAGTCGGGCCTCACTTTGCTAAATCTATTTCATCTCTACGTTTGTCTTTTCATCTTAACTCACAGTCATTATATGTGGGGGCTGCCTTTTCCTTTGGGGTATTTCTCTGAGGCAAGGTAGGCTTATTTTCTATCTTCAGGCTAGCTAGTTTCTCAGGCTGTGCCGAGTTGCATAGGGAGCGTTAGGCGCAATCCACGGCTGCCTTTAGTGTGGTTGGAGAGGATTAGGGATTGCGGTCAGCAGAGTTTCCACGTCTCAGTGCTCGTTCTATGTTTTTGGGTTATTGTCAGGTCACTGTATGTGCTCTCACTCCTATGTCCATTGTGGTACTGAATTACCAGATCATGTTATGTCCCATTGACTTGTATTGGTATCGGATATCGGTATCGGCGATATCCGATATTTTTCAGATATCGGCCGATACAATCCAATACCGATACTTTCAAATATCGGAAGGTATCGCTCAACACTATTCATAGCCAAAGAGAAAATCCACGTGGTATTTTTGTATTTTTAATTGGTAATTTTGTATTTTTTAATGAGCTCATTCTTTCAATTTTGTTTTGCACAGTGATTAGTTGTTTTTTTTTTTTTTTTTTTTTTTTTTTTTAAAGGGAACAATTTTCTCCTTTCAGCCCACCAAAAGTTGGATTGGGGAGTGGGGGTGTAAATTAACCGTTTATTTGTTTGCAGGAATTGAAAGAAGAGACCTTAGGTACCTTCACATATAACTATATCGTTAAGGATATCGTTGCAGTGTCACGCTTTTTGTGACGTAGCAACGATCCCGCTAACGATCTCGTTATGTGTGACAGCGACGAACGATCAGGCCCCTGCTGGGAAATCGTTGGTCGTGGGGAATGATCAGGACCTTTTTTTGGTTGCTGACCACCCGCTGTCATCGCTGGATCGGCGTGTGTGATGCCGATCCAGCGATGTGTTCACTTGTAACCAGGGTAAACATCGGGTTACTAAATGCAGGGCCGCGCTTAGTAACCCGATATTTACCCTGGTTACCATTGTAAAAGTAAAAAAATAAAAACAGTACATACTCACATTCTGATGTCTGTCACGTCCCCCGGCATCCACAGGGTTAAAACTGCTTTCGGCAGGAGCGCTGCTAATGCACGCGCTTCGGCTGAGAGCTTCCCTGCACTGACTGTCAGTGCCAGCAGTAACAGCGGTGATGTCACCGCTGTGCTCTGCTTTACGGCCGGCACTGACACAGTCAGTGCAGGGAAGCTGTCAGCCGGAGCGCTTGCATTAGCAGCGCTCCTGCCGAAAGCAGTTTTAACCCTGTGGACGCCGGGGCTCGTATCGCTGGTCGTGATCGTTGGTAAATCGTTTAGTGTAACGGTACCTCTTGGCCATCTGATTACCATTTGTGAACTGTAAATAGTTTTTGTCTCTTCTGAACTCAAACAGGGATCCATTTAAATTTAGAAGTGATTTCTTTTATTTTTTGAGTATTTCAGATTTTTATATTTTTGGGAGTTCCTGCGTATATTTGATTTTTGAAAAATGTATATGTTAAATAAGAAATGATTTAAGTGAATGTTTATTAATATCAGTTTTGTTCTTGATTTGCATCTACACTTCACTATAGTATTAGCATGCAATACACATGTGTGGGTTACCCAAAGTGTGATTTTCTCTTATTATATTTAAATAAGAAACCACTGTGTACTGAATGAATGCATTGCTGAAATCAGGGACATTGTATGGATGTAATGTGCTTGTTATTGATGGAAATAATTAATTTGTTAAAATTCGGTCAAAAGCATTTTTGGTTTGGGTTATGTTTTTTTAATGAAAAATGTGGAAACATTTAATTACTGATTTTGATTTTGAGTATTAACATAATTTAGAAATTTTGATTGACAGTATTATACTAGAAATGATGATTATTATGCAAATTTGTTTGATATAAATTTGATGCATTTAATAACTGTGTTTGATATTTTTGGAGCTATGATATATATATATGATAGCTATGTATAAGTCATGATATGGATCTGGACCCCGAGAGCGCCATAGGCTATGTTGTGAAGCGAAATTTTAACCCTGCGCGTTCCAATTCACCAAACAATTTTGCCCCTATCTACATAATGGGGAAAAAGTGAAAGGAAAAGTGTTGGAGGCGTCGCAGCTACAGCCACAAAATTTTGCACAGTCACACTTCTGGACCCTGAGAGCATCATAGGCTATGTTGTGAGGTGAAATTTTAACCCCGCGCTTTCCTATTCACCAAACAATTTTGCCCCTATCTACATAATAGGGAAAAAGTGAAAGGAAAAGTGTGGGAGGCAAATTGACAGCTGCCAGATGTGAACAAAGGGGACTTAAAGAGTGAGAGCGATGGCGCCAAAGAGTATATACTGTACAGTTGCTAAGGATATGCATACATGGGATACTCACCACACACGGGGATATGAACACACAAAAGGCGCCACAAACTACCACGTGCTTGAACACATATACCACCCTCAGCACACATTTCACCACACATGCACCAACCTCGCCACATAACAGTCGAAACACCAAAGTCGCCCCTCAAAACTCGCCATGCGCAAAACTCGCCACATGCAAAACTAGGCTCACGCAAAACTCGCCACACGTGCAAAACTCACCTCATGGAAAACTCGCCACATGCAAAACTTGCACACGCGGAAAAATTGCCACATGCACAAAAGTTGCAACACATACAAAAGTTGCCTCACACAAAACTTGCACATACTCAAAACACACCACACCTAAAACTCGCCACGCGCAAAACTCGCCATGCGCAAAACTTGCTGCACACAACTTGCTACACTAACCTGTCACATGCAACTCGACACACAAAAAGTTGCTACACGCATGTTGCCACACAAAACTCATCTCACAAAAGTCGCTACATGCATGTCGCCACATGCAACTCAACACACACAACTTGACACATGAAACTCGCCCTAAAACACACACAAGTCTGGTATTATCCTTCAAAAACAAAAATCTGATTAATAAGCAGACAAACTACAAGAGCAACAAATGTACCATATAGGAAATACGGCAGCTGTCAGTCACATGACCTGTCTATTATGTGTATGTGTGAGCTAATATATACTGCCAGGGGGGAGGGCTTCCTGTTGGCTGGGGATTTATGAGGCTGCCAATTTAGCTTACAAATACTGAGGTAAAAATACTGACAAAATAACGTGTGAACGCGGTCTAATACAGGAGGAGTTAACTTACAGATATATACTACAGTCATGGCCAAAAGTATTAACACCCCTGCAATTCTGTCAGATAATACTCGGTTTCTTCCTGAAAATGATTGCAATCACAAATTCTTTGGTATTATTATCTTCATTTAATTTGTCTTAAATGAAAAAAACACAAAAATAATTGTCCTAAAGCCAAATTGGATATAATTCCGCATCAAACATAAAAAAGGGGGTGGACAAAAGTATTCACACCTTTCGAAAAATCATGTGATGCTTCTCTAATTTGTGTAATTAACAGCACCTGTAACTTACCTGTGGCACCTAACAGGTGTTGGCAATAACTAAATCACACTTGCAGCCAGTTGACATGGATTAAAGTTGACTCAACCTCTGTCCTGTGTCATTGTGTGTACCACATTGAGCATGGAGAAAAGAAAGAAGACCAAAGAACTGTCTGAGGACTTGAGAAACCAAATTGTGAGGAAGCATGAGCAATCTCAAGGCTACAAGTCCATCTCCAAAGACCTGAATGTTCCTGTGTCTACCGTGCGCAGTGTCATCAAGAAGTTTAAAGCCCATGGCACTGTGGCTAACCTCCCTAGATGTGGACGGAAAAGAAAAATTGACAAGAGATTTCAACGCAAGATTGTGTGGATGTTGGATAAAGAACCTATACTCACATCCAAACAAGTTCAAGCTGTCCTGCAGTCCGAGGGTACAACAGTGTCAACCCGTACTATCCGTTGGCATTTGAATGAAAAGGGACTGTATGGTAGGAGACCCAGGAAGACCCCACTTCTTACCCCGAGACATAAAAAAGCCAGGCTGGAGTTTGCCAAAACTTACCGGAAACAGCCTAAAATGTTTTGGAAGAATGTTCTCTGGTCAGATGACACAAAAGTAGAGCTTTTTGGGCAAAGGCATCAACATAGAGTTTACAGGAGAAAAAAAGAGGCATTCAAAGAAAAGAACACGGTCTCTACAGTCAAACATGGCGGAGGTTCCCTGATGTTTTGGTGTTTCTTTGCTGCCTCTGGCACTGGACTGCTTGACCGTGTGCATCGCATTATGAAGTCTGAAGACTACCAACAAATGTTGCAGCATAATGCAGGGCCCAGTGTGAAAAAGCTGGGTCTCCCTCAGAGGTCATGGGTCTTCCAGCAGGACAATGACCCAAAACACACTTCAAAAAGCACTAGAAAATGGTTTGAGAGAAAGCACTGGAGACTTCTAAGGTGGCCAGCAATGAGTCCAGACCTGAATCCCATAGAACACCTGTGGAGAGATGTAAAAATGGCAGTTTTGAGAAGGCACCCTTCAAATATCAGGGACCTGGAGCAGTTTGCCAAAGAAGAATGGTCTAAAATTCCAGCAGAGCATTGTAAGAAACTCATTGATGGTTACCGGAAGCAGTTGGTCGCAGTTATTTTGGCTAAAGGTTGTGCAACCAAGTATTAGGCTGAGGGTGCCAATACTTTTGTCTGGCCCATTTTTGGAGTTTTGTGTGAAATGATCAATGTTTTGCTTTTTGCTTCATTCTCTTTTGTGTTTTTTCATTTAAGACAAATTAAATGAAGATAATAATACCAAAGAATTTGTGATTGCAATCATTTTTAGGAAGTAACTGAGTATTATCTGACAGAATTGCAGGGGTGTTAATACTTTTGGCCATGACTGTATATATAGGAGGAGATGACACAGGTATATACTATATACAGGAGGAGATGACACACAGGTATATACTATATACAGGAGGAGATGACACACAGGTATATACTATATACAGGAGGAGATGACACGCAGGTATATACTATATACAGGAGCAGATGACACACAGGTATATACTATATACAGGAGCAGATTATTATTATTATTATACATTTTTATAGCGCCATTTATTCCATGGCGCTTTACATGTGAATACGGGGCAAATATAGACAAATACATTAAACATGAGCAGATAACAAGGCACACGAGTACATAAGGAGGGAGGACCCTGCCCGCGAGGGCTCACAGTCTGCAGGGGGTGGGTGAGGATACACTAGGAGAGGGAAGAGCTGGCTGTGCGGCTGTTCAGTAGGTTGAGGATCACTGCAGGCTGTAGGCTTGTCGGAAGAGATGAGTCTTCAGGTTCTTTTTGAAGGTTTCTATGGTAGGCGCAAGTCTGATGTGTTGGGGTAGAGAGTTCCAGAGTATGGGGGAAGCACGGGAGAAGTCTTGGATGCGGTTATGGGAAGAAGAGATGAGAGGGGAGTAGAGAAGGAGGTCTTGGGAGGATCGGAGGTCGCGTGTAGGTAGGTACCGGGAGACCATGTCACAGATGTATGGAGGAAAAAGAATAAATAGCGGCTGACAGCACTCTATATCGGAGCGCCCGTTCACCATCCAGGGAACCGTCCCGGATCCAATGTAGTCAGAGAAACGTAGAAAGAACAGCGCTCCATCCGGGTGTAGAATTTCTTAGAACAAATTTATTAAAGCCATAATCAAATTGTATGGAGGAGACAGGTTGTGGATGGCTTTGTATGTCAGTGTGAGGGTTTTGAACTGGAGTCTCTGGGCGATAGGAAGCCAGTGAAGAGCTTGACACAGGGGAGAGGCTGGGGAATAGCGGGGGGACAGGTGGATTAGTCAGGCAGCAGAGTGTAGGATGGATTGGAGTGGTGCCAGAGTGCTAGAGGGGAGTCCAGAGAGTAGAAGGTTGCAGTAGTCGAGGCGGGAGATGATAAGGGCATGCACTAGCGTTTTTGCAGTGTTGCGGTCAAGGAAAGCACGGATCCGGGAAATATTTTTGAGTTTGAGACGACAGGAGGAGGCAAGGGCTTGGGTATGTGGCTTGAAAGAGAGGGCAGAGTCGAGGATCACCCCGAGGCACCGGGCGTGTGGGACTGGGGATAGTGAGCAGCCATTGACATTGATGGATAGGTCTGGTGGAGGGGTAGAGTGAGATGGGGGAAAGATGATGAATTCTGTTTTGTCCATGTTCAGTTGTAGAAAGCGAGCAGAAAAGAAGGCTGAAATGGCAGACAGACAGTGCGGGATTTTGGTAAGCAAGGAGGAGAGGTCAGGTCCGGAGAGGTAGATCTGCGTGTCGTCAGCGTAGAGATGGTACTGCATACCGTGGGATTCTATGAGCTGTCCCAGGCCGAAAGTGTAGATGGAGAAGAGTAGGGGTCCTAGAACAGAGCCTTGAGGAACACCGACTGACAAGGGGCGAAGTGAGGAGGTGGTGTGGGGGAGGGAGACACTGAATGTTCGGTCTGTCAGATATGACGAGATCCAGGAAAGGGCCAAGTCTGTGATGCCAAGGGATGAGAGGATTTGTAGCAAAAGGGAGTGGTCTACAGTGTCAAAGGCAGAAGACAAGTCCAGGAGAAGGAGGACAGAGTAGTGTCGCTTGCTCCTGGCAGTTAGTAGGTCATTGGTGACTTTAGTTAGGGCAGTTTCAGTTGAGTGATGGGAACGGAAGCCTGATTGTAACCGATCAAAGAGGGAGCAGGAGGAGAAGTGGGAGGACAGTTCAAGATGGACGTGTTGCTCTAGCAATTTGGAGGCATAAGGGAGAAGAGATATTGGGCGATAGCTAGACACAGAGGATGGGTCGAGGGAGGGCTTTTTGAGGATGGGTGTGATCTTGGCATGCTTGAAGGATGAGGGAAAGACACCTGTTGTGAGTGAGAGGTTGAAGAGGTGCGTTAGGGTTGGGATGAAGACCGTGGAAAGGTTAGGGATGAGGTGGGAAGGGAGCGGGTCAAGCGTGCAGGTGGTGAGGTGTGATCTTGACAGGAGGGTGGAGAGCTGATCTTCTGTCATGGTGGAGAAGCTGGTTTTGGAGGAGCAGGGTTGAGCAGCTAAGAGGGGCAGTGGGCGCTGTGGGCCAAAGCTTTCTCTGATCGTATCGATCTTCTGTTTAAAGAAAGAGGCGAAGTCATCAGCAGAAATGAGGGGGGAGGGAGGAGGTGCGGGGGGACGGAGTAGAGAATTGAAAGTGTTGAAAAGCTGTTTAGGGTTGTGGGACAGGGAGGATATGAGGGATGAGAAGTAAGTTTGTTTTGCAGCAGTGAGCGCAGACTTGAAGCTGGCGAGGGACTGCTTGTATGCAGTGAAGTGGTCGGCAGAGTGGGATCGCTTCCATCTCCGCTCAGCAATCCTGGAAGCCCGTCTCAATTCTTTGGTCAGGCTGGTCAGCCAGGGCTGCCTGTTAATTGTACGAGTTTTACTATGCATGAGTGGGGCGGCCGACACACAGGTATATACTATATACAGGAGGAGATGACTTACAGGTATATACTATATACAGGAGGAGATAACACACGTATATACTATACAGCTATACTGTATATTATATACAGGAGGAGATGACACACAGGTATATACTATATACCAGGGGTGTCAAACTGCATTCCTCGAGGGCTGCAAACAGGTCATGTTTTCAGGATTTCCTTGCATTGCACCCTGTGGTCGGCGCTCACAGCACACATGCAATTCTGCTACATAGCAGCGAACAGCAGAGTAGCAGAGTCGATCGAGTTGTGCCTGCTTCTAGCCTCCCATGGAGGCTATTGAAGCATGGCAAAAGTAAAAAAAAAGTAAAAAAAAAAATGTGAAAAAAATAAAAAAAATATAAAAGTTTAAATCACCCCCCTTTCGCCCCAATCAAAATAAATCAATTAAAAAAAAAATCAAATCTACACATATTTGGTATCGCCGCGCTCAGAATCGCCCGATCTATCAATTAAAAAAAAGCATTAACCTGATCGCTAAACAGCGTAGCGAGAAAAAAATTCGAAACGCCAGAATTACGTTTTTTAGGTCGCCGCGACATTGCATTAAAATGCAATAACGGGCGATCAAAAGAACGTATCTGCACCAAAATGCTATCATTAAAAATGTCATCTCAGCACGCAAAAAATAAGCTCTCAACCGACCCCAGATCACGAAAAATGAATACGCTACGAGTATCAGAATATGGCGCAATTTTTTTTTTTTTAGCAAAGTTTGGAATTTTTTTTCACCACTTAGGTAAAAAATAACCTATTCACTTTAGGTGTCTATGAACTCGTACTGACCTGGAGAATCATAATGTCAGGTCAGTTTTAGCATTTAGTGAACCTAGCAAAAAAGCCAAACAAAAAACAAGTGTGGGATTGCACTTTTTTTGCAATTTCACCGCACTTGGAATTTTTTTTCCGTTTTCTAGTACACGACATGCTAAAACCAATGATGTCGTTCAAAAGTACAACTTATCCCGCAAAAAATAAGCCTTCACATGGCCAAATTGACGGAAAAATAAAAAAGTTATGGCTCTGGGAAGGAGGGGAGTGAAAAACGAACGCGGAAAAACGAAAAATCCCAAGGTCATGAAGGGGTTTTAAGCATAGATTTAAATTAATGAAGCTAAAAAGTAATGTGCAAACCGCTGACTCATAAGCAACATAATACATGTTAGGGCTAGCGGAACGTACTGAGTAGAAATAGATGTTTATTATAAATGGTGTGTTCGCAGTCCGGGGTCCACCGTGCAGGAGGAACCTGCTGCTAGTGAATGGTGGCACTGTTTGGCGGTATAGACTAGCTCTGTTACCTCACAGAGCAGCCGCGAGAGGAAAGCACTGTGCCCTGTTAGCCTCAAAGGAGCACAAGCTTACTGCCGAACTGATAGCAGTCAGTGGTTATGCACACACGTAATCTCCTCGCCGGAGGTGCCAGCATTCTAGGGGCTTATTTCAGCCGGGTCCCTGAACACATACATGCATAACCACACTGGCGGAAAGCACATATTAGAGTTGATACTAGCGCATGGCCGTGCGGCCATGCGAGCCTTAAATAGTTGCAGCACGTTTAGGACCTTTCAAAGAAGGACCAATGGACTGCTGCAGTACCTGAGCATGTGACCCTAGATCTCCACTGAGAGATCTTGCCCTGGGCATGCTCAGAATGTGAAAAGCAGGACTTAGCCCCAGAAGCGTCCGCTCGCCGCTGCCCAGCACTGACTTCAATGGCAGAAGCAGGAAATGCAGCAGTAACTCTTAGCACAGAGTCAGACTGAGCGAGACGCTGGGATCGACGTCTCCGCTGAGCAGGCTCCACTGCGGCAGGAGAAGAATGGGAGACCGCAGCGGAGATGGCCCGAGATTTCCCCTGTGCAGAGGCAGGAACTCGACCCCTAACAATACAGTTATCACAATTACCAGATAATAATTTAGACCCATGTGGGTATAATGGTCCATAGAAATTGCAAAAAAAGGCAAAAGGCAAAATGAGGCATGAAGGTAGAGAGACTGCCACTTGAGATACCAATAAACCAGTAAGACCAAATACTTTACCCTATTCTATGGTCATGGTTGCCCCCCCATGTGGCAGAACAGTCAGGCTGTGTAGGTGCTAGACCAAATGTGCCAAAGTGGTTCCGAACCCGTTGAAGTGACAGGTGGGCGCGAAACGGCCGTCGTTCGGCTGCTACTTTTTATACACACCCCCGTGCCGTGAAGATATGTCACAATAAAGTACCTGTTTTGTGAAGACTGGTGAGTGCTGCCAATTTTTTCTGCTTTGCTACATCGTTGATGGTCGCTTCTCTGGCTTGAGCACCCGAGGTCTGCCAGCTGGCTGCAGTTTGAGAGTCTGACGTGTTCCTGGTCTGTGGAGCGGTGGTGCGGTCAGCTGTTTTCTACCCCGTCTTATATAAGAATGCTTTTATTGAAAGCCACCACATACAAAAACCATTAAAAGCATTTAAAAAATACACAACTCCGATTACAATCAAAAGAGTACGGGTCATACAAATGATGTGTATAATACACCAGAGCCCTACATGCCCTACATGCCATAATATTTGATAGTTAACAAACCTCTAAATAGTAGCCCAATGCAAAGATTTGCAGATAAGAATAAATGCAGGCTGGTAGCAATCATGAAATATATACAAAATATACATGCTGCTATCATATAGTAAATTTTAGATATTCAAACCATCCTCTTGTGAGAGGGTTATATGAAATCAGTAAGCTGCAAGGACCTCATTAAGCATAGATTTAAATTAATGAAGCTAACAAGTAATGTGCAAACCGCTGACACATAAGCAACATAATACAGTTATCACAATTACCAGATAATAATTTAGACAAATATGGGTATAATGGTCCATAAAAATTGCAAAAAAAGGCAAAAGGCAAAATGAGGCATGAAGATAGAGAGACTGCCACTTGAGATGCCAATAAACCAGTAAGACCAAATACTTTACCCTATTCTAAGGTCATGGTCGCCCCCCATGTGGCAGAACAGTCAGGCAGAGTAGGTCCTAGACCAAATGTGCCAAAGTGGCTACCAAGTGGCCAAAGTGGCTACCGAGGTGCCAAATTTGCCAAAGTGGCTATCAAGTGGCAAAAGTGGCTACCGAGGTGCCGAATGTGCCAAAGTGGCTACCAAGTGGCAAAGGTGGCCACCGAGGTGCCGATTGTGCTAAGGTGGCTACCAAGTGGCTACCAAGTGGCAAAAGTGGCTACCAAGTAGCAAAAGTGGCTACAGAGGTGCTGAATGTGCGAAAGTGGCTACCAAGTGGCCAAAGTGGCTACCAAGGTGCCGAATGTGCCAAAGTGGCTACCAAGTGGCCAAAGTGGCTACCGAGTGGCCAAAGTGGCTACAGTGGTGTCAAATGTGCAAAAGTGGCTACCGAGTTGCCGAATGTGGCTACTAAGTGGCCAAAGTGGCTACAGAGGTGCCGAATGTGCCAAAGTGGCTACCAAGTGGCCAAAGTGGCTACCGAGGTGCCGAATGTGCCAATGTGCCTACTAAGTGGCCAAAGTGGCTACAGTGGTGCCTTATGTGCCAAAGTGGCTACCAAGTGGCCAAAGTGGCTACCGAGGTGCCAAATGTGCCAAAGTGGCTACCAAGTGGCAAAAGTGGCTACCTAGTGGCCAAAGTGGCTACCGTAGTGCGGAATGTGTCAAAGCGGCTACCAAGTGGCCTAAGTGGCTACCGAGGTACCGAATGTGCCAAAGTGGCTACCAAGTGGACAAAATACCTACCAAGTGGCCAAAGTGACTACTAAGGTGCCGAATGTGTCAAAGTGGCTACCAAGTGGCCAAAGTGCCTACCGAGTTGCTGAATATGCCAAAGTGGCTGCCAAGTGGCCAAAATGGCTACCAAGTGGCCAAAGTGGCTACAGAGGTGCTGAATGTGCCAAAGTGGCTACCAAGTTGCTACCGAGGTGCCGAATGTGCCAAAGTGACTACCAAGTGGCCAAAGTGGCTACCGAGTGGACAAAGTGGCTACAGAGGTGCCAAATGTGCCAAAGTGGCTACCAAGTGGCCAAAGTGGCTACCTATTGGCCAAAGTGGCTACCGAGGTGCAGAATGTGCCAAAGTGGCTACCAAGTGGCTGAAGTGGCTACCGAGGTGCCGAATGTGCCCAAGTGGCTACCAAGTGGACAAAATGACTACCAAGTGGCCAAAGTGGCTACAGTGGTGCCGAATGTGCCAAAGTGGCTACCAAGTGGCCAAAGTGGCTACCAAGGTGCTGAATGTGCCAAAGTAGCTATCAAGTGGCCAAAGTGGCTACCGAGATGCCGAATGTGCCAAAGTGGCTACCAAGTGGCTAAAGTGGCTACCAAGGGGCTGTGTGCACTAAAGTGGCTACCAAGGATTCCTGCATGTCAAAATGGCTACCAAGGGGCCAAAGGAGCCTCAATGAGGAAATCCTGTTTACTGGATTCTACAAACAACTATGATGAGCCTGCCCTTAGCGCATGTGGCCAATTCCGCTATTTTTGATTCACTCCTTTCTTAGCATTTAGACTTGGACTCCCTACACATGAGGACAGTGTGGTCTATGCAATTGCTTACATCTATTTTGGGACTTATATACATTCTACTTTTGGGAGGATGTAACTTATTTACCTGTGTGAGGTTCCTGTCTGGTACCAGTTCGCACGCATGTCATCTAATTTTGTACTTCTATAGGGTTAGTCATTGGTGTGTACTGCCCTCTATACAGTCTGGGCCCCTATCTTCCTCTACCCCGGTTGGGCTTTAACATCATTATGTGTAGGAAACTTTAATCTAGCGACCTGGCAATTTAATAGTTAAGGGGGAAAGGAAAATTACAAGTGGGCTGTAAATCCAATACTGTCTGAATAATAATATTGCTTATTCTGAAACTTTGAAAACTTTTTGTTGTTTACTTTTTACAGACTTTATACGCTGCATTGCCTGCACTATTGGAAAGCAATCCATTCACTGATCCGGGCAGTTTGTCAGATGTAGGCGAATTAAACAATATGCCAGAAGGCACACGTGGCACCCTCGCCATTTATCAAGCTACACTGGAATTAACTCGAGAGTGTGAACTACATCCTGATCTTGTGTCTCAGACTTTTGGCTACCTGTTTTTTTTCTCAAATGCTTCACTGTTTAATACTCTTATGGAAAAAGGTAAAGTTATGCTGCTAATGAAATTGAATGTTTCATTTTATTTTAGGGCAATAAAGCATATATGTCTGATGTATGACAGGATCACAGTGTAATGAAACTTCATGATGACAGGCATAATACACTGCAATATAGAAGTATTGCAAAGTATTATGAGAACTACTAGTTTTAAGGAGTTATTTACATTTCATATATTTATAGCATATCTACAAGTTATCCAACAAATGTAATTTAAATGGTACAGTGGCATGTAAAAGTTTAGGAACCCTTTCTCAAAATTACTGTTATTGTGAACAGTTAAGCAAATTGAAGATAAAACGATCTGCAAAAGACAAAAAGTTAAAGATGACACATTTCCTTTGTATTTTAGGCAAAAAAAATATTGTCATTTTTCATTTTCATTCTAAAAATTGCAAAAAGGAAAATGGACCTAAGCAAAAGTTTGGGAACCCCTGTTGTTTGTGTGCTCAGATAATTTTGCCCAAGGTTTCAGACTTTAGTTAGTGTCATGCCGCCTCCTCCGGCTCCTCCTGACTTACCGGCCTCTGCTGTCTTGCCGGCGTCTGGTGCCGCGGCTGCTTCCACCGACGGGTCCTTCCGTCTCTTCTCCACCCGCCGCTCCGGGCATCACGCTGATTCTCCTGCTTTCCTAGGGGTCCAGTTTCCTTCTTGTGCTGCTTCCTCTTTCGGCGCTGTGTCAGCTCTGGGCATGCGCCTTAGGTCGCGGGCGCGCGCTTCCCGTTTCTTTTAACCCTTCCTGTCTCCTCTCTGATCTGGGCGCTCCAATCAGGTATCAGCCCAGGCTATATCAGGCGGTCTCTCTATCATGGAGGCGCCTGATTCTTTTGTGCATATTGTGCGCAGTTTAGGCCTTGCTCTTGTTCCTAAACGGATCTGTCTGTTTGTTTGCTCCTGTTTACCTGCCTTGTCCATCTGCCTTTCTGTCTTGTCTCCGTGTTTTCCTCCTTTGCCCTGATCTTCCTTCTGTAGTTTCCCCTTGGGTTCCTCCTAGCACTAGCCAGTTCTGTTCACCTATCCTCAGTCCTGCCAGTGGGTCTGTGGACGTCTCCGGAGCCGTCCCTCTTGGTGCCAGCTGTTGTGGTGTTTGACCCCCTTGGGCCTGCTCCTAACGATCCCTGTATAGGGGTCGGCTCTCCCAGGTCCACTCACTTGTGGGGCATCAGCACCGCAACCCAAAGGGTCCACTCTCGTTTCACGTCTACTCCAGACATCACAGTTAGCCTGTTAGGGTTATGGTTTGTTCACTATCATTGTTAGGAAAGGCCAGCTTAATAAAAATCCAGCCTCCTCTATCATTTGTTAAAAAAAACAGCAGCCATGGGTTCTTATAAGCAGTTGCCTAGCACTCTGAAATTGAAAATAGTGGAGGGCCCACGAAGCAGGAAAAGGCTATAATATGATAGCAAAGCATTTTCAAGTTGCCCTTTCCTTATTTTGAAATATAATTATGAAATGGCAATTAAGCAGAACTTCAGAGATCAAGATAAGGTCTGGAAGGCCAAGCAAAATTTCAGTGAGAGCTGCTCGTAGGATTGATAGAAAGGCAAATCAGAACTCCCACTTGACTGCGAAAGACCTTCAGAAATTCAGAAATATTTAGCAGACTCTAAAGTTGTGGTGCATTGTTCTACTGTTCAGAGATACCTCCACAAATATTTCTTTCATGTAAAAGTCATCAGAAAAATACTTCTTCTGTATCATCGCCATAAAATTCAGCCTCACATATATGCAAAAGAACATCTAAAGTCTGATGCATTTTGAAAACAAGTCCTGTGGACGTGGACCCATGAGGTTAAAATAGAACTCTTTGACCACAATGATCAAAAGCTTCTTTCAGGAAAAGAACATCTTGCATGGGGGTGGATCAATCATGCTTTGGGGTTGTGTTGCTGACAATGGCACAGAGAACATTTCATAGTTCGAGGGAAGAATGGATTCAATGAAATTTCAACAAATTCTTGATGCAAACATAACACCATCTGTAAAAAAGCTGAAGTTGAAAGGAGGATGGCTTCTACGAATGGATAATGATCAAAAATACACATCAAAATCCACAATAGACTACCTCAAAAGGCACAAGCTGAAGGTTTTACAATTTCCCTCAAAGTCCCCATATCTGGACATCATTGAAAATCTGTGGCTAAATGTCAAAAAAGCAGTGCATGCAAGACAACCCAGGAGTCTCAAAGAACTAGAAGAATTTTTCAAGGAAGAATGGATGAAAATCCCTCAAACAAAAATTGAAAGAGACTTGGCTGGTTTCAAAAAGCGTTTACAAGCTGTGATACTTTCAAAAGGTGTACAGGTGTTGCTACTAGGTACAACCATGCAAGATGCCCAAAATTTTACATTTGCCCATTTTCAAATCCATATCTTCAGTTACAGCCAATCAAGAGGTGGCCTTGTTATTGAGATAGATGAAGGTCCCATTGTCATGAGCCTCATATTGTGTGGATATTAAATGAATATACAATATGATAATTCCCTTTTTATTATACTTACCCACAGAAAAAATAACATGTCATATATATGACAAAAAAAAGGAAAACACTAGCGCCCTCACTAGTTTGGCTCCAAAAGGTCTACATTTTTATATAGAATTGCATGCCTTTTAAAAATCTTTTATTTTTTATAAAAAAATTTCAATTTCACTTTTTATCATTCTCTCCTTTCCCTTACCCCTACCCTCTTTCCCCTCTTTTCCCACTTCTATCCTTTTACCCCCCTGTTTTATTGAGTTCTCATAATAAAGAAATTTCATATATTATTCATTATCAATTATATTTTACAAAACGTTTCTGACTAAAATAATGAAAATACATGTGGGGGACATAAGTTCATCTATTTGTTGTTATTATGGATAAATTCCATTACCACTTATTCTATTAGCAACACCATGCAGTATGCACTAAGTTTAATATTGGTGGATCGAGGGAGAGCCTTCAACAATTGCTTGAAGAAGAGGCTGAGCGACAGCCTATAAAGCACCATTCTGTACCACCCAGTACAGATGCAGTGATGAAGGGGAACCGTGTATTCCCCGAAACGTGTTGGACAGCTTTTTGGCCTTTCTGAGACTCCGTAGTGCTGTGAAGTCACACACCGTCTCCAGCATTGTCGGCCATCTTCTTCCTGCTGGGTATCCAGGGACGCTAGTGGCCGGAGCACCCCAGGTTCTACATGTGCAGTCCTAATTCCACGCAAGACTAGATGCTCTACTGCAACCCTTGATTTTACCTAGACCCATTTGCAAGTGGGACACCACCAGCAGCAGCACGCATCTCCTCCACTATATCCAAACGTTGCAAATGCATGGTGGTGACTTGATCTTAGCACAAAATTCTATTTGCATTTTTTACTTGCTTTTCAGGCATAATGATCACATATAATTTTTCTCCAAATAAATCCATTTGTATTGAGGTTATATTTCAGTAGTCCATTTAAAATGGGCAAGGCAAGGGACAGGGAAGTGGACGTGATGCTAATGGTGCATGCAGAGGTAGAGTTGAGCGACCTTGACCTTTTTAGAGTCGAGCCGGGTTTCGCGAAACCCGACTATCTCAAAAGTCAGGTCGAGTGAAATCGGCCGATTATGACGTAAAGTCGGGATCGACCGAAACACGAAACCCAATGCAAGTCAATGGGGCAGCATAGTCGGCAGTGAGTGGGGGCCAGGAAAGCACCTAGAGTGCCCATTTTAATGTCAAAACCATCCATTCTTCTTAATGAAGCTTGTCAAGCGTAATTTACCTTATAATAATTGGAAGGCATTTGAAATTGGGGGTCATTTGGCTAAAGTTGTGGTGGGTAGGGCTGGTTCAAGTAATTAGTGGGCCCAGGAAATCTGGACCATGTCACGGCAGTGGAGCAGGGAGAGGTAAGTATTTCAACTTTGCAAGTGCTGTGAACCTGAGCAAGCAGGGGGGGCCCACTCGTTGGCATTGGCACTGGCACAGGGCCCCTCAAAGTACAGCGGTGTGTTTGCACGGCGGGGGCGCCTCCCACCGGCAGCAACACTTTTGCGTACTATGAGAGGCCCTGTGCCAGTGACGTCGCCAACTAGTATTCCTCCCCCCACCTGATGAAGGAACCTGCACTTTCATCTGCACCTTCCTCTTTGTCCCCGTGTAAGGTGGTATGGTATGCGGGAAGAGCAACCTAACTTTCAGCAGGGTCACAATGTTGTTGTGTAGCGTGCACGGGGAATGTTGCGTAATGGGTCAATGTACCAGCAGACTCATCTATCACTGGCTGGGCAATGGGCAGGATGAGGAGGAAACACAGATATAGGCCCAAAGAATAAAGTTGGCTAAATGCAGTTCAAAATTGGTAACACAGGAATAACCAGGGGGCATTGCAGTGGAGGACAACTGGAATGAGAGGCTGACACAAAGAGTAGGCCCAAATCAGTAAGTAGTCGAAATGCAGTTCAAAATTGGCAACCGTAGTAAACAGGCGGCACAGCTTTGTTCAGTGGAGGAGAACAGCAAGGAGTGGCAGACACCGATAGTAGGCCCCAACCCAACTAGTAGGCCAAATGCAGTCTAACATTAACAACTACTTAACGAGCGCCTGAAAACGGAATTTCAGGACAGGAAACCAGGAGAACAGCAAGGAGTGGCAGACACCGATAGTAGGCCCCAAACCAACTAGAACGCCAAATGCAGTTGTTCCGTTTAACCACAATTTAATGAGAGCCTGAAGATAGAAGTTCAGGAAAGGCAACCTGGAGAACACCTTGGAGTGGAACACACCATCTCTCTACACCCCATACCCAATTTGTAGGCCTAATGCAGTGTAGTTTCCAAGAACTACTAAACGAGAGCCGGAAGATCGAAGCTCAGGAAAGGCAACCTGGAGAACACCTTGGGGTGGAACACACCATCTCTCTACACCCCATACCCAATTTGTAGGCCTAATGCAGTGTAGTTTCCAAGAACTACTAAACGAGAGCCGGAAGATCGAAGCTCAGGAAAGGCAACCTGGAGAACACCTTGGAGTGGAACACACCATCTCTCTACACCCCATACCCAATTTGTAGGCCTAATGCAGCGTAGTTTCCAACAACTACTAAACGAGAGCATGAAGATCGAAGCATTGGCGAGGAAACCTGGGGAACACCTTGGAGTGGAACACACCATCTCTCTCCACCCCATACCCAATTTGTAGGCCTAATGCAGCGTAGTTTCCAACAACTACTAAACGAGAGCCGGAAGATCGAAGCTCAGGAAAGGCAACCTGGAGAACACCTTGGAGTGGAACACACCATCTCTCTACACCCCATACCCAATATGTAGGCCTAATGCAGTGTAGTTTCCAAGAACTACTAAACGAGAGCTGGAAGATCGAAGCTCAGGAAAGGCAACCTGGAGAACACCTTGGAGTGGAACACACCATCTCTCTACACCCCATACCCAATTTGTAGGCCTAATGCAGTGTAGTTTCCAAGAACTACTAAACGAGAGCCGGAAGATCGAAGCTCAGGAAAGGCAACCTGGAGAACACCTTGGAGTGGAACACACCATCTCTCTACACCCCATACCCAATTTGTAGGCCTAATGCAGTGTAGTTTCCAACAACTACTAAACGAGAGCCGGAAGATCGAAGCTCAGGAAAGGCAACCTGGAGAACACCTTGGAGTGGAACACACCATCTCTCTACACCCCATACCCAATTTGTAGGCCTAATGCAGCGTAGTTTCCAACAACTACTAAATGAGAGCCGGAAGATCGAAGCTCAGGAAAGGCAACCTGGAGAACACCTTGGAGTGGAACACACCATCTCTCTACACCCCATACCCAATTTGTAGGCCTAATGCAGTGTAGTTTCCAACAACTACTAAACGAGAGCCGGAAGATCGAAGCTCAGGAAAGGCAACCTGGAGAACACCTTGGAGTGGAACACACCATCTCTCTACACCCCATACCCAATTTGTAGGCCTAATGCAGCGTAGTTTCCAAGAACTACTAAACGAGAGCCGGAAGATCGAAGCTCAGGAAAGGCAACCTGGAGAACACCTTGGAGTGGAACACACCATCTCTCTACACCCCATACCCAATTGGTAGGCCTAATGCAGTGTAGTTTCCAACAACTACTAAACGAGAGCCGGAAGATCGAAGCTCAGGAAAGGCAACCTGGGGAACACCTTGGAGTGTAACACACCATCTCTCTCCACCCGATACCCATTTTTTAGGCCTAATGCAGTGTAGTTTTCTACAACTACTAAACGAGAGTCGGAAGACCGAAGCAATGGCAAGGAAACCTGGGGAACACCTTGGAGTGTAACACACCATCTCTCTCCACCCCATACCCAATTTGTAGGCCTAATGCAGCCTAATTTCCAACAACTACTAAACGAGAGCATGAAGATCGAAGCTCAGGAAAGGCAACCTGGGGAACACCTTGGAGTGTAACAAACCCTCTCTCTACACCATGGAAGGGCTGATTCTTAGGAAGGAAGGCTGTCGGAAAGAAGCAGGGCGCGTCCGAGGGTGATTATATTCTTATTTGGTATATACTCACCCTCGGACGCGCCCTGCTTCTTTATTTGTAATGAATGTTTATTTGCAATGTGGTTTTGACTTACTCTATTTTTTTGGTAAATAATGATTTTATTATTTTCATTGTTTTGCATCTTCTTGGCAATAATATAAAGAAGACGCGACAGGACAACACTCGGTGGATGCCATATCTGTGTTTTAAATTGAAAAAAACTTTCAGTTAACTACTTGCAGGAGAAAGTTATTGTAGCTGGTGGCCATTTTTAGTACTGTACCAAATTTTTGTTGTATGTGTTTGTTTTTAATGTTAAAATGTCTGCATTTGATATCTCTCCAGTATTTTCTTTTTTATAAGCAAAATACTTATTTTTATATTTTCTGATGTTGGTTCCAGGGGTACACGGGCAGCAGTGGTGTGGTCAGTGGAGGCCTAGTGGAAGGAGTGACCGCAGACAGGCATCGAAGGCCTAAAATAATAACACATGGCTGTAGGCAATTTTAAATTGGTTCCAGGGGTACACGGGCAGCAGTGGTGTGGTCAGTGGAGGCCTAGTGGAAGGAGTGACCGCAGACAGGCATCGAAGGCCTAAAATAATAACACATGGCTGTAGGCAATTTTAAATTGGTTCCAGGGGTACACGGGCAGCAGTGGCCTGGTCAGTGTAGTAGTAGTGGAAAGAATGGACCGCAGACAGGCATCGAAGGCCTAGAATAAAAAAATTGGGCTGGCTGTAGGCAATTTTAAATTGGTTCCAGGGGTACACGGGCAGCAGTGGTGTGGTCAGTGGAGGCATATTGTAAGGAGTGACCGCAGACAGGCATCGAAGGCCTACAATAATAACAAATGGCTGTAGGCAATTTTAAATTGGTTCCAGGGGTACACGGGCAGCAGTGTCCTGGTCAGTGTAGTAGTAGTGGAAAGAATGGACCGCAGACAGGCATCGAAGGCCTAGAATAAAAAAATTGGGCTGGCTGTAGGCAATTTTAAATTGGTTCCAGGGGTACACGGGCAGCAGTGGTGTGGTCAGTGGAGGCATAGTGGAAGGAGTGACCGCAGACAGGCTTCGAAGGCCTAACATAACAAAAATGTCAATACAATGGTATTGTCAGTGGCAGGCATTGAAGGATGTCAGCGCATAGACTAAACATTGGTGGAGCTGTGAGATAATTTTGCAAGTGGTAGAGCACTGTTTGAGCTGGGGGGGAGGGAACTGTCTTGTGGCCGGCGGTATAGGCCCAGGGCCCCTCATATTACAACGGTGTGTCTGACGTTGGGTGCGCACCACCACCGCCAGAGACACTTTATTGTACTAGGAGGGACCCAGTGGCAGTGCCGTCGACCAAAAGCGGGCACACCCACCTCTTCAGACAAACTGCACTCTCACGGGTGCTGTCGCCAAGTGTCGATACCACGGCCCCGTGAGGGGAGTTTGGCCATTTAGTGAGGTGTAAACATGTCGTATGCTGGACAATCAGGTGCAGAAAATTACGAGATTGGAAAAGGCATTCAGAATAGTCCACAGGCAAGACCTTTTCATAGGAAAGCTAGGTGTCGGCCGGGCAAGGTGGGGCAAAAGATTTCGAAATCCAGTTGTGGTTCATTTTAATGAAGGTTAGATCATCTACATTTTGGGTAGCCAGACGAGTCCTTTTTTCTGTTAGTATTGAACCTGCAGCACTGAATACTCTTTCTGATAGGACACTAGCTGCCGGGCAAGCAAGCTCCTGCAATGCATATTCTGCCAATTCTGGCCAGGTGTCTAATTTTGATGCCCAGTAATCAAATGGGAATGACGGTTGAGGGAGAACATCGATAAGGGATGAAAAATAGTTTGTAACCATACTGGACAAATGTTGTCTCCTGTCACTTTGAATTGATGCTGCAGTACCTGTCCTGTCTGCGGTCATAGCAAAATCACTCCACAACCTGGTCAGAAAACCCCTCTGGCCAACGCCACTTCTGATTTCTGCCCCTCTAACTCCTCTGGTCTGCTGGCCCCTGCAGCTCGTGTGAGAACGATCACGGGCGCTGTGTGCAGGGAATGCCAGAAGCAAACGGTCAACAAGAGTTGATTGTTTGGTTGCTAATATTAGTTCCAAGTTCTCATGTGGCATTATATTTTGCAATTTGCCTTTATAGCGAGGATCAAGGAGGCAGGCCAACCAGTAATCAGCATCATTCATCATTTTAGTTATGCGTGTGTCCCTTTTGAGGATACGTAAGGCATAATCCGCCATGTGGGCCAAAGTTCCAGTTGTCAAATCTGCGGTTGTGCTTGGTTGAGGGGCATTTTCAGGCAAATCCACGTCACTTGTGTCCCTCCAAAAACCAGAACCCGGCCTTGCCGCGCCACCAATTTCCAGTGGCCCCGGAAAAGCTTCCTCATTAAAAATATAATCATCCCCATCATCCTCCTCGTCCTCCTCCTCCTCTTCGCCCGCTAACTCGTCCTGTACACTGCCCTGGCCAGACAATGGCTGACTGTCATCAAGGCTTTCCTCTTCCTCAGCTGCAGACGCCTGATCCTTTATGTGCGTCAAACTTTGCATCAGCAGACGCATTAGGGGGATGCTCATGCTTTTTATGGCGTTGTCTGCACTAACCAGCCGTGTGCATTCCTCAAAACACTGAAGGACTTGACACATGTCTTGAATCTTCGACCACTGCACACCTGACAACTCCATGTCTGCCATCCTACTGCCTGCCCGTGTATGTGTATCCTCCCACAAAAACATAACAGCCCGCCTCTGTTCGCATAGTCTCTGAAGCATGTGCAGTGTTGAGTTCCACCTTGTTGCAACGTCTATGATTAGGCGATGCTGGGGAAGGTTCAAAGAACGCTGATAGGTCTGCATACGGGTGGAGTGTACGGGCGAACGGCGGATATGTGAGCAAAGTCCACGCACTTTGAGGAGCAGGTCGGATAACCCCGGATAACTTTTCAGGAAGCACTGCACCACCAGGTTTAAGGTGTGAGCCAGGCAAGGAATGTGTTTCAGTTGGGAAAGGGAGATGGCAGCCATGAAATTCCTTCCGTTATCACTCACTACCTTGCCTGCCTCAAGATCTACAGTGCCCAGCCACGACTGCGTTTCTTTCTGCAAGAACTCGGACAGAACTTCCGCGGTGTGTCTGTTGTCGCCCAAACACTTCATAGCCAATACAGCCTGCTGACGTTTGCCAGTAGCTGCCCCATAATGGGAGACCTGGTGTGCAACAGTGGCAGCTGCGGAAGGAGTGGTTGTGCGACTGCGGTCTGTGGACGAGCTCTCGCTTCTGCAGGAGGACGAAGAGGAGGAGGAGGGGGTGCGAACGGCTACAGCCAACTGTTTCCTAGACCGTGGGCTAGGCAGAACTGTCCCAAACTTGCTGTCCCCTGTGGACCCTGCATCCACAACATTCACCCAGTGTGCCGTGATGGACACGTAACGTCCCTGGCCATGCCTACTGGTCCATGCATCTGTTGTCAGGTGCACCTTTGTGCTCACAGATTGCCTGAGTGCATGGACGATGCGCTCTTTAACATGCTGGTGGAGGGCTGGGATGGCTTTTCTGGAAAAAAAGTGTCGACTGGGTAGCTCGTAGCGTGGTACAGCGTAGTCCATCAGGGCTTTGAAAGCTTCGCTTTCAACTAACCGGTAGGGCATCATCTCTAACGAGATTAGTCTAGCTATGTGGGCGTTCAAACCCTGTGTACGCGGATGCGAGGCTAAGTACTTCCTTTTTCTAACCATAGTCACATGTAGGGTGAGCTGGACTGGAGAGCTGGAGATCGTGGAACTAGCGGGGGTGCCGGTGGACATGGCAGACTGAGAGACGGTGGGAGATGGTATTGTTGCCGCCGGTGCCCTAGATGCAGTGTTTCCTACTACGAAACTGGTGATTCCCTGACCCTGACTGCTTTGGCCTGGCAAAGAAACCTGCACAGATACTGCAGGTGGTGCGGAAAATGGTGGCCCTACACTGCCGGAAGGGATGTTGCGTTGCTGACTAGCTTCATTGGCCGAGGGTGCTACAACCTTAAGGGACGTTTGGTAGTTAGTCCAGGCTTGCAAATGCATGGTGGTTAAATGTCTATGCATGCAACTTGTATTGAGACTTTTCAGATTCTGTCCTCTGCTTAAGGTAGTTGAACATTTTTGACAGATGACTTTGCGCTGATCAATTGGATGTTGTTTAAAAAAATGCCAGACTGCACTCTTTCTAGCATCGGATACCTTTTCAGGCATTGCAGACTGAGCTTTAACCGGATGGCCACGCTGTCCTCCAACAGGTTTTGGCTTTGCCACGCGTTTTGGGCAAGATACGGGCCCGGCAGATGGAACCTGTTGCGATGTTGATGCCTGCTGCAGCCCCTCCTCCTCCGCTTCAGAACTGCTGCCGCCTGCACCCTGTTCCCCCAATGGCTGCCAATCGGGGTCAAGAACTGGGTCATCTATTACCTCTTCTTGTAGCTCGTGTGCAACTTCGTCTGTGTCACCGTGTTGGTCGGTGGTATAGCGTTCGTGATGGGGCAACATAGTCTCATCAGGGTCTGATTCTTGATCAGCACCCTGCGAGGGCAATGTTGTGGTCTGAGTCAAAGGACCAGCATAGTAGTCTGGCTGTGGCTGTGCATCAGTGCACTCCATGTCAGATTCAACTTGTAATGGGCATGGACTGTTAACTGCTTCACTTTCTAAGCCAGGGACGGTATGTGTAAAGAGCTCCATGGAGTAACCCGTTGTGTCGCCTGCTGCATTCTTCTCTGTTGTTGTTTTTGCTGAAGAGGACAAGGAAGCGACTTGTCCCTGACCGTGAACATCCACTAACGACGCGCTGCTTTGACATTTACCAGTTTCACGAGAGGAGGCAAAAGAGCTAGAGGCTGAGTCAGCAAGATAAGCCAAAACTTGCTCTTGCTGCTCCGGCTTTAAAAGCGGTTTTCCTACTCCCAGAAAAGGGAGCGTTCGAGGCCTTGTGTAGCCAGACGACGAACCTGGCTCCACAGCTCCAGACGTAGGTGCAATATTTTTTTTCCCACGACCAGCTGATGCTCCACCACTACCACTACCCTGATTACCAGCTGACAATGAACGCCCCCGGCCACGACCTCTTCCACCATACTTCCTCATTGTTTTAAAAACGTAAACAAACTAACGGTATTTGTTGCTGTCACACAAATTACACGGTGAGCTATAACTTCAGTATGATTTAGCTACCCCTTTACAGGTGAGTGAGACCACAACGAAAATCAGGCACAATGTTACACACTCTGTTGTTGGTGGCAACAAATGAGAGAGATGCCACACACGCAGGACTGTCACTGAAGCACAAATGTAAATATTAATCTCCCACTGATTTGTTTTTTTTTTTTTTTTAAGGGAGACTTTAGGAAAAAAAATAATAGAATAAAATGATTTTTTCAGGAAGAATTTAGAAACCAAATAAAATAAAATTATTTTTTCAGGGAGAATTTAGAAAACAAATAAAACAAAAAAAGGCTTTCTATGGCCCACTGAGTGAGAGATGACGCACACAGGAGTCAGGAGTGGCACACAAGCCCAGAGGCCAATATTTATCTCCCACTGATTGATGTAGTGATTTTTTCAGGTAGATTTTGGAACCCAAATCAAGCTAAAAAAATAATAGGCTTTCTATGGCCCACAATTGGAGAGAGAGAGAGAGATGGCACACCCAGGAGTCAAGACTGGCACACAAGCAGAAAGGGCAATATTAATCTCCCACTGATTTGTTTTTTTTTCAGGGAGACTTTAGGTAAAAAAATAATAGAATAAAATGATTTTTTCAGGAAGAATTTAGAAACCAAATAAAATAAAATGATTTTTTCAGGGAGAATTTAGAAACCAAATAAAACAAAAAAAGGCTTTCTATGGCCCACTGAGTGAGAGATGACGCACACAGGAGTCAGGAGTGGCACACAAGCCCAGAGGCCAATATTTATCTCCCACTGATTGATGTAGTGATTTTTTCAGGTAGATTTTGGAACCCAAATCAAGCTAAAAAAATAATAGGCTTTCTATGGCCCACAATTGGAGAGAGAGAGAGATGGCACACCCAGGAGTCAAGACTGACACACAAGCAGAAAGGGCAATATTAATCTCCCACTGATTGATTTATTGATTTTTTCAGGTAGAATTTAGAACCCAAATAAAGCAAAAAAAAAAAAAAAATGGGCTTTCTATGGCCCACTGAGTGAGTGATGATGCACACAGGAGTCAGGAGTGGCACACAAGCCCTGAGGCCAATATTTTTCTCCCACTGATTGATGTAGTGATTTTTTCAGGTACATTTTAGAACCCAAATGAAGCAAAAAAATAAATAGGCTTTCTATGGCCCACTGACTGAGAGATGGCACACACAGGAGTCAAAAGTGGCACACAAGCCCTGAGGCCAATATTTTTCTCCCACTGATTGATGTAGTGATTTTTTCAGGCAGATTTTATAACCCAAATCAAGCAAAAAAATTAATAGGCTTTCTATGGCCCACTATTTGTGAGAGAGATGGCACGCTCAGGACTGGCGCACAAGCCCAGAGGCCAATATTAATCTCCCACTGATTGATTTATTGATTTTTTCAGGTAGAATTTAGAACCCAAATAAAGCAAAAAAAAAAAAAATGGGCTTTCTATGGCCCACTGAGTGAGTGATGATGCACACAGGAGTCAGGAGTGGCACACAAGCCCTGAGGCCAATATTTTTCTCCCACTGATTGATGTAGTGATTTTTTCAGGTAGATTTTATAACCCAAATCAAGCAAAAAAATTAATAGGCTTTCTATGGCCCACTGACTGAGAGATGGCACACACAGGGATGGCACTCTAGCAGAAATGTCAATCTTAATCTCCCACAAAAAAAAAAAAAAAAAAAAAAAACAGGGAGTGTCCTTCAATTACTATCTCCCTGCAGTAATCTCAGCCAGGTATGGCAGGCAGCAATAAGGAGTGGACTGATGCACAAATTAAATAAAAAGTGTGTACAAACAAAAAAGATAGCTGTGCAGAAAGGAAGGAACAAGAGGTTTTGTGCTTTGAAAAAAGCAGTTGGTTTGCACAGCGGCGTACACACAGCAATGCAGCTATCAGGGAGCCTTCTAGGGCAGCCCAATGAGCTACAGCGCTGAGGGGAAAAAAAAAAAAATGTAGCTTCCACTGTCCCTGCACACCGAAGGTGGTGTTGGGCAGTGGAAATCGCTACAGCACAAGCGGTTTGGTGGTTAATGGACCCTGCCTAACGCTATCCCTGCTTCTGACGAAGCGGCAGCAACCTCTCCCTAAGGTCAAATCAGCAGCAGTAAGATGGCGGTTGGCGGGAACGCCCCTTTATAGCCCCTGTGACGCCTCAGACAGCAAGCCAATCACTGCAATGCCCTTCTCTAAGATGGTGGGGACCAGGACCTATGTCATCACGCTGCCCACACTCTGCGTTTACCTTCATTGGCTGAGAAATGGCGCTTTTCGCGTCATTGAAACGCGACTTTGGCGCGAAAGTCGCGTACCGCATGGCCGACCCCGCACAGGGGTTGGATCGGGTTTCATGAAACCCGACTTTGCCAAAAGTCGGCGACTTTTGAAAATGAACGACCCGTTTCGCTCAACCCTATGCAGAGGATGAGGCTGTGGCCAAGCTGAAAGTGAGCCACAACAAAGACCCACATCTTCACGCTCGACCTTCCTGTCCCAGTTTTTAGGGGATCGCAGCACACCATTATTGAAGCCAGAGCAGTGTGAAACGGTTGTTGGTTGGATAGCTGATAATGCTTCCTGTCACATAGCCACCACCACCACAATGTCTTCCACATGGTCAAGTTTGAGTATCCGTGAGAGAGGACCAGATATTACTCACCCTGATCCTCCTTCCTCCCAACATGTTAGGGCATGTTAGGTTAGGCTATGGGTTTAACTAGATGGACTTATAGTCTTCCTTCAACCTTATTATCTATGTAACTATGTAACATACCGAGTGTCCTGAGACAAATGATCCCACACTTGGACACTCCGAAGAGCTGTTCAGTTTTCCCTCTAGAGATTCCGGACTCTCGGATGGTCAACTTGAAGTGGGTCCAGACGAGATCGCATGTAGTGATGCCCAAAAATTTGACCAGCCACGGTCACACGAAGGCGATGGTGGGAAAGTGTCACAAGAGGTAGACGATGGTGAGACAATTGCCAGAAAGTCAGGAGGAGGAGCAGGGTCCGGATGTGGAAGACGAGGTGGTGGATGACATAGTGACTGACCCAACCTGGCAGAAGGACATGCAGAGTGAGGACAGCAGCACACATGGGGAAGGAGGCATATCACCCCAACAGGCAGGAAGAAGCAGTGTGGTGGCCACAGACAGAAGGCGTGCATCCGTTCCCCATAACACCAACATGAGAGAAGTTGCCATTTCAACTTCCCAAGTCTGGTTATTTTTTATCTCCTTAACCCCTGGAGCTTTTTTCATTTTTTCGTTTTCGTTTTTCGCTCCCCTTCTTTACAGAGCCAAAACTTTTTTATTTTTCCATCAATATGGCCATGTGAGGGCTTTTTTTGTGGGACTAGTTATACTTTTAAATGATATCACTGGTTTTACCATGTAGTTTAACAGAAAACGGGAAAAAAATTCTAAGTGCGATGAAATTGCAAAAAGTGCAATCTCACACTGGTTTTTTGCTTGGCTTTTTTGCTAGGTTCACTAAATGCTAAAACTGACCTGCGGATATGATTCCCCAAGTCATTAGGAGTTCATAGACACCAAACATGTCTAGGTTCTCTTTTATCTAAGTGGTAAAAAAATCCAAAGTTTGCTCAAAACAAACAAACTGCGCAATATTCCGATGCCCATAACGTCTCCATTTTTTGTAATATGGGGTCGAGTGAGGGCTTATTTATTGCATGCCAAGGTGAGGTTTTTAGTTGAACCTACAGCCAGGCATTGTCATGTGTGACAATGGCCATAACCTGGTGGCAGCTCTGAGGCAAGGTGAGTTCACACACGTACCTTGTCTGGCCCATATACTTATCCTCGTGATTCAACATTTTCTGAAAATGCTACCTGGAGCTGCCGGATCTGCTAGTGAAAGTATGCCATCTGTCTGCCCATTTTAGAAAGTCAGCTACAGCTTCAGCTGCCCTTACCGTTCTTCAACAGTGTTTGCAGCTTACAGCTCACCGACTGGTGTGTGATGTCCTCACGCGTTGGAACTCTACCCTGCATATGTTGGAAAGGATTTGTGAGCAGAAGAGGGCAGTTGTTGACTACCAACATCAACAAGGCCATTGATATTCAGTTCAGACTCCACACATAAGACCTCAGAAGTGGTCATGGATGTCAGACATATGTACCACCCACCAAAACTTTGAGGACTGCACCGAGATGGTGAGCAGCGATAATGCCATAATTAGCATCACCATCCCACTTTTCTGAATTCTGAAAACCTCTCTGCTTACAATTAAAGAGGATGCATTGCAGGCCGAGCACGACCACATGGAGCAAGGAACCATACAGGGTGATTACACTCAGCCCAGCCTCATGTTGTCCCAACTTGGATTGGTAGACAATGAGGAGGAGGAAGAACAGGAGCTACTTTCATGCACTATAGAGGGTACTACAACCACAGCTCTCATACAGTCTGTTCAGTGGGGATGGCCTGAGGACAGGGAGGAGGAGGAGTAGGAGGACAGCATGGTCAGTCGTCCTGTTGGTGAGGACACGGAAGTTTGCCTGTTAGCAGTCTGGCACACATGGCTGAATTTATGTTGCAATGTGTTTCCCCGTGACCCTCGCATTATTAATATTTTTGGGGACACTCATTACTGGTTTGTGACACTTCTAGACCCACGCTACAAGGAGAACTTTTAACCTCTTCTTCCAGAGGCAGACAGGTGTACTAAAATGTTACTGTACCATGGGGCCCTTGTAGCGGAATTCCCATGTGAGAACCCTGGCAGTAGTCATCAGAGTTTGTTGTACAACCAAGGAGTCCAAGCGAGAGAGACAAAAGCACCATCCTGCTCAGGCAGGGGAACATTGTCAAAGTTCTGGGTCAGTTTTCTCAGACCCTCCCATCGTGCAGGCACAGAGGCAAGGGGTGCTGTCAAAGAAGTGCAATGTTTGGGAAGATGCTGAGAGAGTACTTTGCAGATTGTACAAACATCCTCCATGATTCCACTGTGCCTTTTAAATTATTGGGTATCCAAGCTGGACATGTGGCATGAACTGGCTCTCTACCCCTTGGAGGTCCTGGCCTGCCCTGCTGCTAGCGTTCTGTCAGAGCGGGTTTTTAGTGCCGCTGGTGGAATTATAACAGATAAGCGCATCCCCCTGTCAACTGAAAATGCTAACAGGCTGACTCTTATAAAAATGAACAAGGGCTGGATTGGGCAAGATTTCTGTACACCACCAAGTGAAAACAGCGAAACATAACCTCTAATACATTGACTTTTTTGTGGAGATGTATTCTCATGCACCTCTTTACAACCACACATGGGTATACACTTCCTGATTTGGTCTGTTTAGTGTTATCCCACTCCTTATCCTCATCATCCACAACCACTAGAACACCAGGGTGAATGTATTCCGTGATGCAACATATCTTGTTGGACACATTCTGGCTTCATATTTATGAACCTGTGTTCACTCCTCCGTTTTGTTATTTTCTTTCATACATGGATTCACATTCTCTACTAATTTTTTTTATTTCATTATGATTGATCATTCATTATGTCTCCTCATTCTCTGCCACTAGATCACCAGTGTCAACGGGTTCTATGCTGCTACAGCCAGTCCAATTTTTGGCAAGGGTATCTATGATGCCCATAAAATTGTGTTAAAAAATGTACCCCCATGGGGGAATGTTGGTCAGCCCATGCACTTCGTGTATGGGCATTACAAGTCTAGGAGACCCGCTCCTTAGAATTGGGCCTAGTTTTTAATTGTGCTAGTTAGGCAGGGGAGTATATGTGCATGTATCCACATCACTGCAAGGCTTGCAGGCACTGTATGTGAGTCTATAGATCTACCTGCATACATCATAAGGCTCCATTACTGTCTGCTGCTGCGGATTTGATATATTCAGAGCTGCACATTTAGCTTCTACATTTACTTGCTTGTTCACGCTGCAGACTACAGCCAGGTCATTGCAATAGAAGAACGATAAAATCTAATTTTTCAACAATTTTTTTTGTCCAATGCATCAGATGTGAGGGCTCCAAAAAAAAATCTGTCCTTTTTTTTGTGGTACTATTTAATATTTTGTAGTGTCTTACAACATTTTTGGACACCATTTTGCTGCCCCGAAAATATTTAGCTACAGTTCTTATATTTATCACTGTGAGTTGTACGACACACGCATCGCATATCATTGCACTAAATGTCTTAAATTGTAGAACTCTAATTTTATTTTTTGATGTCATAGCCAATTTATTGTGCCCAAAAAAATCAAGGCCACATTTTGACCAGTCTGTTATCTCTGGCTGACACCTGGTGTATCAGTGGTATCAAAATTCATGCTTTGCAGGCATACGTTTCATTGTTCTGTCTGCTAGCCTAGGTCTACTCAGTATTTATTATTTCAAAAATTACAAAAAAACATTAAAAAAATGTATACAGTCTTATCTCCGTCAGCTGCCTGGTGTATCTGTGGTGTCCAAATCTTCGCTTTGCAGGCATGCGTTGTATTTTTTGGTCTGCTAGCCTTGGTCTACTCATTTTTTGTTTAAAAAAGAAATAAAATTATAAATATATATATTAGACCAAAAGTTTGGACACACCTCATTTAAAGATTTTTCTGTATTTTCATGACTATGAAAATGGTACATTCACACTGAAGGCATCAAAACTATGAATTGACACATGTGGAATTAAACACTTTACAAAAAAGTGTGAAACAACTGAAATTATGTCTTATATTCTAGGTTCCTCAAAGTAGCCACCTTTTGCTTTGATGACTGCTTTGCACACTCTTGGCATTCTCTTGATGAGCTTCAAGAGGTAGTCACCGGGAATGGTCTTCTAACAATCTTGAAGGAGTTCCCAGAGATGCTTAACACTTGTTGGCCCTTTTGCCTTCACTCTGCGGTCCAGCTCACCCCAAACCATCTCGATTGGGTTCAGGTCTGGTGACTGTGGAGGCCAGGTCATCTGGCGTAGCACCCCATCACTCTCCTTCTTGGTCAAATAGCCCTTACACAACCTGGAGGTGTGTTTGGGGTTATTGTCCTGTTGAAAAATAAATGATGCAAACGCAAACCGGATGGAATAGCATGCCGCTGCAAGATGCTGTGGTAGCCATGCTGATTTAGTATGCCTTAAATTTTGAATAAATCCCCAACAGTGTCACCAACAAAGCACCCCCACACCTCCTCCTCCATGCTTCACGGTGGGAACCAGGCATGTAGAGTCGATCGATTTACCTTTTCTGCATCGCACAAAGACACGGTGGTTGGAACCAAAGATCTCAAATTTGGACTCATCAGATCAAAGCACAGATTTCCACTGGTCTAATGTCCTTTCCTTGCGTTCTTTAGCCCAAACAAGTCTCTTCTGCTTGTTGCCTGTCCTTAGCAGTGGTTTCCTAGCAGCTATTTTACCATGAAGGCCTGCTGCACAAAGTCTCCTCTTAACAGTTGTTGTAGAGATGTGTCTGCTGCTAGAACTCTGTGTGGCATTGACCTGGTCTCTAATCTGAGCAGCTGTTAACTTGCGATTTCTGAGGCTGGTGACTCGGATAAACTTATCCTCAGAAGCAGAGGTGACTCTTGGTCTTCCTTTCCTGGAGTGGTCCTCATGTGACCCACGTCACAGGGAGAATGAAAAATCACAGACCAGATTAATAGGTACCTTTGATGACCAGCAATCGAAAATAATGGGTATTTTAAGGAAACACTGGGGTATCTTAAAAACAGACCCAGACCTGGTTAAATGGATCTCCCCCTACCCCTCGGTAACATACAGGAAGGAGAGATGCATTAAGGATCATGTAGTGAGGAGTCACTACAAACCCCCCCCCCCAGAAAGGGGAAACATGGTTGACCAATAGGGCTTTGTGTACCTTTAAAGGTACCTTCACACATAACGATATTGTTAACGATATCGTTGCTTTTTGTGACGTAGCAACGATATCGTTAATGAAATCGTTATGTGTGACAGCGACCAACGATCAGGCCCCTGCTGGGAGATCGTTGGTCGCTGAATAAAGTCCAGAACTTTATTTCGTCGCTGGATCTCCCGTGGACATCGCTGGATCGGCGTGTGTGACACCGATCCAGCGAGGTCTTCACTGGTAACCAGGGTAAACATCGGGTAACTAAGCGCAGGGCCGCGCTTAGTAACCCGATGTTTACCCTGGTTACCATCCTAAAAGTAAAAAAAAACAAACACTACATACTTACCTACAGCCGTCTGTCCTCCAGCGCTGTGCTCTGCACTCCTCCTGCTCTGGCTGTGAGCGTCGGTCAACCGGAAAGCAGAGCGGTGACGTCACCGCTCTGCTTTCCGGCCGCTGTGCTCACAGACAGTACAGGAGGAGAGCAGAGCACAACGCTGGAGGACAGACGGCTGTAGGTAAGTATGTAGTGTTTGTTTTTTTTTACTTTTAGGATGGTAACCAGGGTAAACATCGGGTTACTAAGCGCGGCCCTGCGCTTAGTTACCCGATGTTTACCCTGGTTACCGGCATCGTTGGTCGCTGGAGAGCGGTCTGTGTGACAGCTCTCCAGCGACCAAACAGCGAAGTTGCAGCGATCCGGATCGTTGTCGGTATCGCTGTAGCGTCGCTTAATGTGAAGGGGCATTAAGTGTGTCCACTGTAGCTTTGGTAAGTGTGTTGTACCATCCAACACATTTCAAAGCTCAGTAACAAAACGTATATATAAGAACATGCACTTTGGGAACTGCAAGACAGAGGGGGTAATCTATGTATGTACGTGTTCCTGCCCCATGGATTACGTGGGCAAAACGAAATGGCAGTTATGAGTAAGGATAGGGGAACATTTAGGTGACATAAGATATAAGAGAGATACCCCCCTAGCGAGGCATGTTAACACTGTGCATAAGGGAGATATGGATTATATAAAATTCAAAATCATTGTAGTGAAACCCCCGATAAGACAGGGAGACTGGGACAAAAAAATCCTTCAGCAGGAATACAGATGGATTTTCTGAATGGAGAGTATGAGCCCCAGAGGTATAAATGAACAACTAACCTATAGCTGCTTCATATAAGACCTATATGTGTTTATGATTTATTGTGACAGAGTCCTCTTTTTGTCCAGATTGAAAACTGATTTATAGTTTGAAATTACTGCAGTCTAATTGAATTCATGCAGAGTCACCTATACCATTCTATGCAGGGAGGGTATATATGTGTCTGGGCCAATACCCTCTTTTTTTTTGGGGGGGGGGGACTGAACATGCAGATATCTTATCTGTTGTAGTTGATGTGGACGCAGAAATGGAGCCCTGCAATCATCCAATAAACATATGTCAGAAATATATATATCTAGGCCATGACATGTTCCAGTGAATTATGGGGAAAAAATGTCTTCCGTATATTGCCCTTCAAAGAGAAAAATACGGTAACATTGCGCATGTTCGGGCTGACATACATAGCTGTGGCCGGTGGGTAGTTAGCGCTGCACCTAGTCTGCGATATGCAAAGATTATAGTGCGCATGTCCAAAACCCTATGATGCATCGCTGAGCCACTGTGAAACGCGTAGGGACGTGGACTATGAAACAATTTACGTGACACAGATAAGTAACTTGTTTTAGTTTCAATAGCATGCTGGCCACAAATATTTATGGCAATATATTTGATACTATATGTGGCACAGTGATACCAGGAGAATCAGGTGAATGTATATATTCATACAGTGACGTATCTGGGGGGGGCAGCCGGGGCATGTGCCCCGGGCGCAGCCGGCAGGGGGGCGCAGTCGGGCCGCCTAATGCGGCGGTCCGCAGTGTCTCCCCCGGCGGCTGCATTCTGCCGCCCCCCGCACTGGGAGTCAGCTGTTCTCTGTGCCGCCTGTCAAGCTGACAGCCGGCACAGAGAAGCTGCAGCGCGCCGACTCCCGGAGATCAATTGTACTCACATCTAACAGCTGCGAGTACAATTGAGGCTCTGACCACTGGGTCAGAGCGACGCCAGCAGTATGATCAAGTCATGTGATCACGCTGCTGACGTCACTATCCGGCGCGCAGGAGAAAGAAGAGACTCGGTGGTAAGTGCTCCTGTAGTTGTGGAGCTGAAGACACCGAAGATTCAGCGTGGGGCGGGTTTATGGGGAATATTTATTCAGTGTTTGGGGGGGAGATTTAGTGTGTGTGTTGGGGAGTCAGGATTTAATCAGTGTGTTGGGGGTTAATGATTTATTCAATGTGTGTGGGGGGGATTTATCCTCTGTGTTGGGGGGGATTTATTCAGTGTGTGTGGGGGGGATTTAGTCAGAGTGTATGGGGGGATTTATTCAGTGTGTGGGGGGGGGGGATATAGTCAGTGTGTGGGGGGGATTTAGTCAGTGTCTGTGGGGGGGATTTAGTCAGTGTATGTGGGGGGGATTTAGTCAGAATGTATGGGGGGATTTAGTCAGTGTATGTGGGCACCGCACACGCCGTATAAGATGACTGGGCCTATAAGATGACCCCGGTCTTATACGGCGGGTATATCCCAAACTCCATATCCATATTTTATATGGAAAAGTTGGGGGTCGTCTTATATGCCCAATCGTCTTATACACCAGAAAATACGGTTTGTGTATATATATATATATATATATATATATATATATATATATATATATATATATATATATATAATATATATATATAAAGAAAGCAGCACAAAAAAATAGAAAAAGAGGTGGACTTTATTGCCTGAATGGCGTGGCGACGCTTCGGATATAGTATCCTTTCTTAAGGCAATAAAGTCCACCTTTTTTTCTATTTTTTTGTGCTGCTTTCTTTTTTTACCCTATATTTGGAGACCGTTGGATTGCTGGTTGGGAGAGCTTTGCACAACATGCGAGGTAGTACTGGATGCTGTTCCAATTTTTTCCGTATATATACTATATATATATATATATATATATATATACAGTGGGGCAAAAAAGTATTTAGTCAGTCAGCAATAGTGCAAGTTCCACCACTTAAAAAGATGAGAGGCGTCTGTAATTTACATCATAGGTAGACCTCAACTATGGGAGACAAACTGAGAAAAAAAAATCCAGAAAATCACATTGTCTGTTTTTTTAACATTTTATTTGCATATTATGGTGGAAAATAAGTATTTGGTCAGAAACAAAATTTCATCTCAATACTTTGTAATATATCCTTTGTTGGCAATGACAGAGGTCAGACGTTTTCTGTAAGTCTTCACAAGGTTGCCACACACTGTTGTTGGTATGTTGGCCTATTCCTCCATGCAGATCTCCTCTAGAGCAGTGATGTTTTTGGCTTTTCGCTTGGCAACACGGACTTTCAACTCCCTCCAAAGGTTTTCTATAGGGTTGAGATCTGGAGACTGGCTAGGCCACTCCAGGACCTTGAAATGCTTCTTACGAAGCCACTCCTTCGTTGCCCTGGCGGTGTGCTTTGGATCATTGTCATGTTGAAAGACCCAGCCACGTTTCATCTTCAATGCCCTTGCTGATGGAAGGAGGTTTGCACTCAAAATCTCACGATACATGGCCCCATTCATTCTTTCATGTACCTGGATCAGTCGTCCTGGCCCTTTTGCAGAGAAACAGCCCCAAAGCATGATGTTTCCACCACCATGCTTTACAGTAGGTATGGTGTTTGATGGATGCAACTCAGTATTCTTTTTCCTCGAAACACGACAAGTTGTGTTTCTACCAAACAGTTCCAGTTTGGTTTCATCAGACCATAGGACATTCTCCCAAAACTCCTCTGGATCATCCAAATGCTCTCTAGCAAACTTCGGACGGGCCCGGACATGTACTGGCTTAAGCAGTGGGACACGTCTGGCACTGCGGGATCTGAGTCCATGGTGGCGTAGTGTGTTACTTATGGTAGGCCTTGTTACATTGGTCCCAGCTCTCTGCAGTTCATTCACTAGGTCCCCCCGCGTGGTTCTGGGATTTTTGCTCACCGTTCTTGTGATCATTCTGACCCCACGGGGTGGGATTTTGCGTGGAGCCCCAGATGGAGGGAGATTATCAGTAGTCTTGTATGTATTCCATTTTCTAATTATTGCTCCCACTGTTGATTTCTTCACTCCAAGCTGGTTGGCTATTGCAGATTCAGTCTTCCCAGCCTGGTGCAGGGCTACAATTTTGTTTCTGGTGTCCTTTGACAGCTCTTTGGTCTTCACCATAGTGGAGTTTGGAGTCAGACTGTTTGAGGGTGTGCACAGGTGTCTTTTTATACTGATAACAAGTTTAAACAGGTGCCATTACTACAGGTAATGAGTGGAGGAAAGAGGAGACTCTTAAAGAAGAAGTTACAGGTCTGTGAGAGCCAGAAATCTTGATTGTTTGTTTCTGACCAAATACTTATTTTCCACCATAATATGCAAATAAAATGTTAAAAAAACAGACAATGTGATTTTCTGGATTTTTTTTTCTCAGTTTGTCTCCCATAGTTGAGGTCTACCTATGATGTAAATTACAGACGCCTCTCATCTTTTTAAGTGGTGGAACTTGCACTATTGCTGACTGACTAAATACTTTTTTGCCCCACTGTATATACTAGATTGTGGCCCGATTCTAATGCATCGGGTATTCTAGAATATGCATGTCCCCGTAGTATATGGACAATGATGATTCCAGAATTCGCGGCAGACTGTGCAAGTCGCTGATTGGTCGAGGTCGAGGCAACCTTTATGACATCATCGTCGCCATGGCAACCGTTATGACATCTACGTCGATACTGTGCCCGTCGCTGATTGGTTGAAGCGAATTCGCGGCAGACTCTGCCCGTCGCTGATTGGTCGAGGCAACCTTTATGACATCATCGTCGCCATGCTGTGCCCGTCGCTGATTGGTCGAGGCAACCTTTATGACATCATCGTCGCCATGCTGTGCCCGTCGCTGATTGGTCGAGGCAACCTTTATGACATCATCGTCGCCATGCTGTGCCCGTCGCTGATTGGTCGAGGCCTGGCCGCCTCGACCAATCAGAGACGCGGGATTTCCAGGACAGACAGACAGAAAGACCCTTAGACAATTATATATAGTATCGACATAGAAATCCCACGTCTCTGATTGGTCGAGGCCGCCAGGCCTCGACCAATCAGCAACGGGCACAGCGACGATGATGTCATAAAGGATGTAGAAATCCCACGTTTCTGATTCAGCGACGGGCACAGTATCGACGTAGATGTCATAATGGTTGCCATGGCGACGATGATGTCATAAAGGTTGCCTCGACCAATCAGCGACGGGCACAGTCTGCCGCGAATTCTGGAATCATCATTGTCCATATACTACGGGGACATGCATATTCTAGAATACCCGATGCGTTAGAATCGGGCCACAATCTAGCATATATATACACCGTATTTTTCTTTCTGGTGTATAAGACGACTGATATATATATTGTAGCGTGGCTAAAGGATGTCTAATCGATGGGAGATATGTGTCTTATAGATGGCTTGCTGCTGTGATGTAACCATAGCTACCTATATGTGTTTCAGGACCTGTGGTGATGTCACAACCACATGTCTGGTCATGTGCTGGGTTCTGGGTGTGGTTAGACATATAAAAGAAAGCCTAATGCTTAACACAGGTAGACATGTGAGGAGGTGAAACCCTCCTGTGTGTGTCAAGGCTCCAGGACTGAGCCGGAAGGACTGGACATTTGTTTTCTTTTCCTGAGCCAAAGGCTATTTGTTTTCTGTTATTTCGGCACGTGGTTTATGATGCAATAAACCCTATGAACTTTTCAAGAAACGTGCCTCCTGAGTCTCAGACGTCGCACCCGAGTGAGTGAAATCCCTACAATTGGCGGTAGACGTGCGGGCAGCTTTCCCAGCGGAGACGAAGAGTCTGTTATTGGATGTCCTGGGTCAAGTCTGTGGTAAGCCAGCAAGCTTTGCCGGGGAAAATGGAGGACCTGCTGAAACACTTGCTCCAGTCGCAGCAAGAGAGCAACAGGCTGTTGACGCAGCAGATACAACAGAGCCAGCAGGAGCAACGGCAGCAGATGCAGCTTCTGGCAACCGCCATCCAGGGCAAGACGAGTGCCCCAACACTAGGTCTGGCTGATGACGCCCACGTCCGGAAGACGGTAAGACGCGCATTGCAGAAAATGACCCCCGGGGATGATGTTGAGGCCTTCCTGACAGTGTTTGAGAGGGTCGCTGAGAGGGAAAAACTTCCGCCAGAGCAGTGGGCAGAGGTATTGGCGCCATACCTGACGGGAGAACCCCAGAAGGCGTACTATGACTTGACCTTGCAGGATGCCAAGGAGTATCACAAGTTGAAAGCAGAGATTCTCGCACGTTTGGGGGTGACACTGACTGTCAGGGCACAGCGAATTCACTGCTGGGCCTATCACCGGGACAAACCACCTCGTTCCCAAATGTTTGATCTGTTACACCTGGTCCAGAAATGGCTGCAGCCAGAGTCATCTACACCTGCACAGATGGTGGAATGGGTGATGATGGATCGGTTTGTCCATTCCCTCCCAAGGCCTATACAGTCTTGGGTTGCCCAGGGTGATCCCCAGAATGCCGACGAGCTGATCGGACTGGTTGAGAGATACCAAGGGTTGGAAGGCTCCTTCGGGAGGCAGCCCATGCCGTACTGGGGGTCCCAGAAGGGAGCTGAGTCCCAAAAAGGGGTGGTGCGTCCAAGGTCACAAAGGGCGGGGGAGGTGGTGCCCAAGGTCCCTACGGGTGATATTATTTGTTGGAGGTGCCACGGGCCGGGACATATAGCTGCCCGTTGTTCCCAGACCACTGAGCAGATGGACTGCAGCATGGGACGCCGTTGTTCATACTATGCGTATCCAGCCTGTAGTGTGAACTCTCCATCCAACGAGGGACCTCAAGCGTGTCCCGTAAAGGTGAACGGTCGAGCAGTAACGGCACTGTTAGACTCGGGGAGCCTAGTGACCCTGGTGAGGGCCACTTTTCCTCTCCACCTGCTCCCAGGAAAGAAGGTCGGAGTGCGATGCATACATGGTGATGCAAAGGACTACCCTATGTCCAGGGTGGACATTGAAACGGCATGTGGCACTGAGTCCCACATAGTCGGCGTCGTTCAGGACTTGTTGCACCCTATAATTATTGGCCGGCATTTCTGTTTGTTTTGGGATTTGTGGGGGAAAGGTTCAGGCCTCCTAGCAAGAGTAGGGAACCAATGAACCCTGGAAAGGTGTCGCCACACCCAGAGTCAGACAGGTTTCCTTTTTGTGTCCTGGTTGGAGATGAGGAGGAAGTGTCCCCTGCATCTGACATTCTGGAGTTAGAGGTGTCCGGTGAAAATTTTGGGACTGCCCAACATAGGGACCCCACTCTGAGGGAAGCCTTTAATAATGTCACAGTTATTGACGGGGTGGTACAGGAGCCGGGGGCAGACACAAGATTTCCCCATTTTCTAATGAGCAGGGAGTTGTTGTACCGGGTCACGAAAATAAGGGAGGAGTTGGTAGAGCAGTTGGTAGTGCCGGGTCCATATAGACGGAAGGTGTTGGACATGGCCCATTCACACATCTTGGGTGGACACCTAGGGGTGAAAAAAATGCAGGAACGGGTTGTGCAGAGGTTCTATTGGCCTGGGTGCCACCGGGAAATAGTGAACTATTGCAGGTCCTGCCCTACATGTCAGCTAACTGCTCCCACTCCTCATTTCCGGAACCCCCTTGTGTCACTGCCCATTATTGAGGTGCCATTCGAGAGAATTGCCATGGACTTGGTCGGTCCCTTAGTTAAATCAGCCCGGGGCCATCAGTATATATTAGTCATCCTGGACTATGCCACTATGCTATCCTGAGGCAATTCCCTTGAGAAATTCTTCTTCCAAGAGTACAGCTCGCGAGTTGGTCCATGTCTTTTCCCGGACAGGTCTGCCGAAGGAGATCCTGACTGACCAGGGGACACCTTTCATGAGCAAGGTGATGAGGAAGTTATGCAAAGCCCTGAAAATCTCCCAGTTGAGGACCTCGGTGTACCATCCCCAGTCAGATGGCCTTGTTGAGAGATTTAACAAGACACTGAAGAGCATGCTGAGAAAAGCTATAGAGAAAGACGGTAGAGACTGGGATTGTCTCTTACCCTATTTGATGTTTTCCATTCGTGAAGTTCTACAGGCCTCCACAGGTTTCTCACCGTTTGAGCTTCTGTATGGCCGACATCCACGAGGACTCCAGGATATAGCCAAGGAAACCTGGGAAGCCGAAGTCACGCCCTACAGAAGCGTCATTGAGCATGTGGCCCTGATGCAGCAGAGGATTGCAAAGGTGATGCCTATCGTGAAAGAACACCTTCTCCAAGCACAAGAAGCTCAGGCCAGGGTCTACAACCGGTCTGCAAGAGTGAGGCAATTCAATCCGGGAGACCGAGTTCTTGTGTTAGTTCCAACAGTGGAAAGCAAGTTCTTGGCCAAATGGCAAGGGCCATATGAGGTTGTCGAGAAACTTGGTGAAGTAAACTATAAAATTCACCAGCCAGGAAGACGGAAACCATTCCAAGTATACCATGTCAACCTTATCAAGCCGTGGCAAGATAGAGAGCCGACAGTAACTCCATCGTTGTTAAGCAACCCAGAAGATGAGGTTGGAGCGGTTACTATAGCGGAGACGCTATCGGAGTCCCAGAAACAGCAATGCCGGGAGTTACTCCAGAAAAACAGGGACCTGTTTTCCGAGTTGCCTGGGTACACGAAGGTCATAGAGCATGAGGTCCTGACAGAGCCCCATGTGCGCGTGAACGTGAAGCCCTATAGAATTCCTGAGGCCCGTCGAGAAATAGTCTCCAAGGAAGTGGAGCGTATGTTGAAGCTTGGAGTCATTGAGGAATCCAAGAGCGGTTGGTCGAGCCCAATTGTCCTGGTCCCAAAACCTGATGGGGAGTGGAGATTTTGCAACGACTATAGGAAGTTGAATGAGGTCTCCAAGTTCGACGCATATCCCATGCCCCGCGTTGATGAGCTCATCGAAAGGCTTGGGCCCGCCAGGTACATAACCACCTTGGATTTGACGAAGGGGTATTGGCAGATCCCCATGGCACAGGAAGCCAAGGAGAAGACGGCGTTTTCTACACCAGATGGATGCTTCCAGTATGTCCGGATGCCATTTGGCCTACAGGGAGCTCCGGCCACCTTCCAAAGGGCTATGGATAGAGTCCTTGCACCCCACAAGGCATACGCTGCTGCGTACCTAGATGATATCGTCATCTTTAGCCCGGACTGGGAGAGTCATCTGGAGAAAGTCCAAGCGGTCTTTGATGCTATAAGAGAGGCCGGATTTACAATAAACCCGAAGAAGTGTGCATTGGGTAAAGAAGAAGCTAAGTACCTTGGATATATAGTGGGTCATGGAGAAATAAAACCCCAAATCAGTAAAGTGGAGGCAATTCAAACATGGCCAAAACCAGTTTCCAAGAAGCAAGTTAAAGCCTTCCTGGGAATCGTGGGATATTACAGGAGGTTCATCCCAAACTTCGCCACAATGGCGGCGCCTCTGACTGACCTGCTAAAAGGGACAAAATCAGTAATGGTTAAGTGGTCCGAAGAAACAGATTCAGCCTTCCAAGAAATGAAAGAGGCTTTATGTAAGCAACCCGTTCTGATGGCCCCAAACTTCAAGAAAGAGTTTATTCTTCAGACAGATGCCTCAGATGTTGGGGTGGGAGCAGTCCTTTCCCAAGAACTACATGGAGAAGAGCATCCTGTTCTCTATCTGAGTAGGAAGCTGTCCTCGTCTGAAAAGAACTACTCAGTCGTTGAAAAGGAGTGCTTGGCCATAAAATGGGCAGTCGACACATTACGGTACTATTTGCTGGGACGTAAATTTAGACTGATATCCGACCATGCCCCACTTAGGTGGATGAGGGAAACGAAGGGTAGAAATGCTAGGGTCACCCGTTGGTTCTTAGCCCTGCAGGACTTCTGTTTCCATGTGGAACATAGGGCCGGAAAGCTGCACGGTAATGCTGATGCCCTGTCAAGAATCCCTTGTCTAGTGGGGGAAAGTGCCAAGCCCCACGGCTTTAGGCAGAGGGGGGAGGTATGTAGCGTGGCTAAAGGATGTCTAATCGATGGGAGATATGTGTCTTATAGATGGCTTGCTGCTGTGATGTAACCATAGCTACCTATATGTGTTTCAGGACCTGTGGTGATGTCACAACCACATGTCTGGTCATGTGATGGGTTCTGGGTGTGGTTAGACATATAAAAGAAAGCCTAATGCTTAACACAGGTAGACATGTGAGGAGGTGAAACCCTCCTGTGTGTGTCAAGGCTCCAGGACTGAGCCGGAAGGACTGGACATTTGTTTTCTTTTCCTGAGCCAAAGGCTATTTGTTTTCTGTTATTTCGGCACGTGGTTTATGATGCAATAAACCCTATGAACTTTTCAAGAAACGTGCCTCCTGAGTCTCAGACGTCGCACCCGAGTGAGTGAAATCCCTACAATATATATATAATCTGTCTGTTATCTCCGTCAGACGCTCGGTGTATCTGTGGCCTCCAAATACTTGCTTTTCAGACATACTGATCACATATAAATTTTCTCCAAATAAATCCATTTGTATTGAGCTTTTCAAATATTTCAGTTGTCCATTTAAAATGGGCAAGGCAAGGGAATTGGAAGTGGACGTGATGCTAATAATGCATGCGGAGGACTAGGCCGTGGCCAAGCTGAAAGTGGGCCACAACAAAGACTCACATCTTCGCGCTCGACCTTCCTGTCCCAGTTTCTAGGGGACCGCATCACACCACTATTGAAGCCAGAGCAGTGTGAAATGGTTGTTGGTTGGATAGCGGATAATGCTTCCAGTCATTTAGCCACCACCATCACCGTGTATTCCACAAGGTCCTACCATTTTTGGTATCTCTTGACCATCCTCTTATCACCTGTATACCTCTCCAATCTAAAAATATTGAAATACTATTATATTATATTTTTATTTATATCCCTGTCTCTGAGCTGTTGCTAGGGACCAACATATCTCGTTAGACACATTCTGGCTTCTTATCTATGAACGTGTGTTCGCCCCTCCCTTTTGTTGTTTTCTTTCATAGGTGGATTCACCTAGTATATTCATTTTTATTTATTTTTTAATTTTTTATTTCAGTATGATTTATCATTCATTATGTGTCCTCGTTCTCCGCCACTAGATCACCAGGGTTAACGTGTTCTGTGCTGCTACAGCCAGTCCAATTTTTGGAAAGGGTGTCTATGATGCCCGTAAAAAAATTTTTTTTTAAAATGTACCCAACTGGGGAAATGTTTGTACAATTTTAGTAGTCTAAATGTTTCATTTTAGCGTCATAGCCTACTTATGGACACAATTTTGGTGGTCCAAAAAAAAAAAATCAAGAAAACCTTTTAATCACTCTATTATCTCCGTCAGACGCACGGTGTATCTGTGGTGTCCAAATCCTTGCTTTTCAGGCATACATTGCATTTTTTGGTCTGCTAGACTGCTACCCTTTTTGTATACAGTACTTTGTAGTTTTTAAAAAATACATCCCACATATTGAAACAGTCTGTTATCTCAGTCACACATCTGGTCTATTTGTGGTCTTCAAATCTTGGCTTTTCAGCCATACATTCCAGTTTTTGGTCTGATACCCTTGGTGTATACAATATTTTGTGGTTTGAAAATTTAAAAAAATACAGATCACATATTGAAACAGTCTGTTATCTCTTTCCTACGGCGGTTTTATGTGTGGTCTAAAAATAGTTGTTTTTCATGCACACATTCCAATTTTTGGTCTGACCCTAGGTCTATACACTTATATAATATATAATAATAATTATATATAATTTTTGGACTGTCATTTTTGACACTAGGTCTATACACAATCAGGGTTAACGTGTTCCATGCTGCTACAGCCAGTCAATTTCTTGGCAAGGGTGTTTATTATCCCCATAAAAAATTGTTTTAAAAAAATGTATCCCAATAGGGAAATTTGTCAGACCATACACCAAGTGTATGGGCATTATGAGTCTAGGAGACCTGCACCTTTGTAATGGGACAGTTATTTTTAGAAGGCCCTCTTCCATGTTTCTTCCAAGGGAGGATTGGGATGCGTGCAAATTTGAATCAAAGTGGCCCTTGCATTCAATGCATAAGGAAACTGTATGGCAAGACCAACTAAAGACTGTGAAGTGGGTTTTCCTGTGGCCTTCCAGTATCTTTGTTCAAAGGTTTATTGGGGTGCATATAACTTGATAGCAGGGCAGGCCTTGCATTCAATGCAACATTTTTTCAGAAGGCCCTCCTGTACCTCTCGTGAAAGGGGTATTGGGGTGCATTGTAATTTTTGGCAGCGCAGCCACTCACTGCATAGGCAATAACAGTATAGGAGACCCACTATTTAATAATGGCCCTTTAAGAATATTAATGCCACCTGATGCCCTTCTAAAAATAGGCTTTGTGACCTTGAGTCCCTCCTTCATAAATGAAACAAGATGTGCCTCCTTATGTGTCACACACCACATGGCCAGCTAGGGTTGTTAAATGTTGCAATGACTTTTCCCAGTGAATGCATTTGTATTGGTTGATAGCAATGTTAAAATTGAAAAACGCATCAAAAATGCTGCGTGTGAACACAGCAAAAGTGATGGAGGAACATTTTGGTCTGGAGTTAATTATTTTGCCTTATATACAAGTCATTACCCTGGAAAGGATGTACCTTAACATATTTACCAGCAAAATCCATTTTGCTTTAGTTTTTTGTATATTTTTGGTGCACCTGCAAAAATGGCATGAAACTCTGACAACATTGCTTACAGCTGTGACCTAGGAGTCAGAAATGCTTCCAGGGTAAATCCCCATGATGTTCCCGTGTCATTTGATTCATGTTTCCATCATTTTCAGATGTTTTTAGACCTTAAAAGGACCTGCAGGGGGCATCACCGTAAAAATAATCAGGTTTCCCATAGACTTACATTGGGCTCGTTGCTCCGGTTGAGTACCCGAGTATAGGGTTGAGCAAAACGGATCGGACAAATTCAAAAATCGCCGACTTTCGGCAAAGTCGGGTTTCATGAAACCCGACCCGATCCTAGTGTGGGATCGGCCATGAGGTCGCCGATCTGCGCGCAAAAGTCACGTTTCATATGACGCTTTCAGCGCCATTTTTCAGCCAATGAAGGAGGACGCAGAGTGTGGGCAGCGTGATGACATAGCTCTCGGTCTCCACCATCTTAGAGAAGGGCATGACAGTGATTGGCTTGCTTTCTGCGGTGTCACCCGGGCTATATAGGGGCGTGCACGCCGACTGCCATCTTACTTCTGCCGATCTTAGCATACGGAGAGGTTGCTGCAGCTTCATCAGAAGAGATATAGTTAGGGAGGGAAGATTAGCCCCCAAACTGCTTGTGCTGTAGCGATTTCCACTGTCCAACACCACCATTTTTTTTGCAGGCACAGTGGAGGCTATATTTTTGTGCATCAGCTCTGTAGCTAGGCTGCCTTATAAGGCTCCCTGATAGCTGCATTGCTGTTTGCACGCTGCTGTGCAAACCAACTGCTTTTTTAAAAGCAAAAATCCTGTTGCTCCTTTCTGCACAGTTATCCTGTTTATTTGTCCACACTTTTGTGTGCAGCAGTCCTTTTTATTGCTGCCATACTTTTCCTGAGATCATTGTAGGGAGATTGAAATTGTACTACAGTCCTTGTATTTTTTCATATATCTTCCAGCCACTTTCTGCCACTTACATTGTGTTGTTTTATACACAGGGCCTGAGTTTTGGTTCAGTCTCCCCCCCAAAAAAGTGAAATTCAAATTCTAACAAAGTGGATATACTTCTGTCCTATTACTTTGTTGTATATCAGTCAGCCACTTTCTGCCGCTTAGATTGTGTTGTTATATACACTGGGGCTGAGTTTTGGTTCAGTCTCCCCAAAAAAAGGGAGATTTAAATTCTCAACGATAGAGTTGAGCGACCTTGACCTTTTTAGAGTCGAGCCGGGTTTCGCGAAACCCGACTATCTCAAAAGTCGGGTCGAGTGAAATCGGCCGATTATGACGTAAAGTCGGGATCGACCGAAACACGAAACCCAATGCAAGTCAATGGGGCAGCATAGTCGGCAGTGAGTGGGGGCCAGGAAAACACCTAGAGTGCCCATTTTAATGTCAAAACCATCCATTCTTCTTAATGAAGCTTGTCAAGCGTAATTTACCTTATAATAATTGGAAGGCATTTGAAATTGGGGGTCATTTGGCTAAAGTTGTGGTGGGTATGGCTGGTTCAAGTAATTAGTGGGCCCAGGAAATCTGGACCACGTCACGGCAGTGGAGCAGGGAGAGGTAAGTATTTCAACTTTGCAAGTGCTGTGAACCTGAGCAAGCAGGGGGGGCCCACTCTTTGGCATTGGCACTGGCACAGGGCCCCTCAAAGTACAGCGGTGTGTTTGCACGGCGGGGGCGCCTCCCACCGGCAGCAACACTTTTGCGTACCATGAGAGGCCCTGTGCCAGTGACGTCGCCAACTAGTATTCCTCCCCCCACCTGATGAAGGAACCTGCACTTTCATCTGCACCTTCCTGTTTGTCCCCGTGTAAGGTGGTATGGTATGCGGGAAGGGGGACCTGACTTTCAGCAGGGTCACAATCTTGCAGTGTAGCGTGCACGGGAAATGTTGCGTTATGGGTCAATGTACCAGCAGACTCATCTATCACTGGCTGGGCAATGGGCAGGATGAGGAGGAAACACAGATATAGGCCCAAAGAATAAAGTGGGCTAAATGCAGTTCAAAATTGGTAACACAGGACTAATCAGGGGGCATTGCAGTGGAGGACAACTGGAATGAGAGGCTGACACAGAGAGTAGGCCCAAATCAGTAAGTAGTCGAAATGCAGTTCAAAATTGGCAACAGTAGTAAACAGGCGGCACAGCTTTGTTCAGTGGAGGAGAACAGCAAGGAGTGGCAGACACCGATAGTAGGCCCCAACCCAACTAGTAGGCCAAATGCAGTCTAACATTAACAACTACTTAACCAGCGCCTGAAAACGGAATTTCAGGACAGGAAACCAGGAGAACAGCAAGGAGCGGCAGAACACCGATAGTAGGCCCCAAACCAACTAGTACGCCAAATGCAGTTGTTCCGTTTAACCACAATTTAATGAGAGCCTGAAGATAGAAGTTCAGGAAAGGCAACCTGGAGAACACCTTGGAGTGGAACACACCATCTCTCTACACCCCATACCCAATTTGTAGGTCTAATGCAGCGTAGTTTCCAACAACTACTAAACGAGAGCATGATGATCGAAGCATTGGCGAGGAAACCTGGGGAACACCTTGGAGTGGAACACACCATCTCTCTACAGTGGAACACACCATCTCTCTACACCCCATACCCAATTTGTAGGCCTAATGCAGCGTAGTTTCCAACAACTACTAAACGAGAGCCGGAAGATCGAAGCAATGGAGAGGAAACCTGGGGAACACCTTGGAGTGTAACACACCATCTCTCTACACCCCATACCCAATTTGTAGGCCTAATGCAGCGTAGTTTCCAACAACTACTAAACGAGAGCATGATGATCGAAGCATTGGCGAGGAAACCTGGGGAACACCTTGGAGTGGAACACACCATCTCTCTACACCCCATACCCAATTTGTAGGCCTAATGCAGCGTAGTTTCCAACAACTACTAAACGAGAGCCGGAAGATCGAAGCAATGGAGAGGAAACCTGGGGAACACCTTGGAGTGTAACACACCATCTCTCTACACCCCATACCCAATTTGTAGGCCTAATGCAGCGTAGTTTCCAACAACTACTAAACGAGAGCATGATGATCGAAGCATTGGCGAGGAAACCTGGGGAACACCTTGGAGTGGAACACACCATCTCTCTACAGTGGAACACACCATCTCTCTACACCCCATACCCAATTTGTAGGCCTAATGCAGCGTAGTTTCCAACAACTACTAAACGAGAGCCGGAAGATCGAAGCTCAGGAAAGGCAACCTGGGGAACACCTTGGAGTGTAACAAACCCTCTCTCTACACCACGGAAGGGCTGATTCTTAGGAAGGAAGGCTGTCGGAAAGAAGCAGGGCGCGTCCGAGGGTGATTATATTCTTATTAGGTATATACTCACCCTCGGACGCGCCCTGCTTCTTTATTTGTAATGAATGTTTATTTGCAATGTGGTTTTGACTTACTCTATTTTTTTGGTAAATAATGATTTTATTATTTTCATTATTTTGCATCTTCTTGGCAATAATATAAAGAAGACGCGACAGGACAACACTCGGTGGATGCCATATCTGTGTTTAAAATTGAAAAAACCTTTCAGTTAACTACTTGCAGGAGAAAGTTATTGTAGCTGGTGGGCATTTTTAGTACTGTACCAGATTTTTGTTGTATGTGTTTGTTTTTAATGTTAAAATGTCTGCATTTGATATCTCTCCAGTATTTTCTTTTTTATAAGCAAAATACTTATTTTTATATTTTCTGATGTTGGTTCCAGGGGTACACGGGCAGCAGTGGTGTGGTCAGTGGAGGCCTAGTGGAAGGAGTGACCGCAGACAGGCATCGAAGGCCTAAAATAATAACACATGGCTGTAGGCAATTTTAAATTGGTTCCAGGGGTACACGGGCAGCAGTGGTGTGGTCAGTGGAGGCCTAGTGGAAGGAGTCACCGCAGACAGGCATCGAAGGCCTAAAATAATAACACATGGCTGTAGGCAATTTTAAATTGGTTCCAGGGGTACACGGGCAGCAGTGGTGTGGTCAGTGGAGGCCTAGTGGAAGGAGTGACCGCAGACAGGCATCGAAGGCCTAAAATAATAACACATGGCTGTAGGCAATTTTAAATTGGTTACAGGGGTACACGGGCAGCAGTGGTGTGGTCAGTGGAGGCCTAGTGGAAGGAGTGACCGCAGACAGGCATCGAAGGCCTAAAATAATAACACATGGCTGTAGGCAATTTTAAATTGGTTACAGGGGTACACGGGCAGCAGTGGTGTGGTCAGTGGAGGCCTAGTGGAAGGAGTGACCGCAGACAGGCATCGAAGGCCTAAAATAATAACACATGGCTGTAGGCAATTTTAAATTGGTTCCAGGGGTACACGGGCAGCAGTGGTGTGGTCAGTGGAGGCCTAGTGGAAGGAGTGACCGCAGACAGGCATCGAAGGCCTAAAATAATAACACATGGCTGTAGGCAATTTTAAATTGGTTCCAGGGGTACACGGGCAGCAGTGGTGTGGTCAGTGGAGGCCTAGTGGAAGGAGTGACCACAGACAGGCATCGAAGGCCTAACATAACAAAAATGTCAATACAATGGTATTGTCAGTGGCAGGCATTGAAGGATGTCAGCGCATAGACTAAACATTGGTGGAGCTGTGAGATAATTTTGCAAGTGGTAGAGCACTGTTTGAGCTGGGGTGGGGGGAAACTGTCTTGTGGCCGGCGGTACAGGCCCAGGGCCCCTCATATTACAACGGTGTGTCTGACGTTGGGTGCGCACCACCACCGCCAGAGACACTTTATTGTACTAGGAGGGACCCAGTGGCAGTGCCGTCGACCAAAAGCGGGCTCACCCACCTCTTCAGACAACCTGCACTCTCACGGGTGCTGTCGCCAAGTGTCGATACCACGGCCCCGTGTGGGGAGTTTGGCCATTTAGTGAGGTGTAAACATGTCGTATGCTGGACAATCAGGTGCAGAAAATTACGAGATTGGAAAAGGCATTCAGAATAGTCCACAGGCAAGACCTTTTCATAGGAAAGCTAGGTGTCAGCCGGGCAAGGTGGGGCAAAAGATTTCGAAATCCAGTTGTGGTTCATTTTAATGAAGGTTAGATCATCTACATTTTGGGTAGCCAGACGAGTCCTTTTTTCTGTTAGTATTGAACCTGCAGCACTGAATACTCTTTCTGATAGGACACTAGCTGCCGGGCAAGCAAGCTCCTGCAATTCATATTCTGCCAATTCTGGCCAGGTGTCTAATTTTGATGCCCAGTAATCAAATGGGAATGACGGTTGAGGGAGAACGTCGATAAGGGATGAAAAATAGTTAGTAACCATACTGGACAAATGTTGTCTCCTGTCACTTTGAATTGATGCTGCAGTACCTGTCCTGTCTGCGGTCATAGCAAAATCACTCCACAACCTGGTCAGAAAACCCCTCTGGCCAACGCCACTTCTGATTTCTGCCCCTCTAACTCCTCTGGTATGCTGGCCCCTGCAGCTCGTGTGAGAACGATCACGGGCGCTGTGTGCAGGGAATGCCAGAAGCAAACGGTCAACAAGAGTTGATTGTTTGGTTGCTAATATTAGTTCCAAGTTCTCATGTGGCATTATATTTTGCAATTTGCCTTTATAGCGATGATCAAGGAGGCAGGCCAACCAGTAATCGTCATCATTCATCATTTTAGTTATGCGTGTGTCCCTTTTGAGGATACGAAAGGCATAATCCGCCATGTGGGCCAAAGTTCCAGTTCTCAAATCTGCGGTTGTGCTTGGTTGAGGGGCAGTTTCAGGCAAATCCACGTCACTTGTGTCCCTCAAAAAACCAGAACCCGGCCTTGCCGCGCCACCAATTTCCAGTGGCCCCGGAAAAGCTTCCTCATTAAAAATATAATCATCCTCCTCGTCCTCCTCCTCCTCTTCGCCCGCTACCTCGTCCTGTACACTGCCCTGGCCAGACAATGGCTGACTGTCATCAAGGCTTTCCTCTTCCTCAGCTGCAGACGCCTGATCCTTTATGTGCGTCAAACTTTGCATCAGCAGACGCATTAGGGGGATGCTCATGCTTATTATGGCGTTGTCTGCACTAACCAGCCGTGTGCATTCCTCAAAACACTGAAGGACTTGACACATGTCTTGAATCTTCGACCACTGCACACCTGACAACTCCATGTCTGCCATCCTACTGCCTGCCCGTGTATGTGTATCCTCCCACAAAAACATAACAGCCCGCCTCTGTTCACACAGTCTCTGAAGCATGTGCAGTGTTGAGTTCCACCTTGTTGCAACGTCTATGATTAGGCGATGCTGGGGAAGGTTCAAAGAACGCTGATAGGTCTGCATACGGCTGGAGTGTACGGGCGAACGGCGGATATGTGAGCAAAGTCCACGCACTTTGAGGAGCAGGTCGGATAACCCCGGATAACTTTTCAGGAAGCACTGCACCACCAGGTTTAAGGTGTGAGCCAGGTAAGGAATGTGTTTCAGTTGGGAAAGGGAGATGGCAGCCATGAAATTCCTTCCGTTATCACTCACTACCTTGCCTGCCTCAAGATCTACAGTGCCCAGCCACGACTGCGTTTCTTTCTGCAAGAACTCGGACAGAACTTCCGCGGTGTGTCTGTTGTCGCCCAAACACTTCATAGCCAATACAGCCTGCTGACGTTTGCCAGTAGCTGCCCCATAATGGGAGACCTGGTGTGCAACAGTGGCAGCTGCGGATGGAGTGGTTGTGCGACTGCGGTCTGTGGACTAGCTCTCGCTTCTGCAGGAGGACGAAGAGGAGGAGGAGGGGGTGCGAACGGCTACAGCCAATTGTTTCCTAGACCGTGGGCTAGGCAGAACTGTCCCAAACTTGCTGTCCCCTGTGGACCCTGCATCCACCACATTTACCCAGTGTGCCGTGATGGACACGTAACGTCCCTGGCCATGCCTACTGGTCCATGCATCTGTTGTCAGGTGCACCTTTGTGCTCACAGATTGCCTGAGTGCATGGACGATGCGCTCTTTAACATGCTGGTGGAGGGCTGGGATGGCTTTTCTGGAAAAAAAGTGTCGACTGGGTAGCTCGTAGCGTGGTACAGCGTAGTCCATCAGGGCTTTGAAAGCTTCGCTTTCAACTAACCGGTAGGGCATCATCTCTAACGAGATTAGTCTAGCTATGTGTGCGTTCAAACCCTGTGTACGCGGATGCGAGGCTAAGTACTTCCTTTTTCTAACCATAGTCTCATGTAGGGTGAGCTGGACGGGAGAGCTGGAGATCGTGGAACTAGCGGGGGTGCCGGTGGACATGGCAGACTGAGAGACGGTGGGAGATGGTATTGTTGCCACCGGTGCCCTAGATGCAGTGTTTCCTACTACGAAACTGGTGATTCCCTGACCCTGACTGCTTTGGCCTGGCAAAGAAACCTGCACAGATACTGCAGGTGGTGCGGAAAATGGTGGCCCTACACTGCTGGAAGGGATGTTGCGTTGCTGACTAGCTTCATTGGCCGAGGGTGCTACAACCTTAAGGGACGTTTGGTAGTTAGTCCAGGCTTGCAAATGCATGGTGGTTAAATGTCTATGCATGCAACTTGTATTGAGACTTTTCAGATTCTGTCCTCTGCTTAAGGTAGTTGAACATTTTTGACAGATGACTTTGCGCTGATCAATTGGATGTTGTTTAAAAAAATGCCAGACTGCACTCTTTCTAGCATCGGATACCTTTTCAGGCATTGCAGACTGAGCTTTAACCGGATGGCCACGCTGTCCTCCAACAGGTTTTGGCTTTGCCACGCGTTTTGGGCAAGATACGGGCCCGGCAGATGGAACCTGTTGCGATGTTGATGCCTGCTGCAGCCCCTCCTCCTCCGCTTCAGAACTGCTGCCGCCTGCACCCTGTTCCCCCAATGGCTGCCAATCGGGGTCAAGAACTGGGTCATCTATTACCTCTTCTTGTAGCTCGTGTGCAACTTCGTCTGTGTCACCGTGTCGGTCGGTGGTATAGCGTTCGTGATGGGGCAACATAGTCTCATCAGGGTCTGATTCTTGATCAGCACCCTGCGAGGGCAATGTTGTGGTCTGAGTCAAAGGACCAGCATAGTAGTCTGGCTGTGGCTGTGCATCAGTGCACTCCATGTCAGATTCAACTTGTAATGGGCATGGACTGTTAACTGCTTCACTTTCTAAGCCAGGGACGGTATGTGTAAAGAGCTCCATGGAGTAACCCGTTGTGTCGCCTGCTGCATTCTTCTCTGTTGTTGTTTTTGCTGAAGAGGACAAGGAAGCGACTTGTCCCTGACCGTGAACATCCACTAACGACGCGCTGCTTTGACATTTACCAGTTTCACGAGAGGAGGCAAAAGAGCTAGAGGCTGAGTCAGCAAGATAAGCCAAAACTTGCTCTTGCTGCTCCGGCTTTAAAAGCGGTTTTCCTACTCCCAGAAAAGGGAGCGTTCGAGGCCTTGTGTAGCCAGACGACGAACCTGGCTCCACAGCTCCAGACGTAGGTGCAATATTTTTTTTCCCACGACCAGCTGATGCTCCACCACTACCACTACCCTGATTACCAGCTGACAATGAACGCCCCCGGCCACGACCTCTTCCACCATACTTCCTCATTGTTTTAAAAACGTAAACAAACTAACGGTATTTGTTGCTGTCACACAAATTACACGGTGAGCTATAACTTCAGTATGATTTAGCTACCCCTTTACAGGTGAGTGAGACCACAACGAAAATCAGGCACAATGTTACACACTCTGTTGTTGGTGGCAACAAATGAGAGAGATGCCACACACGCAGGACTGTCACTGAAGCACAAATGTAAATATTAATCTCCCACTGATTTGTTTTTGTTTTTTAAGGGAGACTTTAGGAAAAAAAATAATAGAATAAAATGATTTTTTCAGGGAGAATTTAGAAAACAAATAAAACAAAAAAAGGCTTTCTATGGCCCACTGAGTGAGAGATGACGCACACAGGAGTCAGGAGTGGCACACAAGCCCAGAGGCCAATATTTATCTCCCACTATTTTTTTTTTGTTCCAGGGAAAATTTATAAACTCAATAAAAAAAATAATAAATAGGCTTTCTATGGCCCACTATCTGAGAGACAGAGAGAGATGGCACGCTTAGGACTGGCACACAAGCCCAAAGGCCAATATTAATCTCCCTTTTTTTTTTAAGGGAGAATTTATAAAACCAAAAAAAAATAAATAAATAGGCTTTCTATGGCCCACTATTTGTGAGAGAGATGGCACGCTTAGGACTGGCACACAAGCCCAAAGGCCAATATTAATCTCCCACTGATTGATTTATTGATTTTTTCAGGTAGAATTTAGAACCCAAATAAAGCAAAAAAAAAAAAAGATGGGCTTTCTATGGCCCACTGAGTGAGTGATGATGCACACAGGAGTCAGGAGTGGCACACAAGCCCTGAGGCCAATATTTTTCTCCCACTGATTGATGTAGTGATTTTTTCAGGTAGATTTTAGAACCAAAATCAAGCAAAAAAATAAATAGGCTTTCTATGGCCCACTGAGTGAGTGATGATGCACACAGGAGTCAAGAGTGGCACACAAGCCCTGAGGCCAATATTTTTCTCCCACTGATTGATGTAGTGATTTTTTCAGGTAGATTTTATAACCCAAATCAAGCAAAAAAATAAATAGGCTTTCTATGGCCCACTGAGTGCGAGATGACACAGACAGGGATGGCACTCTAGCAGAAATGTCAATCTTAATCTCCCACAAAAAAAAAAAAAAAACAGGGAGTGTCCTTCAATTACTATCTCCCTGCAGTAATCTCAGCCAGGTATGGCAGGCAGCAATAAGGAGTGGACTGATGCACAAATTAAATAAAAAGTGTGTACAAACCAAAAAGATAGCTGTGCAGAAAGGAAGGAACAAGAGGATTTGTGCTTTGAAAAAAGCAGTTGGTTTGCACAGCGGCGTACACACAGCAATGCAGCTATCAGGGAGCCTTCTAGGGCAGCCCAATGAGCTACAGCGCTGAGGGGGAAAAAAAAAAATGTAGCTTCCACTGTCCCTGCACACCGAAGGTGGTGTTGGGCAGTGGAAATCGCTACAGCACAAGCGGTTTGGTGGTTAATGGACCCTGCCTAACGCTATCCCTGCTTCTGACGAAGCGGCAGCAACCTCTCCCTAAGCTCAGATCAGCAGCAGTAACATGGCGGTCGGCGGGAACGCCCCTTTATAGCCCCTGTGACGCCGCAGACAGCAAGCCAATCACTGCAATGCCCTTCTCTAAGATGGTGGGGACCAGGACCTATGTCATCATTTTTGGCAGACATTTAGCCCACTTTATTATTTGGGCCTACTAACTTAGTCTGCTACTCATTACAATTTTCCGACACTGAGCAAAGCAATGTCGCCTGTTTAGTCCTGTTACCAATTTTGAACTGCATTTAGCCTACTTTATTAGTTAGGCCTATATCTGTGTTTCCTCCTCATCCTGCCCATTGCCCAGCCACTGCTTGATGAGTCTGCTCATACATTGACCCAGACCACTACATTCCCCTTGCACTCTACGCAGCCAGAATCTGACCATGCTGAAAGTCAGATACCCCTTCCCGCATGCTATACCACCTTACACGGGGACAAAGAGGAAGGTGCAGATGAAAGTGCAGGTTCCTTCATCAGGTGGGGGGGCATACTCAATGGTAACGTCACTGGCACAGGGCCCCTCATAGTACGCAAATTGTCTCTGCCAGTGGGAGGCGCCACCCGCCGTCAAACACATCGCCGTTCTATGAGGGGCCCTGAGCCAATGCCAACGAGTGGGCCCCCCTGCTTGCTCAGGATCACAGCACTTGCAAAGTTGAAATACTTACCTCTTCCTGCTCCAACGCCGTGACGTATTCCGCATTTCCTGGGCCCACGAAAATCTTGAGCCAGCCCTACCCCCCCACAACTTTAGCCAAATGACCCCCAGTTTCCAATGCCTAACTATTATTATTAAGTAAATTAAGATTGACAAGCTTAAGTAATAAGAATTGATGTTTTTGGCATTAAAATGGGCACTGTAGGTGTTTTCCTGTCCTCCACTCACTTCCGACTTTGATTCCCCATTGACTTGCATTGGGTTTCGTGTTTCAGTCGGCCCCCGACTTTTCGAAATAATCGGCCGATTTCACCCGACCCGACTTTTGACAAAGTCGGGTTTCGCTAAACCCGACTCAATCCGAAAAAAGTAAAAGTCGCTCAACTCTACCCGAGTATTCCAATTTGCTCGACCCGAGCATGTTCCGTGCTTTTTAAAAGTTTTGTACACTTTTTTTTTTTTAAAGTGATCTCCAAATGCTTTTATACTTGTAAATTAACAAACTGAGCAGTTGTTATGGAACTGCAACAAAGAACTAGGATAGAAGGGGGAAAACTGACCCTGCACTGAGACTAGGCTGATACCCTACGATGGAGAGGGCGACCCATTCCATGCGAATAGACCCATTCCTGGCGAATAGACCCACAGACAATCCTAAGTTAATCTCAGCGAAGACCTATAGATAGGGGGAAGGAGGTCCCTGAAAGATCTAAGGACTGGGTATAAAAACAGGTCACCTCCTAACAGAAACATAAAG